>NC_140584.1:193614021-194335992 GCF_964204655.1 Triturus cristatus | reverse complement strand
CACATACTTTTCTTCTGTTTCTATTTGCTGTAGCATACGGTTTCCTGTTGGTGTGCTTCTCTTATCAGTTTCCTGTTGCCGAAGTACTGTTTCCATGTGTTTTCGTGGGAACCATTTTCTTTAATGTTTCACCTGCACAGCACTTGCGCTGTGCTAGTTTTTATATTTAAAGTGCTGGCATTCCCGTTTAATCTTCGCCGCGCTTTAAACCATGGCTGTTAGTTTCCCTTTATTTTCCCAGCTCACATCACAGCCCCTCCCCTTGTAAACGCCTGTACTGTGGACAAATTACAGGAACGCCGTTATAATCAGTAAACAGCTACCAACAGTGTCCCCAATTAGGTGTGTGAATCACCATCAGGATACAAGCTTTCTAACAGTCCGCCGACACTGAGCTGTTCACAGAGTACGTCAATGCTATGTGCACAGACATGCACTGGATTCTTCCCACAATGGCTGCCAAGATCTCTGCCAAGTTGGAGATTACGCTCTAGACTCCAGGAGATTGTGATGTATATTCTCTAAGATGCTGCACAGCTTCAGGATCGAGTATTCCACAGCGTGTGCAAGCTGCCTCATATGCCTGCCCCCCGAGCATGTTCACCACTGCACAAGCACCTGCCAGGAGCCAAAGAAACTGCCACTCAGCTGATGTCCTCTTTAACCCCTTCGCCGCGGCAGGAATTCTGCCGCAGCGCTGCCGGGGGGGGGGGGGGGGGTTGGGGGCAGTTGCGGTGGCGCTGTGCTCGTGACGGAACCACTCCGTCACGAGTGAGCTGTGCTCATGACGGAGTGGTTCCGTCACGTCTCCGCCCACTGCGCTAATCGCCTGCACAGGCGGGGAATTAGTGCCGCGTGGGCGGAGCGGCCGCCAACGGCCGCAGTATGACGGAACCACTCCCTCATGAGCACAGCGCACCCGTGGCTCATGACAGAGTGGTTCCGTCATGAGCACGGAAAGGGTTAATGGCCTTCTTTTACTGATAATGTGCGCCGATCCCTGTGCCTTTGCAAATATTTATAAATAAAAAGAACATAAGTTTTGTTCTGTTAAGTAAGGTTCACACAATTTCTAATAATTACTGAAAGCCACGTTTCTTGGTGGACCTTTGGATCCTGCCTCTGGTTTCAAACACAAATCGTCGCCAAGGTGTAGACGGACAAATTACAGGAACTCCGATAAATATATAATTGCTATGCAAGTAATAATTACTATAAGGCCCAAAGAGAAATGCATATACAGCAAGTCTGACTCTCGCATTTATCTGCTAAGCATTGTCTGCCAAGCGAGACACTGCAAAAAAAGACAACAAATCAAATACAATGACAAACAGACATCATCCCAGAGCAGCCAATCTCCACAGTAATGCTCTGTCGGCACAAGGAGCACAAGTTCAGTCTTCTTCTTAGGTCTCGCCTGGCGAAAAGCAGCGCATGCGCTGCTCTCGTCAGAGAGACCTTTTGGAATCGATTCTCCGTCGTGGGCTCATGCACGCGCCTGCATGGACAAAGATGGCTGCTCTCGCCATCTGTCCATAGCAGACAGCATGCGGGTATGTGGGACTGTGGACAGTCCCACACCATTTTGTTGCCATAGCAACAAAAATGCTGTCAGTTCCCCCGGGGCACAAGCAGGCATCTACTTCTGTCTTTTTGCTGTGATCAGCTGTCCTGACAGAAGTGGACGCCTGCTTGTGCCCCGGGGGAACTGCAGGACAGCTCATCAGCACTGTTGCAGATGGCTTTCCTCGAGGTATTGAGTTGTCCTGGTAAGTCCCATGAAGCAGTAATGATGCGACGCGGTGCTTTGAGCTCATATGTCAGACACGTTAGGACGTGACAACCACCTGTCTGGCAGCTAGACTCTGAAAATGTTAGATAATATATGATTTATTGAGTAAAAAAAAAAAAAAAAACAGATTACAAAGGGGCGGGGCAGAATCTGGTTATTTCCTCCAGTCATGAATGCGCAATGCTACTGTACAAAAGAAACCCCAGAGGTTTTCCTGCACTCGTAACGCAAGTGATATCGCAATTAGCATGAGGATAAGACCCCAGGCTGTCGGTCTGCTGAGACAAATAACCCTCTTTTCCATGCAGCTCTCGTCGGGCTGTTGACTGCTCGCTGAGGGGTAGTTGTGCTACGGCTTCATAGACATATTTCATATGCATGTGAATTGTGGGTGAAAGCCACAGACATCTGGTTTGTTGTGCATTTGAGGATGAAGAGCAGAGCGTGGGACACAAAATGCTTCATGTGCACTTGATCTCCAGGCCCCCAGTGCCCCGTCAGCAACCTCTCCCACTTCCCGCCATAGCATCAACAATAATGAGACAAGCCCCACGAAGCCTCTTTCAAAGGCCTTGCTACCGAGAAGGCCTCACGACCTACTTTATTTTTTTTGCCTTTCGGTTAAAAATGAAATTTCATACGACACGTTTATTTATGGGGTTTAATTCGTGCGCGCGAGCCAGTAAATGGGACACTTGCCTGCCCCTTAATTCCTCCCACCTCTTTACCAGGTTTGGTTTGATTGAGGACTGATCAACAAACCCAAGACGATGGCTGTGAAAATGCGCATTGTTAGTCGATGCCTTCGTAGCCTGCCTGTATCGTTAACCTATGATGCGGGGGCATTAGGTGTCGGGGCCCCCTAGCGCCCTGAGGTGCGCGCACAGTGTAGCTCTTGGAAAGTTCGCCAACCCTTCACCTTTGAAAAGATTTTCAGGCCAACCCTTCGGGAGGGGGGGGGGGGGGGGGGGGGGTTAGTTCATCACTTAGAAATCAAGAGTGTCCTATCAGTCTACACACAGAGGAAGGAATCTTAGAGCCCAGGGTATTATGGCTATATTAATAAATTGGGTGAGTTGCAGAGGGTTCTTTGCTGTACTGAGCGTTGTGCACTCCCTCTTCAACGTCTGGTAGGAGAGGTGAGGCTAATGGGAAGCGATGTCCACCAGCCACAGTGTGGGTGGAAAGCCTGTATTCTTCTTCCTACCAGCCTCTACCTCCAAGTCGGTTTGAACCTAGAAGGCTGGCAGTCCAGAGGAAGAAAGGACAGAACCGGCAGTCATTACTTTCATGACTGGAGACAACCAATCCCCGCCGGCCTTAAAATGTACACCCAGCAGAGCCTGGGGCTGTGTCAGTCATACCACTGCTGGACTTGCGGCTACAGGATGAGGATGACATTCTCCACCTGTATTGTGGTTGAAGCACACACAGAGGCAGACACACCCAACCACACTAACCCTCACACCACACGCAGATTCCCACAGAAGGTCAGATAGAAAGAAGCTCACAGGCTGCACAAACACACCCACAGGCACACACAATCACACATACACAGTAATATAAATATATATAACACGTAGACACTGGTGGACAGAAAGCTACATATAAACACAGATATGCATGCACACAAAGCATAAGCGTATCCCCACATATTAATGTACATTAACAAATACAGAAGCACACACACACAGAGCGCCACACACACACACACACACACAGAGCGCCCCACACACACACACACACAGAGCGCCCCACACACACACACACACAGAGCGCCCCACACACACACACACACAGAGCGCCCCACACACACACACACAGAGCGCCCCACACACACACACACAGAGCGCCCCACACACACACACACAGCGCCCCACACACAGAGCGCCCCACACACAGAGCGCCCCACACACAGAGCGCCCCACACACAGAGCGCCCCACACACAGAGCGCCCCACACACAGAGCGCCCCACACACAGAGCGCCCCACACACAGAGCGCCCCACACACAGAGCGCCCCACACACAGAGCGCCCCACACACAGAGCGCCCCACACACAGAGCGCCCCACACACAGAGAGCCCCACACACAGAGAGCCCCACACACAGAGAGCCCCACACACAGAGAGCCCCACACACAGAGAGCCCCACACACAGAGAGCCCCACACACAGAGAGCCCCACACACAGAGAGCCCCACACACAGAGAGCCCCACACACAGAGAGCCCCACACACAGAGAGCCCCACACACACACAGAGAGAGTAGGCGTTTAGGGATGTAGACTTTCTTTGGTGGAACTTACTACGAACATGTTCTTTCCCTCAGCAGCGCTCCAGCTCCCTGCCAGCCCCTTATCTTCGTCGGAATATCCCCCTTTCTTGCCCTCCCTCTCCAGTTCGCTTCTCCCCAGTCACGACGCACGCCTTCCTAGATGATGGGTGTGAGCGCCGCACTGACTCCGGGTCTCTCTGGACCCTGTCCTGTCATGAGCAGCTCTGTCAGGAGTTGGGAGCACCGTGCGTGCTCTTGATGCCTGTTCTCCGTCTGCTCTGTTGAAAGACGTCGGGGTGTTGTGTAACCACACTCCCGACTGTGGCTTTGGTATACATTGCGCCCAGCTCCATGGTTCTGTATAGGTAAGCGCTTTATTGCACAGTAATGAGGCAAAGGGCAATTCAATGAATGGGGTAACTGCAAGGCTCAGACTTAGAATGTAGCAATCAAAGTGACATGCCGCCTCAAACTCCTTTCCTGCTGCTGACCGACATAGACGTGCAGTGCTTTACTTGGGGCGGGTTCTGTTGGTGTTATAAAAAGCGCAGACATTAAAATCACTCCCTAGTTGGCCCTACGTTTGTCTGTCACCCACTAGGAGAATAAGATCAAAAACGTAGTCTGAAAGAGTGACAGGCAAGGGGGTGGTTACTTGGCTCGCCTCCTGAACTCTGGTCCTAGAAGACGCCCGGGGACTTTTTTTTATTTTAAATAAATTCCATCCGATCCACTCTTTTTTTTTTGGAAAACCTTTATTGACATTGCAAATAAAGACAAGTATGGGCCTACAACCCTCGGGGCCGGCCGCTAAGCAGTGAAAAGAACAGCAAACAGATTTTAATCACATGTAGCACCTTGGGAAGCAGATTTTCCATGCTAGTATTCTCTTGTCCACCGAATAGCCCAAGAGGGGAACCAGGATATAAAAGGTTTTCATTTTACAATAAGGGATAGAAGGATCAGGTGCCAATCAAGTTCTCAGCAGCGAAAAAAGGCAAGCAGAATATTGAACGTCAACAATAAATGGCAAGCTATCAAGTCAATGGCGCAGAAACAGAAGGTTCAGATGTGGAGGAATATCACGAGCCGTTTGCGCCTGCAGTCTCCTGCCCTAGGACCCAGAAAACCCCACTGAAATGAGGCACAACTGAAAAAACAATGATTGGCCACGAAGGACACCTACCGCACTGACCCCAGAAAAAGACAAAGAAGAATAAGAAAAGAAAAAGGAGGCCATAGAAACAAAGTAAAGGACTAAAGAAGCCCCTCCCCCACCCCCCCACCCTGCACCTCTGCAGATGACTACGGCCCCCCCCCGCAGCGTGCCTGTCGCCCCAGAACCAGACCCGAAATATAGAAGAAACAGAGAAAGAGGGGAAAGAGAGGAAACCCCCCCTAACAGAAAAGGGGAGAGAGTAATAATAAACTGGAGGAGGGCCTTCAACCATACCCCCGGCTTCTCCCTCCCACACAATATATTCCTCCCCAGCGCAAACAGTAAACAGCAAAAAGTCGGCCATATCTAAGAGAAATGGGGAGCATTATGCACTGGCTACACTATTAGTTACGTCGTGAAAGCACACAACCCCCCAGCCCGCCCGCCTATTAATTGACCACCTCGGAAGGATCAGCCACTCTTTGCGAATCCACCAGTGCATACCCATCGACCCACCATCATGTCCAAAGTTACAAGGAAGAGGAGCGTCCAGAGAAGACTAGGAAGGGACACACACATGTGGGGAGGACGTTTCGAAACATCAGCACAGTCATCGTCATGGAAGTTCACCTTTCCCAGTACTGCCCCAGGGCCCGCGCCGCACACAAGGTCCAGGAAGGAGAAATCGGCCAGAGCAGGCGATCGTTGCGTGAAGATTGCCTGGGTCGCCGGAGGCCGCGCATGGGACAAAGTCACCACCGTCTGCTCAAGTCCAAAACCTCCGGAACAGACCGACCCCACAGCCAGCCGACCACACGCTGCCACAGTGTCCAAAGTTTCCATCTGTCCCTTATCCACAGAGGCGGTCACGGTACTTTCCTCCTGTGGAAGGTGAGACAGAGCCTTATGTACCTGGGGACAGGCAGACCGCAACTTTTCCGACGCTGACGCAATACCATCCAGCTTCCTCCCCAATACCAGGACGCCGTGGACCAGGGTGGAATGAAGGGCTCCGAGAGCATCTAGAAGGTCACCGTACCCCAGCACGGTCCCCCGCGCTCACTCCGCCACGCTCCTTTGCGCCACACACTCCCAATCTTGCTGTGACCCAGTGTACAGGATGACAGAGTCCATCCCATCAAGATGGCCGCAGGGCAGGGCCATCCCAGATGGGGACCGGGTCTCAGGCACGGGCGCAGCAAGTTCCATATCCCTGCAAACAAAGGTCCGGAGGCAGGCAAAATGTGTATACAGTGTGCGGCCACAGGTAACAGTCGTTCTCCCCCTGGGCCAGTGTCCGCGAAAACCGGGAGCAGCCCGCACAAATCGGGACGAGCCACAGGCCGCGTCCGATCAGTTCACTGGCGAGGGTCCAGGCGATCGCCGATAAACCCCTGGAATCGTCACCCCGGGTATGCACCCGTCACGCTACTCTCGGTGATAGGAGCGACTACTGCGAGATTCAGGCCAATATTCGCGCCGCTTCGGCAGTCCGACTCCACCCGGTCACCAATGGCCGCTGTTGTTAAACTGCCGCCCGGCCATGTTGTCCACCCGAGGTCCCGGCTCCAGGGCTGCACAGGCCGCAAACTTCAAATGAGCATTTCTCGGGCGGTACCGCCGCTGGAAGCTTCAGGATCACACGATCGGTTGCCGCTCTCGATCACCAACACGGGCATGTAGCGCAGGCTGAGGATCACATGCAGGATATCTGTGCGGGATGTGGAGGTTCACGGAGCCGGGAGCCTACACTGCCGTCCCGGTCGCCATCTTGGCTCCTCCTCCCATCCGATCCTTCTTATTGTTGATAAATTTGATGTAGACACCAGTTCGTTTTAGTAGCTAGGACCGGCTAACGGCCATCAGCTGCAACGTCCTCCATGTACACTGGCATCGGCAAAGCAGAGGGCGAGTTACTAGGCCAGGAAGAAAGCAGCGCTCACTTACGTAAGGAGGGGTGTTCTGAGAATATCTCGCTGTGCCATATCCACACGCAAGACAGTTGCATCGTTTAAATAAAGAAGCATTGAAAATGCAATAGGTCTCGCCTTTCATTAAGTTAAAGCCATTTGCTTTGCTATACAATACCATTAGCAAAGCAAATGGGTTTAACTTAATCAAAGGCGAAACCTATTGCATTTTCAATGCTTGTTGAAAGCTGTCACCAGCTCTGATGTTTTCTGTTTACAATCCAAATTGAAGAGTTTGATATGCATGAGTTTGATGTGTGCCTTGTTTAACGCAGCTTTAGTATAGACTTGTGGGCACCAGTAGCATTGGGGAGAGGATGTGGCATTACGCCAGAGGTTCCGACTTTGGAACTGAATGAAAACATTTATTGGAGATTACTTAAAGTCATTGCAATTTCCTACATGTGTACAAACACTTAAAATCATTACAATTTCGCAAATTTATAAAAACACGTTGAAATTAAAATACAATTTACCCTCTACTGGTCCGTACATTTTTAGGCTTCATCTGCACAGCGCATGCGCTTTGCTTGTGAAATCTATTGATTAAATATAAATCTTTAAAAAAAGGAGCTTCCATCCCGCCCTTGCTTTTCATTGGTTCCTGTGCTTGCCACTTACTTTACCTCCATTTCTATTGGCTGCACCCTGTTCCTTCTGTGCTGGTGGTACAAGTTACTTTGGTTACATGAAATTTCATGGATTTGAAATTATTATAAAAATATTTTCCGCTGCACAACACTTACATACCTTTCACCTACTCTGAGATACCGCTCACCCTGCGCAGTCACCCACCATTTACTCTGCAGTCAAACTGACATTGCATTGCGCTGGGTAGTCAGATACTGCTCAACCACCACTCACACAATGCGGACACTGAGCTCCCATACCTCTCAACCTGAACTCAAACCGCTCACCCTGCACTTCTATTAACATACAGCTCATCCTATAATCTCACACCTTATAACGGTTTTGGCGTTCAGAACGGCCACATGTATGCAAAACTGAAACTTGCCAAGAAAATCTTTACCTTACACACCAACGAGAGCAAGAGCTTACAATTTTGGTGCAGGACGCAAACGTTCACAAGCGAAGTTATTGCAACAAACTACTTTATTGCCAACGAAGTCTGGTACGAGCAAGCAGTTTAACAGCAGAACCATGCTAAGTCACAGACTACAATAACAGTAATAAAGGCATACTAACTAATAAGAAAAAGATGAAGATCCGCTGACACACACAAGACGAGTATTTTAGGGTTGGGATTGCTTCACATATTTACCCCCTTAGCCTTTAACGTTTGCATTTTCAGTTTAGGTGTTAACTCTTTTAATACCCCACCCCTCTCTAAACATTCTCATTCACTGCTCGGATTGCATGACTCATGACCAGGCTTAGCAAACATGCTCATTCCCGGTCTGAGCAAGTAAAAGAGGGCGGTGTGCCATTCTACAAACCCAAGACGAGAAATGTCAGTTGAACATTTCTCAAGCCCCTTTAAAACGATAATCATTTCAGCGCACATTTCTTCACCGGCATCAGCACGAGCTGCAGAATAAAGGTTGTCAAATCGTGGTTGTGATTCTTTGTCTCTCTTTCTAGCGTGTCTATCACTGCTTTTTTCATTCAATACCTACATACCCATTCCAAGACCTTCGCCGACTGAACATCTCAAAACATGAGCTAAATAAATAAAGAAATAAATGCAAACACATACACTGTTCAATTAAACATCTTAATTCGCGGAATTGCATTACTGAAAACCACTTCCACGTACAGCGCCCTAACATGAGATCGATCAATTCGGTAAATCCCCACGATAGAACACTGCCTCCCTACCAAAAATCCATCCAAATGTCATTCATATTGATATAGCGCATTGGTATGCACCCTCGCCTCCCTACACAAACCACGGAGCCCTTTACCCTTGCAGGAGTTTAGAATTGGTTTTCCCTTACGCAGAAAGCCGCTTATTTTTCGCCTAAGCCCCTGCGACTTTTGCAAACCCCTGTCACCTTGAGTACCTGAGACATGGTGAATGTTTTACTGCCGACAAGTGCCGTAAAGCCTCCAGTGATGGGATACGAATGAAATTGGAGCAGCTGCCGAAGAAAGAAAAGAACCTTGGCACGAGGGAGGGTAAAGAGCATAGGGCGTAACCAAAAACGCTAACGAGACCACGCCCTCGATAGATACTAAAAAGAGACTGGGACTAAACTGCCTTTGTACTTTTTGCGACAAGTGTCCCCAATCAACTACAGAGGATTGCGTGAGTAAGAAAGATGGAATTTGTAAAAACAAGTTTGTAAAAAATAAGAGTGTACATTTAATTGCATAGAAGACGTTATTTCTACATCATAATCAAATTATCATGATGTATATTTAAGTTCCATGCTGGGTTAAAATATATGTTATATAACATAAACAGGTAGTGTTATCATTCAGATAATGAAAATAATGATGATCTTAATTCGCAATAGGGCGTCGCTAGTCACTTGCCCATCATTTTTTCCGATCGCAATGGCAGAAATCTTTTCAGGCAACTGTGGCTCGACTTTTAACATGTCGTGTACAAGTCCGTTTTCTGTTTTTGAGCAGCGTGATCGAATGATCTGGTCACGTGGTTAATTGAGCGGGAGGGAAGGCGGCTATCGGCCACAGAATCGAACTGCTTTGCGCAAGAGTGGTCCGAGGGTTGTAACGATCGGTCTCAGACAGATCTTGGTAGCTTGCTGTGGGATAGGCAGAAAACGCATGGTCACCAGCCAGATTCTCTGCAGTGCGTCCCTTTTATTTGTAGTGGTCAGCATCGTGCGTGCCAGCTTTTTGAGCCGACATTGTCGTGTTCAGTTTAAGTTTTCACACTGCCTGTTTTCATGACCTGGAGATTATGCATTTTGGAAAGGACAAAGTTTAAATAAGTGTTGAAGGTAGCGAGACAGTAATATTTTGCTTACCACATTAAATGATTTTACATTACATAGGAGCAAGCATTGACAGAGCTGATACTTGTTCCATTGAAATGAAATGAAAATGTTATTTGCGTAATTAAAATTGTTACAAATTTCGCAATAAAAACAAAATTAAAATTACAGGTGAATAAGAACCTTCTCTCTTTTTTTTTTTTTTGTAAAAATGACGCTGAAAAAGATTACTCTTTGCTTTTGCAAAAGGTACTTCTACTGTCCAAAGGTTAAGAAGTCCTCAGTGGCCCCCGTCTGTTAGGCCCTCATGTTCAATTAATATTAGGCATTTCTTTACTTCTTCCAGGAATTTGACTCCACGGCAAGCCAAGATTATGGAGGAGCCACTGAGCCAACATGTGACTGCCTGTCTGCAGGATCGAATGTTTAACACGTTCAGGATAGGTTTCAATAAAAATCGTCTCTGGTCCTCTTAGATATGTCCGCCGCATTCGACACGGTTAATCACCGAATCCTGCTGAACAGACTGGAACTTCTGGGAGTTAAGGGACGTGCCTTGAGGTGGATGCACTCCTACCTTACTGGGAGACAACAGGTGGTCACCCTGTCCCCCTTCACCTCCAGCAAGACCCTGGTAGAGCATGGGGTCCCTCAGGGGTCGGCCATTAGCCCCATCCTCTTCAATATTTACCTGCAGCCACTGATCTCTATAATCAAGTCTCATGGGGTCGATGTGGTCAATTATGCAGATGACACCCAATTGGTGTTCTCATTGGAGGGGAAGGGTGCTCTGACTATGGATGACTTCCAGATATGTATGCGCCAGACCTCGGAATGGCTCAGGGCCAACTCACTGCAGTTCAATGGAGGAAAGACAGAGGTGATCTACTGTTCCTCTGCTGGAGTACGTGACATGCCCTATGATCTCAGACTGACCCCAGAGGCGGAACCCATTCTCCCTGTGGCTACGGTGCGGAATTTGGGGGTTATGTTTGACAACAATCTTCAAATGGCCTCTCAAGCTAAGAAAACTGTGGGGGTCTGCTTTGCGCTCTTGAAAGCCCTACGAAAGATTCTACCGCTTTTGCCAGCAGAGAAAAGACCTTTGGTGGTACGTAGCATCATCTTGAGCAGGCTGGACTACTGCAACTCTCTGTACCTAGGAGCTCCTCTTTACATCTTTCAGAGCTTGCAGAGGGTCCAGTCTCTGGCAGCCAAACTAGCGCTGAATAAGAAACGCGGATCTTCAACTACAATGGCGCTACAAGAGCTCCACTGGCTTCCTATAAAGGAAAGGGTTAGCTTCAAAGCCTTATGCATTGCCTATAAAGCGGCACACGGCCTCGGCCCGATCTCCCTGCAAGAGAAAGTGTCCTGGTATAAGCCTGAAAGGATGCTGCGCTCTTCAAATGCCTTTCTGCTAACCTCTGGCAAGGTCAAGAAAGCTAGGATGGGGGGCAGGGCCTTTAGTACAGTGGCAGCACGGTACTGGAATGATCTTCCGCTGATTATTAGACAGGCCAACTCTTTGATGAACTTTAGGCACCGCTTGAAAACCTGGCTATTCCCTAGGGAGAAGCCCCTGATCTCCTGATCTTCTAATCCTGCATCTTTTGGCCGACCTCGGCCTCTCTTGTAGGCTGCATGCGGCTACCTGACCGGTTTAAAGTTTCTCTCACCATCTCAGTCTAGCGCCAGGATACCCGTTGGGTGACAGTAGCGCTCTACAAGAATAAAATACAATACAATACAATACAGAAGAGATGGACCAAAGTTTCTGTATGATACCCGCAGAGGCGGCATTGTTTCGTCTGGTGCAGCTGTTTCCAAGGTGGTAGTAGGTCTTTTGAGACATCCATCCCCATCCGATAAGTCATAAATACTTTTTTGAGATGACCATTGAAGTGGGATGCTAAATAAGGCAATGATTTTAAAGATGTAAAAGAGTTCGTAATAGTCCACCCGTGCCGACGTTTTACCAGTGTCTCTTTATCCTCCATAAATGATTTCCTTTTTGCCGCCACGTTGGCTAGTTTACTTAACGTAGCCTTGTCTGACCCTGATTTCCAGACTGATTCCAACTCCAGCTTTTCCACACAGTGTTTCAGATATTGTCCCCAAATAGACGGCTTTTCAGATTCCCCTCGTTTTTTTATTTCCTCCCAGTTTAGCCAATCCAATGTTTCTATGTGTGCAGTTCGAAGTTTATTACAAAGTTTCACGAAGCTGCTCATACTCCGGTACTTCTGATTTTGTAGACCAAATTCAAGCCTGACTTGTGCGGCTGAGGCAGATTTAGGCAGATTGAAGACCGCTTTATAAATTTTGGTCTATAGGTTGTTTAAAAAATCGGCCTCCTTCCCACACCATGTGACCAAGCCATACGATAAGGTCGGCATTATCTGTGCTGCCATCACTTTTAATTGGTGACTATAATTTGGACAGTCCATTTTACCTTTTAGGGAGCGGTGGGCAAAAATAAGGGATTGTGCCTTTGTTTTTAATGCTGTTTTATGATCATTGTATTTTCCTCCTTTTGTGATTGTTACTCCCAAGTACTTATAATTCTCTTGTTCTTTCACTGTAATTCCTTGTGCCGTCCATTTGTATTTTAATTTGTTCGGGTCAACCAACCGGACCACTTTTGTTTTTTCTTTGTTTAGTTCCAAGCTTTCCCTTTCTAAGTACGATGTTAATTTGTTGATGGCTCTTTGTAAACCGATTGGGGTTTTACTCAGCAAGACTATGTCATCAGCGTATTGTAAATAATTAATTGGGTTGTTTACCAAGTGGGAAGGATGACTGTCTACTGATTCAATCGCAATTGTGAGGTCTGCAAGAAAGAGATTAAAAAGAGTGGGGGCTAGAACACAGCCTTGTTTTAGACCTTGGTGTGTTTGAATACTCCCTGTTGTACTACCTCCGTTTCCCAGTTTCACCTTTGTCCACGTATTTTGGTATAAGGCTTTGATGGCTATTAAGAGCTGGTGTGGCAGCCCCCCGCTCTCCAACTTGCTCCATAGGCGCTCTCTGTTTACTTGGTCGAAAGCGGACTTGATATCGATAAAACAAGCATACAGTCGAGTACCTTTTCCTACGGCTTGATCTATTAGAATTGCCAGACAGGTTAGGTTCGTTGTTGTTCCCATTCCTTGCCTAAATCCTGTTTGAAATTTTGGCATGATCTTTGTTTCTAAGATCCAAGCTTGTAGTTTTGATAAGATGCAAGAGGCATACAGTTTAGCCTCTACATCTATTAGGGATATCAGTCTATAGTTCGAGGGGTTTCGATGGTCACCGCGCTTAAAAATGGGATGGATGATGCTCCCTTTCCAGGACACGGGTAGCTCTACAAGTTTGTATATTTGATTAAACAAAGGTGTTAAAATCTCTGACCACAGGTCCGGGTCATGCTTAAAGATTGCGTTTGGCAGCTCGTTGGGTCCTGCTGCCCCCTCTGTCTTTAATTTTAAGATTATCGTTCTTAGTTCTTTTTTGCTAGTTAAATCATCTAATTCTGTTAACCCGTTCTTCAGGTTTTCCTGCACGAATTCCCCGTTTTTGGTTTTATTCTCTCCTTTTAATTCCTCCATGTAGTCCTTCTCTGCCCCAAAGTTGTTGTCGTGACCTGTCTCCGTTTTGCAATATAGAGTTTGCACGTGTCTGATCCAGATGTCTGCTCCGACCCCGGCTTCCTGTTGAAGTTTAAACCCTTGATTAAGATCATTTATGATACCCCAAAAATCCCGGCTATTCGGATTTTATTCGGATTTTTTCCCGAAATTAACAATTTATGCCAAATGGATTCTTTGTATGTATATTTTGCAGCTGCCAGTGCCTTCCTGTAATTACTCCTTGCTCTCCTCAATTTAGATATATTTGCCGCAGTTCCCGATGTTTTTTGAATTGCCAGGGCCCGGACCTCCTTAGCCACTTTTCTTTTTTTTGCTCTGAGATCCATATTGAACCACGGCTCCTTTTTGTTATAAAAGATTCTGTGGTTCTCTGAACTTGCTGGGAACTTACGTTGCAAGACCTGAATCGTTTGTTCCCAATTGGATACTCGGTCCTCCTCCTTTTGGGTTCCAAAGTTAGCCATCTGTTCTTTGACTGAGGCCGTGATTTTACCCAGAACCTCACCGCGCCATTTTAATTTTTTCAGATTACACTTTGATGCGTGTTGCAATAGAGAGGTCATTGTTGGCGCCAAACTTGGTGCAGAATTCATGCTTATAATTTGAGGAAGATGGTCACTTTCAGCTCGATGTTCTATACCAAACGCTTCGATGCTTGGGATTACCTCATCACTTACTATGGTATAATCAATTATTGAGTGAACCCTGCCACATAAATATGTGGCGGCTGCCGTCCTGTCCCCCTTAAGATTCCCGTTTAGTATTGATAGGCCGTGGTCATTAAGGCTGGGTACTAACTGTTTCCCTACGTTGTTTGCTTTTATCATCACCTTTGCCTTGTTTTGGTCGATAAGGACATTATTGAAATCACCGGAGATTACAAGTGGGTATTGTACATAAGTCCTTTGCAAGAACTTAATAAGTGATAACAAGGTCACGTGTTTTTCTTTTTGTGACTGTCTGTCAGGATGGATATAGACATTAAGAATTATCAATTTCCAAGGTTCCGTGCCCAGTGACTGGTTTTCGAATATTCTGATCACTTGGACCCACTTTAAGCCCACGTCAATCTCCTCAGATGCCCAATTGAACTTAAGGGTTACATATGTCGAGAGTCCACCGCGAGGGTGACCGTACGTGGAGAGGCTTTCTGCATATATTTGGTGTTCTTGGAAGCCTGGAATTGGTGTTGATGCTAATTTCCAGGACTCCTGTATCAAAATTATGTCGTGTCGTAGGAAAAAGGCTTGGGTTTCATAGTCTTGGGCCATTTCTCGAAAGCCATGCACATTCCACAAACAGAATAAAACTATGGGCTTCTTTATTGCTTTCTGGCAGTGCTTCAGGTTCCGTGAAATTTCTGTAGAATTCAGAACGGGGTTAGGTAGCTTTGTTACTCAAGACAGTAGGAATCCAAGACCAATCCATTCTGTCTACGTGACTTGTTCCATTGTATTTACTTTCATAAATTCCAACAAACGTGTACTTGTTTCACGATTTTTTTTTTGTCCTCATAACACCTTATGCCTACAGAATCCGGTATCAACATCAAATAACTGGGAACACACAAAATAACGGGTGGCTCCTCCATAATGGTGGAGAAGCACTGCCCCCACTAAAAGACAACAAATAAAATGATAATAAAAGCATCATTATCATTTTATTTTTGCCTGTCTGACCGCTGATGACACAAGTCTTCAGCAGGATGGGGCAAGACAATTCTGTGTAACAGGCATGGCAGGACGAGGAGTGGTGCACACTTTTAAGTGCGTATGTGAGTTTGTCCAGCCAAACAGACATGCACATTTAGGTTTCTCTAACTCAGCTGTGTGGCACACAGGGTTGGAGATACGCCACGGGCCACCAGGCACTGAGCGGCAAACCAGACCGCTCAGACCAATCCTCGCGCTTCTCTCATGCTGAGAAAAGTGCCTGGATTGTCACCTGAGAGCCTGTGCAGTATGCAGCTGGAGTCGAGGATCGGGAGAGAGGAGCAAGGAAGTGGCCGTCGTAGTGGTAGGTAAGTTCAATTTTGATACTTTTAATTATGTCTTCCTTTTGATTGTTTTCTTTCCCCTGCCCCACCACTAAGCAATGTGAGCTGCCGCCTCTGTGAAATAACATCCACATGAGATACCATTTGGCCTGTCAGCGTTTCCTTCAATACTTTTGAGGAATCTAGTTTTCTCACCCACAAGCCTTGGGCGATGGCCATGACCTGTTGAGAAGGTTCTAGTATAATCATCAGACTGTTTCCCCAGTCTCAGCTTTTGCCAGAGTTCACAGGGTTCCCAAGAAGCTCTGTTTTTTGATTATATTGGCCCTGACAGGCTATAGTAGGGAATATTCTAGAATGTTCTTGTCATACCACAAATTGACACCCGTTTGGGGGAGCTTAAGTCTGATTATTTTGAAAGATTTTGTTCACCCAAATTGATACATAAAACCTGTTTCTGTTATGCCTGCCAAAATGCTCCTCCATACTCTTCCTATCGGACTTAAATCTGGTGTTCCCATCCGTCCTTTACAGTTCTTTAACGGAAAAGCCCAACAATATAACTGTAGATCAGGTGCAGCCAGCCCACCTTTAAGTTGTTTCCTTCTAAGTTTTTTCAAAGCAAACCTAACCCCGCTGGAGCTCCAAGTGAAGCTACTGATCTTCCCCTGTATCTTTTGCAACCTCTTCTTGTCAACAGCTACGGAAATATTGTCAAACAGGAAGTTGAATTTAGGGAGAATCATCATCTTCACCAGGTTAACAGAGCCATAAATTGTCATGGGTAGGTTTTTCCATCTGGAGAGCAAGCCTTTGCACTCTTTAATAACTCTGTGTAAATTAATCTATGCTAAGGCTTCTAAATCTTTCACGACATTGATACCCAAGTATTTGATAACCTCCTTCCCCTCACTTCCTGCTCAGTTAATATTCCACGTCATTACCTCGGTTTTATGTTTATTCATTTGATACCCAGAAAATCTACCAAAACTAGAAATTCCTTTTGTATGATTTGTTGGGGTCTAATGTAAATAAAATCAGGTTGTCTGCATACAAGGCAACCTGCATTGCGAGTCCCTCGGGGGCTATTAAAAGAGACACTGTTAGTATTTGGCCTGAGACTTTGTGTAAAGGGCTCAATAAACAGGTTAGAAAGTGGGTGGACAACGGGCATCCTTGTCTTGTCCCACTCTCAGGTTTCACGTATTCAGATAATCTTTCATTAACTAATATCCTTGCCTTCGGAAAGCTATACAACACCTTTATCACCCAACAGAAAGTGTCTCCCAGTCCTAGGTGTTCTAGTGCCTCTGCAAAATATATCCAGTTACCTAGGTCAACTGCTTTTGCAGCGTCTAAAGCAATCACGGCTAAGGGCGTGTGTGAGACCAGCCTTGCGGCGTGGACCCTCCCGACCAGTGAGCAACCCTGCAACCACACCTGATCCCCGGTATTACAGACTTCCGGCCACCATGGCCCAACAAACCCGATGGCCGACCGGGGCCCCAGCAACACCCAAGACACTACCACGCATGCCCGGCCGAGGGAGAGGGAAACCCCCAAGCCAGGCCAGGAGACGCCGTCCCTGTCACACCTCTGATCTCCTCCCCAAGGAGGGTTTCGATCGGCCACCAGGCCCCCGGTGAGCGGGCGCCCCGCATGCTGGGCGTCTGGAGTCCCTCCCAGACCAACCTGAACAGATCAAAGGGCCGAGCGGCAGGAAATCTCGACACACTGCCCCCAGGCACCAGACCCCTCTCTGCGAGGACTCCGGACTTCAAAGAGGAGGGGGAGTATAACAAGGGGTGCTGAAGGGACAGGAGGCAGAGAAGACCTGGACCGACGAGAGCCCTGCTGACCTGGTCGCGGCTCGACCGACCTCTGAAACCCGAGGACGCTACCTGACTCCGAAACCATCTGAGCCCTGCTGACGCTGTCGCGGCTCTCCGAACTCTGAAACCATCTGAGCCCTGCTGACGCTGTCGCGGCTCCCCGAACTCTAAAACCATCTGAGCCCTGCTGACGCTGTTGCGGCTCCCTGAACTCTGAAACCATCTGAGCCTTGCTGACGCTGTCGCGGCTCCCCGAACTCTGAAACCATCTGAGCCCTGCTGACGCTGTCGCGGCTCCCCGAACTCTGAAACCATCTGAGCCCTGCTGACGCTGTCGCAGCTCCCCGAACTCTGGAACCATCTGAGCCCAGCTGACGCTGTCGCGGCTCCCCGAACTCTGAAACCATCTGAGCCCTGCTGACGCTGTCGACGCTCCCGAGAATCTGAAACCACCTGTGCCTGCTGAGAGACTCGCGGCGCTCCCCTCCAGGAGAATCGGCGGAGATTACCGAGTGAACCCAAATCCCCCGGCTCGAGGATTGAGAGCTGTGCGAAGGATACTCCGCAGAGACACTGATCTAAAAGACTGTCCCGCTACCCCAATACCCTCATCACGAAACCGCCGCCGCTTGTGGCATTGATTCAACAGCTGCATCTCGGATCATAAAGATCCCCCTGAAACTGTTGATAAAGTATACTGTCTTACTAAGAACTACGGTGTGGTGTCCTTCTGTGTAAGCGCAGCGTGTATGATCCTAGGAACGAGACCCTTCCAGGAAGGGCCTCCCCGCCATTGCTCGGCCTAACTCTGGGAGAGGTGGGTCAAAGGGTGGTCAGGAACGTCTTCCGAAGCCCCCCGGACAACACCCTTCCAACAGCGTGTGGTTGGCGGTGGCCATATCTATGATTCCCAAAAGGGAATGCATCAGCTCGTGCAGATATCTGTCTGGCATAATAATCCTGGCCCCTTGATATAGCTCCGTAAAAAAATCTTCTGAGATTTTCATATTTGGTTTGTGTTTTTAGATCATTAGAGAAGTAATGTAGCTAGGGTAGACATTGCTGATCCAAGCAGGATTTTTCTGGAAGACATTTTTTAAAATGGCGGATGTGTTGCAGTGATGATGTAATAGTTCAGGAACCAGGAGACCTTTATACTTCATTTTGGTGTCTAAACATAGGTTTTGGGGGTCAAGTAGTCTTATAGAGACAAACAATAACTCCTCAGAGCAACCCTTCTGCCATTTTCCAAAATGGCGGCAATAATAGAGGAAGAAGAGACATATATAGAAATGAAACACACAATATTGGTTTTTAATCCTTTTATGTTTACAGCAAATAATGTTTATGATCTGAATGTGAAAAAAATAATGTTTATCACACCTGCTTTTTTCATAGTTCACTTAATTTGTTTCAGCAATCACTTGTGGTATATTTTGCAGACTGTTGGAACATTTGAGAAGAGCATATCGACAGGGATGTCTTTCTAGCACATGATTTGCAAGTGCATGTACTTGTAAGTTCTGTGGGTAGAGGCTTTAGAAATTTTTGTAGGTATTTGCACACCATAAATATCTTCCCAACCAAATTCACTCCGATCTTTCTCTACATATGTATGAACCAAAACATTTACAGATCTTATGATCAAGTAGAACAGTCTTTTAATAAGTCTATGCACAGAATATGACGTCGGTGGAAGGTCACTTAGTGGGACCGATCTCTTGAACTCACTGTACCGAAGATCATCAAATGTTTGACATTCAGAACTCGTTTTCCACACACGCACAATGTATTTTTCTACATCTTTAAAATCACATTCTTCTATCTCAGCAATTCCTTTTAGAAACTTCACAGGTTTAGCAGTTAAAGCTCCAAGCTTTGTTCCTGTTTTGCTCATACTGTCATCCCCATAAGCTTATGTTCCTTGATAAGAACACTGGCCATCTCTTGGTCAAGTTTCATTTACAGAGTATGAAGCAGGATTAAGTGTCTTTTCTCGCCTGTTCCATAACTTATCCATAACTGGCAATCCATGACTTATGAACATTCGAACAAATCTAATTAGGACATTAATAACATATGTGCCATTTGGCAGTACAGTGACTATTGGAACCATTTCAAACAGCCCACTCAACATGTGGTATAACAGAAAGGTCAGCTTCCCCCAATTTGCTGTTTATTTCTTGAACAATATGGCCTGTACCTTTTGAATATATCTCTGCAGGCACCAACTCCTCACTGACAATCATTCCACTTGCAATAATTGGAAATGCAGTGTTCACTGAAGCATCAGGTATGTTTTGGTGAGTTAACTTCTCCAAGTTCATCTTGGTCGATGTTGATGACCAAAATCTATCAAGTTGCACAGGTAGAGAGATGTTGAATGTTTGATGCAGGCAAGGACAATTGCTCCACTTGTAGACATTTGTCTGATTCTCCCACATTTTTTGACAGATAGTTCAAGATAACTGTCAAAGAAAATGTGCATTTCTTGCAAGGTGCACACTCACTTTGAAATCTGTAGCATAGTCCGAACGACCTCTCCGAAGTTTTGTATGGATGAAATCTTGACCATTCACAATTGTGACATAGTCCACAACAACAGCAGTTTTCAATGAGGACACCTTTTGGAATTGAAATTCTTCATGTGAAAGTTTTTTTCCGAGCTCTTGTACGAGTTTGTGCTTTACTGATTACGTTGTAGCATCTCCATCAAATAATGCGTTTGTTGGAAGAAGATCATGCGACAGAATGTCCTTGATATATTCGCCCCTTTCTTTTGCTACAATCATCTCACTATGTGCTTGCAAAATTTGTTTGTTTATAACTTGTTTTGTAGTGGCTGGTTGGACGAAACTCATACTATGGCAATTAAAGCTTGGAAGTTTCGCTTTAGAGATTATGTCAAACAGCTTTTTCTCTTTCAATACAAATCTCTTTTGCTTCAGTTCTGCCTATAGTTTCGATCCATGTTCCAGGACATCTAGTAGACGTGTCTTTATATCGTTATCCACTTATTGTTTGTTAACAAAGTTGTGTAGTCGCACAGGCTCAGTCATTTCAAAGGGGTTTCCTTGCTGCTGCATAAAATGAAGAAGGCTGTCAACATGTTTATTAAAACATTCCCCCCTCTTTCCCACAAGTTAGTGGTGAGGAGCAGTTTCACGATGGTCCATTAGTTTTGGATTTGTCATCTCTCTGAAAACATTGCAAATGGAATGGACTACATGGTAAACTAGCTTCCATTGTGCAACATATTCACTTTCATGTGTCTGACCAAAAATTCCCTTGGAGCTTTTCTGTTATCTCTAGATGTCTGTTCCAGTTCCATATCTGGAGCAATACCATTGAACACCTTCCCTCTCGGTCTTTCACCACAAAATGTCTTTGAAATAATTTTCTGTAGAAGTATGGTTTTTCCACCTCTAGCTCTTCAATCTTCCCAAATACCAGGACCCATATCTCAGGTAGTTTAAGCAGTCGAATTTGCAAAACACAGTAATCAGTGACTCCACAGTCTTCACATGCAGCTCCCGATCACCGTCCCAATCAGCAATGACTACGTTTTTCACTAGAGCTATCATGTGTAAAACATTTCCCCAGTACGTGCAAAGTTCAGATTTTTCTTCACTTTAAAAAAAAACTCTGTGAAGTTGGCTTTCTGATTTTGAACTGAGTGTATTGAACACTGCATGGCTTTGCATTATGGCTTTTGAATAAAGTGCACCCTGTGCCTTGTACACTTCTGAGATAAGATATGCCAAACCTGATTTGTCATTCTTGTTCTAGAAAGCATTTTAACAAAATGTTTCTATAGCCTCAGATAATGATGAGCATACTTTGTAACAAACTAACATAATGAGTTCCGCTCAGTACTGACTGGACAGTTTTGCTTCAGAAGATTTCAGCCTCAATAAGTGCATCATCTATGCCACATCCACTGAGATAACTTTCTGCACACTGCAACTCAACATTTGTCAAGTGGAAAACGCCAATCATTGGATGAAGTTCATCAAATTCTACTGGATTGCTCATAAAAATGTCAGCTACAATACGGTAAAAACACCTTCATCGCAGTAAATTGGCAGGATAGGCTGGTCTTCAAGCTGAGCACACACATTTTTGAGATTTTTTAGAGCTATGTATACTGTTGCATAGTTTGTGTCTGGAGATGGTATTACTGGTAAAAACCCAACCTTCTTCAGTGTGGCAGTATTCTGGGAGGTCAGAGCATGAATTCCAGCCCACAGTGGAACTGGCTTTTCTTCATTCTCCAGTCCGCATCGAAGAAGGTATATAATAAATTCAATTAAATCAGCTTTGTGAACCACAGCATCAGGTAGAAGAAGATATATGTCCTCAGCCACTTTGAAACTTTCTGGTAGACTGTGACGTTTTGATGGCGTGTACTGATTTTGCACATGTTGGAAAGGCAGTTGGGTTATAAGTTTACAGCTTGGTTTGTTTATGCCTACCGCTGACAGCTTGTTTTCCAACAGCTACTGCATTGGTACATTCTTGAAAATGTACCATGGCAGTACCATGTGTGGTGGATGTTCCAGACAAAGAAGAGCTGTCTTCAAAATCAAAATTATCAAGAACAGCAATTGTGAGTCATTTCCTGGTAAAGTGACTTGGAAGTGGTGTGCAAGATTTTACAGCATGAGCTTCTAGCAAGTTCCTGCTCCGTACTATGTCATTATAACTTGTTGATACACCAATCTTATTCATTGAAGTGATTAGCGCTCTACTTTTGCACTTGTCATAGATTGCAGGCGCTGTCATCATGTATAGCGGAGTTTTCTTTCTGCCGTGATGTAATTCATAAAAGATAATTTGGAAAAGACAGTACATTTGTGCATAAGCCTGTTGGTTCATGGGATTGTCTTCCACTTCTTCGCTTATATCTTTAAAGCCATCATCAATGTTGTTGGCTTCTGGTCCGAACTCAAGAACTTTAGTTTGTAACAGTTTTGCTTTGCTGATATTAAACAATGGTGTAAGAAATGTTAGGACAACATCTGGCATTCTTGTTGACCCTCGTGATTTGCAGAGCTCTAGGGCATCTCAACATTTGTTACTAAGTCCAAAATCTAAATCTTTCAGGATGTTTCTTAATATGGTTCCTGCTGATTTTACTGAATCCTGTGATCTTATTTTGACAGCAAGAACTTCAGGAGTCAAATCAGCTGAGAACACCATAAGTAGCTCATTCTTTTTGTTAGACTGACAAAAACATAGTCTGTCGTACGTTCTCAGCAGAAAAATCTTCATTTCATTATTATGGACCAATAGTTTCATCAATGTTGACCATTATTTCTCTGATCTCACTGAGTGTGAACCTGTAGCTAGCATTCAAGAGCAGCTTTAAAACTTAATTTGCTTTGTTAAAGAGTGCAAACTAATTGAAGGCTGGCGGTTACATTGCTGCTGGGAGCTCATTGTACATTCATATTTTTAATGTATGCACATGTGCAGTTTGGGTGGACTTACAAATCTGCAGCAAATACATTCACCTCGCTGAAAACTTCATCTTGGAAGAAACTAGCTGCAGATTAAAACATATTTGCCCTTTGAAACTCACATACTCTGTACTTTGTTCTTTTGACTAGTCAAGGTAGTCAAATACATACAATAAATAACTACATTTACTCCACCTGTCTTCATCTGCCTGCTGCTCTCCCCTGTCATTAGCCGGTTCCTGGGTTAAAGAGAAAAAAATGGAAAAGACAGGTTAGTGGTCCCTCCAGCCACTCCCCCCCCCCCATGCAAGGCTACAAAGAGACCCCTTTTGGTCCTCATTCGTCGTCTTCATCTGATCCGTCCAGTGTAGGGAAGTCACGCAGGAGGCTGTGAATCATCTTTCGGCACACCAGGGTCAATGTCTCCTTCCCTACTACCAGGCGGTTTCTGGAAATCAGAAGAACATCTTTAAAACAGCACAGGAGCCTCAAGCAGTCCTGGAGGTCACCTAGTGCCTGTGTCTCCGGGAAGAAAGCATAC
Source organism: Triturus cristatus (assembly GCF_964204655.1). Classification (NCBI taxonomy): domain Eukaryota; kingdom Metazoa; phylum Chordata; class Amphibia; order Caudata; family Salamandridae; genus Triturus; species Triturus cristatus. The sequence continues at coordinate 194,312,408 of NC_140584.1, read as the reverse complement.
ATCACAGAGTCTGCGGTGATGCATAAAGTAAGTATTCAAGCACTAAGCTCCGTGCCTAGGGCCTTCAGCAGGTCCTCACTACCAGAAAAGATGGTATGTCATGTCGTCCGCGGTGCACCCTTGGACCCTAGGCTTGGGCCTTAGTTCTCGCTAAATCACAGATAAAACATTGAAGATCCTCTGGTTTTTTATCTGTTGTTGGAGGTAGACGAGGGGTAGCCATCGATCTTCAAAGTGGACGGGCATTGGATTTGGTTGCCATTGCTTTCTCGGAAGACTCTCATTCTTGTGATTCACAAGTTTCTTCTATTTTTTGACAATTTCTTTCCATTATATATGACTTGTAGCACTTGTTGTTACAATGATAAAATATTTGTTCCTCTTCACCCCCCAGTTTCAATCTTTTGTGAACTTTGTCTTGCCGTATTTGTGCAGCATCTCAAACTCTTTTCTGTCCAGGCTCAGTTGATGTTAGCTTTTCTTTCGGATTAGTTTGGCATATTACACATTTTTCTTTGTTGAAGGAGACCTCAGATTTTGTAGTTCGCACCACTCTGTCAGGAGGTAAAGATTCTCTGCTACCACCTGTTTTGCTCATGTTTACAAATTTGAATCAACTGAAAACCTGACACAAAAGGAATATTGTCATAAAATACAAATATAGCTAAAACACATTATTATAAAGCTGCCATTTTGGAAAATGGCGAAAGTTTTTTTTTTTTTTTGCAGAGTTTTATATAGCGCGAAATTGACCCGAATACAATCGGGTATTGGAGCGCTTTACATAGGACCAGTTACGTTACATGAGTACACACATTCATTTTTTGTTAGGCACGGGGAGATTGAGTGATTTGCCCAGAATCACAGGATGTTCAGCGCCAAGCAGAATCCACCACTCTAGTCAGGATAAGGGGATTACACCTCTAAAATAACCTGTGCTCACCCCCCCTTGGTAGTTTGGCACAAGCTGTCAGGCTTATCTCCAGGGAGTGTTTAAGAATTTCCATATAACAAACAGTAATACAGTGAAAACACTATAAAATGACACCACACCTGTTTCAGAGAAATATCCAATATTTATCTGTGTAAAACAAGACTAAACAAGAAAAACCAAAATACAGTAATCCACAATACCAATAACGCAAACATTTACTTTATATACAGTTCCTTGATTCAGTAGCTCCATTCGGGACTATCACAGTGTCTTGAACAAACAAACCCAACAGTTCTGACCAGTCTCGGCGTCACCGGCCAGCTACGGTTTCAGGGAGGCCCGTAAAACAGTACATTTGGTAATGCAGGACATCGGACCTTGCGGTGAGCTCCGGAGGAGTGGCGTTGGTTCTGAAATTCGGTGCAGGAGTCGTTAGGTCCTTGAAGTCACACACATTGCAGTTCAAACTCCTTGAGTTTGAAGTCGGGAGCGCCAGCGTCGGGGCTGCGGTGTGAAGCAGAGCGTTGCGACGTGCAGTGTCCTCAGATCGCTGTGCAGGCAGTGGCTCGGTGACAGTCGTCCAGTGCCTTCGGTAAGACCAAGGCTACGGTGTGAAGCAGGGCGGTGCTCCGTGTTCTGCATGAGCAGGGTCCACAGGTCACAGTGCAGGCAGTGGCAGCGGTGATGGCGTCGTGTCGGGGATACCTGGGTGGCAGTGTGAAGCGAAGGGGGGTGGAGTGCGGTGCCCACAGGTCACGGTGCAAGCAAAGGCCTGGTGGCGCCATCGGACGCCATCGTCGGTAAGACCAGGGTTGCAGTGCGAAGTGTGGCGGTCCCCTCTGCGGTGCCTTCAGGTCAAGAAACTGGCAGTTACCCGGCATAAACAACTGATTACTTACCTGTAATCTTTATTATCCTTAATCCATTTCCTAGTCATGGCCATAACGTATGAGGTGATCTCACCTCCAATAGGAGAAAGAACAGGACATTTCAGAAGCTCCGCCTACATTATAGATATGTAAGGCCAGAGTGACCAATTGTACTTTCTATAAATACAACACCCTGAAGGACAGCAGATGCAAGGAAGGTTGGTGGTTTGTAATGACTGTGACGAGGATGTAACAGACTATGGATAATTAAGATTATGGATAAGTAACCAGGCATTATCCTTACATCCTCATCCCAGTGATTACTGATGAAGTGCATCAAATCTATAATTGCCTTCAAGAGATATAACAAGAAAAAATTGCTTCTTTACTCGGGTAAATTGCAGAATTTATCAACCCTTTATTAAGACATTTATTCACAATTGAAGCCACATTCCTGTGACCGAACACATTCTCTCCCAACCCTACACCCTCAATTCTGTAGTGTTTTACAAAAGTGTGTGTAGATGCCTATGTTGCTGCTCTACAGTTGTGATTCAGTGTAACACCCTGTACCGCCGCTCAGGATGTTGAAACACTTTTAGTGGACGTTCCCTGAACTCTTTCTGGGATAGATAACTCAGCCGGAGAGTATGCCAAAGAGATCATGTCACAAGTCCATCTGCTAGTAGATACATTTGATGCTTTTTGACGTTGGTCCTTGTCTCCAGAAGTTGCAAACAAATGATCTGTGTGCCTAACATCACTAGATTTGTCAATGTACAGAGAAGCTGCTCTTTATACATCTAAAAGATAGCACAATTCCTCCTCTTTAGAAGTTGGATTGGGTAAAAATTAAGGTAAAAAACTTGACCTACATAACAATTTGAAATGTTTTGGGGTGAAAATCAGGGGTAGGTCTTAGCACAATACCACCTTCAAATATTTCCAGAAAAGGAGATTTGAACATTAAAGCCCCTATTTCTCCAATCCTTCTAGCTGAAGTGATTGCTGCCTAGAAAGCCACTTTCATCATTGGATATTTAAGGTCCACAGAAGCCAAAGGCTTTAAAATTAAGTCCCAATAAGGTAAGACAGGCTTAATGACATAATGCCAGGCCTTGCAATAGAAAAGCTTTTTAAAATTCTCACAACCAAATCTTCAACTTGAAAAACTGCACCATCAGACGTTCTAAATTCTCTGATGGCTGTCCATTGAGTTATCAGTGTATAAACTTTTAATTTCTTCTCAAACCCACCCATAAGAAATTATAAAATAGCAGCAATCCCACATCCACCAGCATAGACACAATTCAAAGCATACAAGTGTTAAAACTGTTTCTACTGTTTTGCATATTACTTCAACATAGAAGGACAACAAGGTTTCTGAATTATTCCAGCCAAATGTTCAAGAATCCCTCTACTTTATAGTTCTATTCTCTTAACTTCAAAACTGAAAGAGACAATCAAGATAGCGGCAGACACCCATGCGTTAAAAGAGGAGAGGAAATTAGTGTAATTTTTCGCCAAGGTCCCACTACCATCACTTTTAACCATGGGAACTAAGATCTGCGTGGGCAGAATGGTATCCCCACTGTTACTTCCACTTTCTCTCTTTTTATTTTCAGAATTAAGCATGAAATTAAAGGAATTGGAGGCAAATCAAAGAGAAGTTGATGAGGCCAAGGTATAGACAGTGCATCCACTTTCAAAGACCCTGGAGTTGGAAACCGAGAAAAGAATCTGTCACCTGTATTTTTTATTTAATTTTTATTTATTTTAGGAGTTTTATATAGCACTAGCTGGACCCGAGGGTATCAGAGCGCTTCACAGCAGGTAACTTATATGCAAAGAGGCAATACAGAGATTATAGTAGAACATAAGGATTCGCGACGGATATAGTTCGAACATAGGAGTCATTGAGCAGAAGGCAACAAAGGGGGTGCAGGTCACACAAGACGAGAATCCGATACGTTTTCTTGATCGGAGTCAGTGTCACAGGGCACAGAGTTAAAGTTAGATGGAGTGTCGGCTAAGGTACTTCCTTGGATCCTACTTGTCTGTTGGAGAGGCTAACAGATCCAGAACATGAGTTCCAAACTTTTGACATGTCTTCACAAAAGTTACTGAAGTCTGTAAGAGATCCTAAGAAAACAGAAACACACTGCTCAAGCATTCTGCTTCTGAGTTGTCCTTCCCTTTTACGTGGATTGCCTTCCGGTAAAGAAGATTGTTCTTGGGTCAAACTGCGATCTCCTGAGCAACAAGGTTCTGCGATGCTGATTTCGTACCGCCCTGTCTGGTCATGTATGACATTTTAATCATGTCTCTTCTTATCCGAACATGTTGCAGAATAATATTTTTAAATCCCAGAAAAGCATAGAAAATCCTGTTCTTGTTAAAGTGTACTTTCTGTTCTGAATTGGGTGGAGGCTACATGCTGCACCCCAGCCTTTCTGACTGGCATTTTTCATGATAGTTATATTTGAATCCTCATGAAGTGGAAAACTTCTCTCCAGAAATCTTGGAAACAATCACCACTGCAGCACTGATCTGATCTGTGAAGTGAGAGCAACCTGGTTCTCTACAACATGTTTGCTGGTTTTCAGTACTTTAGCAAATGCATCACTAGGGGCCTCAAATTCAGTTGTGCCCCATAGACCAGTAACACGTATGAGGTCCTGTGACCCTGTACACAATGCTAATATTAGGCCATTGTTAAATCACCCTTTATCAGCTGAAGTACAACTTATCTTATGGCTCAATTTATAGTTTGATGGAGATGGTAACAACAGAGTACCCACTCCTCCAAATTGAAGGCCCGCCCTCCTTGTTTAAAGTCGGACAGACCTCAGTAAGTAAGACAAATACTACTCCATCTCCGTCGAGGACTTACTCTCCTAGATGGAGTAAAAGGTATCTGAGGTTTGGCCATTTGAATGCCTGTCCGATTTAGAGTGGGCGGTCAAATAGTATTCCCTGTCTGCGATTGCCAGGTAAAACTTGACAGTTAGGAGCAGTGAAGACTGCAAAATAAACACCACACCATGTAAGAAAACTCTCATGGCATGGGTCATTAGTTTTTCTATTTTCAAAAACAAAATCCTGCTTTGGGATTTTGTTTTAGAAAATAAAAAACATGTTAAAAGTTTGGCAGACAGTACCATCATGTTGATGAAGCCAGTCGTCAACATTTTAATACATTGACTGGAAGCACCATGATGGCGGTTCCTTCCAATATGAGATGTCTACCCAGCCAACGCACTTCTCTAACTTCGAGGTGCAGTTACTCTGTCAAGGGGATGGAGTATTATACTCTGTTGCCCAAACTGAGTAAAATCCATACTCTGAACTTAAACTCAGGTCCTAAGTCCCTCTGCTATCACTCCAGGCAGAAAAAGCATGCTCATATCGGTTCTGATTTGCACTCCATTGAATGTCCTGTCTTGTGCTGGAATTATGTGACACTTCTGAAGGTTTATCAGTAGCCCATGTTCCTGAAGACATTCTTGAATCGCCACCCATCTCTTGTAAGGCCTCCTTTTAGGTCGATGTCTGGAGTAAACAATCGTCTAAGTATGGATAGGCTCCCCAACTCTTTAGGTGAAGAGAAGCTACCAGAGGACACATCATTATGGTGAATGCCCTCAGAGTAGACTTACTTCTGAATGGGAGGACTTGAAACTTAAAGTGATGTTCCCACGGATAGAACTTCTGATGCGTATATTCAATTAAGATAGGCATCTTCCAAACACAGAGAACATAAAATTTCAATTCATGATTAACAGATTTATGTCTGGAGAGTTTCTGTTTTGAAAGGAATTCTCTTGATAGACTTGTTTACCCTCGTGAGGGTGATAATAAGTCTGAATTTTCATGATAGCTTTGAAACCAAGAAAACAAGACAGTACAAAACATTGTACCTGTTCAATTTCGGGTACAGGAACAATTGCTCCCTTCAGGAGCAGAGTCTCAACCACATTCCACCTGGCATTTCTTTTGCTTATGTCTAATAGGCAAAGAGTAGTTATGGTCCCAGTTTTTGGTAAGGAAGAGATGAGCTCTGTCTTATAACCAAGGCATCAGAAGTGGACTTTTCTCTTGCCATTCTTACAGCTTTAACTGACCCCCAACAAGTGGAGAAGTTTTCTTTGGCATAGTCAGGTCTGCTGATGTTGATTTGATTTCTGGTTCAAAGTATTCTTGTAATTCCTATTGCTGTCTTTTAGAGAAACCAGAATACTATTGATACGACTTCCTAGAACTTTGCCGAAAAGGGGGTCTTCCGTGAAGACTGACAATTTTGCAAAAGCATTGTAAGTTGTCTGAAGGAGCAATGCTTTTTCTCCTTAAATAAACAATGTGATTTGTCTTCTTATTCTGCTCCAAACAAACACAATCCCTCAAAAAGCATATGTAAAGCTACAGACTAGTATGAATAATCTCTATGTCATTCCTTCTGGACAAGGTTTCTTCTTGCTGCTACATTAGCTCCTTCTGATAATGCTGAAGCTGCTCAATATCTCAGCTTGTCTTTCAATTGCTTGTAGTAAGTTGGAGCATTCAATTCCATCTTGGATTGCCTTAAATAATATTTTACTATGGGAAGTGAGAGATTGTCTTGTTTATGCACCACAGATGGCTAAGTGGCCTGCAGCATAACTCTTTTTGATAGCAGGATTAATCTTTTGTGTCCATCTGGTATATGAGGAAACTGTCCTTTGTAAATAGAAATGTACCCCACCAAACTGGCTACCATCAAATCCACCATCACCATCTCAGGAATCGTGTTATCCATGTCCTGCGGCAAGTACATTCTAGACATGAATCTGGTCAGTGAGATTTTATCTGGATCTTTCCACTCCCCCATTAGAATATTCAGTATATGCTGGTGAAAAAGATGGCCTGCAATATGGTCTATAGAAATTGTCTGAGTACTGTGTCATAGTTTGTGCTGGGAAAGCCATGATTTGACATATTCTCACAAAGAGTTCTGGTAATATTTCCTTGTTGACTTACTTCCTCTTATGCTGTACTGGCAGCCTTTCCATCTCCTTCTCCAAATCTGACCCAGAGGAGACATGAAGTTGAGGGAGCTGATGAGTTGGATGAATATGAATGCACCCCATGCTTTTCCGTTTTAATTCTCCTGATTTTTTTTCTTCAAAATCTTTGTCTGGTCCTCCACAATGTTTTGTAGGAGGAGGGGGAGGAAAGCAGGACCCTGAGGAAGAGCCCTCCTCCGCAAAAACCCTTTTAGTAGAGTGTTTCCCTATCTAAACACAATACAGAATCTTACTTAGCAAAACACCTTCACTTGTCTCCTGCAGTTACAAGTAACAACTAAAGGCAGAGAGCAACACGTTTAAATAGATGTGCTTTCAAACTCCTCAGCACTCATGCACAGAGAACACTCAAACGTGCATGCATGGAGTTCAATGTAACATGCATGCCCGGAACATACTCCGACACACATGCACAACGAAGATCATAGAGATGGAAACGCCGACTCTCATAGTCCTAGTGTGGTCCCACTACTCTACACCTACTCGCTGGCAAGAATGAGATCGCACAACTTCCAGCCATCACGTACAGTACCAACAATATGCAGCACAACAGTAAGCAATGAAGCAGAATTATCACATACCTTTTGCTATAACAAATCTGCCATCCTGCTTCCAAATACTCAATACCATCAGCAGCACTAGTCTAATAAATTCTTAAAAGAAATCAGTACTACCTTTTCCAACTTCAAAAACAATTGTTGCACTGCAATTTCCCTCTGTGCTTGGTGCAAAGAGAGGACATGAGAAAAAGCCGTACAGTTGGCCACTCTAGCCCTATATATCTTTAGGTGGGCAAAGCTTTTAAAACTTCCTGTTCTTTCTCATGTTGGAGATTCGATCGCCTCATAAATAATGACTAGGACAAGGGATATAGGATTAATGTACACAGACCACCATTCATGACCAAGTACAGCATGGGATACATGATGATATCTGTGTATTGATTTAAGTAGTTTTATCAACTTCTAAATGTCTACAATTGGCAAACAGGCATAAAAACAGCCAAAGGGAGCTCAGCAGACAGTACCGGAAGGTAATTAAGCTAAAGTAATGTTGGTGCTACTAGGTGAGGAAGGGTCTGCTGCCAGTTCCAACCCAATAATCCCTTCAAAGAAGAGAACACTAGATCAATACAAACCCTCTCCGAGCACACATAAAGCAGTCAAAGCCAAGTCAAAAAGAACTTTATTCGATTGCTTTTTCAGACAATCATAAAAGCACTAAAAACAAACAATTCATAGCAGGTTAAAAAATATACCATATATAGTTCATTATAAAATTCAAATCAAAAATACTAATATCCCAGAGCAATCTTTATGGCCTCGTGGCTTAAAATACAATACTTTTCCTGTGCCGGAATACTTTTAAAAAAAACATTCCTATCCTCCACATTCTATGAACATTATCCAAGAACTGTAACACAATGAACGCCGGGCGACATTGTCTCATCCCCAAAGATTTTAAAATGAGGACAATCCATTCTTTTCTTAGGTTACGGTAAAATCTACAAAATAAAAGAACATGTTAAAAGTAGATTGTTCTGAATGATTGTCACAGGGACACAGTTGCATTTCTTGGGCCCAATCGTTCGTTTTTGGAAAGCGTACGAGCCTGTGAAAGATCTCCAACCTACATCTAGTCATTAAAAACCTGTCATAAGCACAAGGTACAATTGTTAAGTATGGTTGTATGTTGAAGGTGGTTAAAAACAGCTGCTTATGCTGAACACTAGGCTTTACAATCTCTGTCGACGTTCTTATAGCGTCCAGGAAAAGAAGACCCTCTTCTTTTAGATCCTTGCTAGTGATCATCAGCATTGTGCTTGGGTCGGTAAAATATTCTAAGGGGCCCAGGTCAGACATGAAATTTCGGACATACTTTACCCAGGGGATCATTATGACCCCTTCCAGTTTCAAGCTGTCTGTTAGAATATCCCGATTTAGCTTTGTCTCAGGTTTTGTCCAGATCCTATGCCATAAGAGAATAGGCTCCAGTTTTATAAGATCGGAGATGAAACGTAAGCCCATCTCATCATGGCAAACCTGCGAAGATGTACTACCTGGGACGGCCAAGATGTATCTTAAAAAGAAGTTTTCTACCAGTTGTAGCGGATGCGTGTCAACAAAACCCCACACCCCTGCCCCATACAGAGCAGTTAAGATACATTTTGCTTTTTTAAATCTGGTTAAGCTCTACTGGGGGTCTTCTCCACAGTTTTTTTGAAAAGTTGGCAAGTGCAGTTGTGGTCCTTAAGAACGCTAAATGTTTTGCTGTTACCTCTTGGCTCCATGAGTCATTTTGGTCAAAGAGTATTCCAAGGTATGAAAATCTCTTTGTGGGCGTTGTCTGAACTTCCACAAACATATCTCTACACCACTGACTACCACGGTTGCACCTCATTTTAAAAGTCTTAGAGGTGTTCACCCTAAGGCCAAGATGACCCATGAACTTAGAAAAACTATCCAGAACCCTCTGCAAACCAACTGGCGTGCGGGACATCAGGATCGTGTCGTCTGCATAGAGAAGGGCAGGTATTGTGCGACCATCTACTTGGGGAAAGTCTTGATTGAACCGTACACAGTACATTAATATAAAGGTTAAAAAGAAAGGGGGGCTAAGACACATCCTTGCCTAACCCCCCCCTGATTGGAAATCGGGTAGAGCAATCACCATTCAGACTAAATTGAACTTGTATCGTGGCTCTGCTATATAAGCGTCTAAGAAAATGGATCATTTGAGTGTCCACCCCCATTGCCTCAAGGATCTCCCACAGCTGTCCATGCCTCGCCGAATCGAAAGCTGCAGTGAGATCCACGAAAGCTAAAAATAACCTGCCCTTCTTGACCCTCGTATACTTACCAATAAAAATAGCTAAATTTAGACTCTGTTCCACCGTCCCTAAACCCTCCTGGAAACCGTATTGTATATCAGACAGGATTTTGTTGTCCTCTGCCCATTCATGTAAACGTTCTAAAATTATACGCCAGCTACTTTAGTCAAAGAGTCCAATAACGAAATGGGCCTGTAGCATCCCGGGTCCTGACGGTCCCTCTTTTAAAATATTGGCACGATTGTAGATTCAACCCAAGTTGGTAAGAAAGTGGCAAGACAACTAGCATTAATTACCTGTGTAATAATTGGGTCCCATAAGACCGTCAGAAACAGATGAGGGGTATGCACTGCTGGATAAAATGAACTCAAACCAGTACCACAGGAGACAAGACTTCTGAACTCAACCCAACCCAGTAGTACACGGAGATACAGCACTGAAGGCAGCAACACCCTTGTGGTTAGTGCACAGTGTTTATTATTGGCTGAATCCTACACTTTTGCCTAGATCCTAGAGTTTAGACTGACTTTCATGCGCATGAGGACCAATGAGCAAGCCCCATCATCCTTTTTTTCCTCATCATCCCATTGTATGAAAACACTGACAAAATCCAAAACAGCCAAGTAGCTGGAGGCCAAGGACATGCCTGAACTATCCAGCACATCCATGCTGCAGGCCCTTTCATGGAAAATTACTCAAGTGAATTCGACCAAGTACTGCAAGAAATCAAAGACTCACAGACTGTCCTGGAGGTGAAGACCGATGTGGTAGCGCTTGATTTGTTAATGTTGCTAGCAAACCATAGTAAACTGGTTGATCGGTTCGAAAACACTGAATCATCTATCACATCAATGTAGCCTACTGTCAAAGAGGTCCAGACCAGAGATGCAACAGCTGAGAAGTGAGGTCCAGATCTTGAAGATTCAGGCGGAAGACTCAGTAGGTTGGTCCCATTGGAACAATATCTGCATAGTTGGGATCTCAGAATCCACAGAAATAACAAATATGGAACAGTTTCCTGAACAATTAATTTTGGACAATGTGCTGGCAGGTAAGAAACCAACCTTTTTCTGTGTTGAAAAGCTCATAGGCTGCCGGACTGTCCTCTGCCACCTGTTGCTCTGCTGAGGCCTGTGGTGGCAAGTCTCTTTAATTATAGAGACAGGGACCTTATTCTGCAGCTCCCTAGGACCAGGAGCTCATGGCAAATGGAAAACAGTATACTTAATAACTTTCCTGACTTTACAAATGAAGCCTAATGCTTGCGCCTTTCTTATGCAGTGGTAAATAAACAACTGAGACAGCTGGGCTACAAATATGCCTTTACCCCTACAAAATTCTGGATTGTGGCTGATGATAAAACCTTATTTTTCCACACAGCACAGAATGCATGGCAGGGGTCACAATAAAAGGGTGTGTACACCCTGCATACAAACCCAGAGTTATGTGATGGTTGGAGTGATCCAGCGAGTTACCAGCTAGAGATACTCATAATCCACATACTCACCTGGGCCCATAAACACACATTCACATAAGCTAGTAAAGTACTCCTGGGGTCAATGTATTGTGATAATACCTGTAAGATGAATTTACCCTATCATTTCTTACCAAACCTCTTCTGTCCGAATATAGTTTCCTCTGGACAATGGACCTTTTAGTTAACTATTGTAGGTGAAATGACATAGAATAAAATTTCTTTAAATAATCACAGACTCGGGACAGTTTTAAAAGATTTATCTAGTTAAATTCATGTGAGCCAAAACCAGTACAATTCGTACACCGTTTTCTCTAGAGGAAGAAATTAATCTATCGAAAAAATGTCAAATAATTCATTCAAGAAATGTTATTATGATTACAGTACCTGGAGTGGAGAAATAAAGAGAGAGTACAATGACGTACCACATAGAGTTATAGTTACCTAGGATGGTGTGGAAACCAACCCATGGCCAAGGAGCTGCATGGGTCCCCTGGGACAGTGCAGGTGACAAAGGTTCAGGACAGGATTCAGGGACAGGATAGATGACCTCTTCTAGATCTGACGCCTGCGTCGTACCCCTCTCTGACACTATCTTCCTCCTCGATTCTTCCGCGATCTTCTTCTAAGTCTTTACCTAATTTTCCTCCTCGAGTCTTCGGTGATCTTCTTCTAATTAATTAGGTTTAGGCTCTAATTCTGCTATTCTATTCTTCTTCAATATTTGCTCAGCTCACGGACAGCATCCTGGTCTCTCAGCATCTGAGCATCACGAGCTCAGCATCTGCAATGCTTAACTAACTAAACTACCTCAATTATACTTTCCTAATGGTATGTACTACTCCTAAATGTTTTAAAGTTATGAAACTCCTAATTCTGATTGGACGAGCAAGGGAAGATGATCATCACACCATGCTAAGTTTTAATAATTTCTCTTTAGTCTATTGTTCAGTGTTCCCGCCCCTTAATTTATTTTCCCAAGCTTTATTTCCCACCCGCATTACACATCTTTATCAATAAAAAGAATACATTTAACAGTTTTCTTATTCATCCTTCAGGATGTCCATTACTTTCCCAGGACATGTTGCGAACGTGGCTTTGGCTGAGATTCAAGTGTATCATGGTTCCTGGCGAGTTACGATTGAGCTTGCGCGGAGATCATGTGGTGTATGGACATCGGTTACCCTCGGAGGCCCAAATACGAACTAGTAGAGAGGTCAGAAAGAGACATATTAAATTCAAAATAAAATGATTTTACTGTATGCCATCTATCTCTACTCTAATCCCATTTACTTATAAAAATCTTTCGCATTAGCATTTTAGTAAATTTGCATGTTTTAGTTCATGACGAAGCAGGTACTTTACATGTGAATTGCAAGGGCCATTTTGATTACTATTGCGCAGCTGCAAGAATTTCCCTCCAAGCACGGACTCGTCATTACTACGTAGATGTAATTGACGCATGCGCAGTACTGAATCCTGCGTTAGCAGCCATTTTAAGTCACACTCGGGTTACTTGTTAGTACGACACATAGGCAAGCTTCCCCTAAACTTAAATGTTTGAACTGTAGTGCATGTTAGTATTTACAAACATGATTTATTGCGGTAATATACGTTATTTTGAGAGGATTGCATCGGAGCAAGTCTCTTTTATACGAGTCCTTGCTCCATCAGGAGCACCAGGCACCCCAAAAGGTGAAGAGCCATGAGTCCGAAAAGTAAAGATACGAAAGAACAAGCACATAAAAATAGGGCCTGGGTCCTGGACAAAGGGATGACCCAGAGTCAAAAACAGTCAGATGTTAGCCTCTCTGAAAAAGAGAGGGACACAGAATCAGAAGGCAAAGACAATGGAGATACAGACCTGGAAATGGCCCAGATACCTGCCTTGATCCCCAGAGCAGCAGATACCATTAAATAGGGCACTGAGAGATGGTGGTATCCTGACAACATGAATGGAGGGCAGGTGGGTATGTCACCGCCTGTTCCATGGTCCATTATGTATAGGGCGGGTCCCTGACATTGTGGTTGCACAGGAGCAGACCTTTTGAGGGTTTGGCACCCTTTGCACGCACCAGTGGACTTGGTTAAGCTGAAGAGCATGGATGTTGCGCCCCAAGGCTGGTACCCCGAGGCTACCACCTTGCCGGGCAGAGGAGGTTGGGAATGTTAATATAAGAACATGTTGTCTAGTTGTCCTCCTGTTCAGAGGAAGTTCCATCCATCCATATCCATTTGTAGAGCACACGGCTACCACCAAGGGCGCTAAAATAGCAGCGTAGTCCGCCAGGGCAATGGGGGACGAGCTATCGCAAATCAAACAGCCAAGATTTCAGGGCCTTCCTGAAAGTGGATTCCGATTCTGCTTTACGCAGATAGTCAGGCATAGAATTCCGGAGAGCGGCAGTTCTCACTGCGAAGGCTCACCCGCCAATCCTGGTTTTGGCAAAGCGAGGAGTGTGAAGTAGCACCTGAGAATTGGAACGCAAGGTCCTGGTCTGGTGATATTACTGAAGTCTCTGTTTCAGATATCCTGGAACTCTATCTCTTGAGGCTCTGAAGGCCAGGGACAGTGCCTTGAATTCGATTCTCTTTTTTACTGGGAGCCAAAGAAGGCTGCGCAGATGAGGAGAGATGTGATGGCAAAGGGGCACATTTCTAATTAACCTCGCTGTGGCGTTCTGGACTGTCTGCAATCTCTGGGTAAGGTAAGCACGGAGACCCAGGTACAAGCTGTTAGCATAGTCCAGCTGAGATGTAATAAGGGCATGGACTATAGTTGCCTGACAGTCTATAAGCAGCAGGTGGAGGAATCTTCGCAAGGCTTTAAGTTTCCAAAAACAAGCTCTGTAGACTTGACCAATCTGGGCCTTGCCTGAAAGTTTAGAATCGAATTTAAAGCCTAAGTTTCTGACAGAGGTGACAGGGACAGGAGTTGGATTCAACTGCACCGGCCACCAGAGATCGGCTCATGATGGCGAAGCTTGATTAAAAAACATCACCTCCGTTTTGTCAGCATTTAATTTCAGGCAATTGTCTGTCATCTAGGAGGCAATCTTTGTGATACAGTGCCTAAAACTGTCAAAAGCGGCCTTTTCATTGTCTTTAAATGAGAACACAAGCTGCGTATCGTCAGCGTATGAAATCATTCTCACTCCACAGTGTTCCACTACAGATGGCAAAGGAGTAAGATAAACATTAAACGGGGTGGGGCTCAAAGCTGTACCCTGGGGAACTCCGCATACCATAGGGCTAGAAGAGGAGACGTGAGGGCGCAGAAAGAAGTGCTGAGACTGAGCATTTAGGAAGGAGCAAAACCAGGCCAAGATAGTACCCGAGATACCCAGCTGTGCCAGTCTGTCTAAAAGGATCAGATGGGAGACTGCGGACAAGTCCAGCAGCACTGGCATGGCACAGCTACCTTGGTCAAGGGATTCAACGGATGGTTTCTGCCACTTCCAACAGAGCAGTCTCAGTACTGTAGCCCGTCCTAAAGCCCGATTGGGAGTCATGAAGAAGGTTATTTGACTCCAGGAAGTCAGATAACTGCCTCTAAACTTCCTTCTCCAGAATTTTAGCAGGAGTAGGCTGGAGCGAGATAGGCCTAAAGTTCTTAAGTATGCCAGGGTCTGCGTCTTCTTTCTTAAGAATAGGCAGGACATATGCTTTTTTCCATGTAGAGGGATAGCTACCCGAAGTCAGAGAAGTATTCGAGGAGAAATTTAAGTGAGGGGTAAAAAAAAGGGTCCGTCAGTTTGTAAAATCTGGCTGGGCAAGGATCAAGTGGCGAACCTGACTTAATCCTTTCCAGATCTAAAGGGACGATTTCGGACAGAAAGGCTGAAATTCAGCACAGGAGCTGGAATGATCAGGGGCACAGAAATGGTAGTATGGGCCTCTGACATCGAAAAGGAAGAGTAGATATATTGAACCTTCTCCTGGAAAAAGGTTGACAGATCCTTGCATAAGGCAGCCGGGGGCACAATAGTGCTCATCATAGCTTGAGGTTTCATAAAACATTTTATAACATGTTTTCTAATTGTCCTCCTCTTCCCCCATACACAAGACCCAATATGAACATTGATAGGGTGATTGTTGCTGAACAATACGTAGTAATGTGTGATAGGCAACAGAAGACCTCATTGTCCTACGTCGTCTTACCATGGATTGTAAGGAATATATCTACAAAAGCCAAGAGACATAAAGTGTAAATGTACCTAAAGCACTGGTATTTTGACATAGCCTACATACAAGAAACACACATTAACTTTGCAGAGCTACAGAAGCTGTTGAGAAAATGGAGGAGCCAAGTTATTGGAACCACATAAAAGACATTTGCCAGTGAGGTCTTCGTTTGGATATCACTGAGCGTTCCTTTTGTGATCATACATAGCCGGGGCAATCAAGAGGGTAGCTATGTGGTTGTAGCTGGACTGCTCGATGGGGAGCCTTTTGCCCTATTGATGAACATTCTGCCTTTGTGGATTCTTTGACTGTTAGACCTGACACCATTGGCGTGGGTTTCCCCTGTATTTTTGCCTTTGCCTCCTGTGTTTTTGCTGTGTGTTGAACTTCGTTTTTGCTGGTCTAGATTATTTGGATGCTTTGCCACTGCTGTTCAGTGCCAAAGTGCAAGTACTCCCATTGTAAATTATTGTTATGGATTGGTGATTCCATGATTGGCATATTTGATTTACTAGTCAGTCCCTAGTACAGTGCACTGTGTGTGCCCAGGGCCTGTAAATCAAATGCTGCTAGTGGGCCTGCAGCACTGATTGTGCCACCCACATAAGCAGCCTGTAAATGTAACTCAGGCCCGCCATTGCAGAGCCTGTGTGCAGCCTAGTACTGCCATGTCGACTTGACAAGTGCACCCCCTTGCCAGGCCCTAACCTTCCCTTTTCTTACATATGAGTCACCCCTAAGGTAGGCCCAAGGTACCCCTGTGGGCAGGGTTCAGTGTACGTGAAAGGTAGGACATGCCCTGGTGTGTGTGGCGTGTCCTGATAGTGAAATACTGCCAATTTCGTTTTTCACTATTGCAAGGCTACCTGCTCCCATAGGATAGAAGGGGGAGTTTCCTTATAACATCTTATAAACATAAATGCCCCTGGGAACAAGGTAGGAAAAAAAGTTTAGTAAGCCTGAACTCAGAATGTTAAAATGCATCTTTTAGTGAAGGTGATTTTTACATTCTGTGTTTGAAAATACCACTTATAGAAAGTAGGTATTTTCTTGCTTAGTCATCCAGTGTGCCGCTGCTGGAATGTGTATTGACTATCTGGCTTTGGAGTGACAGGGGCTGTGGATGGCTCCAGAGAGTCTGGATGAGTCAGGGCTGGCTGAATAGACATGGGCTTTATTTAGATTAAGGGGAGGAGATTTCCTTTCACCTGAAGGGGCCTGGTCTGCCTGACACAATGCTGTCTCCGCCTCCTGCCAGGAAGCTGCACCAGAGAGGACAGAACTGGTTTTGACTGAGCACAGGGCTTCTCTGCCACCAGAGAACAAAGGATTTTGCTGTATAAAAAGAGGGGCCCAGACCCCACACTTTTATATCACTTCTGGGAAATCAAGAGGAACCTATGCCAAGGAGAAGAGCTGGACAAACTGGAGGAGTACTGCCACTTTGGTGTGTGCTGTCTGGGGTTGGCCTGCAGTGGCTGTTTCTGCCAAGGAAAGGAGAAGGACTTTGCTGTGTGCCCTGCTTGAGGAAGATCTCCAAGGGCTTGAAGTGGAGCTTTCCCCCTGTTCACGTGGTCTCAGGAACATCAAAGACCTCAACAAGCTTCTGGGCACCGTCTCTGGAACCGCTGGTTTCAGTTGCCACAGAAGAAAAGGGTAACCGACTCTCTCACCAAATCTCTCGCAGGATTCCGTGTCCTGAAGGCACCGTAGAGAGCACCGCCTCGTTTTGCAATGCAACCCTGGCCTCACCGTCTCCGACAAAGAGCCGCTGCTTGCACGCGTCCTGTGGCATCGCAATCCGCACCGCTTCGCTACATGCTGCACTGACGTCATCGACTCTGTTGCTGCCCGACTCGAACATCAGCTGGCTCTGTTGTCGCACCATGACCTGCCAGCACCGCATCGAGCACCGTCTCACACTGCAACCCAAACCTTGGTCTCAGTGACTCTGTCAACGAGCCGCTGCCTGCACTGAGCCAAGGGGACACTGCAACGCTTCCATCTCACATCGCAACCGCGACTGTTGCTCCGGACCAGCTTGTACCATTGTGTCAGCTGCAACAACAAAAGGTACAGTCTCTGAGTCTGTCGACGCTTTAGCTAACCTGTATCGCTGTGGTTGGCTAGAATTGTTAGACTCTGTCGTATTCAGTATCGTGGTAGCCCTGGACTGTATTTTCACGTTTTTCCTGCAATTAAAAGGTTATTTGGAACAGTACCTATTTTTGCATTATTATATGTTGGATTTTTGTCATTTTTGGTCTTGTTGGTTTTCACTGTGTTACTGTATGCATGCACACATGCCTCTGAGATAAGCCTGTCTGCTTGTGCCAAGCTACCAAGGAGGTGAGCCGGGGTTATTATAGAAGTGTATCCCCCTTATCCTGACTAGAAAGTAGGATCCCTACTTGGACAAAGGAGCAAACCTCTGCCAACTAGAGCCGCCATTTCTAACATTGACCACTTCACTATTCTAGGACACGACTGTATCCACCATTTGGGTAAGGTGTCTTTTATTGTGTGCCTGACCTGGAGTCTTTACCCCACTACTGCAGGGCACACAAAGTAGTAGGACTACGTTCCACTTGGCAGGTTGGATGAAAGCTTGGGATCTATGGGATGGCTGTGGATTTATGCATCCAAACCAGAAGGAATATTTCTACCACTCCACCCTAGACAAGCTCATACAAGGTTGGTCTTAATTCTATGTAACACTCAAATAACCGGATATTAGACACAGAATATTTATGTTGCACACTGTATGATCACAGTCTCCCACTCCCCAAAAAGGCCCATAATGCAGATGCTAACTTGACGTTTGAACGTCCAAGCACCTTTAGATCTATTCTTTAAAGACGCAGTGGGCAGGGCTGTAGTTGGTTATTTTGTGAATACCAAGGGGCTAGCCAGTGACAGATTGCTCGAGTGGGATGCATTTAAGTTACAGTGAGGAGCATTTGCATAAAAACTACTGTAGTAATGTAGTCCAGACAGGTTGAGGTATTTGAAGAGGATTTATTGTTAGATGATAAGTATCCTGGAATAAGCCCCACCAGGAGCAGCCAGCAGGCAGCTCAGCCCCATCATAACTGTGGCTTATCTTCAATCAGCACCCAACATTCCGTAGTACATCACAGTGCTGAAGCATTCCACTAGCAGGGCATTGAGTGGGTAAAGACAGACATAGAAATATGCAATAGATAGAATACAACATACCTCCTTTTCTTCCACAACAGAAAACTAAACATAGAAGTATAGGAACACCTGTCAAAGAAAGCGTACCAATCATTAACCTCTATCACACCCACTGGCCAGACAGATGTGACAGAAACCAATGCACAGCATGCAGAAAATACAGAAAAGAAATGATAGAATAAAAATGAGACACATTCCTTCTCTGAGAACACAATACAATACAAACACGCTCCTTAAGTCGACATAACATAGGCACTATTAGTCCATCATCAAACCAACACATAAAAGGAACAAAAAGAATAGTTAGACTGGGAGGATAGGTACTCTTCTTCCCTTCTCCAACGAAAACACAAAAGGAACAGGAAGATAGGAAGACTTAGAGAAAACCACCTAAAGGTACGAACACCAAACAGTACTCGTATTCCCTTCTTCAGTAAATAACGGAAAAGAGAAAAGAAAATATCAAACAGAGAGGCAGAGGAATAAACAAAAGATACCCCACACCACCCTGCAAAACAGCATTTAAAAATTAGATTGAAAATTATTGAACATTTGAGAGAGATATAAACCCATACAGAGACAACCTCGTAATATGGCTACACATTGAAAAAAAATGCAGCTCGATAGAAATTCCAATGAAACCTTGAGAGGGTTAAACCCCAAATCGACAACCTTGAAAACATTGAAAAACATTGAATAATTGAAAGGAAACGAACACATATTGACAACCTCAATCAAATTGAAAACCATTGAAATGTTGCCCTTTGAAAACAACTAGAATAAATGCAAATTGATGAATCGATAGAGAAACACATTTCTTACCCAGAAATACTGGATGCATGCATAAACATTGATAAACATTGAAATGTTGCCCTTTAGAAAACAACTAGAACACAAAGCATGGTGTTAAACGAGGCTAACACTCCGGCAAACTTCACAACCATAGATCTGTCAGACTTAAGCTGGAGATTGAAAAAAAAACATTAAATGCTGCATATCGTCTATATTGACATGGAAATAAATGTACCTTTGTACACTGCTCTGCTCTGCACTGCTCAAATTAAACAAAAACAAACTGACTGGTTATAAAGCTTGACTAGTCGCACTATTTTAAAAGTAACTGAGCAGTTTTAGAAAATGTAGAGTTAACAACAACACAGGAGGTTGAAACGTTGTAAAACTGTAACTGGAACGTAAAACTATAATAAATTAAAGTTAGAAATTGGCATACAAATACTGAATGTTTTTTTTAAATAAACACTAGATGGCAGCATGGCAGTGAATAAAGCTCGAAATGTTTGAAAATGTCACTAGAGAGTAACTTCGTCATTCCAAACTCACAGGTACACCGATAGATCAGCTGATGCCATGCCGGTACTCGACTTACAGATGTTGAAAAGAGTTTGCCATCGAAATTGACAGATTCACAAAGACACACATCCTTCTAGAAGACTGTTCTGACGAACTAAAACTGTAACAGAAGATTGATGAGTGTACCCACAGTGCTCATAATGATGATGAAACTGCCGTAGAGCCGATGACAAACATGGTTGGCAATAGAAACGAGCACCGGTGGTGCATGCACGTACTACTGCTTCAAATGCACGGTGCATTGTAAAAGATAGGGTACTGCCAAACAAAAAATGGCGGCGCGCACAATGACGCCGTGACGAGTGGCTCCCGGTGTCTCCGTGCATGAATACGTCCGTGTGAGGAGCAATAAGCATGACGTCACAAATGCAGCGAAGAAAACATCCTAGGAGTGCAGTATGTAGGTAAGATCGCGTGCACATAAACGAACGCGCTCTCTTGATTTTTTGAAAATAAAATAATGTTAAACTGCCAAATGAAGCAAAGGCTTACCAAAGGCCCGTCAATACAAATAAACAAGGCTCACCTGCCACAAAAGTAATAACACTTCCCCATAGCGCTTGAAGGTAGCTCCTCTGCATGTCAGGCAATAACACCAGAACGCTTAATGCTTGAACTAAAATATTAGTTCTACCCTTCTTGGATAGAGGTTTCTCGATAGTTGCCAAACAGGAAAAATTGTCCCAACCACGTTGTTTTGCCCGAACAGAAAATTTCCTCTCAATCATAATAGCACCGGATAAAAAGCTGACATGAGGTTGCATGGTAGGTTGCAGGTGACACACACTCTGAGGGGATTGAAAATTGTCCCGTGGTGTGACAGGAATACATCAAAACAGTCCAATTATCTTGGTAGTTGAAACGTTATAATGAAGGAAGAAACAGAGCTTTTAAAACTGGAACCGGCACTTGTTATGCTTGGTCAATGAAACACGGGGAAGACAACAGTAATGACACTCCTCCATAGCGCTTGAAAATTGCTCCTCTGCATGTCAGGCAGAAACACAGAAACAAAGGGTTTTCTGTAGCAGGTAGCAGGTAGCAGGTAACATGTAGATGCGAAACTCTCGGTGATGGCACAGCACAGGTTGAAAAAAAAACAGGCTTGAAAGGTGTATTGAGATAGCAAGCTTGAATAGCGTTAAATAAAACACCTTTAATTCGCATCTTGAGATTCTGTATGTGTAGCAAGAACAGTACCAGCGGCAACAGAAAGGCAGAAGAGAAAGGCATTGACTTTAGTTGAAATTGATATGTGCAGAGTTTGAATACCTTCGTTGTTGAGGTGCTGCTGTCGTAAAATTGAGTTTGAAAACGTGTAGATATTCCTTGAAATTGAAATAGTTGATAAGACACAGCAGTTGATGAAAATTTGAAGAAGAATCTGGCATATGCAGGTTGGGCGACCGGTGTGATGGTCACTGGTGGGGCTCTGAAGCCAGAGTCTTTGCTTGATATTAGATGAGGTTTGTAGTTTCTTGTCTTCTTGAAAATAGAATTCTTGAATTGACATGAAGGTAATTTGATGAAGATTAAAAACAACTTGACTTCTTTGGTTGCCTTCTTGAAACTTGACTTCTTTAGTTGCCTTGTTGAAACTTGACTTCTTTAGTTGTACGTAGGTAAGATCAACTCGTCGCCAAAAAGATGTAGTAATGTAGTCCAGACAGGTTGAGGTATTTGAAGAGGATTTATTGTTAGATGATAAGTATCCTGGAATAAGCCCCACCAGGAGCAGCCAGCAGGCAGCTCAGCCCCATCATAACTGTGGCTTATCTTCAATCAGCACCCAACATTCCGTAGTACATCACAGTGCTGAAGCATTCCACTAGCAGGGCATTGAGTGGGTAAAGACAGACATAGAAATATGCAATAGATAGAATACAACAACTACATAAGGTGTTAGGAAGGGATTGAATAGTTCTCACTCCATCCGTCCACCAAGGAGGCTCCAGCACGCTAAGTCCCGCTCCAGTGGGAAGAGGGATCTATCCCATATTTGGGATCCAACTTACCACATCACAGCAGCCCTGAACTATAAACTATTTCTGTCCCAAGCGCGTGGGGAGTTGGGCACCCTTCGGCTTCTCTTGGCTGAATATTTTACCCAAAATTCTATACATTTTTCAAACCCTCCCAGTGGCGCCCCGTTCTGGGATTCTTAAACAATTACAGAAGGAGATCCACTCGTTCGTCTGGGCTAACAAGAAGCCCCGAATGAGTAGGGAGCAGAACTATCGACCACCTAGAGAGGGGGGACTCTCCAATCTGACCCGCTACTTCTAGGCCACCCAGTTACGTGTTTTATTGGAATGGTCACGTAGCGAGTCGGAGAAACACTGGCTATTCATGGAACGGGCGCTCGCAGGTCGCGCTCTATGAGGGTCCCCTTTTTACGCAAATCACAGTGCCCAGAAGGTATATATAATTTGCCGATCATTAGCACGACTTTGAGAGCGTGGGACTCCACGGCGGTCAAGTGCGACCTAATTTCATTCCCGTCACCCCTTACTCCCATAATTGGGAAGGAGGAATTTTCCCCCGGACTGGACTGGAGGAAGTTCTGTCAATGGGAGGCCTGGGGATGCCAATCCATTGGGCATATGTTTGGGGTAGAGAGCCCCCTAGCGTTTGAAGATCTCAGATCTGCTTTTGCCCTGCCAGAGACTGAGCGTAATCACTTTCACCAATAGAGGCACTGGGTGATGCACCCTCAGGTACGCCCCGGGGCCCATAGAAAGTTAACACCATACAAGAAGTGGCTTCACACGAAGACAACCAACACGCACCTTATTACTGAACTCTATCATATGCTTCGGCAACCAGAACAGGCAGCTTCCACGCCAGGGCAGCGATGTTGGGAGACTGAACTGGGCCGAACACTATCGCAGGAAGAGTGGGGGGATATTTACTATTGAGCGCGCTGTACAGTGCGGAATGTCTCTAGCATTGAGACCGCAACCAAAATAGCCACCTATTGATACCTTACTCCACCCAGACTACATAGATATAATCCCAGTCGCCCCTCACACTGCTGGAGACGTTGTAGTGAGGAGAGTACTTTAACTCCTTTCCTGTGGGGGTGCACGCCTCTCAGAGTATTGGGAACAAGTCCTATTAGACATTGACACTCATTTTCACACACAAATCCAGCGCTTCCCTCCATATATCGTCTTAGGCTTACCTAATAATATCACCTTCCCTCTTAAATCTCGCAGAGGCAGGCAGATGGGATTGGCGCTGGGAACAGCACTTCAGAACATACTAATCCACTGGGGCACTGACAGGACTCCAACACACCAAGGCTGGCTGTGTAGGTTATGTACTGTGCCCATTCCGATCTATACATAGTA
The DNA here is from genome assembly GCF_964204655.1 of Triturus cristatus. Lineage (NCBI taxonomy): Eukaryota > Metazoa > Chordata > Amphibia > Caudata > Salamandridae > Triturus > Triturus cristatus. The sequence goes on along the minus strand of NC_140584.1, from coordinate 194,289,131 downwards.
CGGAAATGAGGGTACTAACTTTCTCCAAGTATTTGCGACGGTTGCGACTCTTGGATCTCACACAAGACCCTACCTCATCTGCTACCCCGGACCCGAAAAGGAGAAGCCCTTAACCACCAGCTGAGCCTCCAAGACAGGGGGGCAGTGTCTGAGACTGGGAAAAAGGGAGTGGCGACCCGTAATAGAGTAGGACCAGGAGACATTTTTTCCTTCCCTTTGGGTTTCCAGTTTGTTTATCGGGAGGGAGGGTGGGAGGATGGGAGTTGGGACCCTGAATGTCAATTTATTTTGTAAATCTTGTTAAAATCCGTGCTCTGTCTCACCGTTATATCTGCTATGATATCTACGGTGGTGTTTGTTTTCAAAACTTCAATAAAAACGACTTAAACCTAAGAAGGGATTGGATGGAGATACAATCATGGGAGTGGAGACCCGCAGAACTGAACTGAATCTTTTGAACAGGGGAGTGGAGATGCCCAGCCCCTTAAGGCACTGAGGAAGAAGCATAGGGACTTGGAGGATAGACTGGGATGGGTGTACTTTCGGTAATATGTGGTTTGGCAGCATAGTGATGGCAATAAAACTGGGCAGCTACCAGCCTGGCTTTTGAGGGATGAGGCAAACAGGACACTCAATAGGGCTATAAGAACATCACAGGGTGGGGTGGGTAATTTGCAAACCAATATTAATTTGGCTTTTGAGTAATACTATATTATGCTTTACAAGGTCAAAGACAAAAACCATCGATGCTACCTGCAGGACTACCTGGAGGGCATAGGGATCCCAAGGCTGGATAATTGCAGCAACACATGCTAGATGAACCCCTGAAAATAGAGGAGGTCTGAATGGCGATGGACCAGATGGAGTGCAACAAGACCACAGGGACGGATGGACTCCAGACTAGTTTTATGGTATGTACAGGACAGTGCTGCCTTTTAAACTACCTAAGGTATATGAGGAGGCCAGCCGCCTGGACTGTCTGTTGGGCTCCATAAGAGAAACAGTCATAGTAGTTCTACCGAAGCAGGGCGGGGACCCCATGGATGTCTCCTCCTATCGGCCGCTGGCAATGCTCAACCTAGATTATACAATTCCAAGGAAAATACTTGTGAATAGGTTGCTAGAGATAGCTCATTCTGTGATACACCTAGAACAAAATGGCTTTATACCGAGTAGGAACACCTTTTTGAATTTACACCACTTGTTTGGCTTGAGATACGGTCCTGGGGTGAGTTTCAACAGGTGGCGATCTCCCTCAAAGCAGGAAAAGCATTTGTCACACGGGCTGGCCATATCTGATGCAAGTGCTATAACGAATGTGGTTGGGTCTGTACAATCAGAAGTGGATCCAAATTTTATATAGCGACACAGTAGCAAGAGTGTGCACAGGTCGGCTAATCTCAAGATAGTGCTCCATAAACAGGTGGACCAGGCAAGGGTGCCCACTGTCACCCCTCATCTTTGCCATAGTCATGGAGCCATTGGCATGCTTACTGAGAAGCCAAAAGGTCTCTGGGGACATTCTTTCAGGAGACCGGTGGCAAACGATTTCACTGTATGCTGACTGTGAGAAGTTGGCTTGGTATATGCTGTCCATTCCACACGACCCTTATGAGGTCAAAGATAACCTTTAGAAAGCTATCCTAGTGGTAGCTGTGGAGAGCAGCCTTCAGGCTTAATCTTGAAGGAATGTAAAGCAGCTTGTTTTACCAGAATATCACCTCCTGAATGACTAAATGAAGGAGAACCACACAGTAGTTATATAAAAATATGTATTTATGAATATAACACTCTCTGCTATCCTCTACACGAGGATAAAACACAAAGCACACAATTCGGATTTAATAGAACAGTAGTAAGTAGCACAATACACAGTGGGCTCCAGGGGGAGATCAAACCATATACTAAAATAGTGGTATAAAAGTCACGACTGAGATCAAGACAAGGTACGTACGTAGAATCGATGGAGCCCCAAGAAACCACCCAAGGTGAGTAGACGGGGACCCCACAGAGGCCGGGTGCAGTGTGGGAACACGACCACGGGCTCCTTAAAATTCTATGGGGAAGTCGCGGTTACACTCTTAAAGTTTAAGGACCCTTCTAGGAGGACTTCGAGCGAACCCTTTGGAACTTAAGAGTTTGAAGAGCCACCCCACCCGTGGATACCGTAGTACCAGCGTTACCTATCCCAGGGGAACCGGGTGCATAGGTCTGAAGTGGCGTCAGAAACTCTTGTCATTCTAAATGGAGGGCTGTGAAGAAGTACTGCTGCCATGAAGGTGAAAAGGGTCTGGTGGAATCCAAGCCTGAATTCGGGAAGGAAGGAACCTGTAAGCAGAGGGGACAGAGTCTGGGTCACTTCAGAGTGACCAGGGGCTCGGGAGACGAATGCCCACCGATGTTGGGTGCTTCAGGTGCGAAGAAGGGATGCTTGACTCTGTAGTCACGAGGACCAGGAGATGTTGAGGATGACCAGGAGCCGGAGGTTAGCTGTCCCACGAAGGATGTCAAGTGCTGAGGGGTTAGTGTCCGGAGGGAGCACCAACAAACCTTGGCAAAGGCAACCCACGCAGGAAGGTCAAGCAGGTTACGGTGTGGACAAACAAGGTCCAGGAGACTCACCAAGCAATGAGGAGTCAGGGCACGTCTTGAGCAACCAGGAAAGCCCACGAGAAATCGATATGACTCTCAGGAGGACCCCCAGGCCAGATGACCAGGAGTCACGAGGGGACCTTGAGCAAGAGCAAAGTACCAGCCCACGAAGCACACGGCGTGAGGAGGCTGGAGTTCTTTGGTGCAAATACTGCTCAGGGTCAGGACTACACAGAGTCCAATGCACAAGCTCAGGAATTGCCAACAAGCATATGCAACTGCAAATGGACGTGGTGCAAAGGGGTTCGGGTATGAAGTCCCCACAAGGGATACTGGCCTCAAACTCGGTGAGAGGGCAGATCGACCTCAGGGACCTTCAGAAACCCATCTCCTGTGTTACTGAAATCTTCGGAGTCCGCAGGCGCTCAGGAGCAGCAGACTGGTCAGTTGCAGTTAGGTGCCTCCGAAGCAGGGGAGTGACTCCTTCACTCCAAGGGAGATTCTTCTGTTGTCTTAAGTGCAACACAAGTCCTGCACAGAGCCTCTATAGAGCAAAGGCACAAACTAATCTTTGGACGGAAAGGGGGACGAAGTCGGGCCCAGTCGAGGTCCAGCAAAGTCCAAGGTGTCCAGATGTTCGAAGGTCAGTGGTTTCTTCTTGGAGAATCTTGTCCACGTAAAATCTAAAGTCTTACAGCCAGGTAAGCCCTTTTGTACCCACGGGAGAGGGTTGAACAGATTCGTGGGACCCTCCTAGGGGAGGGGCGGGACAGAGGGGTGGCTACACCCATGTCCTTTGTCCAGTTTCATGCCAGAGCAGCCATGGCTCCCAGAACTGGTTTGAGCTGGACTATGCACAGGGACACCAAATGTGGCCCAAGTGCAGATTTCAGGCACTCTCAGAGTGCCTAATCGTGCTGCCTTCCTCTGCACACGCTTGGATTAGCAGCAGGAAGGCAGAAATGTGTCTCTGGTCCGCAGCATCCATTTTGTGCTGTCTAGGTCGAGAAGGCTGGCACCGGTAAGACCAGTGACCCCACGAAGCTCGCTTCAGAAGGGTGGAATCATACCTCTTACACCAGTTACTGGTGTGGAGGTATGATTCCAAGGTGTTTGATACCAAACACGATATATTTCTATGCAGCCGTTTTCGAGATAGCATTTACTGCGAGGTTATAATGCACCTCTACCTAAATGTCCGGCTGAGTCACAGACAACGCGGGAGAATGGTTATCGAAGGCTGCAGAGAGGCTCTGCTCATGCACGGGCACCCTCTCACATAAAACCCAGCACCCTGCCTTCAGGATTGTTAAGGCCTGCTATGGGGGTGACTTATACATTTTAAGTGTAGTGATTAATAGATATAGTGAACCTATATCTAAAGTAAGTGTTGCCAGCACCATTGTACAGAGGCTGCAGTAGCAGACCTAGAGTTCCATTTTGCATGGTTTCTCATGGGAGGCATAATACATGCTTCAGTCCATGGGAGGCCTCTGGGGTACCTATGCCCTAGGTACATGGTGTACCATATACTAGGGACTTACAAGGGTACCCCAATATCCAATCTGCAGTGTACCAAAGTACATGTATATCAATTTAAGGGAGAAAGCAGATAGACCGGGGTCCTGATTAACAGGATCCCAGTCAGACTAGTCAAAAACCAGCAAAACACCAGACACAAGGTGGGGGTAACCATGCAGTCAGATCCTACCTTCCTACACTGACAACACCCTGATGTATCTACAGGACAGCCTTCAGGCATCACCGACTGCAATAAACATGTTGGGCAAGTTTGATGATTATTCTGGATTAAGAGTAAGCCGGAGTAAGTCTTGTTTGTTCCCCTTGCGCCCACTGTAGGAGCTGGAACCCAGTGTGGTCCCGACGTCGAGACTTGAATGGCGGTTGGATTCTGTCAAGTATCTGGGAGTGACAGATGAGGCCTTGATAGAGGTTAATCTGGGATGAGAGATAGCAGCGATGAGACAGTCTAGCGCGATGATTTTTGGTGGGTTGGAAAAGTCCAAGCAATAAATGAAAATGCCTTGAAATTCTGTATCTATCTTGTCATATTTGCAGAGCCTCAACAACAGAGGTGAAATGTCAGGTTATGTTGTCTTTCAAATTGCTGCTTATTCTTTTAATATGGGGATTGGTGTTTACTTTTCTTTTTCTGACTGCAAAGTGAGAAGAGTTTTTAAAGTGGAGTATGTGACAATTATGCACGAGTACAGGGAGTGTGAAAGGAATGGCTGGTTGGTTGTGTATTGATGGTTTTTGCAATGTACAAGCAATTGTAAATACCTCTAAATTAACTTTATTCATTCAGCAGTTAGAAAAGCAAAAATGTAGCACATTTTTTGTAATTTTGAAGTCTGCTGGGAACAGGTCATTATCGGATCAAAACAAATCAAATCACTTGGTGATGCACAAATGATAATTATTCACAGAAGCCCGATATCCACACATTATCATATGTATGCTATATAGTTTTATCAGTAAAACTCTATGTCTATGCAAAGTTAGTGGCAATTAAGGACAATGCAAAATGTGCTGTCTGTAAGTGACAGTGCGTTACCACACATAGTCGCATTCAAAAATTGCCTGCCTCATGTCAATTAAAGGTAGGTGGGTCACAAAAGTTTGTTGTTCAAAAAAGTGGGGCATGGTTCTGAAACTTTTGGGAAAGACTGGACTAGTAGGTTCCAGATAACATTATCATTGTCCCCAATGGGCAGGATAGCCACATAGACAATACTCGTTCTGCCGTGGCTGCTGCATTGCAGGTACACCTACCTCAATATTTTTCAATGATTTAAACAGTGTATCTGATATGGGGGTTGGGATGAAAAAGGCTAGCACTATAGACTCTCTACAAATCTAATCACTGAGGAGGGCTAGGAGCACCCAATTACGAAATATTGTATGCGATGGCCCAACTCCAGTGGGTGAATAGGTGGCTTGGAAGCCCTCGGAATCCCAAAAGAGAGATGGTGTTTGAAAACATGTGCACAACTGAAGTGCTCCATTGGTTGATGCTTAAAGGACAGAACCAGATGATCCCACATAAGTTGGTGACAATAGCTAAATATTGCTGGCAGCGCTTTGTACATCTAAAGGACATGGGTTTCCATATGCCCTGGATATTCCACTTTGGGCAGTGCCGACAACTTGGATGTTGGGTGTGACTCACATGAAGAGGCATGGACAAAAGCAGTAATACTCACTTTGTGGGACTTGTATATTCACAATACACTCCAGACATTGCAGGACATTCGAGACACATACAATTTGGGGTCTGCGCATTTTAGACACCCAATGTAGTAACACGCACATTAGGACAACTGTGGTTCCTAGACTTTGGGCAACTGACCATATTGAGCACTATAACACTGTTGCCGACTCATGGCATAGGAAGGAGGGTGGTAATGGCACACTATTCTTCTTTATTAGCTCAGCACCTGCCTGCACTTACAACACTTCAAGACAGGTGGGAAGGGTGTATGGATATGGAAATTATGGTGAGGGTGTATTAGATGCATATTTGCTGGGGCTAGCTCCTTTGCATACCCAAGGTGCCATGTGGATGATACAGGGTTCAATCACATGGTGTGACAGTGTCAGATGATTGAGCAGTGCTGGCGGAGAACATTAAAAGAACTTGGGGAGATAATTGAATCGGACCCCATGGTATGTCCTCTGGGCATACTACCCAGATCCAAGAAGACTATGTCATGGAAGTCAGCGGCCCTCCGAGGCGTGGACAATTGGATAAAGGAACTGAGATGATGGGCTACTGCAGAGACCCTGATGGAACTAAACAGAACAAGGGGGTTGTGTTGATGGGAACCCTGTGGGACACATATTTGCTTGCTCTAGAGGCAAAATCAGATAAGAGACAACCTCGAGGCACGGAGGATGGCCGAGGTATGCGCTGGGTTTTAAGACAATAGCACAACGTACATAGGTGGATGACAGATTAGTAGAATGTTGGGGCAGGACGCTTACAGCCTGATTACGATGGGTCGATTAATTCCACCCCATGTATAAGCCCCTGTTCATGCATGGTTTGGAATTACGAGTTGAGCGTTATTCAATGCAGCGGATAGTTATCTTGTGCATTAAATACCTCAATTTTTGTTACATTTTAGCAGATCAAAACTACCGAAAGTTTAACAGGGGGAATATGTACACTATATATCGTACATGCTTATTTTGGTGCATTAAACACCATAGTGCCAATATCAGCAACCCCCCGCTTAGCAGTAATTGGACGCGCTGCACAAATAATCAGTCCATACAAATTTGATTGGAAAACAGTTTGCTGCAGGTTTATTTCATAAAAGAAGTATGCCAACATGGTGGGTTAACTTACTTAGGGCAGGCAGCGGTGACTAAGCTAATCTGCCCTGCCCACTTGATGAGCCAAACTGCACCGTGGCCAACCCAGACTCCTGGAGTTTGGCATAAGACACCACTCTGTGCTCTGAAAGGGTACTCCTTTGTATCAATCAGCCTCCGGATCGCCCTCTAACTCCGCCTGCAACACAAATTTAGACATTAATGCGTTCAATACCTTTTGCCCGCCGGCACGCAGGGTAAGCGGTTGGGAGGGTGACAGCGTGTACAGCAGGGCACAAAAAGGCCGTGCAATGGGTGGGGGCAGGTATAAGTACCTGTCCCCAGCCCACTGCGCACCTGAAACAACGCCACAGAGGTGCCGAACATCGGCGGGACTCCCGAGGGGAGGTGTCCCGGCAGCTGGTCAGCAGAGATGTGCCTAGTGCGGCACTAAGGGTGCCGCCCTCTTACAGGGCCCACTGCGTACGCCACGGGCAGCCGCATAGTGCTGAAATCGGCAACCCCCCCGCTTAGCAGTAATTGGACGCGCTGCACAAGTAATCAGTCCACACAAATTTGGTTGGAAAACAGTTTTGCTGCAGGTTTATTTCATACCAGAAGTATGCCAATGTGATGGGTTAACTTACGGGCGATCCAAGGGCAGGTAGCGGACTAACATATTCTGCCCTGCCCGCCTGATGAGTCAACTGTACCTAGGCCAACCCAATCGGTGCACCCATTTAAGTAGGGATTATCCCCCTTACATACCATGGACCACCAGTCCATAACTTTACTCATGCCTTTTAGGGGCGTAGCGTAGCAAGGCCAGCCCCGGTTGCTGAGGCTTACAACCGCCCGAAGGACTAGCGGGGAGTTGACGTTTTCATCCAGGGTCCTGCTGTAAAGACTCCTGGGGTTTGGCATAATACACCACTCTGTGCTCCTGAAAGGGTACCCTGAGGGCTTTAAGTGGGCAGGGTCTGAGCACCAGCAGTGTTTTTAGGTCTCGCCTTGCTATCGCGTAAGCGATTGCAAAGCGAGGCTATAGAATACGGGTTTCAAAAGTGCTCCCAAAAAGCGGATTGCATGGCTAGCACGCACACAATCACGCGCATCGTGCCGCCATGCAATCCGCCTTTTGGGAGCACTTCAAAGGGTCCGCTCCCCTGCCCCCAAGCGCGCGCGCGCGCCACACTCCGCCGGGCTTGTTAGGCCTCGACCTTGCTATCGCGATAGCGATAGCAAAGCGAGACTATTGTAAAGGGGCTTTTCAAAGTGCTCCCAAAAGCGGATTGCATGGCTAGCACGCGCACAATCACGCGCATCGTGCCGCCATGCACTCCGCTTTTGGGAGCACTTCAAAGGGTCTGCTCCCCCGCCCCCGCCAAGCGCGCGCGTCACGCTCCGCTGGGCTTGTCTTGTTTACGACGCTCACGTGCGACAGAAGTGCTGAAGCAAGCGCCGTGAAAGGGCGTGCCGAACTGTTATGATAGAGAAACCCGTATCACACTTGACAGACGGCCTCTCACTTTTACTTTTGAAATCACTAGTGCGAAACCGCAGCACCTCGCCCCTCCGGTCCAAACTGCTGACGAGAAAGACGTGTTTCCATTCCTCCCGAGACAAGGTTTGCTGGTCACCCGCATGAGCTCTGCCTGTTTTTATCTGCGGAGAGCAGTTTTGCCCTCATGTTATCAGTCTTGGTTGCTGGGGCCGGCGTTGGTACCCTCTACCCTGCGCCCTCGAGACGCCCCCTTCCTAACTGCCTCCATTTCCGGCCTCTCTACTGCCTCATAGCCTGTGCCCTGTTCCCAAACAGCAGGGCTGCAGTAAGCCTCCGAGGTTGGCGAGTTCACGCATCTTCCAGTTTAATCCCTGCCAGTCAGCCTGACGGGGAGTCACCCTTTCGACTCACAAGGCCATTACATTAACGCAATTCAGTTTGGTAATAGTTCAACCAGCTGCCTGCAGCCATATGGGGTCTCGAGATTGAGACAACAGGGAACGAACGTGTTATTATTTCTATGCGGATTCCATGCCAAGCGCCAGCGTAAAGCTTCTTTCAGCGGATCCTGACTGCACAGACCCTCTCACCCCCAGATTTGAGGGGCTTGTCCTTGGCAGCGGGTGCAGGTCTATTCATGGGCTGGCTACCTGCACCCATGGCCTGTCCCCGCTCCCAAAGCCCCTCACCCACGAAGGGGCGCCAGGGAGGCGCTGCCAAAGAATCACCCGAGCCCCGGGGTTGTCAGAAGGCTGTGGTGACGGGGCTTCTCACTAAGTGGCGGCTTCTCGTGAAAGGGTACTTTATTCACCGTTGTTTATTTGTTTAACAGTAGTAGTCATTATTAACACCATTCACTGGTGTTATACTTTGATTTCACTCAATAGTGCTCGCTAGTTTTTCGCTCTTGAGGTAGGCGTACAGTGTTAGGGCAGGTTATGCGTAGGGATTTTTCATTTGCGTATCACCGTGCAAAACAGCTTAATTTTGAAAAAATAAATAAAACATGCTAACTGCAAGGCCCGAGATTTTCTCTTCTTATTCGCCCGGAGCCAGTGTCGCAGATTGCGTGGTTCGTCTCCTATCAAGACTGCCCAGGGTTCAGTACACCTCATACCTCATTCTTCCGCCGCCATACACTTCCTTTTATCCCAATCATGCGGGTATCTTTCCATGTGTTCATGTTTTCCTTCTTTCTCCCTTTTCCGCCTGCCCCATGTTCCCTGCCAAAGTCTGGTGAGGGATAAGTCAGGGGCGCAGAACCGAGTGCTGGTGATCAGCCTGCCACCACCGGAACAAATTAAACTTTGAGAGGGGTTGTCTGCTGTGTCTGTATGCGGCTCCCACACGTGCTGCGGTGCTATAGGACGTGTATAGGACGGTTCATTTCCGTTGCTCTGGTCCGGGCTCCAGGGCGCAGCCGTCCCCTCCGCGCCGGCTCTAGGAGGCGGCCTCACGTTTCAGCCGTCCCCGCTGCAGGCACCGCCTTCTCTCCAGTGGCGCTGACACACACCCCGTTATAATCAATGTGGGCGAGTACGGACTGGCGCGCACCCAGGCGCACATTGTTTTCTGAAGCTGGTATGTCTCAGCTTTAAAAACACTGTGGCATAGGGTTGCTTTAAAGATGGGTGTAACAAATCTGTATGCGTTGTTGCCTTCTTTGGGTAGGCAATTGTTAGCATCCAGTATTTAATTTGTGTCTGTATTTGTCTTAAAACTAAATTAAACATGAGGGTAATATAATTACAGTTTAGTAGTTCTAAACAACTATGAGACTTTTTTTAATAGTCATCGAGTAGGCGTCACGTCCCTAAATTTGAATTTACTGTCCCCATTCGCTTAAGTGTGTTAATCACAATCCTTCTCATATTAATCTGTTATTTATTGTTGCACCAGAATCAACACGTGAACTATTGAGAATATATATACATTAAAATATTGCATTGTTTGTAACGTTCTGTTTTAAAATATATATGAAATATGCTAACACTAGTTTACGCGGCTTTACAATACATTTATTGACTTACTCGTGTAGATTTGACACCGGTGGCACATGCGATCATCAGAATTTGTATACCTTTAAATGTGTGTTTCATCAAAGCGCTGAAAGCACGATGGCGGATGAAGGAAGTGCGCCTCGACACGAGGTGTCAATTACATCACAAATACAAGCACTAAGGCTCTACTAGTTGAACGCTCATCGCTAATATCTGCCATGAAGTACAGATCGGAAGTTCATTTTCCGACTGAGCGACCTAGGCTACGTACTGTTGTTTAATATTAACAATAAACTACCGTTCTAAACCGCTTGTAGCGCCTAGAGCATTATTTAGTAAGGTATGAGGCACTACTCAAACAGAGTTTATTATCATTTAAGTGGAAAAACGCAAACATGATTAATAATTTAGATGTGTACATAACATCAAGAGAGATTCGTGTTACTTTACACGTTTCGCTTTTTGTACTAGTGAAAGACGACGACCATGCCTGCACTAGAATCGTTCTATACTTACCCAACTGGATTCCAACTTCTTTTAAAACTAACACCAAACACACAGTTTTGTCGGCCAAGACTCCTTCCTTGCCTTCAATTGTTTCAATTGTTGTGTAACCGCGTGTGTTTCTTAACATGTGTTTCATTTAAAAGTGGTATTAGCAGACTCATTGTTAAACATCAGCATTGCATTTCGCCAACTTCAGATACGCATGTTATTTCCCAAACACGGCTGCTTCATCGTGAAATGTGTAAGGGTTTATACTGAGAAGTCGGCATATTATTATTAATATTTTTTTTATTTTGGAGTTGTGAATAGCGCGGCTCGTCATTTTGACGACCTATGAGAGCTAAGAAAAAAAAAACAATACTAACAAAAGTGCAACTAGAAAAATGGTTCTTTTTTTATCACCTTGTTACGGTAGACGTCTGCTCAAACTCTATTCTTTTTTATAGAGAAACTAATCCATACACGAATCCCTTCTAAAACAAGCATTTGCAATGCAATAGGTCTCGCAGTTACACGAGTTAAAGCTATTGGCATTGTAAATGACGATGCCAATAGGCATTGTTATTTGCAATGTCAATAGCTCAAACTCGCGTAAATGCGAGACCTAATGCATTGCAAATGCTTGTTTTAGGGGGCCTCGAAACGGCTCTCTATCGGGCTCTGTTTTGTTCCCTGGCACAGACGGTCCATTTTGTTTCCCCGGACTGCAGTGACAGCAGACGCATCGATGTGCGTGTGGTGAGCATTGTAGAGCAAGGGAAATCCTTTAAAGAGAGTCATTTTCTCTCTGGATTTCCCTTCTCTTTTTGAAACTCAGGAGCAGCAACATTGTCGTGGTGTCACCAGGGCTTTAAGTGGAAGTTTTTTTCAATATTATATACAAGCCATAGTTGCTTCTTATTTATCTTATGCAACTAGCAACCATTGACAAAGCCAATAGTCCTGACTTGTAGGTATGATGTGACTTGTTATATCATATATCTGGATGCAATGACAGGAACAGCAAAATACAAGTCGGGTGGCACAAGGTGCTAAACACAGATTTTTAGCTTACATGTTTTTAAGCCATGCCCTTAATTACATTGACGACCCCCCTTTGAGAGACCCCACCAGTTTTTTCATCCCACTTAAAGCCCTGTGTACCCCTTTGTAGCAATCAGCCTCCAGATCGCCCTGTAACTCCGCCAATGCCAGGATGTGGCCACCGTCATATCTGGCCCCCCACTCTGGCATTCTCCATAACCACCTGCTACCTGTTGTTGGTCTTTCTAGGTAGACCATTACCCTGTCTACCTCTGACAGCTGTGCCCCGTCCCTATCGCGGTACTATGGGGTGTTACACGAAAGAGGCCATGCTTAATTACCCATCCCTTCTTATTTTATATTGAGTTCGAGTTGAACCATGCCCTCCTACTTGGTGGGCTTGTACATGGCTTATTTCCTTTCTGTAGGAATGAGATGGTCTCCCTGGAAGGGATTTCTACTGTTCTCTTCATTAACCCCAGCTTTCTTACCCTTCAAGTTATTGCAGGCTCCATAACCCCCTGCCCCCACAGTTCCCAGTCCTTCTAGCAGGACCATTTCCCTATCTACCTCCGATAGGTGCGCCCCGTCCCTAGCGGGGTACCTGTGGTGTTTGCACAAGAGAGGCAACACCTAATTTGCCAAGCCCTTCTAATTTGATTTGAATTTGAGTTGAACCACGCCCTCCTGCTTGGTGGGCTTGTACATGGCTTTATCTACCCTTCTGAATGACTGTCCGATGGCCACCCCAGAAGTGGGAACTACTTTTCTCTTCTTTAACCACAGCTTTGTTTCCCCTTCAGGTTATTGCTTGAGGCCAACCAATATCCATATCTCTACCCACTGACCACCAATTGTATGGGAGCACAGTGCCAACAGGAAATAGGACTCCAACAGCATTAAAGACTACTGCTCTCTTCATAACCCCAGTTCTGTGTGATAAATCTATAGTGCACCATCTGCAAGATTCAGCATTTACATTTGGGGGTTGACTAGGCCCTTGTTCACCTCCCACTCCCTACTTGGTGAGTCCCAACTTTGAGGGTACAAACTGATAACCATCTGCTGCACAGCAAGATAATTATGGACCCCTGGAGAGGGTCATTGGCCGGGGACAGGGTAGAGTCTACACCTTGGCATGGCCCTCTCACCCCTTGGAAACATGCGACATGAGCTTTGTCATGCTTACTGAGTACGCCAGGTGGGGCCTCCCCACCTAAACCAAGACAAAAGCCACAGGGGTGTGAGTCCCGAGGTCCCCTGGGGTACTCCAAATTTTCTGCTACATCCCCTGTCCTTCCTGCCTGCCGCACCCATCAGTCTGACTGTGATCTTCAGATGCTGAGTCGCCCTGCTGGTGTCTCCAACTAAGTGTATATGGCCCAAAGCCAGCTTTACTGCAGGTATCCCAGAAGCCGAAAAAGATGCCACTGCTTTTGGATTGTGAGGACATGTCGTAAAATATAAGGGGAAATATGCCCATCTCCAACGAAGTAAGGAACTACTGTTTTCTGTTTTAACCAAGCTTTATTTAACCATCCGTGGGATTGTTTGCTGGCCTCCCCGGAGATGCGAACTGCTGTTCTCTTCGTTAGCCACAATTCTGGGTGATGTCCCTATGGTGCCCTCTGTGCCCATAAGGGCCGTCTGCTGGGGGTTGCACGAGTCGTGTATTTACCCCTCACTGCCCAGTCCCCGATTTCAGGTTTCGCTGGTAAACATAATGGGGGCACCTCCAACACCATCAGTATATTTGTTAACAAGTTATTGTGTGTGGCCAACACATACCCTTATCTCTCCCCGCTGACCTACACCATATGGGAGTACAGTGCAAAACTACTGTTCTCTCCGTAATCATGCTTCTGTAAGATATAATCCACTGTGCACTGGTGCAGTATGTGTTTTTACATTTGGGATTGACTAAGCCCTTGTTTAGGATTTGTGAGGACATGCAGTGAACCTGTGAGCAATTAACCTGCACCTTCTAAATTTCGCACCCTGATTTCTGGTGATTCTCAGCAGTTGTTCACTAACCCTTCTTTCTCCACCCTATTGGAGTCGCAGCACACACTTTTCTAGAATGGCAAATTTACGCAACCCACCTATTTAAAACCTGCGCTATTTGCAGGTTCCTGCCACTGTACCCTTCTGCCTGGGCAAATCTAGCGCTTATAGCATTGTGCTTGCACCCCAAGTATTCTGCTTCCTTCCATGTCCATATTGCATGCCAGCCCCTCACTGTCTGACTGCAATATTTCGGTGCTGTGCTGCCATGCTGATGTCACCACCCTAGCGTAACACGTCCACTTCCAAACTTCTGGTAATGTGTACCAGGGAGCAGACATGTAGGTAGAGACAGGAGAAGAACAATATGTACAAATACCTGCCCTTTCTTGAATAATAGGAATGCCTAATCTTCGTTAATACATTGTGGCCTTTTTGTGTTCTAACCCATTGTTTCCTCAACTTTTGGAACCGCAGCACACTTGTTAGATGACAACTTACACAATCAGCCTAGCTGCATGGCTGCAGGGCGGGTAATTTTTAGTTTAACTGAACCAACCCAAAACATGCCCTCGTTTACAGGGTGCACCTACTTTGCTGAATTGACCAGACATTTTTCACAGATTTCATTTTTATTTGGAGTAAACTATGGCAAACAAATTAATGGTGACAAATCTGGTTTCAGAGAATCTTTGTCTATTGTGCATCTGCCAGTATATAAAGCGAGCGAGATTTGGCTTAGCTGAAGAGACCTGTGACACACACTGATTTACAGAGTGCACATGTTCTGCAGAGTGACCAGACATTTGCACAGTTAGATCGGTTGATAAACTATGGCGACACTTAATAGTGTTACTTCTGGTTCCAGAGAGTACCTAGACTTGTTTTTGGCTGTATTAAAATTGTAGCTTGCATCACACTTAAGGATTATAGAATTGTGCATTATCTCTTGCTTTCCCCACTGCTGGGTGAGCCTCGTACACTCATAGATATTTCTTCTCATAATCCGTATCTGACTGGAAAGTGGAATGAGATTGCAAGCACCAATCCCAGGTAAGTGAAATTTAACATTCTGTCTGGGGGCATGGCCTGGTCTTCGCCCTCTGTGGTGTGACCTGGACCATCATGTACTGCCCTGACAAAGCGTCCATGGGGCCACAGCAATCACAAGTACCTGTTCGTCTTGTGATACACTTCCACTGTGATAACTAATATGTTCCCCATCCATGAACATTGAGTAAATAAATGATGACAACAGCAGAGCCTTTGCTGGGCTGTTACCATGGTTGATAAGCCAGGGACTGGACCTAGTTCTGAGATTCATCCCCGGAGTAATCGCCCTCCACAAGATTCAAAGGCCTGCCTTTTTACTAGGTATGCCTCCTCATGCCGTACTGATTGGTGATGCAAAACCTAATACTCCGCCTAAGCTGACATTCATGCATTGCCATTGCCAACACCCCTATGCCCTTTGTAATCCCTTGCAACAACCTGTGCAGTGGTCATTTGGCAGAGCCATGGGGACCTGTAATGCTCTTTAACCCTCAAATTCTCTACACTAATGGAAAGCGCCCCTCCCTGTTTCCCAGTAGAGGCTCCAGTTAGCATAAAGCGTGTGACAATGTCTTGCTAGAGTGGCCACATCAGGCTAATATACGTTTGGGACCATCCTCACCAAGCTGCGTGCCTGCCCAGCTTCAGGTGTTTATCAACGAGTGGCCTTGAAAATTGTATTACTGCATAATTCAAGCTCATGGTACTCATGTTATTGACCTCAGAAGGATGAAAGGCTGAGTGGGCCTACTGGGATTTGAACCTGTGACCATGAGGTCAAACACAGACCCCTACAGTAGGTGCCCTGGTCAACTAGCCACTACACCTGTTACTGCATTCTTTACAGGGAACTAATGCGTTTGTGTTATTAGAGCAAGGAATGGCCACGCAAGCAGCGCTCCATCCTACCGAATAATTATTCTCTGCACTGGCAAGTAGAAAAGGAAGTACATGTGGGAAATGCCTGCACAATGCTGTAGCGGTGGGCTCTAGTGCAGCGGGGACCTGCTGGGAATCTGGAGGTTCAAGCTTGAATTCTCCCGATGGCTCTAATGGTCATCATACCTGCTGCACAGCGCTGCCCCTTGCCACTGGGTCATCCTACCCTACTGAGGTGCCCTATGAAAGGCTGGGGAAAATGTAATCACGCTCTTATCTATACGTTGTAGTTTGGACCTAGCTCCTGATGACAAACAGTAGCTCGCTGTTCTATGTTAGGCTTATAGATTTTAACTTATATGCTGCTTGTCAAAAGCACCTCATACCAGCAGAGTGTCAACTCTAAACCACTGTTCTCCAGGTGGCACAATTTTAGTTTTGCTTTACGCATATTGCGTATCTATTACAATAACAGGGCAGTAGGCGCATTCCAGTCTACTCTTGTATCTTAGACCAAAACATATCCATTCAAAGGATAAAATACCGGGAATACGCAAATCGTCTTGCCTAACTGCACAAGCTGGGCATGCCAAGTTTCCAACTCAACGGATTTAAAAAAGGGGGCATCTAGATCGCAGGCAACTCATCCCTTCTATCTGCACAAGATAGTACTTACGAAAAACACCATGCCCCAAGACTTAAAAGTAGTATCAACTATTATCACCTTGTCCCCTCTCCTGAGGTAGGATAGGCATTCAAGAATGGTGAGCATGCATTCTTCCCAGAGTCCTCATGGACATTTACAGTAACGCTTGACACTGTGCAACCATGTGGCCTAACGCATTATGGCACCAAAAAAGTTCTTGCTTTAATAAAGAACATCAAATAAGGTTCTTTCTTTACATAGCATCGCCTGATCTGCCATCACGCAACCTTTGTAGAAAGATGAACTGGCTGCCACTGCCAGACTTTGAGGCCTCGCCTTATTGACTGCATAAGTACAGACTGCAGTGTGCCTGAAGCACCTTGTTATCACAAGATCTGGGAGGTTAAGACCTACCAGATATCACAAGCACTGTCCACGCCGGGAGCCGATCCTGGATACCCAGTCTCAGAACATGCTGCTCCACCTCCACTGCCCTGGCAGTTGGTGCTCCGTGCCAAGAAGGCAACTATATAACTCACTGCCTGCATACTCCTTGGAATGCGCTGCTATACACTGTACACATGCATACATGGTCACCAATCAACCTAAAGGGCATATTCAAAACAAGCCTCCGAGTAGGATCAAAATGTTGAAAGCATGGGGCACCTCCTTACGATGCAGGAGGAAAACAACCAACACTCCATCCCTACCCCCGCCACATTCACCAAAACAGAAATCAGCCCAATCCCATTAATTTTTAATTCAACAGCTGTAACCCTGTGGCTGGCACTCCCCTTCTTGCACGGCGCAGGCAGCGAGTACAATCTGCTGCGCCCAAATGCCGCAACACAAAACCTGTGCTGCAACGAACCAAAGCATGCATCCACAGGGCCAAAGGCCAGACTGACTTTGGGTGAAAGGAACCTTCATTTGTGGCCCAGGACAAAAGTTGCGAGCCGGTGTAGGGACCCGAACCTGGTCCCCTACTCCAAAAATAACAGCTCGGCCCGTGGGCCACCCACACACCTCCTGAGAGATCAGGACTCATGGTGCTGTTCTCTCCACCACACTCGCAAGAACACGGCAATTCCTCTTCAGTTCCTGAAGGCTCTGGTTGGCCAAGCATCACAGGATGTCCAGCCGACGTCGAGACTGACTCCCCAGGCAGCGGCAGTGACCCCCAAGCCGCATCTTCTCCCTCGCAACCCACAGTCAAGCAAGCCAGACACAAAACAGATATCCCATACTTGACGATGGCATACCACAAACCCCTACAGAGACGGCTTGAACGGACTGTGCTTTCAATCAAACCATTGGCCTTCTAGAATAAGTTTTGCTCACCAAGAATGCACCTCTATCAAACATACACACACGCCATATCCCGTATGGGCTCCTAGAATGAAAACCTGCATCCGAAATGCAACCAGAGCTGAAAGGCCCATCCTCGCAGTGAGTGCCCGTCTCCTAAATATGCAAGATGAAGGATCCCAAAATGCCAACTCCATAAGAAAGATGGCCACGCTACCCCCGGGTGCCAAACAATACACATTCAACCCGTTCCGTGCCCAAAGCCGCCATTTATGTGACAGACACAAAGCTGCTACTTCCCAGCAAAGTCCGCGCTCGCGATAGCTGGTCAAATCACCAACCATCCAACAACAAAACCACACCCCTCAAAAATCGACAGGGGCAACCCCAAAGGTGTCCGACGACCCACACCAATGTTCTCCCTTCTGCCCGCCGCCGCCGGTCAAAAGAGTGCCCTGAGCTGTAGCCGAACTCATCCGCACAGTCCTAATTGGCACACTGCCCGGCCTGAAACCTGGGCGGGCAAGGAACTGGAGCGAGAAAGAAAGGGAGAACAGCAGTTGAGAGAGGTAGCCACGGGCGACATTTAGTACAAAAACTGTTTTATTTATTTATTTATTTTATTTTAAAAGTTTTATATAGCGCTGGTTAAACCCAGAGGTATCAGAGCGCTTTACAAGAGAAGATAATACATAGCAAACATGGCAAACAAGTAGATGAAAGATAATGAAACATCATGTGAGATATACAAATCAGAATAGATATACATAATACATAGCAAACATAGATATTCAGGTGCAAGAGCTATACATTTCAAGTAATTAGGTATATGATGTTCGAGAAATGAACAAGTATAACATGGTGATTGGCGATCAGGAGCAGGACATAGGTTAGGACCCCCAATAATAATTTGGTCAAACATGGCATACAAATAGATCACACAAACACCATGGGAAATAGATACTCTTTGCTGAACCACAACGCATTGGATGCTACGCTGTTTGCTGGGGGCTGGACGCTGAACACCTCACACACGGGACTGCGAGGACCACGGAGCATTGCGCTCCTCTAACTCTGCTCACCTGGTTCCTCTTCCCGTCAGGTTCCTCCCACCACTGCCACGCCTCGCGGCCCCCGCTGCGCGGGAGCCGCTCGTTGACCCCGAGAGCATAAAACCTTGGCTGGGGCTCTTCAACAGTGGGACTCTTTGCTGAACCACAACGCATTGGATGCTACGCTGTTTGCTGGGGGCTGGACGCTGAACACCTCACACACGGGACTGCGAGGACCACGGAGCATTGCGCTCCTCTAACTCTGCTCACCTGGTTCCTCTTCCCGTCAGGTTCCTCCCACCACTGCCACGCCTCGCGGCCCCCGCTGCGCGGGTGCCGGACGTTGACCCCGAGAGCATAAAACCTTGGCTGGGGCTCTTCAACAGTGGGACTCTTTGCTGAACCACAACGCATTGGATGCTACGCTGTTTGCTGGGGGCTGGACGCTGAACACCTCACACACGGGACTGCGAGGACCACGGAGCATTGCGCTCCTCTAACTCTGCTCACCTGGTTCCTCTTCCCGTTCACGCCCCTTACTCCTCCCCCGGGCTATATCCAGTCTTCGTCCAAGCGCGCTAGCGGTACGCGCGCGGGACGACGCCCGGGGCGAAGACCGGGCAAAGAGCGGGCCGTTTGTGGCCGTTCGTGGACGGAAGTGGACGGGACGGGCCCATATTTTGTATACTGACTGAGCATAATCTTAGCCTCCCTGCCCCAGACCCTATTTCTATCTTTGTAACTGTTGTACACAGTGATGTCGTCTCTGAGGTCAGGTAGGAAATTAGCTCAGAGTAGTACTGGGGGCTGTGTTTCAGGGACGTTAGACAATTTTATCACTAGAGCTGCCCGGATTCTTGAACGTGAAATTGATCTAACAGAAAAAAGACTGTCCCTTGATTTGTCTTCTAAAAGATCCTCTCTGGGCAACCTTATGACAGTCCCCTCTCCTGTCCCTAGGCCCCCACAACCTATTTCCGATCTTACCAAGAGTAATGAGCTTGGTTTGGATACTGGCTTAGCAACAGGCCCACTGGTTAACACTCTAATTACAACACCTGGCTCTCCCCCTTTTGGTTTGCCCCCTACTGTTTTAGATAATCATTTACAGCCCTCGTTTGTCCTGCCTGGTCCCGCAACCTCGTCACTGGGTGCTCCGTTACCGTTAGCCCAGGGGACGAACGCATGTGGGGTAGTGCTTCCAAAGGGCAATTCAGCTAACAATACCAAAGTGCCCGCTGTCTTGGTTCCCTGCCCCGATCCCATCCCCCCAGTGTTACAGGTTACTTCTGCCGCTGACGTGAGTTCCGTGCTCATTTCTCGCCCAGTGCCCTTATCCACTACACCTTCCTTGCCTGCCGTCCATGCTGAGGCTTTAGAGCAGCTGTTCAAGGCCTTTTTTACACCACTATATGAGAAAGTTAATCGTCTTTCTCAAGTAGTCGATAAACTAGAGGTTATGATGCATGCCAACATGGTAAAAATTGAGAAGCGTTTAGCTTCCCCTTTGCCTTCTGGGCCTACAATATCTTCTGATGTAACTACTGTGGTTGAGGTCGTTCAAAATGGCATTATCCCCATGTCTGGAATTTCTCCAGCCCCCCCTGCTCCCTCTGTCCCCCTCACAAACACTCCCCACCAGTCATCTTGTACCACTTCCCACCACGTTCCAGATAGCAATGCTAATAATAATAGAAACCAATCCATCATTAAGCATTCCCACGTTCAGGGCACTGCTCCTTTTTCCGAACTTCCTCGCATTAACCTTCCGCCTGAGTCTCATCCTTATACTGCTATTCTGGTGGGTGTTCCCAGTCTTTCGCAGGGTAAGGCTGAGTCTCATAGTGAGTTAAAAAACAAGGTTACCTATTGGTTGAATCGTAATAGGCCTCTGCCCCCTTCTTCTTGTGCAGAAATATTGACTGTTCGTAGGGTTTGTTGGTTGGGCAGTGGGGTTAAGGGAGTAGAGGGGGACTGTGTGCTTGTGAATTTCCGTGATCCCAGGGTGGTGCGTTACTTATGTTCCTACCCTAACATCTCGAGTGCCCCAGGAATTTTTGTTACGGATTTGTCTTATTTCTACCCCCCTGTACCTCTCCAGCAGTTTAACGCTGGATCACTTGGTTGGGAGATGGTCCCTAGGGGTTCTCGTAGAGTACAGGGACTGGATTTCCACCTTCCACTATCCAACCCATATGCCCCGCTGAGTGATTTGGATGGGGTTGATTGACCTCTTTGCAACCATAGCCCCGTGCCTTATAGGCCCAGTGGTCGGGGTATGCATGGACGATCCCGCACGGACAAGAGGATCTCACCACCTGGTCTTCCTTGTGACCGGTCACATACACACCCCTACAAGCCCCATGTTACACTTGCAGTTTTGGAGAGCTCAGATTTATCCCTGTCATGTGCTCCCATTACCACCAGTTGCATATGCTCTGATGTGGTATCTGACATCGTTGGCGTTGAATTCCCTTCTGTGCCTACAATACCTTTATGTCCCCCAATTCCCCGGGGATCTCCTAGTTCTCCAACTTTACTTTGCACCCCAGTTCCCCTGGCCCCTCCTGGCTCCCCTGCCCTCTCCCTGGTTTCCTGGAACATTGCGGGTCTTCGCAGCAAACTAAATAATGAGGATTGGTCTGCTTGGGTCTCTACCCATGATATCCTGGCTTTCCAAGAGACATGGGCTGTTGACCCCGTATGTTATCCTGGGTATGTAAACTTTTCTAAGGGGGCAACAAGTAACCCCAGGGGTCGTCCCTCTGGTGGTCTCTGTTTCTGGGTTAAGCAAACCTTGAAGTACAGCCTAATTGAACTGTCTATTGACAATCCCGACCTTCTGATTATCTCGCTACAGAGTAATGATGAACCCTTAATATTATTAATTAACATTTACAATCGGGGTCTTCCAGGAGGTCGTGGAACTAATACATTCTTACAACTGGATGAGTTCCTGGAGATAGTTGATCCTAGCTCCAATGTATTTATTATAGGTGATCTCAACTGCTGTTTTGAGCCGTTATACCCAGAATGTGATTCTTTGACCACGGAAATTGATATTATTTGGAACATACCCTTTCTTGCCCTCACTCCTATTAAACGCTGGAGTGAATCTGCTGTTCAGTGGACGAGTTTATGCCTCGAACGTGGTTTTAGAGCTGCCAACGGACGAACCCCCTCGGATCCGTCTGGCAAAGTGACCTTTTCCGATGGCCGAGGACGTAGTAGTCGAATAGATTATGCTCTAATAAAAGTGGAGCATTGGCATACTCTGGGTGACATGATGATATTTGAGCGTATTGAGAGTGATCACAACCCTCTGGTTCTGACACTCCTGCTCAGTCCCCAGCTTAGAGGGACCCAAACCGAGATATTGACAGCAAATGCCCTTTTAACCAACAATCATCGTAGAGTGCGGTGGGATAGAGTTGCTCTTGATAGTGCCATACTCTCTGAGATAGGTGATAAAGTCTCCTCAGCACAACTGTAGCTTTACAGTCTCTTAGGTCTGAATACGGCGACTTTGTCGATGCTACTAACATACATACCAATCTGTTTTTGGACCTAAAATCCATCTTTTCAAAACCCTGCAAGGCTATGCCTTCCAAGATCCCTAAGCAAAGCTCTTGGTATAATAAGAACTGCCGAGATTCATATAATGCCCTGAAAGCTGCTATCGCTTATAAGGACCAGGCCACTATAAGATCCACGAGAAAACTTTATACCAGGGCCAAAGTCCAGGCGAAGCGTGACTGGGATAATGACCATTGGTGTGCCCTATTAGCAGCAAGTAAATTAAGGAACCCAACACTGTTCTGGCACACCTTGAAGTGGGGTAATACTTCAAACTCACAGGCTCCTTCCAACAATGTTTCTCCGGACAACTGGGTATCCCATTATGAATCCCAGTTCTCCGATGCTGATATGGCAACTACATCTTCTGAACCGCTTTGTTGGGACCCGCTTATACCTTCTAACCTTGAGTTTGACGTTGATGAAGTTAAGATGGCAATTTCGAGGGTCCCCAATGGCAAGGCTCCTGGCATCGATTGTGTCCCTGCGGACCTTTTTAAATCCGATCCTGGCATTTGGGCCCCCTACATCGCCCTCTTAGCTAATGCTCTAGTTAAAGGGGCCCCTATCCCCGACTCATGGAAGGGCGCCGAGATCCTGCCCATCTTTAAAAAAGGTGATCGTTCTTGCCCGGGCAATTATCGCCCCATTAGTCTTATTGACTGTGTACAAAAAATTGTAGCAAGAATGATTTTGGTAAGGATCCAGCTCTGGGCTGAGCAGTTTGATATTATTTCGCCTCTACAGGCAGGCTTTCGATCGTGCATTAGTACCATTGACCAGGCTTTTAAGTTTCAACTAATTGTCTGGAAAACGGTTTATCTTTGCAATGGCACAATCTATGCAGCTTTTGTAGACCTTCGGTCTGCCTTTGATTTGGTCAATAGGACTAAACTTTGGGGTGAATTAGCAGAGCTTGGACTATCTTCAGACCTTTTAAACATCATAATTAGGTTACATGACAATAATTTTGCCCAAGTTCGCTGGGGTAACCAAGGGCAGGTTACTGACAAGTTTAATGTTAATCGAGGCGTCAGACAAGGGTGTGTCCTTGCACCCACATTATTCTTACTATTTATTAATAGAGTTGTCCAATATTTTTCTAACAAATCCACAGATGCCCCCACACTAGGAGGGTCCAAGGTTCCGCTGCTTATGTTCGCGGACGACACCCTACTCCTCTCACAAACTTTGTCCGGGCTGCAGTCGGCATTGAATCTATTTTCTTCTTTTTGTTCCGACTGCGACCTGTCAGTTAACGTTTCAAAAACCAAATATATGGTTTTTAATAAAGGGAAACCTGTGAGGGGCCAGGTGACCATGGATAGTGGTGTTTTGGAACGCACAAATGTTATGACTTACCTGGGTGTTTTATTTGAAAATAAGTTGAACTGGGGACCCCAAATAGACGCTCTCTCTCTTAAATTTGCCCAACTATCCGGCTGTTTGATCAGGGAGCAAAAGCAATCCCAGGCTAAAATGATTGGTCCTCCGATCAAGATTTTTGAAGCCAGAATTAATTCAGCAATTTTATATGGTGCTGAATTATGGGGTCATACTGATCTTTCCTCCCTGGTTATAGCCCAAAACAAATTTTTTAGAAAGTTAACAGGACTCCCCAGCTCAACGCCAGTGAAACCACTTCTTTTGGACCTTGGTTGTTGTTCATTTGATGACATTGCCAGGTTTAAACCTCTGGCCTATTGGAGGAGGCTATGGACAGTCCCCGAATTGGCTCCCTTTGCCAAAGCCTTTATGGACGTTCGTTGTATCTTGGGGGCGGGTGACCTACCCTGGTGTAAACATGTTAGTCTTTTATTGGATTCTATGGGCTTAGACACCCTTTGGTCTGACCCAGCTAACAGCTCTTTTCCCCCCAAACAAAGTTTTAAGACCCTCCATTGGTCTATGATTTCTCAAAAACACATGTTATCTGTTTCCCCCGAGTCCCTGACTGGAAAGTTCTTTGAATTTAAACCAACTCCTGTTCTCGAAGAGTATTGGGATATTATTACCAGGCCTAGTGACAGAAAACTATACCACCAATTCAGGGTAGGCTCCCTTCCCACCAACTCATTCACTAAAAATGGAAGGGTGGCTCCCGTGACATCTGTAGGTGGTGTCCGGACTGTGTTGAATCAGTTGGCCACATATTCTTTGCCTGCCCGGCCTATGTTGCACCACGGGCTAAATGGCTAAAACCACTTTGTCAGAATATGGGCACTCGGCAAGGTTTTGTAGCACTCAACATTTTGCGACTTGATACCAATGAGTGTGTTGTAATCGCTGTGGCTAAATTCCTTGGCTGGGTCTGGATTATTCGTAACAAGTCTTAATAGCCACCTGGTATGATGCTGTGACTTTCCTCTTCCTTCTCAGTGTTTTATGGACTATGTCTTTTTTCCTGTTTTAAATGACATTGTATTTTAAATTTTATGCTTGTAAAATGTCTTTTATGATGAAATTTTATCGAAATAAAGACTACATGAATGAATGATAAATCAAATAGATAAACATGGGTAAGAGCTATACATATCAAGTAATTAGGTAGATGATGTTCGGGAAAATGTACAAATATTACTGGACTAGTATAACATGTTGAATTGGGAATCCAGTGCCGGTCACAGGATTAGGATCCCCGATTATAGTTGAGGAGATGGATTTTGAGGTCTTTTTTGAAGCTGAAATAGGAGGGGTTACAGCGCAGGTTTTTTGGGAGGGCATTCCAGATGATAGGTGCATTGCCAGAGAAGGAGCATGATTGTGTGGCTTTCTTTTTATGCAGTGGTGGGATTAGGAGGAGGGTGTTGGTGCTTCTCAGTGGTCGTGAGGTACCCGCAATGAGGAGTTTCTTAGAGAGGTACTGCGGAGTGTTTTGATGGAGGACTTTATGAGTAATTCAGGCGGTTTTGTAGGCAGATCTGCCTTCAATAGGGAGTCATTTAAGAGATTTGAAAGCTGGGGATATATGATCGAAGCGTTTGCAGTCTGTGATGAGCCTGGCTGCAAGGTTGAGCACAGCTTTGATTGGAGCGAGATGGACCTTGGGGATTCCGTTGAGGATGGCGTTACCATAGTCAATACGTGAAAGAACAAGTGACTGAACTACAAGTTTAAAGTCATCAGTGGGTATGAAGGGTTTGATTTTCTTGAGGTGATGTAGAGTGAATAGGGCTCCTTTAGCAGAGTTTTTGATGTGGACGTTAAGGGTTAGGGAGTTGTCGATAGAAATACCAAGAGATTTGACGGAGTTAGACAGGGTGAGTGAGCAGTTGAGTGCGTTAAGGTCAGAGATCCAGGATTAGGGTAGAAGAGAATGATTTCGGTTTTATTAGGGTTAAGTTTGAGATGATTGGAATGGAACCAGGTTTGGATCTTGGTGAGGGTGTTGTTCAGATGTAGGATGTTAGCATGAGTTTTAATCTTGTAATAGATTCGGGTGTCATTGGCGTTGAGGTGGTAGTTGATGCCTGCTTGTTTAAGAATGAGGGTGAGGGGTTCCATAAAGAGGTTAAAGAGGGAGGGAGATCGAATAGATCCTTGGGGGACTCCAAGGGAGACAGGAGTGGCGTTAGAAAGACAGTTTTGAATTTTGATTTGCTGAGTTCGGTGTTGTAGGTAGGATACGAACCATTTGTATGCAGTACCATTAAGGCTGAAACGGGTCCTAAGCACATTAAGTAGGGCTGAATGATTGACTCTATCGAATGCTGCGGAGAGATTGAGGAGGATAAAAAGGCAAGTCTCGCCATTATCAAGTGAGTGGTGGATGTCATCGACGACATTGAGCATTGCCGTTTCGGTGCTGCAGCCTTTTCTGAAGCCTGATTGAAAAGGGTTGAGTAGGTTGAAGTTTTCGATGTGTTTGTCTAGTTATAGTAGGACACATTTTTCAAGGACCTTTGAGAGAAGGGGGAGGTTAGTGATGGGGTGGAGATTGTTTAGGTCATTGGGGTCAACATTGGCGTTTTTGATTATGGGAGAGATTTGTCAAAGTTGAAAGGAGGTGGGGACACAGCCAGTGGAGAGAGAGGTGTTGATGATTGTGGTCCAGAATGGGGTGACTATGTGTTTATGGGCAGGGACAAGGTTATAAGGTAAGGGGTCTTTTGTGTGGGAGGAAGGTTTAAGATTACCAATTATTTTAAGGACATCTAGCTCAGTCACGGGAGGAAGTTGAGCAAGGAGGCATTGTTCTTTAATTGTGAGTTAGTGGAGTTGGTTCTCAGAGCTGTGGTAGGGGATAGGTGTGGGGAGTGGTTAGGTGGGTGAGGAAGTAGGTGGGTGAGGAGAGTCGCTGGGTAGTGGTAAGATAGTGGGCGGCAGAGAGGTGAGGATGGGTTTGCATAGGGAGTTGGAGGGGAGCTGTGTGGGCAGGAAGGATTGATTAATTTTGGCTATTTCTTCCGAGAAGAAGTGGGAAATTTCTTCACAATTGGCTGAGGAGGCGATCAGATTTGGAGGTGCGGGGGAAGTTTGGTTTCGAATGATTTTGAAGAGTTCCCTAGGTCTGTTTTTGGCACGATCAAGTTGAGTGCGGAAGAAGGATGCCTTTTACTTGCTGATGTGTTTTTTCTATGTGGATCTAGCACGTCTGAGTGGTGCAAGATGGGAGGGAGAGGGATGGTGTCTCCAGGTTCTTTCCGACAGTCTGAGTGATTGTCTTTCGTTATTAAGCTCGGAATTAAACCAAGAGTTTGAGGGGGTGTTTCTTTGGTTCTTGAGTTTAGGCAGGGCCAATTGGTCCAGAATACCAGAGACAGTATTGTTAAAGTGTTCAGTGAGCTCATTAGCATTTTGTGAGGGGGGAA
Organism: Triturus cristatus; assembly: GCF_964204655.1. NCBI lineage: Eukaryota > Metazoa > Chordata > Amphibia > Caudata > Salamandridae > Triturus > Triturus cristatus. Next base: position 194,261,835 of record NC_140584.1, on the reverse strand, counting down.
TGAGAAGAAGTTGAGCTTGGAGTTTAGACTCAAGAGCACCCGGCGGGATACGTTTTAGATTTCTGGTCAATTTCTTAGGTCTGTCAATTTTGGAAGTGGGGGGATTTGCAGTGGTAGCAATGGTGAACAGCATAAGGTGATGGTCAGACCAATCAATGGGGACGATATTGGTTACGGTGGCCAGATCTTCGTTGGAGAGAATGGCGTCAAGGATGGCTCCTTTGGTGTGTGTCGGGGACAGGCATAGTTGTTTGAGTTCATTGATCTCAAGTAGATTAGTGAGGAGGGAGATAGTGGGATCATTGGTATCATTCCAGTGGAGGTTAAGATCCCCGAGAAAGAGATTTTTTGAGTTGGATAATGAGGATTGTGTCAGGAGCTCAGATAAGTCCTTGATGAAGGTTTGGGGGGTCCCAGTGGGTGATAAATGTTGTGTAGGCAAATAGGGTGGGAGTTTTTAGTTATCAATTCAGCTTCCAGGTATTCGCAGGAAGAGTAGCCAGAATTATTGACAAGGGCTAGTTGAAGTTCACTTTTAAAGATAATGGCTAGACCACCCCCAACTCTGTCAGGTCTATCTTTTCTAAGAAAGGAGTATCCCGGGGGGGAGAGTAGGTCAGGTATGCTCGTTGAGTGGACGTTGAGCCATGTTTCTGTGAGGAATGCAATGTCAATAGATTCACTCAGGATAGTTTCCGAAATTTCAGTGGCATGTTGGACAGCAGAGCGACAGTTGACAAGCATACAAGCAAGTGATGTGGGGTTGCAAATGGTAGGTGGACAAGAGTGGATCGACGTGAGTTGGGGCGGTGGTCTGGGGGAAGCGGGGGAGGAGGGGATTCTATTAGTCCCTAGGAAAACATGGATGTGGGAGTAGGGGAGTGGAGGATTGGTGGTTGGTAAACTAGGAGGGTAGGAGTTGCATAGGTCGGACTGGGAGAGATGGTTCGAGGTGCGGTGATGTCTATGTATGCGGCAGTGGAGAGGAGTCGATCTCCAGTGATTCAGTGATTGTGTTTGGTGTTAGGGATTTTTTTGGGGGGGATTTTATGGTGAGGGAGGGTTCTAGAGCCGAGGAAGATAAAATCTTTCCTGCACTGAGAAAGTTCAGTAATCAATTTAGATAGGTCATGTTCAATGTTGTGTAGGCTCTGGGCAATTAAGGTGAGGGGAGGTACAGAGGAGGCGTTGTCTAGGTTAGTTGTGGAGGGTGGGCTGAAGAGTGAGGGGGAGATAGGGTAGTGGGTTTGGCGTGAGGGGTGACGGGGCTGTTAGGAGTGATTGGTTCGGTAATCAGATTGGGTAGGTCAGGTTCAGTGTTGTGTAGGCTTGTGGCAGTTGGGGGGAGGGGGTACTGAAGGGGCGTGGGCTGGGGGTAGAGAAGGGTCTGGGTTCGTTGCAGAGGGCAGACTGATGTGTGAGGGGGTGATAGTGATGCAGCGGAGTTTACCAGCTCTACACATTCATACACACAACACTCACTTGGGCCCACATACATTCATACACGCAATGAGCTGGCAAATATCCACTGGTCATCAATTTTCTTTTACCCTAGGAAACCTTTACACCAGTATTCTTACCATTCCTGTCTCCTGAGTAAATGAACGTTCAATAAGATCTAGTAGTAGCTTAGAATAGGGAGGAAAGACAATAATACTTTTAACTTTATTTTAAAGAACCACAGACTCAGAGGGAGTTTTAAAAGTTTATCTGAATTAATAATTTTGTGAGTCAACTCAAAATACACATGAATATACCAGAAATCTACATCAGGAAAATAGTACAATTAGTTTATGATCAGTTTGCATTAATAAATTCTTGCAATGACAGCACCCGAGGAGAGAAAGGACAGAGAGCAAGTACGTAGCATTTACCCTACAGATATATTTACCTAGAATGGTGTGAGGACCCCGAAATCAAAGAGTCAAGGATTCAGGACAGGTTCGGGACAGGGAAAGGTGACCTCTTCTAGTGTAACGCCAGCGTTACACCCCTCTCTGGTGCTACTCTCTCCGGCTCTGGCTCGTCTGGACCCCTTCCTAGATGTGCCTCCTCGGTTGTTCCGCGAATTTTCCCTAGTGTTCGATTCTTCAGTCAGATTGCAGCAAAATCAGGCAGAATCTCAGCATATCATCAGCATCTCAGCATCAAGTGTGTCTAACTATCTATAACTTACCTCTGTTATACCAAATTCAAGTGTATGATCCACCCCCCAAATGTTTCAATTCCATGTTCACCCGCAATTTGATTGGGCCTAGCAGTGGGGTGAGGACATCACACCATACCAAGTGCAATATTTTTCTTTAGTCTTTGTCTAACTTCCCGCCCCTTCATTTTAATACCCACAAGCTTTATTCCCACAGATCGTTAAGTCTCATTTACAATGTTTCTTCTCCTTCCTTTTGTAGGGTCAAAAGTTGGGTTCCCATGTCCTTGCTGGGCTTGAGTTTGGCAGCCAGTCAATTTAGTTCACTTGCTCAGAGCCAGAGCAAGCAGACATTTTACGCGTGTGTAGAAGTCACATGGAAACAGAGACGAGGTCACCCTCCAAGGCCCAAATGGGAACTATTAATAAAGTCAAAGAAAAACACATTAGAATACAACTTAAATGAATTCACTGTATACCACGTACTTCTACTCTAACCCCGTTTACTTAATAAATCTTTTGCATTCATAGCTTAGTAGAGCTTGCATGGGTTAGTTTCAGCTCAGCATGTGCATTAGTGCGTTACTTTAAAGGGGCCATTTGTGAAGCTATTACGCAGCTACAAAGTTTCCCCCCAAGCGACAGAAAACGTCATACTACTTAGATGTAGTAGACGTATGCGCAGAAGAATTCCCGCATTTTAGCGGCCATTTTAGGAAACTCGATTACTTATTAGTGAAGCACATAGAAAAGCATCCCCTAGATACAATATTGTCTAATGTGGTGCACTGTTAGTACTCACGGACAAATTTATTACAATATTACATGTTATTCGAGAGAATTGCATACAAGCAACTTTCTTTTTATGGGAAACCTTGCTCCATCAATAGGGTAGTTGGTGTGTAGTGAGGGCTGTTAAGTGTGAGGGGTTGGGCTGGGTTAACCAGGAGATTAAGAACTTCAGGAGATGTGGTCAGAGAGGTTGAAAGGGCTTAGAGTGAGTGGAGTACGGATAAATTGGGGTGGAGGGGTTGTTAATTTATCGGTGTTTGGGATAAAGGATTGGGAGGCGAAGTTAGGAGGGCCTGGAGGGGCAGGATAGGGGGAATGGGAAGGAGAGGAGGGCGTTCGGGATGAGTAAGAGGAGTGGGGTAAGGAGTTGTGTTAGGAGATTGAAGGGAAAGAACTGTCCGAACGAAGTTTGCCCTCAGTACGGTTTTATGGACAGAGAATGTTTAAGCAGTAGTAGTGATTATCGTGGTTCCCTGCTTTACCCTGTTTTTCCAGAATAGCCACTCCCAGGCTCAGAAAAAGCCAGACTTGCCCTTTTCGCGGACATCACTGCAAAAGCAGACATTGACACAGGGTAGTGGCATACCAGCCACATTCAACAGAAGGCAAAGGAAACACAAGATTCGAACTCAAACAGATGAACGGGGGGGTGTTTTGTTATGTCGCGTAGTATGATGTCCGCTAGTCGAGTTTTGTAGGGGGCTCAGTCCTGGAAGTTCCAATTGTGTACCCTTAGTGAGGTGAACAACCCTAGGGCCGGGGGAGCAGTACTCTCTTCCTGTAAGGACCTGACACCTGCAGAGCCTCACACCGGGCGAATAACTCCCGACCGTGGTACCTCCGAACCGGCACCTGGACAGCGTGGCCAGCAGGGCACCAAGTACCTGTTCCCAGCCCACTGCGCACGGGAAATTACACCGTAGAGGTGCTGGACATCGGTGGGACTCCCAAGGGGAGGGGGTCCCGGCAGCTGTTCAGCAGGGATGTGCCTAATGCAGCACTAAGGGGGCGGCCCTCTTACAGGGCCCACTGCATGCGCCGCGGGCAGCCGCAAAGTCTGCATGTTATTCCCCACAAACCTGCAATAGGTGCAATTTACGCACCCAATAAATAATGTGCCCAGTGGTATAGTTATTTTTCTGGTGCGCTAAATAGCACCAACACTCGTAATCAGAGCCTTAGAGTATGACACGTATTTTGCTTAAGAAGAACCAGAATGTGCCACAAGATGTATGTCTAGGATTTATTAAGCGGGGAGGCGGAGGGAAACTTTGTTTAGTTCAGTGTGTTTTAATAAATTATGCACTACAGCACTGAAAAGGGAAGTCGATGCCAGCACAAATATTAGGACGAAACATGGTATGCAGACTGTACAGAAATAGGTGGTGGCAAGATATTTTGTGCCACAACTTGGTATAAACTTGGCATGAATGTATGCCGAGAGATGTTGAACAGATCTGTAGCAGGCAATTACATTAATGCTGATTGACGTTGTACTTTTTTATATAATATACTGTATACTGGGAATGATGTTGAATAATGAGAATAAAGAGCAACAAACAAATAGTTGTGAATGATGTTAGTCTTTCACAAGTAAGAAGTCCCCAATTGTCTCCTTACAAACCATTTGTGAAGCATACAGCTGCCTTTGAAGTGGCTTTCTTGTGTTTGTGGTAAGGGCTTGACATCAGTGCTATTAAACCGCTCAGCCAGGGTCAAAAGTCCTCCAGATGAGAACCAAAAAGCATCGTTTTTGGGGCTATATCATCAAAAACGGCGATAACATTATCGCCGGTTTAGCGGCAGGAAACTGCCGCCAAAGCGGCGTTAAGGGGCTTGATAATATGCACTTTTTAATTCCAATAGAAGCCCAGGTTCTGGTGTAAAGGACATCAAACCTGGGCTTCTATTGGAATTCACAAGGGCATATTATGAAGCCCCTTATCGCCGCTTTAGCAGCAGTTTCCTGCCGCTAAACCGGCGATAATATTATCGCCGTTCTTGATAATATGGCCCTTAGATTCTTCCTGAAGGCAAATTCTGAGGCACTAATATGCAGGCTGAGAGGAAGGGCATTCCATGGCTTAGAGGCAAGCAAAACAAGAGATCTACCACCTCTTCTAGTTGTGAGAATCCGCCGCAGTTGAAGAAGTTAGAGAGTGTTAAATCTTAGTGATCTAACTTGAAGGTAAGCCTTAAATCTCTTCCTTAAGTAAAGGGCTCCCTTCTGTTCGAAAGTCCTAAAGGCAAAGGTTAAAGCCTTAATTTGGATCCACTTCATTACAGTTAACGTAATGATGTAAGTGAGAAGTACCCAGGGCCCATGGATTAGCCGAGCAGCAGAATTCAAATTGTTCGCAGTCACTGGGTTAAATAAGCTGGTAAACCCAAATACAGACTATTAGCATAAACCAGTTTGGACATCACCAGGGAATGAACTAACATTTTACGTGTATCTTCCGGCATTAAATGGAGCATCCTTCTTAGGGACCTAAGAGTGGTAAAGCAAGTGGCAGAGATAGCCTTAATCTTGGGGTCAAATAAAAGGTTGGAGTCAAGTTTAACACTCAAAATTTCTGACCACTGGTCTTGGTAAAAGGGAGGACCCCAATCTCTGCAGGCCACCAGTTGCTCGAATCAGGGATGATCTTGGTGCCAAAAAAAAGAATCTCCATTTTATCAGAGTTCAGCTTAAGGCAGCTTTCATTCATCAACTCCACCTCAGCCTTGAGACACTGCTTAAAGAACCGCAGTACTCCAGTTTCATTCTCCTGAAAGACCAGAAGGAGCTGCGAGTCCACAGGTACACCCCAGGATTCAGCCAGATTTGCTAGTGGCTCCAGGTAAACATTAAAAAGGGACTCACTGCTGAACCCTGTTGCACACCATACTCTAAAGGTTTAGAGGAAGAAGTAAAAGGAGAGAGAAAAACTGCGTGCGTTCTATCTTCAATAAAGGATTTTGAAGTGTATTGAGCAAAATAGGATATAGAACTGTGTAGAACGCAGAAGGAAACTCAATTGTAACCCCCGTAGCAGAGGAATTATTATCAAGATTTACCTTAATAAACCTGTCACCTTAAGTAAGGCGGACTCGGTGCTGTATCCATAATGAGAACCACATTGAGAGTCATGCAACAAATGACAAGACTCTAGAAACTGAGAAAGTTGCCTATTGACTATCTTCTCCAACAGCTTAGCCATATTCGGCAGGAGTAAAACCGGTCTAAAATTACTTAGAACCTTAAGATTAGCAGAGAGTTTTTTTAATAAGGGAAGCAGAGCGCTTACTTCCAGCTCTTTGGGACAAACACAAGATCCAGTGAACTGTTCAGCCACCTGTTCTGGATAGGATTCACAAGGGAGGCTCCATACTTTAAAATTTCAGGAGGACTCTGATCTAATTGCATTTAGCTAATTAACTAGCAGATTCCTCCAGGGATATCAAGTCAAAAGCAGTCACTAAAGGTCTGGAGCAAGATACGGGATCTCTACCCAAGGTATGGGCTCCTGCACAAGAAATCGCTCATAGATAGTTTGAACTTTCTTAAAGAAGAAATCAAAGAGATCCTCAAAAAAATCAATTCAGGGGATAACATTCTTGGTAGCATTTGGGGAAAGAAATGAGTTAACAATTTTAAAAAGCTCAAGGCTTGTTAGTTGCCTCTGCAATCGTGGAAGAAATAAAAGCCTTGTGAGACTTAAGAAAGAAGGCATGGCATGTTTTCAGGTTAGCCTTATAAGCGGCGTTTGCACCCTTATCAAATGATTTCCCTTAATTGTGCTACAACCATTTACATTGTGATTTCTCCTCCTTAAAAGCAGGTCAGAACCAAGGCACAGAAGGCTTAGATCTCTTGGAGGAGGAGGATTTAAATGGGGCAACAAGGTCCAAAGCTTGAGCTAGCCAGTCGAGGAGATTTACAGGGTACCAAGTACCCCACTGTTGAACTTGACTCCCTCAGGGTAGCGATGCAGAGCAGCTCAAGGATTAATCAGGGCAGGTGGTGGAGGATAGCAATCCAAATTATCTGGCACGCAACAACACTCAAATTATTGTCCAGTCTGTGCTCTTGCATTTAAAAAGGAAAAGTACTTTTATTATATACACACTACTAAATAGTACCATTATTTTACAAACATATAAATCAGGTAGATGGAAATACTTTGGGGACTCCTTCATTTCACATTTCACCCCAGTGAGCTCTAAATCCCATAATCATTGCCCCCATGCATACCAACTGCAACATCACAATGTAAGGGATGTGTTATTTTAAAGATAGGGCAACTAGCTTTGTCAAGTGGTCAACCCATTCATAATAATAATAACCACATATTATGTTTTATAAGGGTAACCCATTAGAAGGGGTGTCAGTGTATATAAAACATGCCTGGTTATCACCAAATTAAGATAAGCAACCACATATTATATTTGAGCCTTATAACACCATTTAAGTCAATGGAACCAATAGTGATAGGCATTCACTATAATGACAAAGATCTATTTTCCAATCACCATATTGTCTATAATCCATTTGAATTCAAAACCTCTTGTGGGTCTGAGTCTTTAATTTTTTACTACAGGCCACTGAATGTAGCCATATGACCAACCACTAGGGGTCTCCACACTCCAGAAGGAGAAGATCCAGCTCCAGCTTAAGAAGTGTTTGACAACAAGGTAAGGCTCTCCTGTGGTCCTAAATTCAATATGTCCAAAACCTATGGTGACTTTTAAAAGCAGTCTGGAGAGGGGCAGCTGCACCACCTGCAGCTGCCCCACAACACGTTGAAAAAATGTTTAGTGATGTCCCTGACCAGATTGGGGCACCACAGGGCAAGAGAAAATATGTAAACAAAGTCCTTGCAGGGCATTATTGGGCAGTTGTGACCAGGAGATTTTCTTTTGCCTCTGCGGCCTGCGCAGCCTTCTTTTTCTTTGTTTTGGGTGCCCTGGTTCTGCCCAAGCATTCTTCTTCTGCAGTTGTTAGAGGCTGGGTGCACCTACACCACCCAGACTTAGGCATGGGGCAGCAACGTGCCCTGTAACTTGGTTTTGCTCTCAAGGGATTGGGTCCCTGAAGTAGAAAGAGTGTTTGCGATGGTCCCCAGGGCGATGGAGGCCCCTATGGGTGGAAGTCAGAACAGGGAGGGAGGCTAGCGCATATCTCCTCAACAAAAGCATACATTAAATAAACATGCTCACACCCAGGGTCTGGTACACCCCAGGGATAATATTTGGAATTGTAGCAGAGCACCACACATTCAGTTTATTGTGGTTCATGTTTTAGAAGAGGTAAATCATGAAAACTGCATATCTCTGGAGCAGTTTGGCTGATTTCTGTTATCTTGGACTCGTTTTGCTCCTGGTGGCAAGGCATCTGTAGCATTTCCATCAGCTGTCCTGGCATCTACAGGGCCTCGTTTCGCAGCAAGCAGGATTTCTGGCACCTGGTGCTCCTCTCTTGCTAATGGAGGCATCTTGGGTACCTGCTCTGCCACCAGCCAGCAGAACATCCTTCTGGCCACACTCCCCATGATCCACAGCCTCCTGGCTGTTTTGCAGAGCACCTATGGGGGCATTGGAGTGGATGTATTTTTCATATTGATCCTAGGAGAACCATCCAATGTCCTCCAGTAGGTCGTTTCCTCCAGCTGGACCTCAGTGGGAGTCAAAGTCCTTAGTCCATCTTTGAAGGGCATCAAGTGCCTTCTCCTTCAAGCTGGGTGTACTTTCCTCATTGCCTTCCCGGTCCAGGGTCTTCTCAACTGTCTCTCCCATATGCAGGGGTTTATAAGTGGGAATGGAAAGGTTTTAGGGACCAGGCACCCCTGGCCAATCCTAGAATGCCACATCATCTCTCCACCCCTGTCCCCAGCCCTCCTTAACATCATTATGGGGCTCTCTAACATGGCGACTTAAGTTTTCTCTGAAAGGTTCTTCTCTTAGGGCCTGTGCTCTAGCCTTATTTGACATGACTGCCTGATTCCTTCCCATCAAAATCTTAAATGTGACCCCCTACTGTGTTGGTTCTATAGGTCTGGCACTCCTCTTTTGCTCTAGTGAGTCTGGGCTATCCCAGTCCAGTAGGAGTGTGAAAAGCTAATTATCAGATGCATATTTCCCCCTACCCCTTCCTTTCCCAGCAACTGAATCAATCACTGATATCTGATCCCTTAGTGTGGAGAGACATTTTTTCCTGCGGCTGGCGAGCTGTAAATTCAAACTCAGAGTCCATTTTTTACCCAAGTTTGATACCTTACTGCACCCTGTATGCCTAAGTGGAGTGAAACTGCACATTAGGACAGATTTTCTTTAGACGTATGCCTTGCTCCGCCTTTCAGATAATACAGAGTTCTACAAATTCCACTTCCGCACAGTGGGTCAAACACAGCAAAGCAAAACATAAAACACAACAATACCTAGAAAAGGATTTTACTTCACAAAATGCAAAGACTTTTTTTTTAGAATGAGGCTTGGGTTTTATTTATGCAATGCTCTCTAACAGAAAGGCTTTCCCAGATGTCAAATGAATGACATTCAAATGTATATATATATATATATATATATTCAACAGCAAAGAAAAGCCGCACTCTTTCTGGATTTTCGTTTTAGTAAATTTTAATGACCATCTCTATTACCAACGCGTTTCGAACTCCACTGGTTCCTGATCACGGTATTGACAAGAGTCCATCATTTGTTTTCACTTAAATACCCACTAATCCGTCCTGCTCACAATGAAGCATTCTGGGAGTTGTGGTTTCAAGACACAACAATACATATGTTTCCCAAAAACATTTTCATTTTTACATTTTACGCTGTGTTCTCATTAATTGGCATGAAAGTCAGTAATTAATGATGGATGAGTTCAGTACTACTCAATTACACATGTAAGCGGCAAAGTGCCCAGGATGATTGATTTTATCAAATAGTTATATGTTAACTAATTCGTCTTAATTAACTGATATGGCTAAGTGCCATTTGTTTGACAGCTTGCTCTATGTTTCGATATGGGCTGAGTGCCCCTGTTGTTTAATTATATCATCCTGTAATGTGTAAAAGATGGTGACAGCTAGGAAACAGAAAACTATTTGGGAAGGTTAACATTAATACATTTAAATTGTCTGCTGGTAGCTCTATTTACATGTTGAATTTCTCAGTCATACACTTAATAAGAACCCATGTTGGAGGTAGATTTCACACTCTAAATGACTTTTATAAGTGTACATAAAGTTCCTCATCCCCATTGAGCCCATGAGGGGTTCGGGTTTTGAAACGGATTATTAATTTAGACTCCAGGCGTCTTAGTCTTTCAGTTCTGTTTCCTCCTCTCTCATGGTCATGCGGGCTGAGTGCCCGTTTTCTAATTTACCACACATCTAGAAAGTATGAGGAGTGGAACCAGCTATGAGTAAAATAAATTGAAAAATGTCTGCTGGCAGCTCTGTCTGCATATTAGATTTTTGAAGCAATTAGTGCAATTTTTAAGATACAAGGTTGAAATTAGATTTAAGTCTCAAAGTAATGCAAATTTATTTTACTCATAGCTGGTTCCACTCCTCATCCTTTCTAGATGTGTGGTAAATTAGAAAACGGGCACTCAGCCCGCACGAACACTTGACAAGTCCACACCATCATATAGGTTTAGACATATTAACGCCATAAGGAATTTGTATGGTTATTAACGAGCAAACTAATTTGTATTCATGAATTCCTTGAGAAACCTATTCCATACAGGGCACTTAGCCCCATTGAAACATGAGACAGGATTTGTTTGACAAATAGCTTTGTGATCCTAATTACCACCCTTGGCACTTAGCCGTACACACGCATAATTGGCTGCGTGGATCAAGAGACGTAATTTGTAGTCACGGAACACGGACTTTCTGTGTCCAGCTTATAATACATTCAAAGTTGCAGACATAAAAGTATGACAAGTGGAATCAGTATGATACACATGATTAAGTGTTTTTTGATTTAAACCACAATTCCCAAAATGCTTCATTGCGGGCAGGACGGATCAGTTGGTATAAAAATGTAAAAACAAATGATGGACTCTTGTAAATACCGTGATCAGGAACCAGTGGAGTTCGAAACGCGTTGGTAACAGAGAAGGTCATTGAAATTTACTAATTTCATATCCAGGAAGAGTGCGGCTTCGTTCTTTTGCTTCGTGATATATATATATATATATATATATATATATATATATATATATATATATATATATTATCTACTGGCGGTCGCCAGTAGATAGTTATAGTTAGGATCGTGTTTCCATAGGAAATCTCAAAATTCTATTTTGAATAACTTTTGCGTCGGTTGACGAATCCTCGCGAAATTTTCAAAACTAATGGGGCGCTCCATTCAGCTCCTACCCTGAAAGTCTCGGGGTGATTCGTCAAGCGGGGGCCGAGAATAAGGGGGGGTCCCAAAACGCGTTTTCCCCATGTATTTTTCTATAGGACCTTTAGACACAGCTACAGCCCGAACGGCTGAACAGAATTACTTGAAATTTGGCAGAGAGGTTGCCATAAGGTCAAGGAAGTGCCTTTCGCAGGTCTGGTGTAAATCTGTTCAGTATTTCCTGAGAAAATAGCATTTAAAAGCATATCAATATCTATACGCGCGCAGGGTGCGCGCACCGTGCGCGCACCCTAACGTGCGCGAGCGTAATTCTGATTGGTGGTTACATGTTAGTCAACGTTCGAATCGGTCGAAATCAGGAAGTGTCGGCCGCCATTTTGTTTATTTTCAGTGCAAGAGTGAAAAAGGAAGGTGGCGAATGTAAAAAAGGGGGCAGGGTAGAGAGTTCCTGACCCCCTAGCCTTTGTCAGGGGGTCCCTGAAGGACCCCGAAGGCAGAAATTTATTTATTTATTTATTTTTTTAAATCGCGAGGGTGCGCGCACCGTGCGCGCACGGTCAAAAACCAAAATAAATAAATAAATAAAATGTTTTCTTTTTAAAAATCGGGGGTGCGCGCACAGTGCGCGCACGGTGAAATCCAAAAAAAAAAATATATATTTTTAATACGTAGTTTATTGTAAAATAAATATATAAAAAAATAATAATACATAAATAAATTAGCATTTAAAAAACCGTACAAATTCACTGAAAAAACCATAGGTTTCACACACGTTATAGTTAGGGATTAGCATTTAAAAAACCTTGCAAATTCACTTAAAAAACCATAGGTTTCACACATGTTATAGTTAGGTGGATATTTCACTTGTAAAAAACCAATGAAATTCCCCCGTTATAGTTAGTTCAGATAACTATAACTCGCGCGACCGCCACTCTATCACAAGGATGATGTCATCAGTGATGTCATGAGTGATGCCACTGACCATATCATGAGTGATGTAATATGTCACGTCATGAGCAGTGGATTGCGGGCGCGCGAGTTATAGTTATCTAAACTAACTATAACGGGGGAATTTCATTGGTTTTTTACGAGTGAAATATCCACCTAACTATAACATGTGTGAAACTTATGGTTTTTTAAGTGAATATATATATATATATATATATATATATATTATCTACTGGCGGTCGCCAGTAGATAGTTATAGTTACAACCTAGTTTCCATAGGAAATCTCAAAATTCTATTTTGAATAACTTTGGCGCCGGTTGACGAATCCTCGCGAAATTTTCAAAACTAATGGGGCGCTCTGTTCAGCTCCTACCCTGAAAGTCTCGGGGTGATTCGTCAAGCGGGGGCCGAGAAAAAGGGGGGGTCCCAAAATGAATTTTCCCCATGCATTTTTCCATAGGACCTTTAGTCGCAGCTACAGCCCGAACGGCTGAACAGAATTACGTGAAATTTGGCAGAGAGGTAGCCATAAGGTCAAGGAAGTGCCTTTTGCAGGTCTGGTGTCAATCTGTTCAGTAGTTCCTGAGAAAATCAAAAGTAAAATCATATATATATGTGGGCGGAGCCTAACCACACATCTCATCCTGAGATCTGATTGGCTGTCAGCACTTCATCCAAGAAGTGTTGGCAGCCATCTTGGGACCAATATACATGATAGCACCTCATTAAAAAGCATTGCTGTTAATAGAAGGTTTTAAGACTTTAATTACATTATAAATCATTTGTTGATGGTACCATACTCATTTTAGGAATTGTGGTATGTTCTAAGGTGATTTCACCATGTGAAAAAGCCTTCTGCTGGGATATCATGATTGAGAGAAAAATATTTTCTCATGCCTTTCCCACAGAGGTTTGGAAGGTGATCTATAAGCTAAACTGAGAGCTTATTTTCTGTAAATTCACATTATCTTTCTCAGTCATGTGAGAATGAAGTCTGACATTCTCAGTAAAACATGTACATCCAACAAGGGCAGAGACTGTCAGTTGATTCCTTTGTGTTCTACTGCAGCTTCCCAGAGTGTTCCAAAGAACAACTAGAGTGCTAACAGTCCTACTTATGATAAACGTATGGCACACCTGAAGCCATCTTGCTTGGATTAAAGTGGTAACTCTTAAAACATTTAATTTAAAAAGGAACAAAATGAGGGTGTTCATTTTTCCATAAAAAGTATGATTAGTGCTGCAGAAAGAAAAATTAGGGCACATTTTGAGTGACTTCTCAAATCCTCTTCTATTTCATTAAAAAATTCTGACATGCAGACTGAAACATGCACTTTCAATACCAGCAGCAGTTTTCCCTGGTGAGCAGTAGCTTTACTACAGTGATCTAATGAGCAAAAAGAGTGCTAACATTTAGAATTTATGGCAAATGCGTGACACATCTGAATGCCTTCTTGATGGAATCAAAGTAAAAAACTGAAAGTATTTCCTACTGAGGAGACTGCAGTAAATGAGGAAATTAGGAAACGTCATAACAAATAAGTCTCCCAAGATGGCCACCAGAGACAAAAGAGCCCAAATGTAGCCCAAATATCACCCAGATGTAGCCCAAGTATAGCCCAATGACAGAATGTCCCAGAGTGTTCTTAGAAACAACTAGAGCGCTTACTGTCTTCATTATGACAAAAGTATGGCACACCTGAAGCCATCTTGATTGGAATAAACTGGTAACACTTAAAACATTTAATTTAAAAAGGAACACAATGAGGGGGTTCATTTTGCCATAGAAATTATGATTAATGCTGAAGAAAGAAAACGAGGGCACATTTTGAGTGACTTCTCAAATCCTCTTCTATTTCATTAAAAAATTCTGACATGCAGACTGAAACATGCACTTTTAATACCAGGAGCAGACTTCCATGGTGAACAGTAGTTTTACTACAGTGATCTAATGAGCAACTAGAGTGCTAACTTTCAGAATTTATGGCAAATGTGTGACATATCTGAATACCTTCATGATGGAATCAAAGTAAAAAACTGAAAGCATTTCCTACTGAGGAGACTGCAGTACATGAGGAAATTAGGAAACTTCATAACAAATAAATCTCCCAAGATGGCCACCGGAGACAAAAGAGCCCAAATGTAGCCCAAAATCACCCAGATGTAGCCCAAATATAGCCCAATGACAGAAGTGTGCAAAACACTTATTATTTTGTGTGTTTGCAGTGTTATATAGTGCAGACTTGTCAGGTATTGGAGTGCTTTACATGAGCATTGGTTACATCACACAAGAACAAATTCATTTTGGTTGTAGACATGGGGAGACTAAGTGATTTGACCAGAATCACAGAATGTCGACCTGAAGCAGAAACTCCAACCTGGTTCCCCAGTGGCAAAGTCTGCAGTTCTGGAAGTAACACCACATCCTCTCCCCTAAGTGCAACATTTAATAAAGTGGTCAACTGGATAAAAAAACATAAAGATAACAAATAATTTAAAAGTGCTTTGTCGCTATTTGAAAACTCAGAAAATATGTCCTTATTTTAGTCTTTTAGAGCACTAACCATAATTTTGATGCCAATAAGACCCTCTCAAATATGTAATTTCTAATGGAAATGCTCTAGGTATTACAGTTTTGATTACATCAAGATGACGTCAGGCGTTCCACACTTTTGTAATAAATATAGAATGTTAGCAATCTAGTTGTTCATTAGGATACTGTTGAGAGGCAGAGGTCAGGGGCACGGACTCTGAAAATTGAAGGCAGGTAGGAGGGTGCAAAGGCAACAATTTAACCACACTGAGCAGGCAGGAAGGGCCGTGGCAGCAGAACAGACTATGGAGGGCAGTGGAAAGGGGGGCAGGGGCAACAAACCAACAATACAGGACTTGCAAGAGAGGCTGTGGCAATGTAATAGACCATTATGGGCAGAAGGAAGAGGCAATGGTAGTACAACCATACATGCCAACAGACCCGATTCAGCCAGGAAACGTCCAATGTTTTTAAGCTCAAATGGGCTTTATTTGATCTGTCTCCTGTCTACAATCTCCTCTTTTTCAATGTAACTCAAAGGGGAAAATCAATACCCCAGTTTTTTTTCAAAATCTCCCTCTTACCAAGTTCAAAATGTTCGCAGGTATGGTACATTGGATCATAGAAGGAAATGGGGAAGGGACATGGACTTGGATAACAGAGGACAGGATGGACATGGAGAGGTGCACCAAACTGACCCTGCAGGGAAGGCATCAGGGTTTGCAGCAGCACAATACACCACACAGGCATGCGGGACGGGAGTGCAGCACAACAATCCATAGAAAGCAAGAGGGAGGGGACAGGACCATGCACATGGACAACAGAGAACAGAGGGGCAAGAGGCAATGGTAGTTAGCTGACCATAATGGACAGACAGGAGAGAAAGCTGCAGCATAACAGACCATAAAGGGCAGGAGGGACGGATCAGGGTCATTACAATGGAACAGACAAGCCAGGAGGGAGGGAGTAGGGGTCTGCACATGTAAGCAGAGGGCTGGGGGCACGGGGGCAGGGCAGGAGCAGCAAGATAGCCATGGAGGTCAGGCAGGATGGGCACTAGAAGCAAGACACACCATGAACAGCAACAGTGAGACTGTGATGGAATACACACAGACCATGGAGGGAAGGTGGGAGGGGGTCAGGGGCAGCTAACTGACCACACAGGGAAGGTGGGAGGGGCCATGGCAGCACAGAAGACCATGTTTGGCAAGTGGGAGGGTTAGTGGCAGCACAATGGCTATGATGGGCAAGAAGGAGGGTGCAGGGGCATGCACAAAGGACGATGGAGGATAGAAGGGAGGGTCAGGACCTGTGCACAGACAAGAAAGTTCAGGGGAAGGGGCCTCACAACAGACCGCATGGGGCAGGCAGGAGGTGCAGTTGCAGCACAACAGACCAGGGAGGGCAGAAGGGTGTGGCAGTACAATAGACCATGTAGGAGAGGAGGAAGAGGATAGGGGCATGGCATGTGGACAGGCAGGGTGGAGGTGGCAGGGACAGGTTACAGTCATCTGACAATGCTAGGCAGGTGGGAGGGGAGTGGCAGCTCAACAGAACACTCAGAGTAGATAGGAGTGGCAGGTCCATGGAACATGCTGGGCAAAAAGGATGGAGCAGGGGCATGCACAAAGACATCGGAGGGCAGGGGGAAGGAGAATAGGGGCAGCAAGCTAAGCACAGAGTTTAAGCAGGAGGTCAATGATGGGGCATAGAATTGGGCAATGGAGGGCAGGAGGAGTGGACTGGTACATCATACTAAATTGAGGGCAGTGGCAGCACATCAGACCATGCATTGCAGGAGGGAGGAGGCTAGTCCATGGATTCACACAACAGAGGATAGGGAGGAGGGGGATGGGGCAGCAAGCTAACTGTTCAGAGAAGGCGGGTATTAGGAACTTTATTGTTTTTAAAACGTGTGTCTGTGCGAACTACTTAAAATATGAACAAGTATGCAGCATAATCTCACTTTTATTCAGGAAGAAGAGGACGTTTGTGACTGTGACTCCGGGCTCACTTGGCAGAAACACCCCCTGACCCTACACCCCCTATCGTAAAATGTAATGCCCGTAAAAAGGGTAGGTGAACACAGTGTTATATAGAACATAGTCCTGAGAGCACGATTGAAAATGAAAACTAGATATAGTGTGTGGTATAAACTATGCACCGAAAAGTGTGATATAAGATGAACCGGGCGTGAAATATAATATGCAATACATTGTGCGAAATGACAGATTTATTGGAGAGCGCGAGATAGCACAGGCACTAGCGCGTGCTATGCAATATGCGCCTTGGAGTGTAATATGCACAGGGCAGTGTTGTGTAACCTAACTAGTCTCTAAAGTTGTAAAATAAAATATGTGCTGGGGAGTGTAACCTTGCATATGCACTGTGACAAAGATATGGATCCCAGATTGTAATATGTATGGCATCGCACTGTGCGTTATAACATAGGCATCGAGGAAGGCACGTTAGATGGGGCAATATAACCCGTGTGAAGACAAGTGTGGCATGACATATTCACGGGGTGGTGTTACAGTGCACATGGGCTAGAGAGTGTCATAGCATATGCACTAGCTGGTGGAATACAACACAGAGGTGTGTGGCACTCAGCAGGCAATGGTGGGTGTAACACAGCATTGGGCTCTGCCAGGAGCACGCTGTGACTCTCAAGTGATGTTCGTCCCCTTTCCAGAGAGTAAAATAAAAAGTATTACACATCCGGCAGTGGATGTGTGTTTTATTAACCGTGAGGGGGGTTTCTTGCATAATTTTGGTCGAATTTTTGTCGAATCCCCTTTGAATGGCTTGGTGTGCATGTGTATTAAATGTGCCCGTCAATAGCTACCCATGTTTGTATAAATAAACGACAAGGGTGTCTACCGGGATTAGGCACGGCAGGGCATCAGACATGTCAGAGCTTCACTAGTGGTGTAAATACATTCCACGTGGATTCATTGTATGCATAGTCGCCTTTTAATGAATATCACGCAAATCGGCATGGTGATAGGTACGTACGGTTTGTCCAGCATGTCCTAGGTGTGTCTATAAATATGTATTTTCTAAAATAATAAAAAACAGTGGCCGGCCATGGGGATTGGGGTCAAAAAAATATAATTAGGAGACAGGCCCTGGGGGATGGGGTCATCAGGGCCAATAAATTCGATTAAGAAGGGGAACCACACAGCCCCCCTTCTTAAAAAATTAAAATAAATAAAAGACTGGCATCGTGCCGGAGGCCACGCCCCCTCCTTGCAGCACTCTGCAAACGCGCCCCCTGGCGAGTTGTAAGTTGGGGAATTAATTCCTCTTCAATACTGAGGGTCCCTGAGGGCCAACTAGCCCAACAGGCATCTCCAGTATGCGCCAGGGAGCTGCGCTGCAGACAGGTGTTCTGAGGCCAAGCCCCTTTTTACACCTCTCTGCAATGCAGCTCTGTGGCGCTTACTGGAGGTACCTAGTGGTCTAGTTTGACCCTAGGGACCCTTAGGATTCAAGGGGACTTAATCTCTCAACTTAGAACAGCCACAGGGCGCGTTTACACAGTGGTGAAGGGAGGGGACGGGGCCTGAGGTGACGTGTGCAAACACGCACTATGGCACGTTTTAAATTGGGGATATAATTTTCATTCAATACTAAGGGCCCCTGGGGGCTAACTAGCCCACCAAGTGCTTCCAGTAAGCGCCACTGAGCTGCATTGCAGAGAGGTGGTCCAGGCCGTGCCACTTTTTACACCTCTCTGCAACGCAGCTCTGTGGCACTTACTGGAGGTACCTAGTGGGCTAGTTGGACCCTAGGGACCCTCAGGATTTAAATGAACTTAATCTCCCAACTAAAAATGGACACAGGGCGTGTTTACACAGTGGTGAAGGGAGGGGACGGGGCCTGAGTTAACGTGTGCAAAAACACCCTGTGGCCTGTTTTAAGAGGTAGTTTTAATCCCCCTGCCCTATTATATACTAGGGGCTTACAGAGGAGGTCATGCTAATCACAGGGGGACCCCAACGCATAATGTTCCCTAGTGTATGTAGGTGTTTTCACTGTATTCTAAGTGTCTTTTAACATAGCACTGGCTATAGGACTGGTTAGTCAGACTCAGTTACCACCAGTATCCATCTGAAAAAGTTGAGGGTACAGGATGATTTTGCAACAAGGCTTCTTACTGCTCTTCTTTTTGTTCTTTCTGCATGTTATCCTTCTTCCTGCACTTTTCTTCGTCTTTGAGGACTTCTGTTGCTTCTTTCTGCACTTCTTTTTTTTCTTTCTGTGCATTTTTTCTTCTTTCTTCACATGTCCTATCTCTGTAGGCATAGTTAGAAATTAGCATTTAAAAAACCTTTGAAATTCACAGAAAAAAACATAGGTTTCAGGCACGTTATAGTTAGGAATTAGCATTTAAAAAACCTCAGAAATTCACTGAAAAAACCATAGGTTTCAGGGGTGTTATAGTTAGCTGGACTTTTGACTTGTACAAAACCATTGAAATTCCCCCGTTATAGTTAGTTCAGCTAACTATAACTCGCGCGCCCGCAATGCACTGCTGATGACGTCACATATTACATCACTCATGACATGGTCAGTGACATCACTCATGACATCACTGATGACATCTCAAATGACATCACTGATGACATCACTGATGACATCATCCTTGTGATAGAGTGACAGACCTCCTCTCACCCTAATATAACCTTTGATACACACATTCAAAAATAGAGACTAAAATTTTCAAAACAATGGACATACCAATACCAGTTACAACAACCTCTTCAGTAATTCTAAGATCCACATACACATCCACTCATTCACCAACAGTCCTATACAGTCACTCATACATGTACTCACTCCTCATATGTACTCATACACCTATACATCCTGTTACACAATGCCACTCATCCATAGAGTTACTCACACACATAGTCACTCATGCTAATAAAAAATAAAACATACATTTACTTGCATATACAGTTATACACACACCACAACACTTACTTCTACGGAAACTTACACATACTTAGTCTTTTAAACAATCACTTATAGAAACACATACTTATTCATACAGGAACTCTTTCAATCTCTCACTCTCACATATACTCACTTATATACACCAATAGTCACATATACTAGTTTAAAACATATGTAGTTACTCATAAAGACACTATTGAAACAGTCATTCACTCACTAACACACCCATACACACACTCATCCACCCATACAGTCCTGCACACATGCTGTCTTCGACACATACAAACAGTGAGTCACTCATTCATGCACCTATGCACTACGTTGTACCCCCCACCAAACCATGCAGACACTCAGACTGATACTCAAAAAACCAACTAATAACCTATATAGACACCCATGTAGCTACTCACCAACCCATGCAGCCACTTATACACAAAGTGAGAGACTGATACAGATATTTACATATTTAAACATTACTCACTAAGCCATGTATTCACTATGATACACTTAATCAGTCAGTTACACAATCAATTTTTCAAAAACAAATCATCCATTTAGACACTTATATACCCATTTATTCTTCCATCGACCTTGAGATATACATATATAAAACATATTTAATTTTCAGAAAAACACACATTCACTGGATGATGTCATCAGTGATGTCATCAGTGATGTCATTTGAGATGTCATCAGTGATGTCATGAGTGATGTCACTGACCATGTCATGAGTGATGTAATATGTGACGTCATCAGCAGTGCATTGCGGGCGCGCAAGTTATAGTTAGCTGAACTAACTATAAAGGGGGAATTTCAATGGTTTTGTACAAGTGAAAAGTCCAGCTAACTATAACACCCCTGAAACCTATGGTTTTTTCAGTGAATTTCTGAGGTTTTTTAAATGCTAATTCCTAACTATAACGTGCCTGAAACCTATGGTTTTTTCTGTGAATATATATATATATATATATAATATGCAAGCAATAATAACACACTTGGTAAATACAACAGTTAAATGCATGTATATGAAATACAAGCAGCAAATAATATGTGATAAAACTCAAGCAAATATACTGGACGTCCTGCAAGAGATCAGAAAGATATATGTACACTAAATACATCAAATGATTACTTTGGATGTGCACTCTGACTCATTCACAAAGAAAACACCTCAAATGACCACAGCCACTGGAACCACGCAACACAATGGCACTAGTCAGAAACACATCACCTCACCTGATCGTTCACTCGACATCCTTGCCAACTCAAGCTGGGGAAGACTGTTACAGCCAGGCAATGGACTCTTGATCAGGATTCAAATCCAGATTGTTCTGGCAGTATGTCTACTCCACAACTGAACTCTCACCCTGGCTGTAAACAACCCTCTGCTTTATGGTCTCCAAAACACACTAGAAGGTTCGAGAGTCTTCCCCTCTGCGCCAAGGAAACTTACTGGAACTGGCCAGCTTCCAGGCAAGCTTTCCACGGCAGGAAGGAGTTTCCACGTTCCCTCTACATTCTCACATGTTCTAGCCTTTATCTTAACGAAGCTTGCGAAAGCCTTCCAGGGTACATTAAACAATCTCTCACAAAACAATCCTTGAACGTGATTAACCCAAACAACATGCAAGCCTGTCTGTGCGCGCAGAAAAGCTCAAGCGAAGCAGAGTCAGAATTCAGTATGACATGAAGCCATGTCAAAGCCAATAGTAACACTTCATAATTCTTCCCAATGTACAACATAATGCACATTTGTGCACCACTGCTTATAGCATCACATACTTCATCTCTCAATGTACAACACAGTGCACATTTGTGCACCACCTCTCTCTCTCTCTCTCTCTCTCTCTCTCTTGTGCTTTCAAATGCACATCCCACATGTTCTGTTCTTGGCAAGGCTGTTCTACTGTGATAGCTCACACTTCAAAACTACAAGAAGAGAAACAAGGCATATGCAGGACGTCGTACATTCAAGCTAGGATAAAGTAACACACCAAAGTCAATTAAATTGATGGTAGTCAAAGGTCATCACGTGGTGTCAGACCACAAAAGTGCCTCTAGCACTACAACGTGTAATACAGTGAAAACACTACAGATTTTCAAGTAAGCACTATAGATGCCCTATTAATTCTCACTCATATTGTTTTCCTTCTTTGTTGCTGCTGCTCACAAGATAAGTACAGCTTCTATACTTAACCCTTATATCCTTAACTACTATAACTAACTCCCCAACCCTTCCCTAGCTAAGTTTCTTTCACCTATGTTACTAGTTTACTGCTTATCTACTATTGTTATTAATTATAATATCTATTAGGGAACATTAGGTGGTGGATTTTGGTTCTTTATTTGTCCTGTTGGAACAGATTTCTCCTTCCGCATCCGACGCATTGTAAAACCCCCCTCGGCTTTTTAAGGCCGAGATTTATTCCTTGTCACTTTTTTCCCATTATCTTAATTAGATACTGTTTGTCACGATCACCTCGCAGCGGGCGTCGACTTCCCTTTCAAGTGAAAACAAACAGTGCTCTCTGGCTCCCATGGCAACACCATAACAATGGCAAGCCGGGAGCCAGGCAAACGGAGCCGCGCTGTGCTGACTCAACAGCGCGGCCCGTCAATTCCCCTGCCACTATCGCAAGCCGGCCCTCATTAAACCAGCTTGCATTACAAACTCTGATCGCCCCGCGACTTATCACGCCGGTGGGGAGTAATCTTCACTTCACGAACTCCGGCAGCCGAGGTGCATGATAAAGCATAAAAAAATAAGGGAACAGGGATGATCAAGGGAAACACAACCTAGAGTGGCATTAAAACTGACAAAGGACTATTATGTTAGAGGAAAGCCCCTTAAGAATGGGAAATTAAATTAACCCTAACCAGGCATCCATTTGACTACTTTGAGAAAGAACACTCCCTCACTAGAGCTGCCATTTTGACTGCTGTTACTGCATTCTGGCAGTTGTAGTTCAACTGTCTGAAAAAACAACTGCTCGCCTGCATACTTCACCACGATCCTTGATACTTACCTCCCATTATGTCACTTGAGACCACTTGAAACACCATGGAAGACAAATTGGAGAGCCTTATTAACAAAGCCTTGGACAAGGTAATGGGGTAATTGGATGACACAATAAATAAAAAACTGGAGTTACTCTCCAAGCAAGCTTGGCCAGCTGCTGGCACCAGACACCCCCGGGGGAGATAGGGCAATTAGGGCCCAAAGGAAACGGGGTGCAGGATATAATGAGCCCAAAGGGGCCAAAAAGGCCAAAGGGCTAAATGAAATAACTTCAGGCTCTGGCAGTGACATGGAAGGTGCCTATTAACATTGACTGTGAGGATGAACTAGAGGACGAAATAAACCTCTATTACTCCTCCGACTTCGTCGCAGATGTCCAACAAATAGAGGCAAGAAATTTGAACACAACTGACAAGGCATCTAAGGCTTCTAGGTCTAAAATGGGTATCATGGACCCATTTGGGGAAAATATGTTCGACCCATTCCTTATCAAACATCCCCTATCCCCAGAATGGACCCCTTCTCAACATATTGGAGAATGCCTATCATTTTGGCTAAGAAAATAAATACCCAAAGAGGTTAGATCCCATCTCAGATCTGAATGTCCACGCCCTTCACTACCAGATAAAATTGCGTCAACACCTGACCTAGTCGCCATGGTAGTGGCATTCATTGCCAAAGGGGGGAAAGACACTAGGAAGGGTCTGGACAAAGGATTAAAGTCCTGCCAAAACCGATTACTAGATATCACCGCTCATTTACAAAAATGTTTGAAATGGCCGAAACAGCATACTTGGAGGATTCAGTCATAGACCCCAAAGAATTGCACCAATGGGCACAAAGGGCGATCTGCCTTCTAGAAACGCTAACACTGTATTATCCAACGAGAGAAGAAAAAACATTCTTCTTAAAATTGACCCCAAGCTAGTGGAACTAGCCACCACAAAAGGAGGAATTACCTGCCAAGGCCTACTCTTCGGGACAAGGACAACTTCATTAAGGAGATGGCTAAATACGTGGGAGAATTCAGCTCCATCCAAAAGTCGCAGAAAGACATTAAAAACGTTTTCCATGATAGAGTTTTTGGCAGGGCCTCGAGAACACGGGGTCGGTTCTCTGGCCTTGGCCAAACCTTCTCAAGACACTACTTGGGACGCAGAGCAAGATTTTCAAACCCCAACTTTGCTCCAACATTCTATCCGCAGAAGCAGAGGTTCCGTGGAAGAGGCTTCAGAGGAGAGCAGAGACAAAGAAGCTTGCAGCAGCTAGGACTTACAAAAGACCCTTTAGATACCCCTATAAAGGTGGGAGGCAGACTAGCCCAATTCTCTGGGAACTGGAACCTGGTGAGTCAATACCCATGGGTTTTAGAGACAGTCAAGGGGTACAAGATAGAATTTACGGGGATACCAATACAAAAGAAGGCCCCATCAGAAATTGTCTTTTCTCAGAAATACTCAGCCCTAGTTTCTCAAGAAGTAGAGGACTTACTGACCAAAGGGGCAATTCGAGAAGGAACAGAACTAGGTTTCATCAGCAACAACTTTTTAGGGGAAAAAAAAGGACAAAGGTATGAAACTAGTAATACATCTAAAATAACTCAACAAATGGGTAACCTACCATCACTTCAAAATGGAAGGGATACACCTCCTACGAGAAATTCTATGGAAAGGGAACCCACCTAGACCTAAAAGACGCATACTTAACCATACCAAAAATATCTCCAATTCACCTGGAAGGGCAGACTGTGGCAGTTCTGCAGCCTCCCCTGTGGCCTCTCCTCAGCCCCATGGTGCTTTATGAAGGTACTACGACCTATTGCAGGTTGGCTAAGGGCAAGAGGGGTAGGACTTATCCTGTATCTAAACAACATTCTGATTATGGCCCAAACAAGGGAGATGATTTCAAGTCACACAGAACTCACTATAAACATTTTGGAACAACTGGGGTTTGTCATAAACAATCATGTGTAATACCATGCCAAGAAATGCAATTCCTGGGATTTATGGTAAACACCATACAGGCAGAATTAAAATTACCAAGGGAAAAACTGAGAAAACTACACAAGGAATTGAGAAATATGTTAACAAGGAAGGTATTTCCCCTAAGGGCCCTAGCAAGGATCCTAGGTCTATTATCCTCAACAATCCAAGCTATCTATCCAGATCCACTGTACTACAGCGCACTACAAAGCCCTTAGCACGAGCCCTGAGAACAAACCAATCCTACTCTCAAACAGTGTGTTGAGACACAGACTCCACAAGGGAACTGATACGGTGGTTAAAGAATGCGGAAGCATGGAATGGAAGAGCAATTTTTGGGGAAGAACCAGAGATGGTGATAGAATAAGATGTGAGCTTAGCAGGATGGGGTGCAAGGTGCTGCGACTCCTCAACAGGAGGAGCTGGACAGATCAGGAGAGGGATCTTCACATCAACGGCTTAGAATTACTAGCGGGGTCTTTTGCAAGTCGATGTTTCACCAAGAATACAATGAAGTGTTCTGTGATGCTATGCATGGACAACATCTCTGCAGTCAGATATGTGAACAAGATGGAATGCTCACACTCCAAGGGATTAGCAGACCTGGCCAAGAATTTTTGGAGATACTGCTTAAGCAAGGGGATATCTGTAGTGGCTCAACACATCCTGGGTTTAAACAATGGGGTTGGGGATTGGTTCTCCCAACATTTCAAAGATTCCAGCAACTGGAGATTGAACAGGAGAATCTTCCTCAAGATCCAAATGATATGGGGCTCCTTTGGGGTGGATCTCTTTGCAGACAGGCTGAACACACAATTACCAAATTTTTTCAGCTGGAGACCAGACCCTCAAAGCAAGGGAGTGGATGCCTTCCTTCAGAATTGGAAAGGGTTAACACCCTACGCCTTTCCCCCTTTTGCCATGTTACCAAGACTCCTCCTCAAAGCATGCAAGAGCAAAGAGAACTTGGTAGTAATAACCCCCCTCTGGAGGTCACAGGCATGGTTCCCAAACCTCCTAGAAATTAGCATAGATTTGCCAATCCTAATTCCAACCTTCAAAGAAATACTCACAGACCCAGAGGGACAGCCACATCCTATTGTACAGCAGGGCCTTCTACCACTGATGGCATGGAGGATTTCAGGCAACCATGGCATATCCCAGGCCTTCTGACAGACGCTTTCAAACTCGTATCAGAGTCATGGGCACCTGGCACAAGGAAAGCATATAGACTGGCTTGGGAAAAACGGTTTTGCTGGTGTTTTCAGTGGGATTACAATCCTGTTACAACTGATTTAGTTAATGTAATCAATTACCTTTCAGAACTATTCACCTCAGGACTGTCTTATAGGACTGTTAATGTTTACAGATCAGCTGTTGCAGCTGTTCACGACCTCTTAGATGGAAGATCAGTAGGACAAAGTTTACTGACTAAAAACATCATGCGAAGCATGCGGGTACTAAACCCACCTGCTGCAAAATATGCTGCCTTATGGGATGTTAGAGATTTCCTACAGGTCTTATTAAGTTGGGGAGAGAATGTTGGGTTATCCCTAAAATGCATCACCTATAAATTAACTGTCCTAGTTTGCCTAGTATCATTTAGAAGGACCTCAGATGTGAGAGCACTAGACATCACCAACAGGGTCTACCAACCTGAAGGGGTTTGTTTCTACTTTAAAAGATGAACAAAGACAATGTCAAGCTCCATTTTTTACCCTTCTTTCCACAGAATGAAAGACTATGTGTAGTGAAACGCTTAATGGAGTATGAGAGGAGAACTGAAAACCTGAGAGGGAACACAGAACAAGTACTTCTATCTCATAGAACACCCCACAAAGCAGTTTCTTCTCCCAACTTAGCAAGGTGGGTGAAAGAGGCGATGAAAGAAGTAGGTGTAGATACCCCTATCTTTGGAGCCCATTCCCTCAGGGGTGCTTCAGGCTCAAAAGCCTTTTTCCAGGGAGGAGGTTTACAGGACACCCTTAGGGCTGCAGATGGCTCTAATGAAAGTATGTTCAAAACTTGCTACTTTAGACCCGCCATAGGTGCAATTGACAACGTTTTAAATGCACTTTGAACTTGCATAATGCTGGCCTCTGTGTCATGCCATAAAATTAAGATTTTTCACAGGCTGCTGGGCAGAAAATCTGGATTTTATTAAAGGCACGGAGGCTAGCATTATCCCTCCACAATATGACCCTCCCTAATGGAGATGTGGAAAATATGTATTGATTTATTTTTTCTTTCTTTCAGAGTAAAGAACCTCTTTCTTCATAGGTGGAAATAAAGTTATAGTTTGAAAGTTAGTAATAAGAAGAAGGTATCTTGTTCGCAATACAAAGAAGGAAGAATACTATGCGTGGGGATATCTTAAAGCCTATTGGAATGTTGTCAAAGTTCTATATTCTCCAATCGTTGCTGCTGTGAGCTGGCAATAAAGGAGATTTGCATAGTTCCAGCCTCCGTGTCTTTAATAAAATCCCGATTTTCTGCCCACCAGGCTGTGAAAAATCTAAATTTTCAAGTAAGCACTACAGATGCTCTATGAATTCTCAGTCATATTGTTTATAAGGCCAACTCCAGTTGAACACCTTTCCTTGCAGAGTCTGTTCTGTGAAAGGTTACCTATGTGCAGATATCTTACTGCTCACAATGGTAGTCTCAAATGTGCAGCCCGTACACATGCTCAGGCACATATGCACTCTTGCAATCAGCTCAGTGCCCCTTATCCTAGCTGCACAGCAGAGGCCTTATCTTAAAAGGGGGACACTGGTGGCTAACATGCTCAGTTCTATTACCGTGAATTTACCATGAGTGAGACTTAATTAGTAAGATTAACTTGCATTAAAAGTCCAAAAACTGGGTAGTCTTTTGCGAAGAATTCTGGTGGACTAAATGGGCCGAACCCATTTGCTAAGGCAGGCAGTAAAAACTCCCTGCATAGTTTAGAGCTTTACGTTTTTTGATAGAAAATATTATATTGCAGTTATCACCACAGACAAAATCTAAGTGTGTTCTTGTGACTTTTACAATAAATAGTAACAAGGTACACTCAAATGATATAATACACAAAGTATTCCTGGTGACTAGTTTCATTTTCACAGTTTTAACACACATACACATGTCATTGTATTTTACACACAAACACGGATATCTCTTATTTCTGTTGTCACTTATTTACACTGATTTTGTACATAATTCCATGCACAATCAATGGTTGGTATTCCACATATTTTGCGATATGTCTAGTAAGAGAAGCATCCGAGAAAACACCCAGAAAACCGATGGATTATAGTGCCAGGTGGGATCCAATGTTGAGTAGAGTGGGTTTTGATGCATTTCGACTCTCAAAATAAGTGGAAGGAGCATTTACCTGGAGGTGCAGAAATCCCATTTTAAAGGTGTTTCCTATAACTAAACGTTTACGGTCTTACTCATGAAGCATATCACTTGTAAACGTGTATTGAAAACTCTGCAGAAGTCATGAATTCAACTGTGATTGTGTGTTGCCTTTGTTCACAGATGTCATGGTTCTTTTTACTCAGGGATTTGCAACTTGAGCTATATAAGTGCTTCAACTTCTAAATTGTAGCCTTCATTTATTTGTTCAAGAAATAAGAAAATGGCTTTGTTATCAAAAAGAACATTGACCTCTGTGATGTAACTTTTGAGTGTGATCTTTGTGCCTATTACAGGCAGCATTGCCACAAGACTATCTTTCTATCTTTGTAGTAACATTCCTTGAGATTTTATATTAATGTATTAATCATGCATACTCTTTCATCATTATAGTGGCTTTGCTTATTCCTGATGGTGGTTTAGGATCATGGGCTTTCTTCTATTAATGTTGTAGTACTACTTATGTTTCTCAGCATAAGCCTGTGTTACTACTTGTTTTCCAAAAAACGACCCTGTTACTGTACACTGTCTTATAATTTTCCTGTGTATGGTTTCTAAAACCTTGATACATTTTACAAAACAATTCAATCAGGTATTATTCATACAACAAATATGGCTAAACGTGTTGTTTGTTCCGTAAAGGACCAATTTAAAATCTTTATTATAAATGGTGTGTTCTTGAATAAACTAGCTTCAGATAATATACAAACATCTAGATGAGAAAGTTTACACTAATCTTCTTAGATAGGATCACACAATAAAGTTAGCATCCGCTCTCTTAAAAGTATGCAATACAGTTTAAAGTAGTTTGCGACACTCCTTACAAAAAGTGGTTAAGATACAACCTCTGAAGTTCCATCATGTGTATGTGTGTGTGTGTGCGTTTGTGTGTGTGTGTGTATATATATATATATATATTCACTGAAAAAAACATAGGTTTCAGGCATGTTATAGTTAGGAATTAGCATTTAAAAAACCTTAGAAATTCACTGAAGAAACCATAGGTTTCAGGGGCGTTATAGTTAGCTGCACTTTTCACTCGTACAAAACCATTGAAATTCCCCCGTTATAGTTAGTTCAGCTAACTATAACTCGCGCGCCTGCAATGCACTGCTGATGACGTCACATATTACATCACTCATGACATGGTCAGTGACATCACTGATAACATCTCAAATGACATCACTCATGACATCATCCAGTGAATTTGTGTTTTTCTGAAAATTACATATGTATATCTCAAGGTCGATGGAAGAATAAATGGGTATATAAGTGTCTAAATGGATGATTTGTTTTTGAAAAATTGATTGTATAACTGACTGATTAAGTGTATCTTAGTGAATACATGGCTTAGTGAGTAATGTTTAAATATGTAAATATCTGTATCAGTCTCTCACTTTGTGTATAAGTGGCTGCATGGGTTGGTGAGTAGCTACATGACTGTCTATATAGGTTATTAGTTGGTTTTTTGAGTATCAGTATGAGTGTCTGAGTGTCCGTATGGTTCGGTGGGGGTATTACGTAGTGCATAGGTGCATGAATGAGTGACTCACTGTTTGTATGTGTTGAAGACAGCATGTGTGCAGGACTGTATGGGTGGATGAGTGTGTACATGGGTGTGTTAGTGAGTGAATGACTGTCTAAATAGTGTCTTTAGGAGTAACTACATATGTTTTAAACTAGTATATGTGACTTGGTGTATATAAGTGAGTATATGTGAGAGTGAGAGATTGGAAGAGTTCCTGTATGAATAAGTATGTGTTTCTATAAGTGATTGTTTAAAAGACTAAGTATTTGTAAGTTTCTGTAGAAATAAATGTGGTGGTGTGTGTATAACTGTATATGCACGTAAATGGATGTTTGATTCTTTATTAGCATGAGTGACTATGTGTGTGAGTAACTCTATGGATGAGTGGCGTTGTGTAACAGGATGTATAGGTGTATGAGTACATATGATGAGTGAGTACATATATGAGTGACTGTATAGGACTGTTGGTGAATGACTGGATGTGTATGTGGATCTTAGAATTATTGAATAGGTTGTTGTAACTGGTATTGGTATGTCCATTGTTTTGAAAATTTTGGTTTCTATTTTTGAATGTGTGTATCAAAGGTTATATTACGGGAAGAGGAGATCTGCCACTCTATCACAAGGATGATGTCATCAGTGATGTCATTTGAGATGTCATCAGTGATGTCATGAGTGATGTCACTGACCATGTCATGAGTGATGTAATATGTGACGTCATCAGCAGTACATTGCGGGCGCGCGAGTTATAGTTAGCAGAACTAACTATAACGGGGGAATTATAATGGTTTTGTACGAGTGAAAAGTCCAGCAAACTATAACGCCCCTGAAACCTATGGTTTCCTCAGTGAATTTCTAAGGTTTTTTAAATGCTAATTCCTAACTATAACATGCCTGAAACCTATGGTTTTTTCAGTGAATTTCAAAGGTTTTTTAAATGCTAATTTCTAACTATGCCTACAGAGATAGGACATGTGAAGAAAGAAGAAAAAACGCACAGAAAGAAAAAAAAGAAATGCAGAAAGAAGAAACAGGCGTCCTCAAAGACGATTAAAAGTGCAGGAAGAAGGATAACGTGCAGAAAGAACAAACAGAAGAGCAGAAAGAAGCCTTGTTGCAAAATCATCCTGTACCCTCAATTTTTTCAGATGGATACTGGTGGTAACTGAGTCTGACTAACCAGTCCTAGAGCCAGTGCTATGTTAAAAGACACTCAGAATACAGTGAAAACACCTACATACACTAGTGAACACTATGCGTTGGGGTCCCCCTGTGATTAGCATGACCTCCTCTGTAAGCCCCTATTATATAATAGGGCAGGGGATTAAAACTACCTCTTAAAACGCGCCACAGGGCGTGTTTGCACACGTCACCTTACGCCCCGTCCCCTCCCTTCCCCACTGTGTAAACACACCCTGTGGCCGTTTTAAGTTGGGTGATTAAGTCCCCTTGAATCCTGAGGGTCCCTAGGGTCCAACTAGACCACTAGGTACCTCCAGTAAGCGCCACAGAGCTGCGTTGCAGAGAGATGTAAAAAGGGGCACGGCCTAGACCACCTCTCTGCAACGCAGCGCAGTGGCACTTACTGGAAGCACCTGGTGGGCTAGTTGGCACCCAGGGTCCCTAGGGATTGAAGGGGAATTATTTCCCCAACTTAAAACGCGCCACAGGGCGTGTTTGCACACGCTAATTCGGGCCCCGTCCCCTCCCTTCACCACTGTGTAAACACGCCCTGTGGCCGTTTTAAGTTGGGAGATTAAGTCCCCTTGAATCCTGAGGGTCCCTAGGGGCAAAATAGCCCGCTAGGTACGTCCAGTAAGCGCCATTGCAGAGAGGTGTAAAAAGGGACATGGCCTGCACCACCTCTCTGCAACGCAGAGCAGTGGCGCTTACTGGAAGCAATGACTGTTCTTAATCCAATCTAAAACTGCCCAGAGTTCCACTTCATTGGTATCATTTATAGCTCCTAGCGCCGAGACACCCATGGGTAATTGTAGCGCTTTAAAAATCGCATAAATAAATAAATAAATAGGGTCCCTAGGGTCCAACTAGCCCACTAGGTACCTCCAGTAAGCGCCACAGAGCTGCGTTGCAGAGAGGTGTAAAAAGTGGCACGGCCTGGATCACCTCTCTGCAACGCAGCTCAGTGGCGCTTACTGGAAGCACCTGGTGGGCTAGTTAGCCCCCAGGGGCCCTCAGGCTTGAAGGGGAATTTTTTCCCCAACTTAAAACGCGCCATAGGGCGTGTTTGCACACTTCAGCTCAGGCCCCGTCCCCTCCCTTCCCCACTGGGTAAACACGCCCTGTGGCCGTTTTAAGTTGGAAGATTAAGTCCCCTTGAATCCTGAGGGTCCCTAGGGGCAAAATAGCCCACTAGGTACGTCCAGTAAGCGCCTTTGCAGAGAGGTGTAAAAAGGGACATGGCCTGCACCACCTCTCTGCAACGCAGAGCAGTGGCGCTTACTGGAAGCACCTGGTGGGCTAGTTGGCCCCCAGGGTCCCTCAGGATTGAAAGGGAATTATTTCCCCAACTTAAAACGTGCCACAGGGCGTGTTTGCACATGTCACCTCAGGCCCCGTCCCCTCCCTTCACCACTGTGTAAACGTGGCCTGTGGCCGTTCTAAATTGAGAGATTAAGTCCCCTTGAATCCTAAGGGTCCCTAGGGTCAAACTAGCCCACTAGGTACCTCCAGTAAGCGCCACAGAGCTGCGTTGCATAGAGGTGTAAAAGGGGGCGTGGCCTCAGAACACCTGTCTGCAACGCAGCTCCCTGGCGCATACTGGAGATACCTGTAGGGCTAGTTGGCCCTCAGGAACCCTCAGTATTGAAGGGGAATTAATTCCCCAACTTTCAACTGGCCAGGGGACGCGTTTGCAGAGTGCTGCAAGGAGGGGGCGTGGCGATGCCGGTCTTTTATTTATTTTATTTTTTTAAGAAGGAGGGCTGTGTGCCCCCCCTTCTTTTTCTAATTTATTGGCCCTGGGGACCCCATCCCCCAGGGCCAGCATCCTAATTTTTTTGTTGAAAAAAATAAATTTGGAAGGGAGCCGCGTGGCCCCCCTCCCAAGGCCTTAATCGCCCCGGGGACCCCAACCCCCGGGTCATGGCCTTTGTTTTTTTATTCTTTAGGAGGGGGGCTGCGTTGCCCCCCTCCTCAGGCCACTTACGGCCCCGGGGACCCCTTCCTCAGGGCCGGCCTTTGTTTTTTATTATTTAAAAAATATATATATTTATAGAAACACCTAGGGCATGCTGGACAAACCGTATGTACCTATCACCATGACGATTTGCGTGATATTCATTAAAAGGCGACTATGCATACAATGAATCCACGTGGAATGTATTTACACCGCTAGTGAAGCTCTGACGTGTCTGACGTCCTACTGTGCCTAATCCCAGTGCCCCTGCCGGTGGGTACTCTCCAAGTAGACACCCTTGTCGTTTATTTATACAAACATGGGTAGCTATTGACGGGCACATTTAATACACATGCACACCAAGCCATTCAAAGGGGATTCGACAAAAATTCGACCAAACTATGCAAGAAACCCCCCTCACGGTTAATAAAACACACATCCACCGCCGAATGTGTAATACTTTTTATTTTACTCTCTGGAAAGGAGACGAACCTCACTTGAGAGTCACAGCGTGCTCCTGGCTGATCCCAATGCTGTGTTACACCCACCAGTGCCTGCCAAGTGTCACACACCTCTGTGTTGTATTCCATCAGCTAGTGCGTGTGCTATGACACTCTCTAGCCCATGTGCTCTGTAACACCACCCTGTGAATATGTCATGCCACACTTGCCTTCGCACGGGTTATATTGCCCCATCAAACGTGCCTTCCTCGATGCCTATGTTATAACGCACAGCGCTATGCCATACATATTACAGTCTGGGATCCATATCTTTGTCACAGTGCATATGCAACGTTACACTCCCCAGCACATATTTTATATTACAACTTTAGAGACTAGTTAGGTTACACAAAACTGCCCTGTGCATATTCCACTCCAAGGCGCATATCGCATAGCACGCGCTAGTGCCTGTGCTATCTCGCACTCTCCAATGAATCTGTCATTGCGCACAATGTATTGCATATTATATTTCTTGCCCCGGTTCATCTTATATCACACTTTTTGGTGCATAGTGTATACCATATACTATATCTAGTTTTCATTTTCAATCGTGCTCTCAGGACTATGTTCTATATAACACTGCATCCAACGACCCTTTTCACGGGCATTACATTTTGCGATGGGGGGTGGAGGGTCAGGGGGTATTTCTGCCAAGTGAGCCCGGAGTCACAGTCACAAACGTCCTCTTATTCCTGAATAAAAGTGAGATAATGCTGCATACTTGTTCATATTTTAAGTAGTTCGCACAGACACACATTTTAAAAACAATAAAGTTCCTAATACCCACCTTCTCTGAACAGTTAGCTTGCTGCCCCATCCACCTCCTCCCTATCCTCTGTTGTCTGAATCCATGGACTAGCCTCCTCCCTCCTGCCATGCATGGTCTGATGTGCTGCCACTGCCCTCCATTTAGCATGATGTACCAGTCCCCTCCTCCTGCCCTCCATTGCCCAATTCTATGGCCCATCATTGACTTCCTGCTTAGCCTCTGTGCTTAGCTTACTGCCCCTATTCTCCTTCCCCCGGCTCTCCGATGTCTTTGTGCATGCCCCTGATCCATCATTTTTGCCCACCATGTTCCATGGACCTGCCACTCCTATCTACTCTGAGTGTTCTGTTGAACTGCCACTCCCCTCCCACCTGCCTAGCATTGTCAGATGACTCTAACCTGTCCCTGCCAACTCCACCCTACCTGGCAACATGCCATGCCCCTATCCCCTTCCTCCTGTCCTCCATGGTCCATTTTACTGCCACACCCTTCTGCCCTCCCTAGTCTGTTGTGCTGCAACTGCTCCTCCTGCCTGCCTCGCGCGGTCTGTTGTGAGGCCCCTTTCCCTGAACTCTCTTGTCTGTGCCCAGGACCTGACCTCCCTTCTATCCTCCATGGTCCTTTGTTCATGCTCCTGTACCCTCCTTCTTGCCCATCATAGCCATTGTGCTGCCGCTAACCCTCCCGCTTGCCATGCATGGTCTTCTGTGCTGCCATGGCCCCTCCCACCTTCCCTGTGTGGTCAACTAGCTGCCCCGACCCCCTCCCACCTTCCCTCCATGGTCTGTGTGTATGCCATCATAGTCTCACTGTTGCTCTCCATGGTGTGTCTTGTTTCTAGTGCCCATCCTGCCTGACCTCCATGGTCATCTTGCTGCTCCTGCCCTGCCCCCTTGCCCCAGCCCTCTGTCTTCATGTGCAGACCCCTATTCCCTCCCTCCTGGCTTGTCTGTTCCATTGTAATGCCCCTGATCCGTACCTCCTGCCCTTTATGGTCTGTTATGCTGCAGCTTTCTCTCTTGTCTGTCCATTATGGTCAGCTAGCTACCATTGCCTCTTTCCCCTCTGTTCTCTGTTGTCCATGTGCATGGTCCTGTCCCCTCCCTATTGCTTTCTATGGATTGTTGTGCTGCACTCCCGTCCCGCATCCACTGTGTGGTGTATTGTGCTGCTGCAAACCCTGATGCCTGCCCTGTAGGGTCAGTTTGGTGCACCTCTCCATGTCCCGCCTGTCCTCTGTTATCCGAGTCCATGTCCCTACCCCAATTCCTCCTGCCTACCACGATCCAGTGTACCATACTTTTTTTTTTTTTGTAAAACATTTTTATTGGCATTTATAAACAATAATACACCCAGGCACAGGCAGTATCGCCATTATCATAGAGGCTTACATATCAGGAGCGCCCAGTCACAGCCCTTTCGGTCTCTCAGTCTCGTGGGCCCTCAGGCCACTCGCCTCTACCCGGAGTGGAGCTGCAGGTATGTGTCTGGGACCAGCCTCATACTTGCGAACATTTTGAACTTGGTAAGAGGGAGATTTTGAAAAAAAATTGGGGTATTGATTTTCCCCTTTGAGTTACATTAAAAAAGAGGAGATTGTAGACAGGAGACAGATCAAATAAAGCCCATTTGAGCTTAAAAACATTGGACGTTTCCTGACTGAAACGGGTCTGTTGGCATGTATGGTTGTACTACCACTGCCTCTTCCTTCTGCCCACAATGGTCTATTATATTGCCACAGCCTCTCTTGCCAGTCCTGTATTGTTGGTTTTTTGTCCCTGCCCCCCTTTCCACTGCCCTCCATAGTCTGTTGTGCTGCCACTGCCCTTCCTGCCTGCCCAGTGTGGTCAAATTGTTGCCCCTGCACTCTCCTACCTGCCTTCAATTTTCAGAGTCCGTGCCCCTGGCCTCTGCCTCTCAACAGTATCCCAATGAACAACTAGATTGCTAACATTCTATATTTATTACAAAAGTGTGGAACGCCTGACGTCATCTTGATGTAATCAAAACTGTAATACCTAGAGGATTGATTTCCTTTAGAAATTACATATATGAGAGGATCTTATTTGCATCAAAATTATGGTTAGTGCTCTAAAAAACTAAAATGAGGACATATTTTCTGAGTTTTCAAATAGCGACAAAGAACTTTTAAATTATTTGTTATCTTTATGTTTTTTTAACCAGTTGACCACTTGATTAAATGTTGCACCTAGGGGAGAGGATGTGGTGTTACTTCCAGAGCTGCAGACTTTGCAACTGGGGAACCAGGTTGGAGTTTCTGCTTCAGCTCAACATTCTGTGATTCTGGTCAAATCACTTAATCTCCCCATGTCTACAACCAAAATGAATTTGATCTTGTGTGATGTAACCAATGCTCATGTAAAGCACTCCAATACCTGACAAGTCTGCACTATATAAAACTGCAAATACACAAAATATAAGTGTTTTGCACACTTCTGTCATTGGGCTACATGTGGGCTACATCTGGGTGATATTTGTGCTGCATTTGGGCTCTTTTGTCTCTGGTGGCCATCTTGGGAGATTTATTTGTTATGAAGTTTCCTAATTTCCTCTTTTACTGCAGTCTCCTCAGTAGGAAATGCTTTCAGTTTTTTACTTTGATTCCATCAAGCAGGTATTCAGATATGTCACACATTTGCCATAAATTCTGAATGTTAGCACTCTAGTTGCTCATTAGATCACTGTAGTAAAGCTACTGCTCACCACGGAAGTCTGCTGCTGGTGTTAAAAGTGTATGTTTCAGTCTGCATGTCTAAATAGTTTTATGAAATAGAAGAGGATTTGAGAAGTCAAAATGTGCCCTAATTTTTCTTTCTGCAGAACTAATCATAATTTCTATGGGAAAATGAACCCCCTCATTTTGTTCCTTTGTAAATCAAATGTTTTAAGTGTTACCACTTTATTCCAATTAAGATGGCTTCAGGTGTCCCATACTTTTGTCATAAGTAAGACTGTTAGCGCTCTAGTTGTTCGTTAGAACACTCTGGGACATTCTGTCATTGGGCTATACTTGGGCTACATCTGGGTGATATTTGGGATACATTTGGGCTCTTTTGTCTCTGGTGGCCATCTTGGGAGATTTATTTGTTATGAAGTTTCCTAATTTCCTCATTTACTGCAGTCTCCTCAGTAGGAAATACTTTCAGTTTTTTACTTTGATTCCATCAAGAAGGCATTCAGATGTGTCACACATTTGCCATAAATTCAGAATGTTAGCACTCTAGTTGCTTATTAGATCACTGTAGTAAAGCTACTGATCACCAGGGAAGTCTGCTACTGGTGTTGAAAGTGCATGTTTTAGTCTGCATGTCAGAATGTTTTAATGAAATAGAAGAGGATTTGAGAAGTCACTCAAAATGTGCCCTATTTTTTCTTTCTGCATCACTAATCATACTTTCTAGGGCAAAATGAACCCCCTCATTTTGTTCCTTTTTAAATTAAATGTTTTAAGAGTTACCACTTTATTCCAACCAAGATGGCTTCAGGTGTGCCATACGTTTGTCATAAGTAGGACTGTTAGCGCTCTAGTTGTTCTTTAGAACACTCTGGGAAGCTGCAGTAGAACACAAAGGAATCAACTGACAGTCTCTGCCCTTGTTGGATGTACATGTTTTACTGAGAATGTCAGACTTCATTCTCACACGACTGAGAAAGATAATATGAATATACAGAAAATATGCTCTCAGTTTAGCTTGTAGATCACCTTCCAAACCTCTGTGGGAAAAGCATGAGAAAACATGATTCATGATATCACAGCAGAAGGCTTTTTCACATGGTAAAATCACCTTAGAACACACCACAATTCCTAAAATGAGTATGGTACCATCAACTAATGATTTATAATGTAACTAAAGTCTTAAAACCTTCTATTAACTGCAAGGCTTTTTAATGATGTGCTATCATGTATATTGGTCCCAAGATGGCTGCCCACACTTCTTGGATGAAGTGCTGACAGCCAATCAGATCTCACGATGAGATGTGTGGTTAGGCTCCGCCCAGATATATATGTGATTTTACTTTTGATTAGCTCAGGAACTACTGAACGGATTTACACCATTTAAGCAAAAGGCACGAGTCTGAACTGAGGACTGAGGACTACCTCTTTGCCAAATTTGGTGTAATTCCGTTCAGCACTTCGGGCTGTAGCTGTGTCAACAGGTCCTATGGGAAAATGCATGGGGAAAATGCGTTTTGGGACCCCCCTTTTTCTCGGCCCCTGCTTGACGAATCACCGTGAAGTTTTCAGGATAGGAGCGGACCGGAGCTGGCCAAAGGTTTGGAAAATTTCGCGAAGATTCATCAATCGACGCCAACGTTATTCCAAATAGAATGTTGCGGATTTCCTATGGAAAATACGTCCTAACTATAACTACCTACTGGCGACTGCCAGTAGGTAATATATATATATATAATATATATATTTAAAATTGGTTGCAGTGGCTTTCGATAGGTTAACACAAATATTCTGGTAATTAACTTTTTCTGTTAGTTTATTTTTCTCAAAATTGTATCGAAGTCTCCAATCAAAGAGTAAGGACCTCATTTACAGAATTTTGCTTAAGAAATATCGTCTGACACAAATGTTGTATTCTAAATATCATTAAAAAAATATGGTCTCAATGATTTACTTTTTCTATTTTTAACTCCAAAGGGGAAGTAGATATTTTTGCACATCATATTTATGTCACAGCATTTACAGCAGATGATATTTTGATAACAATATTCTGGTTGCATACCGTAAACTCTAATTCAGGCCCTATGTCTTAATTGTTTTCTGTTTGATGTGCTTAAACTTTAGTACACACATTTCTGTGCCAGCCTACCTATTTTCTGAGGCTTGCTAAGTCAGGGAAGTTTTCAAATAAGCATGGTATAAATCCTTTTAGTTCATACCTTCATTATTATATGGGATAATATGACACAAAAGTGAGTAAGGGCCAAATATAACAATGCATTCCGCAGTCCTTCTGGTATGTACCAAACACAATGGGGCCGATTATGATCTCGTTAGAAAGGCCTCCAGACGGGTTCCAGAACGAGCAAATCCGATTCAGAGCCTATGTTTCCAACCGAATCTTCCCCTGTTCCGAACGTCCAATTACGAAGCAAAGATCTCGTGCGCGTCGTCCAAATCGTTTCCGAACCCGATCCTGTCAGTCCGACTCATTGGCAGCTGAATTGTGCTGCGCAATGGAGCCAGCTTCTGGATGAGCGAGTACAATGGATGATTTGGACAGCCGTATCGACTCGGTTTCAGCGAGATGAAACAGCTGTGGGGATCGGCCTCGGGGGGGCTGTAGCAGGCCCCCCTTCACCCGGTGCCCTCCGAATCAGTCTTGTGGGGTTCCCATGGGTCCCCCCTTTCCATGCATGCACAGTATGGTGGGCAGCATGGGGTGCACGCCACAGAGTGTACACTTTTCCCCACTGACCCCTTTTTGCTATAGGAGCCTGTGTGCGCATTCGGTATACAGGCTCGAGTACAATGGGAGTCCGGGTGAACCGACTCCGTCACCATACGGGTGCATCGGAATTGGTCGCTCAGACTCATGGAGCTCAATTCTCTTGGAAAGCCCTCCAGATCCGAGTCATACGGAGGGCTTTCCTAGCGAGATCGTAATTGGCCCCAAAGTGTGATACGGTAACACGTTACCAAATTGAAATTTGGGTTTGCGACTACATTTGGAACCGCAATTTGGAAGGGGCGTGTTTAGGGCATCCCTTCCAAATAGAGGTTCAGAATGGATGTATTGTTTTGTGGCTGAAACCAGGTCGCATAACATTGCTACTTTATCCACTGCACAAAGGAGCAGTAACCCGTATGCAAATGCCTTCCCCTTTATGGATGTTGACAAACATTGTTTTTAGAGCAGGCAGCGGTTCTATGGACTCTTAAACAATGTTTGTTACATTTTTCATTTTTTTTAAAGAAATCTTTTTATTAGAACAACAACTTGCCACTCATGGTGAAAGATTTACAGCACAATAGTTTAGCAAGTCCCCAGTATAATGCTAAATTGTAAACATTCCTCATATAGTAGTTGATTTCCCTCGAATCACCCCCCCCCCCCCCCCCAATTCCCTCCTCTCACTCATTCGGCTATGTTGTTTCTTGATCATGTCTAAGTCTATCAACTTATCTGCACAGCATGCCTCGATATTCATTCCATTACCCCCAAATCTTAGTCCATTTTTGCGAGCAGCCTGTACTCTAATAGACCGCCCTCTCCACAAGCATTCCCCAGTCCAAATCAGCTTTCCATTCGTTCAGAGTCGGGGCAATCCCTGCTTTCCACCTTCGCGCAATATTACGCTTTGCAGTCATGAATTCCAATTTTAACCATAGACGCTCGCTGTTGGTGAGGTCTGGGTCTCCCCATATATTTAGCATACACCATTTCAGTGATTTAACCTCCTCCACCTTATAAACTTCCCTCGTGTTCATCAATATTGCTGTCCAGTACTCCTGAAGTGGTGGGTAATCCCACATCAGGTAGAAGAAAGTACCCTCCCGTCCACACTCCCTGGGGCAGAGTGGTGAGGTCAGCACTCCTATTTTCACCTGGGTAGTACATGCGAAATAGGCTCTATGTAGAATCTATCTTGGGCTGCATTAACCTAAAGCATAGGTGTATGGCCAACTCCTTGGGATAGGACGTAGCTTCCAACCAGTCTTCATCCTCTAGCGCACCCAGATCTGCCTCCAACCGAGTCCTAAGTGTTGCCAGGGGGTCCAGAAAGTTGTTTATAAGTTTGCGGTACACCAGGGAAATCACTTTTTTGTCTAAATAGTCATCCAGTAGTCTATCCTCTAGTGGAGAAGCTTCAGGCAGCACTGTTCCCTTAGGTATTGCCGATCTCAATGCATAGGTAATCTGGAGATACCTAAACGTTTCTGACTGTGACATCTGGTACTCCTTCTGCTGAGCCGAGAAGGTTTTAATGCCCCCTCCCTCCCAGAGGTCGCCAACCCTGGAGATCCTGATTGTGTCCCATCTGTCAAAGCCTGCGTGTTGTGTCATCAAGCCTAGCCTTCTAGAATTCCACAATGGAGTCAGTAAAGTGATTCTGTTATGCCAACCTAGTGCCCTGATTCCCTCCTGCCAGATTTGAAGTATAGTTGAAGTCAGTGTGTGGAAGGTGTCCACGGATCTCCCCCCATTGAGAGCCCTAATATGGCCATCTGGCTTCATATTATGAGGATCCATCCTGTATGCAGGCTCAGCTAGGAGTTTATGTACCCAGTGGTTTATTACTGGGAGCTGGGGCGCTCAGTAGTAACTCCGAAGGGAGGGGAGTGCTATCCCACCGTCAAACCATCTCTTGGTCACCTTTGTTAAGGAGATCCGCGACGCACCTCCATCCCACAATAACTGTTGCACTGCGCCGTCTATTCGTTGGAAGTAGGGTGGGGGCACAGCACAGAGCGTGTTATGAAGTGCGTACAAGAATCTAGGCAATGCCATCATTTTGAAAAGCACTGCTCTACCCAGAAGGGACAATGGCAGTGAGCACCAGCGCTGATTGTCACTTTTCAGGCGGTCCAATGGGGGAGCCAGATTTTGGTCATAGAAGCTTGCAGGATCCCTAGTAATATATATACCTAAGTACCGGAACCTGCTTGTATCTACATGGATCTGGTACTGTCTGGGGAGTGTGGGTGGGTTTCCCGCCAGGACATATATCACTGATTTCTCCCAGTTGATTGTATAATCTGAATACTTGTTGAATGGGTCAAATATATGCAGCATTCTGTACATCATGACCTTAGGGTTCACCACATACATTAGGATATCGTCGGCATAGAGGTAATTTTTATCTTCCCACCCTGGCGTCCACCATAGTACCTGGACCATGGGATCTCTCGGATCCATATTGCCAAAGGCTCTAATAGCAACACAAACAGTCGGGGGGACAGAGGGCATTGCTGTCTTGTTGCCCTCTGCACGCAAAGACTCTGGACACCTTTCCATTCACTGAGACCTGTGCCAAGGGCTCTGAGTACAATAGTTTGATCCATTTTTTTTTTTGATAATCAAATTTATTGATTTTAACAACAGATCACAAGAAACAATTCTGGCAGTAAGACCATATACATGAGTGAAGAGACCCAATGGCAAGAAGAAGGGGGCAAAGCCCTGCAAAGTGTCCACAAGGAAAAGAACAACCCATGCACCCACCTACAATCATGACAAAAAAGGGAAGCTGCACCCCTAAGGCCGCAGGTTGAATCAATTGCCCCATACCTTAATGAAAAGCTCAGAACATCCCCGGGCTTCATAAAGGGTACCGCACCAATCCACCCCCTCCTCCACTTCCGCCGAGTCAGTAGCTTGGCCTAAGACCAGTGCATCGCAATGTCCCTTTTTGCCACCGCCAATGCAGTGCCCAGAAAGTGCTTATCGGCCCGGGAGCCATCAGACCATCGAACACCCCCAGGATCAGGCACAGCGGGTCATGAGGCACCTCCCATCCCAGGGTCTGCGTGAGATCCAGTTCCACCCCCACCCAAAAGGGCTCCAAGACCGGGCATTGCCAGATCATATGGTAGAAATCTGCCGGGGCCTGACCGCAACGTGTGCAGGATGGAGAGGGCCCCAAAAGAGCCCTATAGAGGCGCGCTGGGGTGAGGTATGCCGCATGGAGGTAGTAGAGTTGGATCAGACGCAGCTTGGAGGAGGATTCAGGGTCTTAGGAGCCATAAGGGCAGCCCTTCAATCTGCGTCGTCTAGGGGACCCAGCCACCCCTCCCACCAGGCGTGCAGCGAGGCTAGGGATGTGGGGCCATTGTTGACGAGGGAACTGTAAATCTGTGATACTCCCCCTCTGCCCAGGTTCCCCATCATCACCTGCGCTAAATTCCAGGAAGGAGGTGGAGGATGGAATGTGTAGTCTTAGGGCGTGCCTTAATTGCAGATACTTATAAAATTGAGAGGAGTGGAGTGAGTACCTCTGCTGGAGATCCGCAAACGATCGAATGTGGTCCCCTACCCAAACATCTCCAAGGAGCGAAATCCTGAGGCGGTCCCAGCGGCTGAAGCCTTGAAGGGATGAAGTTTCTTTCAGCCAAGCGCCCGTCCACAAGGGCGTCTGCCTAGTAAGTGTCCCTCCCCAGCGTGTGTGACGTAAGGCCACCCGCCAAGCCATGAACACTGTTCGAGTGATGGAGGGGAGAGTATGCGGTATGGGGACCCCGTACAAGTAGGCTTGGAGCTGGGTGAAAATCCATTGACCGAAGTTCTACCCGATATGCTGGGTCGGACCAGCCGCCCGCAAACCAGTCATGGATCACAAGGGGCCTCGTGGCCAAGTAGTATAGATGAAGATTAGTGACCCCCATCCCCCGTCGTATGAAGGTATGCGACAATGTGCCAAGGAGAGTCGCGGCCGTCTGCCCCCTCACAAAAACCGGGAGAGGGTACTATCTAACTCCCGGAACCAACTCCCTGGGAGATAGAGGGCGATGTTCTGCAAAAGATACAAAAAACGGGGTAAGACCATCATTTTGTATAGAGCACTTCTGCCAAGGGGGTTAAGGGGAAGGGATTGCCATTTCCGGAGATCCGCCTTGGCTTTAGATACCAGAGGTGTAATATTTAGGGCCCATTCAAGTTCCGGAAGAAGAGCGACCCACACCCCCAAATATTTGAACGACTGCCTGCGCAGGGAAATGGACGCCTGCCAGTCGAAACAGTCTCGGGAGGGGTGCAGAGGAACCAGTGTAGATTTAGCCGGGTTGAGCCGGAGCCCAGAGACTCGTTCGAAGGCCGAAAGAGCTGCCAGGCACCGTGGGCCCGAATTCACGGGGTCCGCCAGAAAGAGGAGGACATCGTCTGCATATAAGCCAATCTTGTCGATCTGGCAGGAGTCCCACGCCCAGCCACGGATACCAGAATCTTGACGGTTAAGGGAGGCCAGCGGCTCCATTGCTAGCACAAATAGGAGCAGCAAAAGCGGACAACCCTGGCGGGTGCCCCTATGAATAGAAAAAGTCTCAGAAAGCACGCCATTAATCAGGACCCTTGCCCTGGGGCTGGAATACAGCACCCGGACAAGGCGCCAGAATGGGAGCCCAAAACCCATCACCTCCAGCACGTCCCCCAGATAGCTTCAATCTACCGTATCAAAGGCTTTTTCAAAGGTGATGAGCAACAGGGCTAGATATGGGGTGAGTCGGTGACGGTGTGTTAGGGCGAGATGCAGCCGCCGTATGCAGTGCCTGGTACCCTGGGCCGGCATAAAGCCACACTGGTCCGGATGAACCAGATCATGCAGGTGAGGGCGGAGTCTCTGGGCGACGGCCGTGGCAAAATCTTTTACCTCGGTGTTGATGAGGGAAATGGGGCGGTAATCCGCACATGCCAGAGAGGGTGGCTGTATCTTCGGGAGGACCACAATGGTGGCTACATCTGTCTCGGAGGGGAAGGACCCCGTGTCCACCACGTGGTTGAACAAGGCCAGCAGAGGGTAAACTAAAGTGTCGCGGTAGGTGGCATAATATTCTTGAGGATAGCCGTCCGGCCCTGGCGTCTTACCTGGGTTTAAGAGTGAAATAGCCCCTTGTATCTCCTCCGAAGTGAAGGGCAGATCTAA
This sequence comes from Triturus cristatus, assembly GCF_964204655.1. Lineage (NCBI taxonomy): Eukaryota > Metazoa > Chordata > Amphibia > Caudata > Salamandridae > Triturus > Triturus cristatus. The sequence continues at coordinate 194,217,136 of NC_140584.1, read as the reverse complement.
TGTCTCTCCGACCGCCTGCGTAAGGCGGGGCAGCCGAGTCCCAGTCTCGGACAACAGGGCAGCGAGAGATGCCCCGGGGGGTCGGGCCGCATAGAGAGCAGCGTAGTAGTCCGCAAAGGTTTGGGCGATCGCCCGAGAAGTGGCGTGGTGACGACCGGCCACATCACAAATCTCGGGGATGATGCGGTTGGCTTTGGGATAGGACACCAAATTATGGAGCAATTTACCGTTTTTATCGCCCCATCCGTAGACACGTGCCACGGAAGACCGCCACGGCATTTGAGCTGAGTCCAGGGAGATCTGGCGAATCTCGTCTCGGATCAGTGCGAGTTGCCAAGCAGACATCGCGCTGTCGGAGCCAGCCCGGGCCCCTTCCAGCTGGGCTGCTCGAGCCTCGAGCTGCACCAGCCGGGGGGTCCGCTCCGCACGTTTCTCATGGACCAGACCTCTAGCCACTCCGCGTATGGTAGCCTTACCGGCCTCCCATAGCGTACCCGGCGAAGGGACCCAGCCTTGAGAAATAGTGCCCTATTTCTTGCCTTAGGGCCTCGACAAAATCTGGATCTTGCAAGAACCAGGCGTTCATCCGCCACACCGTGCGGGGGCTATCAGGAGACTTCCCGAGACGGAGGGAGACGGTGGAGTGATCTGAAATGCCTCGGGGAAGGATAGAAGCCCCGGCCATCAATTGGCAGTCGGTGGCTGGTAACAAAAATAAATCGATCCGGGAGTGGGTGTGGTGGGCTGCCGAAGTGTGAGTGTATTGTACTCGACGGGGGTTCCACACCCTCCAAGCATCACAGAGACCCAGGGCAGACGACCAATCAGACAACCGCTTAGCAGAGGCAGTGCGCGGCGCTGAAGGAGCACCCGACGCGTCACAGGAGGGCTGTAGAACAGCGTTGAAGTCACCTCCAATGACCGTCAGACCTTGGGGAAACGAGGAAACGACTAATGTGAGACGGCGATGGGCAGGGGCCATGGTGACGAGAGGGACATATACACTAAGAAGGTTCAAGGGTTGTCCCTCGACTTTACCCGTCAGGGCCACATACCGGCCGTGGACATATATCTCCACCCGCGCCAGGGTAAAAGGAAGACCCCTCCGTAGTAGGATGGCCACCCCCCGAGACCCCTGTGTGAAACCAGAGTGCCAGACCCTATCAAACCCAAACCGGGCAAGAAAATTGCAGTGGGAACCCAAAAGGTGCGTCTCTTGGAGGAACAGGATATCCGCCGCCTGACGCTGAGCGCTACGAAGGACGGCAGTGCGCTTTATGCGATCTAGGAGGCCGTTGACGTTCCATGACAGAACATGGAGGGGTCTATTTAGGGTGGATACCATCGGAGCAGAAATTGTGTAAGGCGGGGACCGCAAGGGTGGGCTGACCCGGATGCCAGGGAAAGCAGCGGACCATAATCGGGGTCAGTGGGTGGAAGTTGTGCAATTCAGTGAAGCCCAGGTCTTCAGCATTAAGGAACGTGCCTTGATCTCTGCCAGGAAAAACAAAAAACTGCGGCCCGTAGGCGGCGGAAAATAACGAACAAGCGGGAGACAACGGGCTACCCCCCCTCCTAGCCCCCCAACACCCCCCACCCTACACTTCTGAAAAGGAAGCATATGTCGCCCTAGAAGGAAACAACATGCAACAACAACCCACCAAAGAGGTTAACTGCTAAGCTAAAACGGTTAGCTGAACATGGACAAAGCGGAGACGGACACCCCTCCATAGAGTCGGATAAAGAAACAACATCAGCTGTAATCATTCTGTGAACATTCCAGCAACAGGGCAACCCCAGTGGAACCCAACTCTGAAGTAGGAAGCGGATTACGGAACAGGAGTATAGCAAGGGTAAATCGTTCCCAATACAGAGGCATAATAGCAGTCACAGGTACAGGAGCCCTAGAAGAGGCTGAGTAGCGATCCCCACTACCAGCCAGAGCTGTAGTCCGGGAAGACCATACTCCTATGGTTTTGGAACAACAGTGGGCCCTGCGCCCTGGCCGCCCTGAGAATGGCATCTCTGTCCTGGAAGTGGAGGACCCTCAGAATAATAGGGTGGGCGGGGGAAGGCCTGGGGGCCAAGGAGCGCTGAGCGCGCTCTACAGCGAACCAGGGTGAAAGGGACTCGCGGGGCATCCATGAGCGCACCCAGCTTTCCACGAATGTATCCACTTGGCCCTGCTCCGCCCCTTCAGGAAAGCCGATCAAGCGTAAGTTGTTTGTTCTCAAGTGATTTTCAGCATCTTCGGCCCGCCAGTGGAGCTCCGAGGTCTGAGTCTGGAGGCGGGCCACCTGGGACTTAAGCTGGCCAATGTCATCTTCAGCCGAGGAGATACGGGATTCAGCCTCCTTAATGCGTTCCGTGGCGTTGCGCAGGTCCTGGCGAATGAGAGCCATCTCCACCTTCACCTCTCCGATCTTGTTCTCGACTGAGGCTTGTGACGCGCCTATCGCCTGAAGGATCATGAAAAGTTCACCCCCCACGAGGGCCGGCGCGTTAGGCGTCCCTCCCCCGGGATCACGTCCCGACGTGGTAAACTGGTCCATCCTCGTCTGGGTTGGGAGACCGGAGGCGCGAGTTCGTCCCATCACCGCCAAAGACGGGGCCCAGTCACCACCCGGGCAAGAGGCCGGACAGCAGTCCCAAAAAGGAGGGGGGGAAGTCGTACACCCCGATCGTCAATACTCAGACCCAGATGCTCCGTTCCACCCGCTGCAGCACTACAGCGAGGGGAACACTCCAAAAGAAGGTGGCAGGGTCAAGTCCTGCAGCAGGGGCCCCGGCAGACCAGCAGCACAAGTTCCAAGCCCAATGGGACCAGCCCCGTCTCCAGGCAGGCACCGATAGACCAGTGAAGTCCCCGAGGGACCCGTACCCCGCAGAGGAGCTCCTCAACCAAGATGAGGGAGGGCCAACCCACATCACCCAGTCCCAGGCCAGCACCCGCGGACGCCGGCCCCCCGGTGACGGTCGTAGTCTGAAGTGGCCCCAGCAGGCACAGCGTTGAACGGGACAGCGGAGACCCCGCCGCCCCCACCAACAGCGCCAAACAGCGGCAGAGGGGACCGGGAACTCCGACGGGCAGCAGGGAACCACAGATGACCGCAGCAGACGGGGTGAGTAGAGGCGGATGACGGAGGGGGTCCAGAGCACTCTTAGAGTGCGACCGCCATCTTGACGCCTCAGGCCACGCCCCCCTGCACTAAGATGTTATGTTTCCAAAATGAGTTTACTGCTAATGTCTGCTTGTCAGGGTGCTGCAGAGCTCTTAGGGCTCTGCACTAGTGGAAGCGCAGGGAAGCCTTGCCTGTATTTCTGTTGCCTCATGAGTCCAATTTAAGAAGCACGAGTGTAATTCGATCGGTGCCAGTACAATAAGGTTGCCGTGTTTTCTTTCTGGAACTCTATTTCTTAATATTGCTTCTCTCCAGAGACGGGTCGGTTGCAAAGTAATAACTAACTAGCTCGTCTCAGATCTAATCAGCCCTCAGAAACGCTCTTTTATCCTTAGGTGTTTGTCTCAGTTCTAGCTCACTTATGCCGCCTGACATTAGGCTATGCCGTCCACAGGTATCGATCGATCACTTTCAGCTACTTTCAAATTGTATCTCACTATTGTCCTCTGGAGTAGAGGCGGATGACGGAGGGGGTCCAGAGCACTCTTAGAGTGCGACTGCCATCTTGACGCCTCAGGCCACGCCCCCAGTTTGATCCATTTGAATAATTCTGGTCCAAGTCCCAGTCTTACCAATACTGTATGTAGAAATGGCCACTCCACTGTATCAAACGCCATGCGGGCGTCTAGGGATACCACCAGTGCATCTTCCCTGATGGTCACAGCTCTACCTATTACCCCATGCAACTGTCTAAGATTGAGCACCGTATTTGGCCCTGGCATAAAGCCCGACTGATCAGGATGGACCAACGAATGCATCACCGGGGTCAGGCTGGTTGCCAGCAATTTGGCCAAGATTTTAACTTCTGCATTCAAAAGGGAGATTTGCCTATATGAGCCGCATTCACTAGGGGGTTTACACACCTTCTGAATCACCACTATGTTAGCTATTCTTATGTCTCTTGGAAGCCTTCCATTGTCACAGCTTTCATTAAACATATGTAGTAGTAGGGGTACTAGTTTAGTGGCCATTGACTTCTACAACTCAGTTAGAAGGCCAATGGGGCCGCCAGCCTTGCCAGATCTAAGGTCCCTAATCGCCTGGGTTATCTCAGTTTCTGTCAGGTCCTGTTCCAGGAGGTCCTTATCTCCCGAGTCAAGGCAGGGTAGCTGGAGTGAGGCCAGCAATTACAGCAAATCTGTGATTGAAGTGGAAGAATTCGGAGTGTAAAGGTGCTCATAGTAGTCCACAAACGCTTCAGCTATTTGTCCCTCTTCCCGTACTATGACTCCATCACCTCCCATAACCTCATGTACCCATCTTGAGGTCACAGACTTTTTATCTAGCCACACCAGCAGTTTACCTGCTCTATCACCCAGCTCATATAGATTATATTGTGCGGCCGGATATCTGGCTTTCGCTGCCTCTTCAGCCACTGCCCTAAACTCGGCCCGTTTGAGCGCCAGACGATGTCTCACTTGAGTATCATTGTCAGTGATCAGGAGGGTCTCCAGTTTCAGGAGATCCCATTCCAACGTATCTAGCTGAAAGCGCTGGCAATTTTTTGTATCCACCATTAATGAGATGTGTTGTCCTCTGATCCCTGCTTTATATGCTTTCCAGAGGATACGTGCGGAATTTACCATTCCTGTATATACTGATGTGTTGCCTCCTGGATTTTGGAACTAAAGAGTGGGATTTGAAAGTACCAGGGACTTATCCCACCCACTCTTGACTGGCGTGGTTCATCTAATTCGCAATGGACACAGATTGAGGAATGGTCTGAGATTCCACGGGCCAGGTAATGGGCATCCAGAAAGTGGGGCGCCTGATGGGCCAGGATAAAGAGGTAATCTATGCATGACAAACTGCCGTGCACCCCCAAGAGATACGTATACTGCTGTGAATTGGGGTTAAGGCCCCTCCAGATGTCCTATAGGCCCATAGCCGAAAAGAAATCACTGAAGGCTGTGCTCGCTTGGTCCTGTTATCGCGAGGGCAGTTGGTCAAGCGTTGGGGACAAAGCCGCATTGCAACCCCCCCCTATCACCACTCTACCCTGCAGAAAAATTTAAACGCAGTGCCCCCAGTTCCGGCAGCACCAGAGACTGCTGTCTGGGAGGGATATATATCGAAATGATATTGGAGGGTTGGCCTTCCCAGCAGCCAGAGACTGCCACCAGGCGTCCCTGCGGGCCATGTGTGATTTTTGGGTTCGTAAAGGGGAAGGAAGTGTGCATCAAAATACCAACTCCCGTAGAGCCTCTAGAGTAGCCCTAGTGTGCAATTATGTTATACCCTCATCTATTGAGCACGCCATAGTGTGCACCCTGGATATGTGTTTCCTGCAAGAGGACTACCTCTGGTGCATGTCGCTTCAGGTATTGGAGGACTATTCCTCTATTTATTCTGTCCCCTAGACCATTTACGTTCCAGGAAAGTACCTTGAACCTTTTATTCCTACTCAGGGGTGGTGCAGTGTCTGACCTTCTTAGACTGTCTGAGGGCAAGGACTCCTTCTGATCAGTTCGTAGAGCAGTCATAGAAATGGGACTGGTCCCTTTCAACCCAGAAATATAGGAACAGGTGGGTCCATGGAGCAGTGAACCAGGTAGCAAGTTGAACTTCCTCGTCTATTATTGGAACAATTATCATGAGTGGCAAAAACGTATTCAAGCAATGCAAACCCATTCCCAAACTAATCCCCCCTCCCTGCCTCCCTGCACTATGGGTTTTAAATTGACCGCCTCTCCAACTATGCAGAACGCCTTTAAGCTCCAAACACATTTTGAACATCTGGGGAGCGATAACCATGTCTCCCTCCCTCCGCCACCCCACCACCTCAAGATTGTTGCTTCAGTGCCAGCTGTGATGGTGTCTTGAAGAAGGTCCAGTCACATCAAATTTTCCATAGTGTCTTTAGCGTTGTAGTCTTCACTGAAAGCCTCAAGACATGTGAGGCCCAGGGATACCCTCCTCAGCTTGTGTTCTGCATTGTCTCCATTTCTAGACGCGTGCTCGTGATGGTGCCCTAGAGGTGTTCATATGGGAGATCAACACCTCCTCGTTCTTGTCTACCAGCCTGTTCCATGGCAGTGTTTCCAGGAGGCCCCCCTTGATGTTTCCCAGATCTCTCTGTATTCCTTCTTCCTGTAGCCCTCCCCTGGTCGACTGTTCGCCATCCCTCCAGCCAGGACCAGGTTTCTTCTGCCGTTTCAAATAACAAAGTCCTGTTGTCGGCCACCATCCTCAACACGGCAGGGAAGAGCATTGCGTATTTATGTTCTTTTCCTCTTAGAGTCTTCCTCACCTACAGGAATGAGTGCCACATTTTCTGGACTCGGACTTCAGGACGACATCTTCATCCCTAAAGTTAAAGATGTGGGCTATAATTGGGCATGGGGTAGCTCCAGGTCATGCCGCCCCCCCCAGCACCCGATGGGCACGCTCCATAGAGAAGTATTTTGACAAGCCTTTGGGTTGGAGATGTTTAAGTATTAGATCCTCCACAACCAGGTCGGCTGCCGGGCCCTCTGCTCTCTCTGGTATCCCAAGGATGCGGACATTGTTACGTCTGGAGCGGCCCCTTGCATCTTCCATTCTATTTTCCAACAATTGAGTCAGTTATTTCAGTTCTCCAACCTGGAATCAGAGTGTTTTGGTTTCGGTTTGGAGCGCGGCAATGAATTCTTAATTTTCTTTGACCCGTGCCCCAATATTTTGCAGGTTGGCCTGCATTAGGGTCATCTCCGTGAACACTGTATCGATCTTGCCTTCCAAGGAGGTTTTTACGTTCTGTATGGCAGACATTATGTCCTGTAGAGTCGCAGATTCCTCCTTCTTCATGTTTTCTTTCTGGTACGGGGCGCCCAGTTTTCAGCATCCTTCGTGGGGGCATCACTGTTGGATGGGCAAACTTGTCCATGTTTGTCTGGAGGGCTGCCCGGTGGCCTTTTGCAGTCATGCTGTGATCTCTTCGCCACACGCTTTTCTGGGCCTCGCCCTTCTATGAAGCCATCTAGGGGGAGGAAGGGGAGGTAAGGTTAACACGCCGCCTACCAGAGGGTACAACAACGCCAGTGGCCTGTCGGGTCCTTGCACCTCCACACCTCTGGTGCCGCACTCCGCCCGGGATTTGCCATGAGGGCTATGGTTTCCTCAGCCCACCTTAGTGAGTAGCACCAGTTGATGGCCCTGGTGTCCTCACCTCATGCCCTCTGCCTGGGTCTCAGGCAATCCTAGTGGGTCACCAGCACCGCACACTGTATGACCGGTCCATTGATCTGGCCCAATCAGCACTTCTCCACTATTGTATTCAGACAGGTTGCCTCAGAATCACTGACAAAATATCAACTATCACAAAAATATCATGACAAAAATATCGAAGTCAAGAATATCAACATCCTGGACTAAATGGAATGTATACCGGGGAGGAGTGTGTGAACCCCCTATTATTCCCTCCCTTGATGAACACTGGACGATCTGAAACCAATTACATGTACTGTTGATGTAACTTTGATAACGAAAGCAAAACACCAATGCCTGGGCAGACACTGTTCCCTGTAAATGCACAAAATGAATATTTGTATCGCAGGACCCTTTTTCATGTTTAATAAACAGAATTAATAAAAAAAAAAAGAATATCAACATCCTATCTACATCATGGTAAGTACAAAAATATCGGGCAAAACAAATTGATGTCAAAAATATCGTAAGTTAAAAATATCTTTTTTTATGTTAAAAAATAATATAAAATAAAGTAAATAATACAAATATTTTATAGAAACATGGTTAAAAATATTTTAAAATGTTTAAAAATCATAACTAATACATATAGGGGCCGATTACGATCTCAGTCGGAAGGGCTCCTAGCGCGATCTGGCCGGAAAAAGTACGAGCCGTACGCGTGTTTTCCGACCGACTCGTACAGCTGTACGAGCGAGCAAGTACGATGCGAGAAACGCGAAATCTCTGACTGAATCGTTTCCGGGTCCGAACAGCTCTGTACGTCTCATCCATAAACAAACCATGCCGTGCAATGGAGGCAATTTCCGACCGAGCCAGTACGATGCACGATTCGGACAGCTAGATCGAGTCAGAGCCTCCGACACGTAAACGCTCCGGGAAGCAGACCCCCCTTCACCCGTAGTCTGACAAGTCGATCACAGGTGGGGACTCAAGGGTCCCCCCTACACATGCATGTACGGTGCGGGTGGCACAGACGAGTCCCCATTACAGAGGTACAGAGGGCGCCCTTGTGCGCAACGTACCTTTTTCCTCGATGGAACCCTCCGGATCCGAGTCGGACGGAGCCTTCTCCCAGCGAGATCGGAATCGGCTCCATAATGTTAAAATAAATTAAACATATACATATAAAATATAATATATATACTTACTTCATAATATTCATAAATAATTATTTTATTAATTTATCAATTGTTAAAAATTTGTTTTTATAAATTATACATACATATATACACATACAAAAATAATATAAATAAAAATATCCAAAATATATTTAACAAATTAAAAAATTACAATATTTTTAATCTTTTTAAAATAAATAATACACAACATTAACTAAATCAATACAGAAAAATATTGGATTGCGGAGGGAATAAAATTACTATTCATACTCCAGAGAGTAAAAAACTAGGGAAAGTGTTGGATAGCGTAGGGGTATAAATTACCATTTCTACTCCATTGAGTGCAACAGTAGGGTAAGTGTTGGATAGCGTAGGGGTAAAAATTACTATTCCCATTCCAGAGAGTGCAACAGTAGGGAAAGTGTTGGATAGCTTAGTGGTTAAAATAGCTATTCCAACTCCAGAGAGTGCCACAAGAGGGAAAGTGTTGGATAGCGTAGGGGGAAAAATTACTATTCCCACTCCAGTGAGTGCAACAGTAGGGAAAGTGTTGGATAGCGTAGGGGTAAAAATTACTATTCCCACTCCAGAGATTGCAACAGTAGGGAAAGTGTTGGATAACGAAAGGGTTAACATTACTATTCCCACTCCAGTGAGTGCAACAGTAGGGAAAGTGTTGGATAGTGTAGGGGTAGAAATTACTATTCGCACTCCAGTGAGTGCAACAGTAGGGAAGAGTTGGATAGCGTAGGGGTAAAAATTACTATTCCAACTCCAGAGAGTGAAACAGTAGGGAAAGTGTTGGATTGCGTAGGGGCAAAAATTACTATTCCCACTCCAGTGAGTTCAACAGTAGGGAAAGTGTTGGATAGCGTAGGGGTAAAAATTACTATTCCCACTCCAGTGAGTTCAACAGTAGGGAAAGTGTTGGATAGCGTAGGGGTAAAAATTACTATTCCCACTCCAGAGAGTGCATCAGTAGGGAAAGTGTTGGATAGCGTAGGGGTTAAAATTACTATTCCAACTCCAGAGAGTGCAACAGTAGGGAAAGTGTTGGATAGCGTAGGGGTAAAAATTACTATTCTTACTCCAGAGGGTGCAACAGTAGGGAAAGTGTTGGATAGCGAAATGGCTAAAATTACTATTCCCACTCCAGTGAGTGCAACAGTAGGGAAAGTGTTGGATAGCGTAGGGGTAAAAATTACTATTCCCCCTCCAGTGAGTGCAACAGTAGGGAAAGTGTTGGATAGCGTAGGGGTAAAAATTACTATTCCAACTCCAGAGAGTGCAACAGTAGGGAAAGTGTTGGATAGCGTAGGGGTAATAATTACTATTCCCACTCCAGAGAGAGCAACAGTAGGGAAAGTGTTGGATAGCCTAGGGGTGAAAATTACTATTCCAACTCCAAAGAGTGCAACAGTAGGGAAAGTGTTGGATAGCGAAAGGGTTAAAATTACTATTCCCACTCCAGTGAGTGCAACAGTAGGGAAAGTGTTGGATAGCGTAGGGGTAAAAATTACTATTCCCACTCCAGTGAGTGCAACAGTAGGGAAAGTGTTGGATAGCGTAGGGGTAAAAATTACTATTCCAACTCCAGAGAGTGCAACAGTAGGGAAAGTGTTGGATAGCGAAAGGGTTAATATTACTATTCTCACTCCAGTGAGTGCAACAGTAGGGAAAGTGTTGGAAAGCGTAGGGGTAAAAATTACTATTCCCACTCCAGTGAGTGCAACAGTAGGGAAAGTTTTGGATAGCGTTGGGGTAAAATTTAATACTCCGACTCCAAAGAATGCAAAAGTAGGGAAAGTGTTGGATAGCGAAAGGGTTATAATTACTATTCTCACTCCAGTGAGTGCAACAGTAGGGAATGTGCTGGATAGCGTAGGGGTAAAAATTACTATTCCCACTCTAGAGAGTGCAACAGTAGGGAAAGTGTTGGATAGTGTAGGGGTTAAAAATTTCATACTTATCAATTAAATATTTTTTTTATTTCATTAATGAATTAATAATAAATTAACAATAATGTAATTATAAATACCAATAAATTAAAATTAATAATTACTTGAATAACATTAAATTACTTCCCAACCTATTCCCCTATAAACCCACAACCCGCTCCGCATAAAAATTAACACAATTAATACAATTATCAATTAATCAATTAATAAAAAATAATTATCAATTAATAATTAATTAACAATGAAATCATTTTCAATACCAATAAATAAAAATTATTAATTACTTAATTACAATTAAATGACACCCCACCCTATTCCCCTATAAACCCACAACCCGCTACGGAACTAAAATGCAAAATGTTATTTAAAAATAATTCATTATTTCTGAACAATTATGATTTAATTTAATATAATTCAATTACTTGCCAACCCGTTACGGTACTAAAACATATAATTTACTTAAAAAAAATTAGTAACTTCTAAACATTTAATACATATATTTTAAAAAAATACAAAACATAGCAAAAAATGTAGAACACATACATCTAAAATACATACTAAAATACAAAACACTAACATAAACATCGATCTTATTAACAACAATATTTTTGTCAACGATATTACTAACTTCGATATCAACAAAAACGATATTTCTTACCTTCTGGTCGATATATTGGTCACCAATATTCTTGATGTCGATATTCTGGCCCTACGATATTTAAAACTTGATATTTCTGTAGGTCGGAAAAAAAACCTCGATATTATCTTTGTGTACTGTTGCCTCTATTGTCCCAGGGTTGCCTTTTTTTACTTCAGGTGGGAGGGGGAGGTTGGGCCCCTGACATCACTGAGATAGTCAGGAGAAAAGGGCGGAGGGGCGGGGGCGAAGGGATTCACACCTCTTCTGCTGTCCCTGTAGCACACAGTTCTTAGATTAGGGCCCAAAGTCTGTGGCCTCTATCTCTCCCCCCGAGTACCAGCATTCCTCAGAACAGCCCCAAGGGCCTACGTCGGAGTGTCTTCGCATGCCCCAGGAGCCCCGGAAGCCTCTTAACACCTCAGGGGGTATACCGCGCACATCGGCATACACAATCTGGCTGGAGTTCAATTCTCAGAGATCACGGGCGCCGACTCTCTGCCACGTAGTCTCTGCACGAGGCCTTTAAGAGCTGCGGCCTCATAGTTAGACGCTGACCGATGTCACTTCACGTCCTTTTGGCCTCGCCTCACTGCTGCTCTTCCTCACGGCCACGGTTCTCCCACCAGGCCGCTGGCAATCTGATTGCATTAGGACTGTCTTGCAGGCACATAGCTGACCGCTCTGGTACCATTGGTCTCGTGCTCGCGGTGCAGTCTAGTTTTGGTAGTTTCACAGATATTTAATCGGATTTATGGGGTTAATATCCCGGCAGATGGCTAGAGCGCTGCTAAGCTGCGGTGATTACAGTTGGCAGCTGGCCAGACCCCTCTCATTTATTTTTTAAGCATCTCCATTTTTCCTTTCAGGAAAATGGACTGCATTTAGAATTACGGACATTGTAGTCTTCTGATCACAAAGGCTACAATCTCTGTGATAACTTTGAATCCTAACGGATAACAATTTGCAACCTATGTCATTAATATTCATGAGGTAAGTCGAATTGTGACCCACTATGATTCGGTATTTTGCAAACCGACCTATTAGTATATTGGTAAGTTCAAATATCTCACTGGTCTCAAAAATACTGGTTGCAAATTGCGACCATTATTTTGTGAACAGTTATTAGTATATCTGGCACTAAGTTCTCTAATTATAACCCTGAGGCATATTGCAAAAAATGTTTAACAGTTTAAATGCTACTTCTGAGTTTGCATTATCCAATCCAGTGGAGGTTGTTAAATTCAATGAAGTGCATAATCACTGAACATCAATATTATCAATCTTCAAAGCAATCAATACCTATTCAAACATTAATGGCGTACATAGTCACGCATGCATGAGTAAATTCTTATAAATTAAATTAACATTAAAAAATCATAAACAAAGTTAAATTTCTGGAAAGTCCTTTTACTTTGTACATTGTTATGCTACTGCATTACTAATTCTTGCTGTCAACGATTGTCTTAATATGCACAAATATAGCCCATGATGAAATATTTTCTAGGAATATTTGTGTGTCTTGTGTAATGCATCCGATATTGGAGTGCATGACGAGCCTCTCGTGTGGTAGTTGGATGTACTTTGGCCTATGAGCGTTAAGGATTTCGAGATTATTTCTACAAGCTGCCTACAGTTGAAGGACACTTCTTTCACCTGGAAGATAACTGTACAGTTTGGAGGCCAGGCTGAGAAAAAAATCCAGCTAGTATGTTCTGAAAATATGTATATATATTTTTTTTTTGGGGGGGGGGGGGGGGAGGAATTTTATGTAGCATGAACTCGACCCGAAGGTATCAGAGCGCCTTACATGAGCACCAGTTATGTTACAGACTGACACATTCATTTTTGTTAGGCACCGGGGAGATTACATGATTTTCCCAGAATCAGAGGATGTTGAGCGTCCCTGCCGAGACTCAAACCCAGTTCCCCAGCTTCGAGGTCGACCACTCTAGCCGTTTGGACACATCCTCTCCCTGTTATCAAATATCTCATTGGAATTGGCAGACTTGAGACAAAAATGTCACCTGAAAAACTGAAGTGGTAATCTGTCATTGCATTGGGCTTTGTGTTTCAATGCAAAAATCCACTCCTCAGGCAGAATATAGGGCTGGATTATGTCCCTATACCAATGATTCCCAAATGCTTTAGAAACCCTGACCCACTTTTTAGAACAACAAACTTGCACGACCCACCTACCTCCAATGGACTTAAGGAGGGGTGATTCTTTAATGTAACTAAAAATTCATGTTGTGGTACTTTGCCATTTATAGACAGCACATTTTCCATTGAAATGGCCACTACCTTTCCACAGACATACAGTTCTACTGATAAAACTATATACCACACAAATTACAACATGTGTAAATCGGATTTCTATTAATATTTATTGATTGAGCATCACCAAGTAAAGAGTTTTGATTTGTTTTGATCCTACTAAAATCGCTGGTAACAGCACACTTCATAATTACAAATACGCTTCATTTTAGCTTTCCTAATTGCTGAATGCATGCAGTTAATTTACAGGAATTTAAATGTTGTTGTTTCATGCAAAAAACACAGCATTTGAAATCTTTCTGTTCATACTCCCCACACTTCAGCAAGATTGACACATAATTCACTTTAAAAAAACTCCTCTAACTTTGCAGTCAGAGAAAGAAAAGTAAACACAAATCTACTTGTTAGAAGAATAAGCAGCAATTTATCAAACAATATAGTCTGTCATTTAACCTCTGTCTTTGAAGCACACAGCAAATGTGACAAGATAAGCATATTCATTTGAAATTTTGGACTTTCCCGACTCACCAAAAATCAGCTTGCGACCCACCAGTGGGTCATGGCCCACAGTTTGGAAAACACTGCCCTGGACACCTTAACCCACTAGTTCTAGCGGCCTACGCCAATTGTATACCACAAAAAGTCCTGGGTATATGAAAGCTGCCCCATGTCATTTTGATTGGCTTCCCTAAGAATAGTCTAAACACGGGACAATTTTGATAGGTTAAAGGACAGCCAAGCTGACTGCCTGAATTAGCAGGTTATACAAGAATTCCTATCTGGTTGCCTTTTTACAAACAACTTTTTATTAAATTTTAGAAGGGTCGCACTTGGCGCAGTACACAGCTGTATTGCCTACAACCATATAGGCCGGCAGCCATTGGACATAAACACCATAGGGCGAGGGCCCAGGACATCAGAGGGGCATGCCACATCCGAAGTGCAGAGGTGCATGCAGTCTCAACTATGAACACCCTCCCCGGCAGTTCTATGTCTACTTATATCGTTACAGCAGAAGGACAAGCATTAACACTCGTCGGTGCGTCAGGAAGCAATGGCAGATGAGAAGGCTCCAGCCACGCCCCGTGCAGGCCCCCTTGCCCGTACAATGCATAGTTCTGGGAGGGCAGCGGGAGGGCCCGACTGTGGCATACTGCCACCAAAGCTACGCCTAGTGCCATGTCGTCCCAGTCTCAGCCGCGCACAATCGGGCCAGGCAGCATGTCCCCCCAGGTGGCCCCCACTCCCGAGGACCGCCCCCGGAGAGACACCCCACCCCGCACTCATGCCTCCCCAATCACCCAGCAAGGACATCCACAGCCAAGACTAACTCCATCCTCGCTAGGCTAATCATGGCAAAGGAAGGATGCGCAGCTCTGGTTGCCTTTTAACCAACCAGAACTGATCTCTATGTTTAGATCATTGTGATTGGAATCTGAATGGCTGGTGCAGTCTGAACCAAGGACTGTTGATCATTGCTTGAATGAGCCCTGGATCCCCGTGTACTAGGATACCACCTTCTCTTTCACATGATTTTGCTTTGATTAAGGATGCAGATGCAGATCATAGAAAAGGTGGATTTGCCTGGTGATTTATTTTGACAACCGTGAAAAGAAAAATTGTTATTTCAACCATCTCTTAGACAACTTAAAAAGGATGCCTGATTGCTGAGGAAGAATCTACATTCTTACCTTGAGCACACATGAATCACTGACAATCACCCAGGGAAAATGAGCTGAGTCCGAAACCTAGGTGCCAAGCATGAGTTCGTATAGTTATCATTCCTTGTGGCTGCTCTGCTCCAAACTAGGATTGCCCTCTCAGCTGGTTTTTACTAGCTTAACCAGTGTTTTTCTAAGGAGACGAGCAGAAAAGGGTGACAACCCCACTCCTAACTCTTCCTGGCTTTTTAAGTCATGCTGGCTTTTTCCATTTCTCTATATTTGCTGAAGTATGATTGTGAATCCTTGGTACCAGGGACTTTTGTCTTTTGCCTGGCATTTACCCTCCACACCTCAGCTGGTTCAATTAGTATCAGAAATGTGGAGGTACTGAAAGCGGCAGAGCAATGCCATTCAGTATGTGGACTCCCTAAAACTGGGTCTAGTGTTGCTGGCGCCTGTGTACATGCTCTGCTTCTTGTTTTTATCTTGCTGCTGGTTGGCGCATGGGTCTGGGCAGTAGTGCTGGAGCAGTTGCCAAAGAAAAGTTGCTGGTACCAATGTCACATCACAAAAGTGCTACGGTTTGTGAACAATCCAAATGTTACTATATAAGAGAGTGCACCAACAGAAATAAATCCCCTTAGTACGAGAGTGAGGGGTGGAAGGGGGAAGTAGCAGGGAGTCCAGAAATTTCACAAATAAAGGGATAAAACCTGGAGTGGTACAGTATTGTCAATTACAGATAGCACTTTCTCCACAGAGATTAACTATCTGGTGCTGGTAAAGAGCCATTGTTCTATTTTTGAGACACTTAGTGAACTATGGTGCCTCAACAGATTGGGCCTGTCCTTCAAGCCTTACACGTTTTGATGCACAAATTCTAAACTCACCCTCCAAGTATGAGTCTGCTCGACTCCTGGTTTGTGAGCTTTGCCTATTTGGGCACACCCTGTAACACCACCTACCCTGTCTGACACATCCAGATCATTCAATGAATTTGCCTCAGGGGAGACACTAGAAAACCTGTGAGGGTCTCAAAGCGCTGAGGGGGAGGGCTGCTGATCTGTATGGGTGTGGAGGTTTCAGTTGAAGAGCCAGCTCTTGAGGTCCTTCCTGAATTGGGTCACCAACGTGGATTACCTGAGGTGGATGGGCAGGGTGTTCCAGGTCTTGGTCGTGGGAAGGAGAAGGATCTTCCTCCGGTTCTGGTCTTGTGAATCCGTGGGACAGAGGCCAGGGCAAGTTGGGCGGAGCAGAGTTGTCTGGCTGGAGCATGGAAAGCAAGACAGTGGTTCAGATATACTGGCCCTGCGTCATGGAGAGCCGTGTAGGCATGTGTGAGGAGCTTGAAAGTGATTCTCTTGTTTATTGGTAACCAGTGGAGTTGTCGGAGGTGGTGTGTCATGTGGCTGCGGCGGGGGATGTCATGGACCAGTCAGGCTGAGGCGTTTTGGACGTTCTGTAGTTTCCTGAGCTGTTTCTGGGTGGCGCCGGCACAGAATGCGTTGCCGTAGTCGAGTTTGCTTGGGATGAGTGCATGGGTAACCGTCTTTCTGGATTCTGTGAGAATCCATCTGAATTTATTTTGAAGCAGGCGGAGCATGTGGAAGCAGCATGAGGATACTGCGTTGAATTGGTGGTTCATTGTGAGTGTGGAGTCCAGTATGATGCTGGGCTGCATACATGGTCCGTAGGGGTGGGAGGGGTTCCAAGTGCGGCAGGCCACCAGGAGTCATCCGAGACTGAGGGGGTGGATCCCAGGATGAGTACTTCGGTCTTGTCCGAGTGGATCTTGAGGCAGCTGTCTTTCATACAGGTAGCAACGGCCTTCATTCCGTTGTGAACGTTGATTCTGGAGGCTGTGGGTTCAATGGTGAGGGAGATGATCAGCTGGTTGTCATCTGCATAGGAGGCAAGGTTGAGTTCGTGGCTTCTGACGAGGGCTGCAAGGGGGGCCATGTAGACATTGAAGAGGGTTAGGCTGAGGGAGGAACCTTGGGGCTCTCCGCAGTTGATCTCTGTAGGTTCTGAGAGGGTCGGGGGTAGTCTGACTCTCTGTGTTCGGCAGGTCAGGAAGGAGTGGATCCAGTCCAGTGCCTTGTCGCAGATGCCGGCGTCATGGAGTCTCGTGAGGAGGGTGCGGTGGAAGACAGTGTTAAAGGTGGCCAAGAGGTCCAGTAGGATGAGGGCTGTGGTTTTGCCCTGGTCGAGGAGGAAGCGGATGTCGTCGGTAGCAGGTGAGGAGTGCAGTCTCATTGTTTTGGTTGCTTCGGAAGCTGGATTGGGAGGTACACAGGACGTGGTTCTCTTCGATGAACTTGGAGAGTTGGGCGCCGATGGCCTTCTCGATGGTCTTTCCTGAGAAGGGAAGGAGGGAGATGGATCTGAAGTTCTCGAGGTCTGTCAGGACAGTGGGAGGTTTCTTCAGTAGAGGATTGATCTCTGCATTTTTCCAGTCACCCAGGAAGGTGGCGGTTTTGATGAAGCAGTTGATGGTGCGGCAAAGCTGGGGGGCGATGGACGCGGCCGCTCTATGGAAGATGTGGTTCAGGCAGGGATCCGATGGGGCTCCTGAGTGGATGCTCTTCATAGTCTTGAGTGTGTCGACTGTGGAGAGCAGAGTTCAGTTGAGCACGAACTGTTGGGGTGCGGTGTGGTTGTGTGGGGTGGTGGCGGGTGTAGTGCCAGGGTCTTGGATGTTGAAGGTGTCATAGATTGCCAGATATTGTGGTGGAAAAAGGTGCCACGTTTGCTGTAGAGGTCTTGGGAGGGTGAGACATCTGTGGTCTCCCTGTTGGGCCTGGTGAACTCCTTGATGATGGCGAAGAGTTCTTTGCTGTTGTGTGCATTGGCATTGATTCTGTCTTGGAAGTCCGTTTTATTTGTGGTTTTGAGGAGAAGGTGGTGTGCGTTGACAGCAAATTTTAAGGGTGCGAGGGCAGGGGTTATGTTGTTCCTCCATCTCTTCTCGAGTCTTCTGCAGGTATGTCTGGACCCGTGGACGGCGGGAGTGAACCAGCTGGCTTTCTTGGAGTGTTGATTGCCTGGTGTCTTCTTGAGGGGTGCCAGAGTGTCGGCGCAGTTGGAGATCCATCAGTGAAGGTTGTGCGCTGTGGTGTTGGCATCTGTTAGTGTTTGCGGAGTGATCGTGCTGAGTAAGTTGACAAACGTTCTTCAGTGGCCTTGTTCTAACTCAGACGGGGGCAAATAGGGTGGTGATGTGCGGTGGGTGTGGTGAAGACGAGATTTACGCAGTGGTGGTCAGTCCAGAGGAGTTTGGTGGTGTGGCTTTAGGAGAAGTTCCCGCAGGCGGAGAAAACGGGGTCGAGCGTGTGTCCAGCTGTGTGGGTCGGTGTGATGACTAGCTGCTTGAGTCCATTGTTGCTGAGGTTCTTCAGTAGGGATGCAATATTCTGATCACTGGTATTGTCCAGGTGGAAATTGAGATCTCCGAGTAGGATGTAATCAGTGGAATCAAGAGCCTGGGGTGCGATGAGGTCTAGGATGGCATCGGTGAAGGGTGGGCAGTGGTCGGAGCCTGTAAACGAAGAAGGGACACCTTCCTGCACATAAAAAATCATTCCCCACAACGCAGGCACCCTTGCACTATGGTGTAAGGGTGCTTTCTCTAGCGCTAGGCAGATTAAATTAGTGCCAGCACAGGGGAAAACGTAACGCTGCACCGTATTGTTGTAAATATGGTGCATCCAGGGTGTGGCAATGATGGCGCAATGAAAAGTGATGCATTACTGTTTTACCCCCGCGATGCGCCACTTTTCATAAGGTGTATTTGTAAGCTCTTTTTGCCGCTAGACCGCTCAAAAGTAATGTTGGGCTAATTAGTGTGAATTCTTTTACAGCCATTTGGCCATCTGTCACTTTTTTCACACTGACGTGAATTTTTTTTATCACCTTGACTCTAGAGTTAGCAGCCATTTTTCACGCCGCTAACTGATCCTAACAGCATGTAACTACATATTGCAAATACGTCGCAAACATAGCATTCGGATTTGGCGATCGGCAGCGGTAAAACAATTGCAGCTAAACAGTGTGAAAACTGCTTAGCAGCAATTCTTGTAAATATACCCCTGTGTTTTCAGAACATTGTGCCAAGACCAAGTATACAAAACATTGTGCCAGCGGCCAGTTGGCAACTAAGCAAAGATTGGTGGCTCATGCTATCTCATGTTCTCTAAGTAGGGTTGCAAGATTGCGCTATGTTGGCAGAACACTATACTGGTAGTCATTTTGTTTCTCAAATCATTATTATCAGGTGTGTTAGTTCAATAGCTCCTTTGAGCGCTCACAGAATGCACTGATTTGTTCAATGAACTCCTCAAACTGAAAAATTGATCCTTTCACACCAAAAGGGGGCCCTAGCTGTGTTGAAGTCAAACACTGAAAGCAGGAGAATTTTTCAAATGCATGTCAGTCAGCTGGGGATGCGACTTTTCGGTATGAATGAGAAGGTTGGGGTGGAAGGATGCTTGCCCCATGACCAGAGAATGGTTACGATCATGTTGATTCACAAGGTTGGGAAGCCGAAAACTGATTCTAAGTCAGACTGACCTATCTCCTTATTGAAACTAAAAACTAAAATCCTGGCAAAAGTCCTAGCGAGCTCGCTAAATAAAGTAGTGACAACACTGATACACTCATATTATGCCCCACAGGTGCACTGGGCATAATCTCCAATGCCTACGTGGATATGTAGCATACATTCACCCAATGTCAATTATGTTGCTTAGTGTGTAGCTACAACCTTCCATTTAGTTGAATGCCCATTTGTGATGGTCATCCTTTGGAAAATGTGATTTCTGTTGCAGATTAGATTTCTGTGTACTACGCCCATGGCTAGATTGTGAGTGGATGGGCTCGTGCCGGAGCAATTCACTATGGAAAAGGGAACAAAATAGGGTTGACTCACAGATGCTCTTTAGTGTAATAGAGATTTGGGCAGACTGGGTCAAAGGAGACATCCTGATTAGGGGGTTCCGATGGAGCCCACAATGGGACAAGCAAATATCACTGAACACAGACAGTATCCTGCTTGTTGAAGATCCCACTACATCGATTGACAAGATCCTTTCTGTATATAAGCTATTTGGGAAATATTCTTATAAGCATTAATTGACATGAATCTCGGTCAGCCTGGGATCAGATGTTAGGCTCCAACTCTTCCTTCCATGTATCAAGTGAGAGTTCATATATTTGGCCGTCCACTTCACAGAAAAAGGGAAAGAATTTTACAGATGTAAACTGTGCAAGGCTTTGATCGAGTTTCAGAGTGTTGTACAAGCACTCGTGGACCCTTCTACTCTCGCTTTTGGGTAGGGCCACACTCTACAAGATGATAGATAGGGCTTATACCTAGTTCAGCACATCATATTGGATGTCAGACAATTTCTTCCAAAGACCTGACAACACTTTGCATGCTCCTGTGTAATGAGCGCCCTCTATGAATTGCATTAGATGCAAGGACACCTGGAGTGTAAGATGGAATCGCAGTGCGACATCTAAAGAAGAATTATGCTAATAAAGAACCCGGCATTTGCATCACAACAAGAAACCTCAATCAGACTAGAAAGTTATTCTATGGGTGAGCTCAGCTATCATGTGGTGCGGAATGTCACTACAGGACCTGAGGATCTACTGATACAGCTACCGTGACCAGGGTGTGGAGGGGAGCCACTAGGAAGCTGGCATGGTAAAATAAACTGGTGGGATATATCCTTCTCAAGATAAGCAGATGTCTGCGAGAATTAAGACATCTTCATTGGCTGTTGAGACTTGATATAAATCTCCTCATAAAAGGACTGAAGTCCTTTGTGTGGCTCTCGAAGAAGTTCAGCCTGGATCCTATTTCAGTATTTGCAATTTCGCCACGCCCAGCGAGTCCATACCAGGGATGGAACCCAAATACCAGACAACACTCTGTTCGAACATAGAGTGCTGTAGAACCTGCTGGCTCAGATGCAGTCTCTATGGTTTGAAGGACATTCATTAATAACGTCCTGGTAAACTGAGAAACACTGAAGAAGAACGGAAGGATTCGAAATAGGCGGAGGACTAGTGTAGTTAAAGGTAGTATGGAAGGTATATTTTATCCAGGCTAGTATGAAAAAGATAGGAAATACAGAGTCATCTTTGCCCAAGGGAGTGTGGTCAAACAGGTGATTTCTTGCACACATTATTGCTCTGTCCCAACTGAGGAAGTTCTGGGATGAGACTCATAAATGTTTAGACACACAACTAGAGATCTGGCTAATGCTAGATGCCAAACTCGTTATTGGGATTATGGGGTGATCTCATGTTATTAACCACTAAAATAATCAAGGAATAATAGAATGCTATATAATTTGGGACTTATGATTGGTCGCCGGGACACAGGCAGGCTCTGGGAAAAGTCTAGAGATCCTGACCTTGATCCATTGGCAGTCCAATATGGAATGGTATATGCTCGCTGGAAAAAATGTCTATGAGGTAGAGACTATCACAAAAGCACGAGAGAATATGGGGCTTCATGATAAAGAAAATACCGGGAGAGAAAATGGAAAGACTATACCAATGATGAATATCAAAGATCAGGAAACGGGAGACGATGCCCCGCAACGTAATAAAATGCGGTTTTGGTGAAAGATTAATTTTTTTAAAATTGAAGAAACATGGAAAAAGAAATGAAGTGACTGGAACCTCGTGATTTCATTGTTTGCTGTTGACAATAACCAATAAAATTGCATTTCACAAATAAAAATTCCTTTTCATTTGCATAAGAATTTTGCCCACAGCGTCCCAGGCCCGTTGCAGGCGGGATAAGACCTTTTTTTTCTCGCTTTTAGTTTTGCTGCAGAGACACCAAAAGGGACTTTGGAGTCTGAGCCTTGCAGGAGTCTTTATGCTCTTCCTTATCTGCTTTTATTTTTATGCTGTTGCCTTTCAGTCTAGTAGGTCAACTTACTTGCGAAACTGTGTTGTCATGTTATCGTTTGAACAGTGTTGTACTGTACCCGGGCACCATTTTGTAAACTCCAATGTCCTTGACAGAGGACCTTAGTTTGCGGATTCAACTTTATTCTCATCCTCCGAGGGGACATTAAGAAGGGCACACCTTGCTATAGGTGTTTGGAGAGGTTACACATAAGACGCAACAAGGGCCCAGATGTACCAAGTGTTTGCATCGTCTCAAAGTGACGCAGATCAACGCATGGTATTCACTTTATTTTGTGCTAGAAAAGTGTCCTTTTCTTAACACAAACATAGCGATTTTTGCTGCTTTTCGTCTCTATGTCTAGTAGACGTTACTTGGGAGGATTTGTAGTTGAAAGGAGCACAATAGGACATGCACAATTGCAACCATGATATGATTTGTACAATGCTGTAGTCCATAAAGTGTAGGCCATTGTCTCTCTTATTAGATCAACACATTTGGCTTACCTTTTTTAACTCCAAGTAAACGTTTTTGACAACAGAGCCTCAAAGCACCACCTCCAGTGGTGGGAGCATGGGGGAGGGGAGGGAGGATATGAAGATAGCCCCCACGTGCACCATGAAGATGCGCACTGGAGCATGATTGAAAGGATCCCTGCGAGCCACCATACTTCCATGGTCATAGCTAGCAAAATCACAGCGTGCGTTGTTGCACCGGCGCCCTTGGGTTTGAGGGGCCCACTCCACACCAATTAAAGCTGCTCTTTACTATGAACCAGCAGGTGTGGGGTGGTCTGTTATCCCTGCTTGCATTTGGGCCCATGTCACCCTCGCTACTCTACGGCCCGCTATAATACAAAAGGAGGGACAACTATGCCATGGAAAGGCCTTGGGGGTGATCCACTCTATACATCACCCCATTTATATTTGAATTTCCCGCTAGAATTTAGAGCAAGGAATTAGCATAATCCCTGCTGTTTCCTTGCAGTTCATAATTGCAAGTCATATTTCTATTATATCAGAAACATATTTCTCCCTCCCACAAATCACTTATGACATGACTTGTTATGCATAACAGGTGTGCAGCAGCTTAAATATCTCCAGGAATCCCCCTTGTCCAGATCTTTTCTTTTGCAGCAGCCAGAAGACATTCACATTTTTCACCTCAGATGGGGATTTAATCTCAGTCTTTCAGTGTGACCCCACAGGTCCTAGAGTCACCTGCCTGCCCCTCCTCCTAACACTACCAGGCCAAGATGTCCTCCAAATAGTTCCCCTGTTTTCTTACTATGAGCTCATGCCCACCATTTCTGTCCCCCGCTCACTCCGACATTGTTCATAGTAATTCTTTATAGCCCTCTTATACTGACAGACTCTGGATATCACTCTACGCCAATGACCTATTCCTATAATTGCGTGCCATACACGTGATTTCCCCAGATATAGCGCCCATATTTCACAGGTTCACGATGATTTCGGTAATCAAAGCTAATTGGACAAAATCATGCCTTTACTCCTGTAGTGTCTCTGTCCCAGACCCTAATTACCATCTTGGGGGTGCCCACCTAACTTCAAATAGGCAGCCTCTCTCAAAACTGGATCGCAGAGTTTCGGATCTCACAAAAAATGATTGTCCCACTATAGACGTATCCTTGAGATCTGAAGCCCTGGAGTCCACTCTGCAAGCTATTCTGACTAATGTTCTTCCCTCACGTCTGGTGGGTAAAACCCGCTCAATGTAAAATGGCCTCATCATTTCAGTAATTGATGTCTCAGGTGTGATAACAGTAAACCCCAATAGCCATGTTTGGATTCTGCAACTTTAATCCTCTAACGTCTTCAATCAGCTGCTAGAGGCCATCAGGACATCAATCTCTCTGTCTTTCAATGCAGCCTGTTCCCTCAGCTTCTTTTCAACACGTGCATCTTTAGCACCATCAATAATCAGTGGAGAATCAGATTTCCGGGTGCTCACTGCCCCAACATATCAGAAGTAGATGTGGACTCCCCAGCACCAACCACAACCGAGCTGTCTATCAAATGTAGCCTGCCAACATGTTGTTCAAATTGTTCTCCTGGGCTATGCCTCCTGTAAGCTGCCGTAGCTGCTAACCTGCTAGATTAGACCACCATGCATCCCCGTCCTGGGGATGGGGAGAAAAAAAAATCCAGGTTGGGGGTCTTCGGGTTCAATGACTGAGATGAGTGCTGAAAGCTCCAAAGAGTGGGCCTCTAGGCTACCAATTAGACCCGTTTCCCAATACACGTCATTTAAGGATATCTTATGATATAATCATGTTACCCCTCAAAGTCCATTACTCACTTTGAGTCGTTGCTGCCTCTTTCCTCATTCACAGCACTGGATCAAATCAGCTGTCTAGGGCCCCAAGATGTAAATGTTCTCCTAAATGCTATGTGCACCACCACAACCCCAATCATCCTCTGCTAGTGATTTATTGACCTATTTTTCATACAAAAAACCCCTCCTTACTTCCTCACAATCCATTGTACCCTATATTCTTCCTCCTCAAGTATGTTCCTTTATCCCCCACAACTCTGGGGGGGTTGATCTCCATGCTTCGACTGGCCAACCCACCCTGCACTCATCTGATTCCCTTACCTCCAAGAGATGAAACCACCAGCTCTATCACATGGGGTCTCTGACCTGCCTTTTTGTCCCGATCTGTAAATCTGTTCTTATGTACCGCCTTGGAGCTGTGTACATCACTTCAGTTAGCAAAGCTCCATAATCTGAAGGAATAGCCAGTAATAAATAGTTTGATATCTAGTCACGACAAAGGAACCTTATACAAGTTATGTTCCAAACATTATAGTCAACCTGCAGTTACCTCTTCCTCCAACCCCATTAGGGCCCCGTGACGTAGGAAAGGTGCCATGTTGGGTTTCGGGGGGCGGGGGCTCCTTGCACCTTGGGGGGGGGGAGGGAGGAGGGGGGCTCAAGTTTCGTTACACCACTGCTTTAAGGCTTAATTCAAATCTATCAAAAATCTAGTGAACATGCAAAAAGTTAGAACAAATTGATATGATTCAGAGCTAGACAGTAACGGGAAATCCCCCAGTTTGTGGTGGAACTCAGACCGTGGAGGGTTCTCTTCTCAGCAGTAATATGAGAAGCCGTAAAATGCTTTTTAGTTTTTTGACCATTACACAATCACCCCCAATGCAATAGACTTGTTGCAGCCAGGGACATCTTAAGGATTTGGGGGGCCCTGGGCCAAACATATTTTGGGGGCCCCTATTCAGGACACCTTTGAATTTATGATCTAATTTGAGCCCCTGTTTCCCATGCAGTTTCCGCTTCTTCAGCTGCGCTAGCGATCCAGTTTGCATCATAGGCATTAGCCTATATATTCCCGATGTAAATGGAGATGTGCAGCTTACAGGTGTAGGATTCAGGGTTCCCTGCCCTGCTACTAGTTTTTAATACTTTTTAAATTGTATATGTGTGGCTGAATTACTTTGTGCTTTTTAACAATTTCTCCTACCTATGCGCACTTGCACTTTACTTGATTCTGCTTGCCTCCACCTCCTTAGCTGCTTCGATTCGCATCTCGCTTTTCCTCCAGTCCTGGTCCACCGCAGCTGATACGCCGATTGTGCGGAGGGCTGGGGCTACTATCGGGCTCCTCACTTATGCCTATGCAGTTTCCGCTTCCTCAGCTGCGTTGGCGATCCAGTTTGCATCATAGGCATTAGCCTATATATTCCCGATGCAAACGGACGCGCTAAGTGGACGTGCACAGCGGGTGCGCCGCTGGCGCCGAAGGTAAGCCTGTCTGCGCCCGGAGGCGTTGGGTGCCGGCCATGCTGCCCAGTTCCCCTCCGGTGAGTTTCTTCCACTATATTGCAATAGGGAAAAACTGCTTAGCCTTAGGCGGCTACCATTATGTCACTGTACAGCCGCTGATCCGAGGTTGGAGGTAGACTTTCGATGCAATAAGTGCAACTGGACTCTCCTCCAGCCCAGGAAACTCGCACCCAATATCCTCCCACGCAACAATAAGTGTAAAAACAATAAGAAAACCGAGGACTTAAAGGCCACCCTTTTAAATTGTCGCTCTATACAAAAGCATGAACCATACATTTATGGCCTACTTTTAGACTAACAGTCTGATCTTTTATATCTCACTGAGACCTGGCTGTCTGAAGCCTCCAACCCTACTATCACCTCGGCCAGCCCTACGGGTTATAACATTCTTAGGAGGGACCGATCGAATGGGAAGGAGGGAGGTGTTGCCATAATTTACAATAAAAAACTAGACTGCTTAGGCTTCTGCTGTACCTTATCCCCCCATCATAGCATAGCTGGATTTCTGATTTACAGACCTCCCGGTGCTATTGGAAATGTTATTACTACGCTTAATACAGCCACCACCTCCCTGGCCTTAAAATACAACAACTGCCTCATTCTGGGATATTTCAATATACATATGGACAATGGAAAAGACCCTCAAACAATTTCCTTGTTGGAGGCGCTGCAGGCCTGCAACATGTTTCCATCTGTTTCTTTGGCCACCCATGAGAAGGGCCATACCTCCCAGTGTTTCCCAAACTGTGGTCCGCGGACCCCCAGGGGTCCTTGACACATTCCCAGGGGGTCCCCAGGCAGCAGTTTTAAAAGCACTGCAAAGTTCCTTCTATAATTAGCAGTTTTCAATCAACAATAAACGTGTGAAGATAATACCAGTGCATAATGTACCTGCTGGAGAGAGATGAGAGTTTTGTCCAGTGACAGCTTTGAGTTCTCTAATGTAGCACAGAGGGTTAATATGCCTACTGCAAAGAACGTGTACCATGCATTTAAAAAAAGAGTATTTTATGTGCATAGGTGAGTGGGTTACTGCTTTTGTCACAGACATTCTTTTGTTACTGTGCAGTTCATAAGTGACAACCATAATCTCGCACAGTGACCTGTAAACTTTCATCAAAGAGCTGCTTGCAAACTGCATGGTACAAGTTAGTATCTTATGTTTTTTCCCAATCTTTCGTTATTTTGATGCTGCTAAAAAAGTTTATTTGGGTGGAAATACATTTTTATTGTTAAAGTCAATGCTGACCAATGTGTTATGTTCTGAATCCCAAGTTTGTGCTTCTCCAGACCAAGCACTCTTTAAAAATGCCTACCAGTATGAATGACATGAATCCTACACCTTGTAGTCCCCTTTGCCTGATAATAAGGGAACCATTGAAGAACCCCAACAAAGATTGTCGTACCCTGGTGCATAGTAAGGACTTCATTTACTATTCGTTAAAAGCTAATACAATTCAATATATAATGATAAATGTGTTTTAGACTGCACCATTGTTTCCTAAATTTCTTAGGGGGAGAGCCTCCCAAAGCCCCCTTTGTAGTAGTCAGGCTCACTCACTGCACTTGGTGTGCACCGTATGGGGAGTGGTCTGAAAACCTTTGCCAGGGCTGCTTTGGGTTTCCAGTCTGGCCCTGGCAGGAGCAGAAGCCTCGTACTGTGAAACAAAACCAACCATTTAAAAGTTGGTCACAGAGATGCAGCACCAACCTTCCCATTAGAATTTTTATTTTTTTGCAAATTCTTTCAATATAAAATACTAAGAGAGATATTTACAACAGAAGTGGCGGAGTGTGTCGTTAGCCTCCTCGGCTTAACGACACGCTCCGCCACTTCAGAAATGCAGGACTGCACCATATTTACAAGAATATGGTACAGCTCTGCATTTCCTCCTGTGCTGGTGCGAAAGGTCCCCATTCCTGCACATAAACAATCTTGAAATGCAGTTTTGTCACTTCTAGGTGTGCTGCTTAATGCAGCACACATGGAAGTTACGAATTGCCATTTTTTTTAAAAGATTGTTTATTTGCAGAAAGGGTCACCTTCCTGAACATAAACAATCCAATGCGTTTTGCTTTTTCCATGTGTTCTGCACAAGGCAGCACACATGGAAAAAGAAAAAACGAGGAGAAATAAAGCATTTCTCCTAGTTTAGCCAAGTTAAGACCTGGTTTTCCCTGGTGTTAATGCTGGCGCTGCCCCCTATTTACGCTGCCCTTGTAAATAGGGGGCAGCAAAAAAATCAATGGGTATTGCGGTGGAACGCCCACCGCAGCACCCACTGCCCACCCCTTTCACGCTAAGCATTGTGTGAAAGGGGGCATTATTTACAAAGCAGTGTTAAACCATGTTAAGTTGCTTAACACTGCCTTGTAGATAATCTGAAGCTCCTATCGCCAAGGGATCATCACAAAAAGTGATGTTCCTATGGCAATAGGGGCTTGTAAATATGCCCCTAAAATCCTTAGCAATTTGAGTATTTGTTTTGTGTGCACATGTGTGTGTATTATTTTTCAAATTACTGTTTTAATGTTTGAAATTTAAATCATACAAATTGCTTGGGGGTCCCCGGCTTCCAGTGGTGACTCAATGGGGGTCCTCATGAGTCAAAAGTTTGGGAACCACTGCCCTAGACCAAATCGTTCACAACTTTGACATATCAGTAAGCCTACCTCTTCCAATTACCTGTCTGACCACCTCCTATTAAAATTCGTCATTCCCAACTCTGCCACAGCCCCTTGAGCTAACACAGGGCAGAGGGTCTCTAATTATAGGACGTTCCATAAAATATCCATCCCGATGTTAGCAGACGCCCTCGGTCGTTCCTCACCAGAGCTGTCTGGCTGCCCTGACTCAGACGCCCTCTCAATAGATTCATGGCTCCGAACCAACATTGATGCAGTGGTACTGGTTGTTTGCTGCTCCTCAAAGAGGTCAGCCCCACCAGCTCCATGGTTTAACGATTCCCTTAGATCTCGGAACAGTAATTGTGGAACAATTGAACGGAAATGGCGTAAATCCTATCTACCTGAGGACAGGAAGGTGTATAAAGACACCTTAAAAGCTCATTACATTCTCGTGAAGGCAGCCAAGAAAAACCTCTTTCAAACCAAGATAGAAAATGCCCAATCAAGAGTAAGGAAATCTTTAGCATAGTTAAATCCTTTACTGCCCTGAGAGCCGGCACAAAGGAAGGGCCATGCACTGAAGAATGGTCTAAGTAAATAGTTGAATTCTTCCACAAAAAGATCTCCATGATCCAACAAGCCTTCACTAACATCTCAGAGTAAGAACTGACCATCTATCTTAGTTCTAATAGCAAATTTCACCTCTTGGATCCTCCATCTTTACTAGCTTTCCCGGAGATTCAGCTTGAAGAGTCACTGACCCCTCTCCAAAGCATTAAGTCTCGCTCTCCTACTGACCCATGTCCAGGGAATATCTTGAACCTATTAGCTCCCACCATAAACCCCACAGTAAACCAGCTCTTTAATGCTTCTCTCTCCTCAGGCAACATGCAGAAATTATGGAAGAATGCTAAGATTCTTCAACTGATAAAAAAGGCTAACGCCAAACCGACGGACCCTGCCAACTACAGGCCAATTTCACTTCTAACTACCCTCTCCAGAGTTCTAGAGAAGCGTGTAAACAAGGCCCTCCAAAAACACATTGAAGATGGGAAGCTCCTTCATGAGTCCCAATCCGGTTTTAGGGCTAACTACAGTATGGAGTCCGCTCTGCTGGAAGTGACTGAATTTCTCAAGGGTAAGCTGGACCAGGGAGGCAAGGCTGTTCTGATATTGCTCGATACGTTGGCGGCCTTCGATATGGTCCCACATGAGAGGCTCCTGGAGAGACTTGCTAACATCGGTCTGGAGGGGGGGACAGCCTTAACAAGGATGTCATCCTTCTTGGCAAATAGATCTCCGGACATCTGGCTCCCCCCTTTCTCATCCCCAGTTCCGGCCATGAATGTAGGTGTCCCTCAGGGCTCCATTCTCAGTCCTACCCTTTTTAATATATATCTATCCCCTTTGCATTTCTGGTAGAGGAAGAGGGCGTCAAAATTGTTTCCTATGCTGATGACACTCAGCTGATTTTTACGTGTGAAAAGGGAACCGACTTTGACGGGGCAAAAATAAGGTCTTGCCTCAAAAAGGTTTTTAACTGGCTTAAGATCAATCAGCTGAAGTGCAATCCTGACAAAACTGAAGTTGTTTTCTTTGGTAATCCATAAACGCCTGACTGGAGCGCTTGGTGGCCAAAAGATCTGCCGCCCCCGCCCGCTGAAAAGGAGAAAGTCAAAAACGTAGGAATTGTCTTAGACAAGACACTCTCCATGTGCTTTCAAATTCAAAATCTAAATGGCACTTGCTTTGGCATACTCTGGATGCTAAAAAAACCTCCTGCCACTGTTACCGCTTGAGAGCAGAAAGATCGTGGTGCAGACTCTGGTGACATCAAAGCTTGACTATGTCAACAGCTTGTACCTCTGTCTTCCCAAATCCCTTATCCAGCGCCTACAAGTGGTACAATACGCGGCGGCCAGAGCCATCCTGAGACCTAAACCCAGATCTAGTATGACCCCTATTCTTAAGTCTCTCCGCATAAAAGAACGGATCGGCTTCAAAGAGATGACCATCTTTTTAAAGCTTTCCATGGCTTAGGAGCCGGCTACATAAATAAGCGCGTTAATCGCTACACAACAGCTAGACCCCTAAATTCTTCCAATGCCAACCTGGCCATCATGCCTAAAATATGCAGTGCCCGCATTGGAGACAGATCCCACGGCTTTTGAGGCCCACAATTGTGGAATAGCCTCCCTGAGTCTCTGAGACTAACCACAGACCTACTCTCTTTCATGAAAGAACTTAAAAACCTGGCTTTTTGATAACTGATGGGTCTTTTACGCATGTTTTCCTCCCACTGTCATGCGCCAGGACACTCTAGTCTGAGTAGCTGCGCGCTTTATTAAATACACAATTTCATTTCATTAGGTCCCTGACAGTGCAAAGGAACACTCGTCCAAATTCTAAGCGCCTTATTTATGAGGCTTTGCTTCACTTTTATGCCGCTGGTGCGTCACTTTTTGTGATGCACCGGCAGCATAAAATATGTGCAATGTTACGCCCTATTTACAAAGTGACGCATCTAGGCAGATGCTTCACTTTGTAAACCCCTGAACCGCATTATACCTGCGCCAGGCATAATGTATGCAGGGTGGGTGTTGCCCCGCAAAATGCCTCGTAGAAGTGGTGCATTAAAATCTATGAGAACTCAGTGCGCCACTTCTACGACGCCATTGCGTCAATATCTTACACCTGCCACACAGCAGGCATAAGACTGATGCAGGCCCTTTCACATGGGGCTTGCCCCATGTGAAAGGACACATTGCTGGAGTTGCGTCTATTTTCAGACACACCCCAGCAATGCATCACTTTTGCGCATACAGATTAGTCAGAAAATATCTGTAACTCCTTGCGACATGATGCGTCATACAGTAAATATGACACATCCATCATGTCGCAACGAGGGCGCACTAAGAAGTGACGCATCCCTGTTTTCACACAGCGATGCATCACTTCTCATAAATAAGGCCCTGAATGTGTTTACATCTAATATTCAGGGATAGTTATGTGTTTTCAATATTGTAACACAGCAGCAGATCTCCAATATTACTGCAAAGAATCTCTGTGACGCCCTCCCATTTCTTATATGTTAGGCCTTGTTTTGATCTAAAATAAACGTTTTTTATGTATATTGCATGAAACATAAACACAAAATTTCTCTGCAAAATGGCTGTACTAGACTCTCACACATCAGGTACATAAGAAATAAATGAAAGGCAAACAGAATTTAAAACAAACTGTTTAGGAAATATTCAAGGTCATTAGGGCAAAACTTTGGAGAATGGAGCTGACTGTCAGGGGGCCCCCTGAAAGGCTGGGGCCCTGGGCCAGAGCCCACTTTGCCCATGTATTAAAACGTCTCTGGTTGCAGCAATTAGTAGTCAGCTAGACGCCTACCCACCGCGCGCTTTTATTCCTTGTCCCATATAAACTTTCACCTACATTGTTATTCAAAGAAGAACGTGCGGCTGTTCCTGCTCCTCAACCCATTGGCTGATCGGTCCCTGGCCATCAGCCCGCCTCTTGTCTGATTGGCGCAGAGAGATGGGGCGAGAATGTGTTAAACAATTGTCGTTTTGTGCCAGGGAGAAAACACAGCCTCTTTTATGGTTGCACAGCTGTAGATTCCGCTTTGCAACATAATCTCACGATTCGGAAACTTTAGGACAAAACAGTATTTTATGTACTAGAATTATTTCGCAGCACTCTTGCGCAGGCTGTACGTTCACTTTCGGAAACCAAATTTCACGACGTTTAAAGTTTAATAGAAAACAGTTTTTTCATGTCCTGAAGCAATTTCACAGTACCCTGGATAAACTAGAAAATAATGACCATTCACATCCGAAGGAGCGCAATTCAGTGTGCATTGTACAGTTTTCTTTCATAACAGTCGAGAAAGCCCCGGAGTATTAACTAGGAATTTAGAAAAAAAGACAGAGATTTGACCTTCGAAACAAGATTACATTTCAATGAAAGTAACAGTTCATAACTAATCCCATTGTTTCAAATGTGCTGCCTTGAGTTTGGTTTCCTCAGGGTAAACAAACCACAAAAGTTTAGTAAAAAGACCTAACATTATCGCCTGTGCTTCTTTCAGATTTTATCGCGTATTTATATGGTTAAACAGTTCAATATAATTTTCCCATGGAAAAAGCAAGAAAGAGAATTTAATAAAATGCAAACACATCATGTAGCATTTCACTTTATTTATCTTTCCTTACATTATTAGCTAATATATAAGGTTTGGATCATTCAGAGGCGTAGCTAGAGATTGTGGCGCCCGGGGCTATCCCTCAGGTTGCCGCCCACCATGGCATCCGCAGTCCTGTGATTGTGTGAGCTTAAGTTTCAGACTCGAATTTTGAATCTCACCTCACTGTCAAATTTCGGGCACAAATATTTCTCACATGTATCATTGGAATGCTAGTTTTACATTGGTCTATTAGCTAGTGCAAGTAAGTGTTAACTATCTGAACTCGCAGTTGTAGAGGGCTGCGCACAGCACCCCGGGGCCACTCGCTTAATTATACTGGTGTGATTTTTTAAAAATACTTTTAAACATATTTGTCATCCTGCCTGACTGTGACCGCTATGTGTGTCTCACAGGCTCTCCCGAGGCTTGCCCAGCAATCATGCGATCACGCACATGCTCACTGTGGCGGCCGGAGTCCTTAAATCAGCTGACTCTAATGAATTTATGGTATAGGCCTGAGGCAATTGAGATTTATGTTAGGGCCTCTCACACCCTGTTATAGTCTGGGCCCAGGTTCCATGTGGGACAGAGAGAGCAGCATGGAGTTTAGTGATTCTTCCCTCCTGGTTTATTATTTGAGCTCTCTCCAAACAGCGGCAGTACCACATGTTCACAGACAGGTACTCTCATCAGCGTGCGTTGTGAATGTCACTCGAGACAGACTACTTTTGCACTTACCTGCGTGAATCTGGATCTGAAGGTGGGGTGTTGGATTTAGGGGTCTTTCAACACATGCTGTGCTGCAGGCTTTAAACAGCAATGCAGGGTGGACTGAATACCCGGCTGAAGACCAAGCTGCTTCTTTGCCACGGGCAGAAAACAGAATGTCAATCTTTGTTTGAAGTGTCGTCTGGTGTATTTACACTTGGTGTGTAACTTGTCACTCGCTGTGCGACACTAGAGATATTTATGCCAGGACATCAGGGCAGGCTCTGGTGATGCTCATGCCACTACAACTCTGAATGCCTCATGTGCACCCAGCAATACCCAGTCTACATTGGTGGGGTCCAGTAAAGATCTGTGTTCTCTACTAAACTGTTGTCTTGTTTTGTCAGAGGCACAGCTTCGCTCCAGTGGTTCTACAGCCTAACCGCAGGTCCTTGCTCTTTTTGGTGTTAATTCTTAGTGGAGCCATGTGACCTGCTCTCTAGACGTCCATAGCTGTCCTTTTAATTATAGTCAGCTGCAGCAGGTGTTTGCAGCAGTTTTAGATCTTCTGAGAGTTTCTCGTTGCTCAAATGGGTCTAATTTCTGATATTTATGTTTCCTCATCTTTATTGCTTGATTTTTGCTCGCAAGAAAGTGTCAAATGCCACTCATAACCACACTGAAATTATGAACGTCACACATAGCTATCTGAAACCTCGGTTAGTCCCCCCCACTTCTTTTTATAGGACTTGTGCCCACTGCCCTGCCACTCACCAAAGATCCTTTCCTCCCTTTGTGACAACCGTTTAGCTCTTACCTTCCTCAGGCTCCAGTGCTCCACAGTGGTGGCAGGGTCTCTACCGTAGGGGTTGGTTCTGCTGCAGTCTATCGCCCAGCACTGCCACTGCCCCAGACTCGACTCATACCTGCCAAGGTTTCAGATTGCCATGTGTGACATTTTCATAATTTTAGTGTAATTATGAGTTACATTGCAATGACTATGAGTGACACTTTCTTCCGAGCAAAATCAAGCAATGAAGACGAGGGAAACATATAAATATCAGAAATCACTCCAATTTCAGCAAAGAGAAACTCTAACAGCTGCAAAGCACCAGAAATGGAAGGGAACTACCCTAGTGCCCCTGTAACCTGATTTGACAGTGGCTTCAGACACTCGCCTGAGACACTCTGCATCGGGCAAGGCTCAGGGGAGTGAGGGTGAGGCACACATAAGTTACAGCCAGCCAGGGCGGTGTTGTGTGTAAAATGGTATGTCCCGTTATGAGAACATCCAAACATGGTAGACGCTGACACACCAAAAGAGGACGGGTTAATGTTTGACATAGGCAACAAAATGGGTGTGCAGTTTCATTTTTTTTTATTAATCCACCATACGTTTTGGCAGGAGGAGCACTTCTTTATCAGTTTCCCAGCTGACGAAGGATATCCCATTAATGTTAAACACAAAAGCCTGGAACAACTATTAAAGTCAGAAAGACTAATGGTAATAATGTGGAAAGTGTCTAGACTAATGGCCATTCAGAAAATGACATTCCCCATTTGTAACGTTGAAGAGATGTCATGAGCGCAAAGAAAGCTATATATAAATGTACCGTAGCACATTAACAGGTAAGCGCTTTCAGCCAAACAGAGAGAGAATAAAAGAGCTGCGTTGGACAGACAGTGAGTTCAGGTATCTAACGGCTATTGACTGATGCTGGGCTGCATCAGTTGCCTTAGGTGATAAAATATAACGTGCACTGTTTTAAATCGCTTTCTGAGCATGTATTTGACAAGAATAACTTTCTGAATTATGTTGCTCAACGACACTAATGTATGTTGCGATTTTCGGTGCTAGAGGACGGTGAATGCAAAAGCAGAAGAGCTGATAAAACATAATACAGGTCGTGCTTTAAATTAATTTAGGAAGCAGTCACTCTATGGGACATCTATTCAGGAAAACAGAAACCTTTCCCTCCCAAAGCTCGAGGTTAGCACCTCTCAGTATGTAAGTCACAGTATCAATTTATGAAAAAAGTGTCTTACCATCATGAAGTATATAAGTCAAGTGCCTGCTGACGAGACCCTAAACACCTTTCATCGCTGCCAAGGTTTCAGATTGCTTATGTGTGACATTTTCATAATTTCAATGTAAATATGAGTGACATTTAAATGACTATGAATGACACTTCTGCGCAAGCAAAATCAAGTAATGAAGACAACTGAAGCATATAAATATAGGAAATTGCACCCATTTGAGCAAGAAGAAACTAAGATCTGAAAACTGCTGCAAATGACCTGTGGCTTTGCTGTTACTCAATATTTGTTTCTGCTGTAATTTCTATTTTTA
Organism: Triturus cristatus; assembly: GCF_964204655.1. Classification (NCBI taxonomy): domain Eukaryota; kingdom Metazoa; phylum Chordata; class Amphibia; order Caudata; family Salamandridae; genus Triturus; species Triturus cristatus. The sequence goes on along the minus strand of NC_140584.1, from coordinate 194,181,475 downwards.
TGCTCTTTGTCAATCATATATGGCCCAACGCCATTGTGTGGTATCATTTATATGCCTTATATCTTTATTTGTAAAGCCCTCTAACATCTTTCAGCCCCTCTCACAAATTGTTCATTTGTTTTCTAGTGCTGCTCATTCCAATGTAGGGTGCCAGAGCACTTTACACCAGACAAACATTATACCACACAATGACTTTCGTGGGTATTCCATTCTAGAAAAATATTATTTGTAGCACATCTCCCCTGACAACAGCTGAAGTGGTTTTCATAGGTAGTTATGAGTGATTTGCAGTGTTCACAAGCATTTTGCCTGGTGTACTGCAAGAAATAGAAAACACATTTGAAAATAGCAACTGGGGGCCCAAGCCAGCAGGATATTTGAAACTGAAAATATCCCGCAGTGTCACTTTAGTACTAACACAGGCAGGCACACACAGGCTTTAACCCACCGAGCTATCTCACCCATACTATTTTTTTTTGTCTAAATCTAGATGCTTATATGGCGTGAGGGTTAAGGCTGATTGAAGAGATGTGTGTGTTGTGTCGCCGTGGTTATACGCTTGTAATGTACAAAGGTCAATTCAAATTATATCATCAGTATCCTAATGACCATTATTAAAACTTCAAAAAGCCTTTCTATTTTGGCCTTAATTTTGAACGAGACAAAGACAAAAGGGCGCCAGATATCATTGTTTACTGACTGAGAAAGAGTTCTAACATAATCATCTCACAATAATCTTCCTGCCTGACTGCGCCGCTCGCTGCCATTTATTGTGTAAATCAGAGAGGCTGGTGGCACTTACTTTGGCAGTGGTCGCAAGGTTCGGAGGAGTGTGGCGGTGGCGCTCCTAGAATTGCTTGATGACACACCGTTTCCCCAGTCTCAAGGCAGTGGCTGCAGGCTCAATTAGGCCACTACTGAACTGCACGCTGTGATAATTCGGGTTTGGCGGGCGTCTCATTTAACAGTCACCCTCCGGGCTGGCAGGCCGGTGAGTCCCTGGGCAGGCGGGGCGTCTAGTTACACGCAGATTATGTCCTGGCGACCGCTGCCCCAGGTCACTCACTTGATTTCTCTTAGACTCCCTCGGGACTGGCACTATTAAATTGAGGGGGTTTAAGGAAAACGGCTGGTGATAGGAACCGGTGGGACTGGTGCGAGCGGCATGCAACAGGCGCGACGCTGCAAGCACCATATTTGAATACATTTGCGTCTTAGACAGGTCTCTTAAATTCAGCGGTCTATATAATTGAAGATATCGACGCCGGACTCCGGTCTGCACTATGCAGAGGTGCACGCAAGGCTGGCTGCAGGCAGGTTCAGGCCGTGAGTTACAGTGGGCCCCGGCCACGGCAATTTGATTTTGCCGCCCGCCTCCAGTGATACTCATGCTGGCGAGCGCGTGCGTGCGTGCCAGGTGGTGGGGCGCGTGACTCGAGCGAGGGCTGGCCTAACAAAGTGCCCAGTGCCGTCATTGGTAGCGCTTTCGCGCGCTACCAGATTGACGGCCCTGGGACAGGATCCACAAACGGGGTAAGAGTGATGCGCATGTTGCACTGCAGGCAGCATTTATAAGGTGCGCCTGCTCTTCACACGGGGCCGCGCGGCACTGGCGGCGGCCTTTTATAATTTATTTGGGGACACTGACACTACTGCAGTGTCAGTCAGTGAGTGTCCCTAAATAAATTATAAAGGCCGCCGCCCCCGAAATAGTGCCGCCTGGGGCGGACCGCCCCCACCGCCCCCCCTAGCTACGCCACTGGGATCATTTGCCCATATGTTTTGGAGGAATATCAGTGCTCCACAAAACCAGAAGTTATAAAAAGTATTGGCAAAGCCTGTTGGTCTCACCCATGTAACCTATTGCCCTTGCCAGTGCTTGTTTTATTCCAAGATGCTCGCCACGCCTATGTGTGATGGCCATTTTAAAAGTAATTTTCTGATGCTTTAAGAAAAGCCATTTATTGATAGCCATTGTGGATGTACAGGCATCTGTGTTGGCCACCTCTTAATGAATGTCTGAAAGCAGAAGACAATAAATTCCTAGATGCAAACATATGTGTGTTCACAGGGATTTGAACCATGATTTTAGCAGTTATTATTGTATCCCCCAGAAACCTGCAAAAATTCACCACAGGTCAATAAAGGTACACACAGATTTTGGTACAGAAAACCATTTGGATGTGGAATAGCAGCTGTTTATTGGACTCGATAAATACCAAGACATGGATTGTCGATTTCCTTTTGGGCCGATAAATAACTTTCCTCACCAAGGCACTCATAATGAGGGCATGTGTATTGTATTGTTCACAATAGTTCTTCAACAATGGACAGCTAAAGGTGTGTGTTGGCTAGACGAAAAGGTGTCTTTGTGAGGCACAAACTAATTAAAGTTGAGACCCTGGTCTGCTGAAAGAAGACAAATTATCATGCTGCTCTTCCGGGTACCATGGCCTCGTCGGACATCTGAGGTTCTGATGTAACAAGAACTAGCAGCCATTTCTGCAATAAGCATTGGCAACCCTAGTAGGTGTGGCTTTAATGTGCAATCACAGATTATTTGTGCCATGTCTCTGTGCCTCCTATGTCTGTGCCTTATTTTTAATTCCCAAAGTTTGAGCTGCTGCATAGCACTGGCACTGCAAGTTTGGGGAATAAAAAGACAGCAGCACTTGAAGCTTAGGAAATAAAGAAACAACACAGGAGACACAGAAAGAGACAGGCTGCACAGAGACATAGCACACAAATAGTCTGTGAGCATTTTCTCCACACCTGTGTTTTTAACAAATTAGCGCAATAAAGAAAGATGTATGGGTTTGTTGTCAATGTCTTTGAGCTTCAGAAGCAGCCGTGAGTGACACCCTGTGTCGGGGAGTGGGCTGCAGTGCACAATCATTCATCGGTATCTCACCCCTCATCACGTCATTTCCTGCTAGCTGGGCACTCTCGCAGACACAGCCAGGGACTGCGATGGACTCCCTCTGAACATGAACCAGTGGCACGCCAAGGTGCAGAGAGAGCTACCAGCAAACGTGTGTTGTCACAAACATGACAAGCTTCACAACTTTGCAAACAAAGTTAAACTACATCAAATCTTTTTTATCAGATTTTGTATTTATTCTCACTCTACTTCTGTCTCCTCACACTTCTGATGTACGAGTTCAACTCGTCCACGCCTGCATCTCTACCAAAGTAGTGTAGTATGTAGGGTGGGTTCGAATGACTTTCTGCACACCAGAGTTTATTCTAAACATTGTATTCGACGACAGATTGATTTTTTTTTTTTTTTGAAACCGTTTATTGCAATCTCAAATATATACAGGTAGGGGCCTACAACCTTCTGGCCGGCCGCTAAAGTGACGATAACAAATGACATACATACAATGAGGCACTTAGCTTTACATAGACACTAAGGCAGGAGGTATCCACAACGCGGGCCATATGGCTCTGAGCCCACAATACGGTTTCATTTTATAAACACAACAACATAAATAAACACACACCCGCAAGGCAACCCACGATCAAAAGTGGCAGCATGTGCTCCTCAAATGGGGGACCCCAAACCATCCACTGAAAACCCCCGAGAGGGGAAGGGAAACAGGTCTGGGACCGGGAGAATACTGTGCTCGGAACTGAGGGAGGGAGCAAACTAGGGGGATGGAGCTGGCGAAGCGGGAGGCAACAACGGCGGCTCGCAGATATCCCCGCGGTAGGCGTTCCAGGGGCCCCATATCTTCACCCATGCCCCAGGCTTACCCCGCGCCACATACACCACCTTTTCTCGAAACATGCACCAATCCATGTGTTCTTTCCAGGCCGACACCGCCGGGGACCTCTGGGATCCCCACAGCTGTGCAACGTCCCGTTTAGCCACCATATAGCCCAGAGTCACCCATCGCGTCTGCGGAACCGAGTAATCGGTCGGTTCCCACACATTCAGCAAACATCTCCTCGCTTCAGGCAACAGCGCGACATGCGTAACCGCTCGCAGGACCTCATGCACACCACGCCAGAATCGCTCCACCCTCGGGCATTCCCACAAAATGTGCAAAAAGGTCGCTGAAGCACCACACCCACGCTTACACAATCCGTCCTCGGCATAGCCCATACGCAGAAGCCTTGGCCCCGTCATGTACACCCGGTGGAGTATCTTAAGCTGGACGAAACGAAGGCGAGCCGGGATGGCCACCTCCTTCGGAGAGGCCACCGCGGAAATCCAGTCCTCGTCGTCCAACTCCAGCCCATCGGCAACCCAGGCCTCGCGGAGGCCAGTCAGTAAGCCCAAACGATCATTTATCAATTTCTTGTAAATGAGGGAGATCGTGCTGTCCGGAACATGGCCATCTAGCACTCGATCCTCCAGGGGGGAGGACTCCGGGATGGAGGCCACGTCTGGGAAGACGGAGCCCAGCGCGTGACGGACCTGCAGGTACCGAAAGTATTCACTGCCCCGCAGCTGAAACTCCGCCTGCAACGTCTCGAATGTTTTAAATCCTCCCCTCGTCCAGAGATCCCCCACTGTACTGATGCCTATAGTGTCCCACTGCTCAAAGCCCTTCGAGGTCCACAGAGAGCCCAACCTCTCAGACGCATACAGCGGTGACGCCCGGGTCAAACGGTCCTTCCAGCCCATAGCTGCATTAGCCGCGTGCCATACTCGCACCATGACACGCGTGGGTCCCGTCAAGCGGGAATCGGGCACACTAGCGTAGAGCGCTCGATTGTAGTCGCCACCGGGTAGGAGCATCTTGTCCATTTCAAATGCCGGGTTTAGGGCGGGCCCATAGAGGCCCTGATTAATTGCAGCTAACTGGGAGGCCCAGTAATACCGTTTAATATCCGGGAGGGCAATCCCTCCGTCGTACCACGGGAGCGTCAACTTTGCCAAGGCTATACGCGGCCTCCCATCCCAGAACAGGCGGCGCTGTAAACCTTCCACTTCACGGAAGTAGCGCGCTGGGACCAAGTCCATAGTGTTCTGGAGAGCGTACAGGAAGCGCGGCAGTGACATCATCTTGAACAACGCCGCCCGGCCGAGCGGCGAAAGTGGCAAGCGCCTCCAGCGCGCGACATCCTCCTTCAAGCGCTGGAGGGGGGGAAGCAAATTTCGCTCGTAGCGGGCCACCGGGTCCAGCGTAATGTAGACACCCAAGTATCGAAATCCCTCCGAGGCAATCTGGATCGGACAGCCCCGCGGGAGGACAGGAGCCTCCCCGGAAAGCACATAGACACAGGATTTGGCCCAGTTGATGACAAGGCCTGAATTGCGGCCAAAAGAGTGCAGAACATCAACCAGGACAATCAGTGATTTGCGCGGGGAGGCTAAGTACAAAAGGATGTCGTCTGCATAGAGAGACACTCGGTCCTCATACTCAGGGGTCCAACGGAGACCTCGGATAGAAGGGTGCCACCGCAGCCACTCTGCCAGGGGTTCCAAGGCCAGTGCGAACAGGAGCGGCGACAGGGGGCAACCCTGTCGCGTGCCCCGTCCCAGCCCGAATGGGGCCGAGACTCGACCATTCACCACCACCTGTGCAAGTGGGTCCGAGTACAACAATTTGACCCAGCTGATGAAACCCGGCCCAAAGCCAAATTTCGCCAGCATCGCCCAGATGTACGGCCACTCGAGTGTGTCGAACGCCATAGTGGCGTCCAAAGACGCCAAGATGGCCGGCTCCCGCACGAACGGAACACGCGCTAGCACGCCGTGCAGGCGTCGCAGATTAAGAGCCGTATTGCGGTGGGGGATAAAGCCGGACTGGTCTTGGTGGACCAGGTCGCCCACCACGCCGACCAGCCGGTTGGCGAGCACCTTGGCGAGGATTTTAGGTTCCGCATTCAAGAGCGAGATAGGCCGATAGGATGTGACCCGATCTCGAGGTCTCCCCTCCTTGTGGATGACCACGATGGTAGCCAGACGCTGGTCCGGCGGGAGGGAGCCCCGCGAGTGGGCCGCAAGGAACATTGCGCGGAGGTGGGGTGCCAGTACATCCGGTCGCAGCTTGTATAACTCGATGGGAATGCCGTTCGGGCCCATGGCCTTGCCAGAAGCGACCGAGCGGATGGCGAGGGCGATTTCGTCCGAGGTGGGGGCGGCATCCAGCAACTCCCTGTCCTCCACAGAAAGGGAGGGGAGCGCGATGTCACGCAGCAGGGCATGGGAATCCTCCTCCGAGCAGGGAGAAACCGGGGAATATACCTCGCGGAAATAATCCGCGAAGCAAGAAACAATGCCTTCCGGCTCAATGACACGCACACCATCCGTCCTCTCGATCAGCGGGACCACACGACTTGCTCTCTCCTTCTTATCCAGCCACGCAATCAACTTGCCCGCCTTATCACCCACATCATACAATCGCCCCTGTTGCTCTCTGCTGAGGCCCCTGGCCGCCTCCGTGACGAGGGCCCTATAGGCCGCCTGCTTAAGGTGTAGAACGTGGAGCGCAGCGTCAGTCACCCCACTCCCCAAATCACCCTCCAATTCAGTAATTTCGGCCTCCATCCGGGTCACCTCCTCCTGTGCGCGCCTCCGGGCATGGGAAATAAAGGAGAGGGCCTCCCCTCTCAGCACTGTCTTGAAAGCCTCCCACAGGGAGATAGCCGACAGGACTGACCCCACATTCTCCTCGAAATACCGTTGCAAGGATTTAATCAAGTCAGCGCGAATAGTGGGGTCGCGCAGGTACCAAGCGTTGATTGGAGCTACCCTGCCCTCCCCCCTCGGGAAGACACCAAAGTGCAACAGGAGCGGGGAGTGATCTGAAATGCCCCTCGCCAAATGGCGCACCTCCCCCACCCTCCCGGCATAGGCCGCAGGGACAAGGATATGATCAAGCCGCGAAAGGCTACCATGGGCACCCGAATGGAAGGTGTACTGCAGCTGAGTGGGATGCTTTAAACGCCAGCAGTCCACCAATCCCAGTGTGTCCAAAAGGCCCGACAGCCACGCCTGTGCCCGGGGGAGGTCCCTAGGGGGATAACGATCCATAGTCCCAGAAACCACCGCGTTGAAGTCCCCCCCAACTACCAGAAGCCCCCCCGGAAGGTCAAGAAGGAGGCGTCCCAGGTCCGCAAAGGTGGTGGACTGTAACCCCGGTGGGACGTACACTGAGACAAAGACGACTACTTTGCCCTCCATTCTCCCCACCAAAACAGTGTAGCGTCCCCTCTCATCATGGCGCACCTCGTCTATTTCTAGCGGGAGCGAGGTCTTGACCATAATGCCCACCCCTCGTGAGCCTGACGTAAAGCCCGAGTGGGCCACCAAACGATAACCACTTCGATTCATGGCACAAAAGGAGTTACCAATAAGGTGTGTCTCCTGCAGAAAGACCACATCAGGCGAAATCCGTTTCAGATATTGCAGGACCACACCCCGCTTAATCCTATCCCCCAGCCCGTTAACGTTCCAGGACAACAAAGTCAGGTCCCTACCCCCCATCACATACAGAAGCCATCATTTGTCCCCCCGAGAGCAACTCAAAAACACCAGTACAATAAAGGGCTTGCCTTGCGGTAGAAACGAACCACACCCCACCCCAACCCACCCATCCCAACAGAACTCCCCCCACCCTGCACCCCTGCATGAGCCCAAACAGCCCCCCCAAAGTGCAGTGTGCCTGTCGCCCCATAGAAAGAAAACTAACTAGTCCCCCAGAGGAGGAGGGAGATCCCCCAAGAGACCCCGCACGACCTCCACAGGAGGGGAACTTACCCTAGCAGTCAATGGTGACAATGGTGACAATAACACAGCCCGGAGCAAGGCCTACCATTAGTCCCTTAGGCCTGACCCGGCGGGCCCTCCCCACCAACCGCAACCCCCCCCGCCCCCCCGGCCCCGATCTCCGGGCAAAGTGTCCAGCCAGTCCCCGGCCGCCTCGGGACGATCAAAAAAGTGCGTGCGGCCATCTACCTCCACCCTCAGCTTAGCTGGAAAAAGCATCGAATACTTGAGATTCAGGTCTCGTAGGCGACGTTTGACACCCAGAAAGCTTAGTCTCTGCTTTTGGACCGCCGGGGTAAAGTCAGGATAGAAATTAATATCCATGTTGTCAAGTCTGACTGGCCCTTGGAGCCTAGAAGTCTGCAGGATAGCGTCTCTGTCCCTAAAATTGAAGATCCGGGCGATGAGAGGCCTCGGAGGGGCGCCGATCTTAGGCCTACCCCCGGGGACCCTATGGGCCCGCTCCACTGCAAAGAAATTGCTCAGCCCCCGAGGCTGTAGGTGGGTGAGGACCAGGTCCTCCACGAACAGATCCGCTGCCTCCGCCTCTCGTCCCTCCGGCACCCCGATAATGCGGACGTTGTTTCTCCGGGCCCGACCCTCGGAATCCTCCAGTCGACGATTCATCAGGGCGCTCGCCTGGCCAAGCCTTCGCACCTCCTGTTGGAGGGCCGCCACGTCAGTTGTGAGGCCCGAGGTAGAGTGGGCCAAAGAATCGACCCGGTCATTCGTTTTAGACAGATCAGCTCTCACGAGGCCCACGTCCACGAGGACCGAGTCGATCTTCTGCGCCAGAGTGTCAAAGCGCTGGTCCACCGAGGCCTTCATCTCGGCGATGGCGCCCATGACGTCCCGGAGGGTCAGGTCCGTGGGCGGAACAGGAGCATCAGTCGGGCCCGTGGGGGACCTACGCAGCACCTCTGGAGATCCCTTCTGGAGGGTGTAGCGGTCCATGTTATTGGATTGTTGGGCCATGCCACGACGGGTCGACTTCACCTTGGCCCGGTCGCCATCTTGTTTTGTGGCCATGGTCGCAATCCCCAAATCGAGCCAATCTCCTCAGAAAGGGGGCAGACAATCCCGTTCAAGGGCTCCGGGGGGGGGCGACCCCCGCTCCTCAGGACGGTTCGCAGCCGGCGGGCCGGCAGGGCAGCCCAACGAGGCCACAGCACCGCACACCGCCCCGCAGCCCAACCTCGCCTGGCAGCGAGGAGGGCGCAAAAGCGAAAGTGAAAGTGCGGGGCACGCGAGCCACCCAGCCTCGCCCGCCGCTGTTGTTCACTTTGTGTCCGGATCGCCCCACAACTCCAATACGGGGGGCCGGCGTGGAGAAGGCCGCAAACCTCAATCGATGCTCCTGCCGGTGTCCGAGGTCCGATTTAAAAACGGAAAACAGGCGTCACCTCTGCTCGGGCTCACAAATACAGTCCCCTCATCTAGGACAGGATTCTGTCAGGATTTATGCAGGAGGTCGCGGAGGTCCTCGGGAGCCTCGCACCTACGCGGCCATCTTGGTTGCGCGCTAGGCTCCTCCCCTCGACAGATTGATTTTATCGAATTTTTATGTTAGCCCTTTGTTTACAATCTCAAAAAAGAGGAAATTCTGACAACTACAAATTTGTAGTGCCAAGAAGTGCGGCTCCTCCAGCCCTTCCAAGAACATCTGGCAAAATGTGTGCAAATTAATTGCATGTGACTGACTGCGCCCCATTTCTGATGGCCCAAACGCATTTATCCGTGTTCGGTTATATTGTGCTCGCACCCTGGACGCCCGCTTCGAGGCGCTCTGCTGTGTCTCATTTCTAAAGAGTTGATTCCTCTATATATGAACTCGCCAGTCCGCCCAGCATCCTCGCTGCTGGCAAGCAGAGCATTGATTTTATTGCACGTTTCACCCGTTCGAGCCCAGGGCAGCAGCCTGTGCGAGCAGATTTACTGCTCAGGTCACACATGGCGACGAGTATAAATCCGGGACATCAAAGGCGCCAATTACTGCGGCTGTGAATGAATGACCCCTCAAACCCGCCAGATTTGGATATATGAAGCTGCCTGGGCCCCTGCGGGTGCAAGAATCGTCTCTGGGCCGGTTTAATACCCGCTCCTGGAAGTCAGCGCCTGGAGGCAACATCACCAGAGGTGTTAATGCGCTATAAACCAATAAACTCAAGCAAAACATGCACTTGAACAGGGGCAGGCAGATCTAGATTCTAATGACCCACACGGTTCCTCCAAGTGACTCTGTAGGCGCTCAGTCCTTTTCCAAATGGGAAGAAATATTAACCAGTGGTGCGCGCGCACCACAGAGGAGCAGGGCGGGGAATCGAAAGTAGTGGTGCACGCGCACCACAGAGGAGCAAGGGGGAGGGAGCGCAGCAGCGAGGCAAAGGCACGCTGCTGTGCGTGCTGGCGACCGATGGGAAAGGGCGTTGCAAAGGCGGGACATGCGCCCGATTTGCCCAATTGCGTGCCTTTTTAAAAAATAATAAAACACGCAAAAGCCAATGGCGGGCGGCGAAAGCCTGATCACACGCACGAGCGTGTGAGCAGCTTTCAGATCCCCCTTACAAGAGGTCTCGCGCTGCGGTTGCAGTGTTGCGCACTGCAACGCTAGGCACGAGACCTAAAAAATAACCATGAAAATGAATTTTTTTTTACACTTTGCTGCCAAGAGTACTCCAATGCCCTGGTAAGAGATAAATTGCTAATACATTTCTTGATTAGTGGCACCATTTTAAAATGGCTGCACAAAGGACCTTTTTGTACAACTCAGCGTTTGCGTCTGAAATGCTCTTGCATTAAAAGAGTGAGTCCAGGATTAGGGACATGAAGGAAAAGATGAACTCAATACTGCCCATGTGAACATGTAAAGAGAACAATAAAATAGTAACGGAACTGAAAAATAAGAGGTTACATAGAAAAAACTGCTTACATCCAGTATGATCTGGATAAAAGCAGTGAAATATGTCTTGTGTACTTTTTCGAGTCACATGTGTTGTATTTTTGGTTTATCATTTTTTTAACACAAAAAAATAACCTGTACGGTGTATATACATACATATAAACTCCACCACGGCCGGTTTAAAGCCCCGCTGCGAAAGGAGGATTGTTATGAGTGGGACTAGCTACCCCACCAGGTAAAAAAGTCCTAACTACAGAAACATCAACCAGAAGACATCCCGGCACTGGGGAAAGGAATCTTCTTCATGGAGAGCTATAACTCCTTGTGGTGAAGGTCAGAGATCCCTGGAAGCCACAAAGCCGATCCAACCTGCTGTCGACCAAGACCATCACCATCAGGACATGGAACGAGAGGACCATGTACGAGACGGGCAAGACATCCCAAATTGCAGGGGAGATGAAAAAACACAACCTTCCCCTGCTTGGCATCAGCGAGACCAGATGGACACAGTCCGGACAGAAAAGAGTGGATCCAGGAGGAATGCTGCTGTAATTTGGACATGAGGAAGAGAACGCCCCACATACCATTGGAATAGCACTGATGCTGACGCTAGCAGCCACCAGAGCTCTGATTGCATGGAGAGCTCATGGTCCCAGAATCATCACAGCGACCTTCCGCACAAAGGAAAAGAGGATCAACATGAATGTTATCAAGTGCTATGCACCTACAAATGGCAGCGAAGAAGATGCAAAAGAACAAGTTTACAAAAGACTCCAATCCATCCTGGAGAAATGCCTTGAGAGAGACATTACCATACTGATGGAAGTACTCAATACCAAGATTCGAAGCAACACCACTGGGTACGAAGAAGTCGCGGGCAACTATGGCCTTGGCAACATGAATGAGAATGGTGAAAAGCTCGCAGATCTGTGTGCCCTGAACAGTCTGATGACAGGCGGTAGTGTATTTCCACACTAAAGGATACACAAGGCAATATTCAACAGAGAATCAGATCAATGATTTCTGCATTGCCAAGAAGTTCCAGAGTTCTTTGCAGGATGTGAGAGTGATGAGAGAAGCGGACGTGGCTTCAGACTATAACCTTGTCATCGGCAGGCTAAAGCTAAAGGTGAAAAAAGCAAGGATGGAACTGACAAACTAACACCAGCAATATAACACCACTCTCCTCAATGATGCACAGAAACAAAGTGAATGCGCAGTCATCCCCAGTAACATGTTTCAAGTCCTGCAAGAACTAGAGGACGACAGAGCTCCAGTAGAAGGTCAGTGGGAGAAGATCAAAGAAACAGTGACATTAACCTGCCAGGAGGTCCTGGGTCCCAAGAAACACCACCATAAAGAATGGATCTCCACCGAGACTCTCTGCAAAATCTTAGTGAGAAAGTACAATAAAGCTTAAGTAAACACCAACTGAACAGGAGCAGAAAAACCAAAAAGTTCCAAAAATCACCAAAACCAACAAAGAAACAAATAGAAATTTAAGAGCAGACAAGCAAAGATTCTTCAATGGTCTTGCTACAGAATCCTAAGAAGCTTCAAGCCATGGAAACTTGAAAGGATTCTACAACATAACAAGGAAATTCTCCGACCGATACAGCAAGCCAGAAAGACCTGTTAAAGACAAAATTAGGAAGACAATCATGGGCAACGAAGGCACAAAATGAAGATGGGTGGAGCTTTTTTAAAGAACCTTCTGAACCAGCTTCTGCAGCAGTCCCAAGAGCCATTCAGCCAGCTGACAAGGACTTGCCAATCGACTGCTGCAGACCAACCAAGGAAGAAATACGGCAAGCTATCAAACATCTGAGAAATGGGAAGGCAGCCCGACCTAACAACATTCCTGCAGAGGCACTGAAGGCAGACATTGAAAAATCAGTAGACATGCTCAACCCCATGCTTGGAAGGATCTGGGAAGAGGAAAAGGTGCCATGAGACTGAAAGGAGGAATGTCTCATCAAGATCCCCAAGAAAGGCAACCTGAGCAACTGTGCAAATTATGGAGGGATAATTCTTCTATCAACCCAGGCAAAATTTTAAATAGAGTCATCCTGAACAGAATGAAGAAACAAGCTGACTCTCAGTTTCGAGATCAGCAAGCTGGCTTCCACAAAGAAAGACCCTACTATGTCAACTTCATCAACTATAAGATGGAAATCAACAGCATTTACAGAGAGACCCTTTGGAAACTCCTCCACCACTACGGTGTGCCAGATATATCCGTAAGAATGATCAGGAACTCTTATGAGGGAAGTGTGAGAAGCTGGGTTACTATTGCAGTAAGCCCCCCATTTTTTGCCATACTACTGATGCACTTTTGACTTGATGTGCCCAGTGTCCCTGCCAATCAGGTTCCCAGGGCCTGTGTTCTTTCCCCTAAATTGTACCCAAACTGCATCTCTGGCCACAGGCCAGCCCCTGGAAACTGGTACCACAGGTACCCTGGGCACTTTGACCAGGGAAGACCTCTAAGACTGCAGCACTTATTGTGCCACCCTTAGAGGCCCTGCACCTTTACCCACACACACACATACACACACACACTGCTATTGCAGGCTGCGAGTTTCGGTGCAAAACAAAGTGAAGAGTCGACATGGCACCCATCCCTGGGTGCCATGCCTAATACTCACTGTCCTGGCATAGATCAGTCACCCCTCTAGCTGGGTGCCCTATACCAGTGGTGAGGGTACATGTACCCCTGTACCCCTACAGTGTCTAAATCCATTCTTAGACATTGTAAGTGCAGTGCTGCCATTAATAGTGTATGGTGATGGGAGTTTGTCATTACGAACTCCACAGTACCATAATGGCTACACTGAAAACAGAGTAGTTTGGCATCAAGCTTCTCAGCATATTAAACCCACACTGGTGCAAGTGTGGGATTTAATGAAAAATGCACTCAGAGGGCAGCTTAGAGATGCCCCCTGAAAAACAGTCAGCCACTGAGGTGTTCCCTGACTGGTACACACAAGCCTGCCACTGAGATATGTTTCTGGACCCCTAGGGTGGGAGCGTTCGCTCCCTGAGCCCAGAAGCAAAACCTTTGCAGAGGTGTCCACATCTCCCCATGGCCAGGAAGAGCCATCTGTGGCAGGGGAGCTTTAAAGGCCTGACAGCCGTTGTAATGCGACCCCCAGCCTCTACTGCTATCAGGAGCAGGCCCCCTTCCTGTCTCCCCTCCTTTTCGGCGGAAAGACAGGCGGGAAAAATTAGCCGTCTCAGAAGGTGTGCTCGGCTCTGCCAACTCCACCCCTCAGGTGGGGGAGGCGAGGTGAAGCCCACTCTTCAGTGCCTGCCAAATTGCAGATGGCAGGCACTCCCCAATCAGGATTAGGGATTGTGCTCACTCCCCCACGTGGGGTGAGCACACCAAGGGTTTAGTCACACTAAGGTCAGTATCCCATTGGCTACTGACCTCGAGACCCCTAAAACGCCCCCTAAATACAGTATTTAGAGGGCAGCCCTGAAACAAGAAGGCAGACACTACCTACAAGAAGAAGAAGGACCGAACAGCCGTGCCAAAGATAACAAGATGAGGACGCCGCCGGATATCATTCACCCATTTCCACCGCCTGGCTCCCTCTGCAAGAAGTGGCTGATTATGTTCGGTCCCATATTCACAAGGATTTTGATGAAGACGTCAGGGTACAACTCCGGTAGGAAAGCCCCAAGCCAAATCTCCCTGGCAAGGTGACTGCAACCCCTGAAGAGGACACCACCTAGTTCGCCTTTCTTAAGAAATACTCAAGGGATCCCAAGAAGGAAATTGACTGTGCCTGGCCCAACTACTACGATAAGTTACTATACATCACAGGCCCTCCCACGAAAATCCTGGAGTTGGCTTTCCAGACTAAGGATTCTGCAACCCCCATTGATCCCGATGTATTGGTGGGATGGGCCCAAATGGCCATGTGACATCTTGGCAATGTAAACTGCACTATTTTCACCAAGCTTAATGAGCTGGTATATTCAGATGCGGGTCCGGTAGTGCAAGGTCTACTCATCCTTAAGGAACTAACAACATTTGTCTCCACATATAGTTCTCTTGGCAAGGGCCAAGGGTCCCTCAAGAAGGTATTTCACCAAGCCCTTTTTGGCAGGGCCGGACATTTCACGGGGTGTGCGTTCGGCTAAGGCTACTACCAGGGCCGGTAATAAGACTACTACTAGTGGAGTAGAGGGGGTGGACAAGACTCCTCATACTACTCCACCATCTACCCTTCCCTCAACCGCGGCTGCAGAAGCCACTTCAGGGGAGGGCTGTACAGAGGAGCACAAGGAAACGCCCAAGAATCTGGAGCTACAGGTGAGACTTCTTCCTCTCTCGAATGTCTCTTTGAGGGACAGAGCCAGTTTAGTCCTGCCCAATTGGCAAATGATAACCCAAGACTCATGGGTCTTCAAGTCCATACAAGGGGACAGGTTGGAGTTTTACGACCCCCTCTTCTAAGGCTCCCAGCCCAACATCATGTATTTTTCCCAACAAGAATGAGATGGCGTCACCTCCGAAATTCAGGCTCTCCTAGAAAAAGGGGCTATGGGGGTGAGTTCTCCTCACCCAATTGTTTTTCTCAACTCTTATCGTTCTGATGGAAAAGAAAGGGGGGGGGGCTGGTGCTCAACCTGAAATACTTCTATGCTTGGTTGGTTTACCTTCTCTTCAAGATGGAGAGCATCCTTCTTCTGAGAGACATCCTTCAGGAGGAAGATTGGATGGTGCGTCTCGATTTAAAAGACGTGTACTTGACCATACCGATATATTACCCACATTGTTGTTTGCTGCAGTTTCTGTGTTTGGGGTGCTGCTATGAATTCAAGGTCCTTCCATTTGGTCTCTCCTCCACACCATGGTGTTTCACAAAGGTTATGGGGACGTTGATAGAGTCCCTTCAAATGAGGGTTGTATACTTCATCATCTAGCTAGACAAAAATATTATTATAGCCCAAAGGCCTCAGACAGTCTTGTCTTACTTGGACTGGATGATTCTCCTCCTTCAGGATCTGGGTTTCATTATCAATGTCCAGAAGTCAGTTCTTGTCCCAGCATAACATCTGGAATTCCTGGGGTTTCAGGGGGACTCGGTCTTGATGCAGCTTCTCCCTCAGAAGGTCTGGAATATCATAAAGGAGTAGAGGTCTGCTTTGTGCAAACAAACGATATAACAAGGTCAATAGCACAACTTGTAGGACTTCTAGCTTCTTCGATCCGAGCCATTTTCCCAGGTCATCTCCACTATAGAGCCCTTCAACGGCTCAAGATTCCGCACCTCCAAAAAGGCCCCAATTATTCGGAGCAAGTCAATTTGTTGGAGGGGGCCAGAACAGAGCTGTCATGGTGGTTGGATCACATGGAAGCTAGATCTTTGGGTTGGCCCCAGAGATGGTTATAGAATCGGACGCCAGCCAGTGGGGCTGGGGGGAGGGATGCAGCACTTTTTCAGTTGGCGCCTGGATCCAAAAGCACAAGCAATGGATTCTTTCCTTTAGGACTGGTCCCTCAGCCTGAGTTACGCCTTTACCCCGTTTTCCAGGGTTCTTTTCCAGATGAGGTGGCAGAGAGCTGAGATGGTATTAGTGACTCCATTTTAGAAAGACCAACCATGGTTTCTGGTAGTCCTCAAGTTAACCTGTGCTTGCCCAGTCTTGATTCCATTCCGCTGGAACCTGTTGCTGGACCTAGTGGAGCATCCTCATCCTCTAAACCTCTTGGACCACGTCTTGATGTTGGCCTGGAAGGTTTCCAGGAAAGATGCAGTCTCCCAGGTGTTTTGCAGGATGCTGCAGCCTTTATCGGACAGGCATGGTCCGCTGGTACACATAAACGTTATGCTTAGCGTGGCGGCGCTGGTGTAGTTGGTGTTGTGCTTGGGGTGTAGATCCTGTTGGTGCAGATTGTTGTTCAGTCGTGAATTTTTTGTCTTCTTTGGCATTTGCTGCTATGGCCTACTGGTCAGTTAACAATTTTAGATTTGCGATTTCTGCGGGTCATCTTTCATTGGATGGTAAACCAATTGGTGAGCTCTTCCATTGGATGGTAAACCAATTGGTGAGCGTCTGGTGGAATGTCCAAACCCCTTCAACCGAGGTATTTGGTTTTGTGGGACATCAATATAGTCTTCACATTTTTGGAGAACTGGCCAGACATTAAATATTTATCCCGCAAACAACTGACAGCCAAATTGACGAGGCTTTAATGTTTACTATCCTGCAGAAGAGATATCCTGCGTTATATCTCTCTGGTAGAGTGTTCTCTCCTGAAGGGGTTTCCTTCGCTATCACCAGAAGAATGAAATCAAACTGCACGTCTATTTCTTACCCAGCATTCCCTGGTAATAGTTAGCGTTGTGTTTTGCAATGTTTGAAAGTTTATGAGGTAAGTACCAGTGAATTTTGTTCTGATATTGGAGGTCAATTGTTGATTGCATTGCAGAAGCCCTTTAGGCCAGTAGCAGCTGTCACCTTAACTAGGTGGATGCGTTGGCTATTATCAGAGGCTGGTATTGTTACTTCTATTATTGGGGCACACTTAGCTAGAGGGGCAATGGCCTCAAAGTCCCATACATTGGGGTCCAGTTTGGATGATATCCTGAAAGCAGAGGACAGGTGGTCCGAACCCACTTTTAATTATTTTTATTATAAGCCTATTGTTGATGCTGCTCCAGTGGTGGTGGCGCAGCTTTGAAAAAGTATAATCGGAGCCTCTGATCCTGACATAGAATCAAAAAAATTCTAGTATTTGCGAATTCTATTAAGGACACGGAGGTGAGAATTATACAGTCTTCGAGGTTCTCCTCATATGGTTCTTGGCTTCAAAGGAGGTTTTTTCGTCTTCTGTAGAGGTCTTCGATGCCCTGGAGCAAGGATCTTCGAGTCAGACTACTTTTGGGTCCTGGGTTCTTCGAGTCCATTGAGGGTCCTTCATTGCAGGTTTCCGGAGTGATGAATAGTTGTTCCAAAAGTCTGGGCAAAGAAAGAAGACACAAGATGGCGTTTTGCAGTTATATATGAGTTTGAGCTCTATTGTTGGTACATGTGACTTTAGGTGTAAATAGGAAATGTAGTGTTTTCAGTTTTAAGTTCTGATTGGCTCCTGAATAATAATGTAAAGAAAGTAAAGCATAATCCTCGCCTCTGTGTTCTTAATAGAATTGAAAATTCTTATTGCGAATGCTGGAAAATCTTTTACTCTACCGTTGGTAAAAGAGTCTCTCAGCCATTGGTAAAAGAGTCTCTCAGATATGGAGTAGGGCAGAGAAGCATGATGTCACCAGGATTTTGAGGCCCAGAAGGGGGGCTGCTAGGGTCATCTTCCTCTCCATGTCCTCTCAGAACCCAGAATTCTAGCATGTCTAGAACTTTAGTCTGCTCTAGCTCTTACACGTACAATTTACAAAGTCTGGACCGAACTTGCAGTCTGAATTTTGAAGAGATGATCCGCAGCTCTATACTGCTATGGACAAAACAAGGCCCTTGTCAGACGCCCCCTGCTGGCTTGCTCACACACTTCATGCACTCCACAGTTTGGTCTGGACTGGCCTTGCAGTCTGCACTTTGACGATAGCGCACTGTCGCATTCATTATTAAACGTAATAGAATTGCATGTCCTCTTTGCTGAAACAGTGATAGAAGATTCAAACCCCAAGGGCTTCTGTTGATGATTAGGTAATTGCTATAATCTAATCAATAATGTCTCCATCTCTCTACTTCCTCCATGCTCGTCCCATACACAAGCAATGTTGCCTAATGCATCCTGGAATTTTTATGCTTTTGTTGGGTTATCCAAAATGGTTTTTTTAATAGTTTTTCTCAGAGTGCATGCTGAAAACAGTAAAATACAGGGTGGCATCTACTATTATTCACATTCCTGACTCATACATTTCAAATGATAATCCAATTTCTGATTCATTAATCTAGATTGCCTAAAATCTGAAATGTGGAAATTACCATTCATATTTGTTCGCAATTTCAGTTAACAGTTTCTAATTTGTATTTTTACTGAACTGCAATTTCGAATGGCTGATTTGCAAGTGTTCACACCAAGACACTCCTCTCGCGCCATCACTGCCGCACTGCTGAATGGGGAACATTTCCCTATCATATATTCATATTTTGCGCTTTAAACCATGTTCTTCATATATAAACCAGCGTTAATCCAAACTTTCATGTCCAAACTTAATCAATCACTGCAGAGACAGTGTCATGTCACTCCTTGGATTTTTATTTTCAATTTTCGATTTTTCACATTGATACTGCGCGCCCATCCAGGCTTTTCACAGTAGCACGTAATCCAAACAAATGATATGCTCGTCTAGGTAAACTCATCTCTCTTAGCCCAATGCATTTCGAGTCTAGTATGACTCTTCGTCAGGGGTCACTGCAATAAATTAAAAAAACAGCTCAAAAAACGGTGAACAACAGACCTGAATAGGTGTCAAAATATATTACATCACCCTCAATAAACTCACCCCACCTTGTCCTTGAAACATGTATATCTAGGTAACACACTTATGTTATCTATAAACCCCTCCGCCTCCCAACTCACCAATACTATCGGTAAGACGTTCACATTCCCTTCTGTAACCTCACCTTTTAACTGAACACCCAACATCTCTGCAAAACACAAGTTTCCCTTTCACTCGCCCCCCAACAAATCCACATCAAACCTAACACTGTGCATTACCTCAAAAAAGACGGAGTCGACAATCTAATCTCCTCGTACACCTCTCTCATGAAATACAAACATGATAGTCTCACACTGCCCGTTGCTCCCGTTCGTTTTAAACCAACGTCACACGCCTCCGTGCACCAATCAATCAAATTCTCAACCCCGTGACCTAACAACCCTCAGCTGTGTCTAAATAGCCCGTGCAGTAATCCCGAAACTACAGTTCCCAAAATGCGCTTTTCCACATCTATCAGTGTTATAGCTAAACTCAATCCTCAGATGAAAAAGAAACGTTAATTACAACCCACAGTTCCCTAAGCCAAACCCACTGAGTCCACACAACGATACCCAACACTCCCTTGCCAACTACTCCCAGCCCTCAACTACCCCCGAAATACAACCCCTAAGCAAACAAAACCCCAAATGTGCGCATTTTACATAAATCATGCTATGACAGACATTTTTAGAAATAAACATTTTTAGAAAAAACGTGAAAAACGGTGAAACTGCAAAACGAAAATCCATCAGGTCCAATGTTAACAGAACAATACTTTCTCAAACTGTTCCTTAAGATATCTTCTATGATGATGACAACTCGATGAGGTTCACTCAAGCTTTACGCTGTCTCTGCTGTGATCTGCGTACCTTGACTCAAATTTACACAGTTGTTCATAGTGGGGTGCAAATCTCTGTGGGGCGGAAAATATTGCGAAGCATATATGTGAAAATAGAGGATGCACTCCTTCCCTTACGTAAATACGTTGATTTTCGAAATAGCTTCAAGTAATGCGTGCGGTCAGAAACTGTGATCCGTCCCAGTCACAGTGTTTCAGACAAGAATTCACACCAAGACACTCCTCTCGCGCCATCACTGCCGCACTGCTGAATGGGGAACATTTCCCTATCATATATTCATATTTTGCGCTTTAAACCATGTTCTTCATATATAAACCAGCGTTAATCCAGACTTTCATGTCCAAACTTAATCAATCACTGCAGAGACAGTGTCATGTCACTCCTTGGATTTTTATTTTCAATTTTCGATTTTTCACATTGATACTGCGCGCCCATCCAGGCTTTTCACAGTAGCACGTAATCCAAACAAATGATATGCTCGTCTAGGTAAACTCATCTCTCTTAGCCCAATGCATTTCGAGTCTAGTATGACTCTTCGTCAGGGGTCACTGCAATAAATTAAAA
The DNA here is from genome assembly GCF_964204655.1 of Triturus cristatus. Classification (NCBI taxonomy): domain Eukaryota; kingdom Metazoa; phylum Chordata; class Amphibia; order Caudata; family Salamandridae; genus Triturus; species Triturus cristatus. The sequence goes on along the minus strand of NC_140584.1, from coordinate 194,160,970 downwards.
AAACAGCTCAAAAAACGGTGAACAACAGACCTGAATAGGTGTCAAAATATATTACATCACCCTCAATAAACTCACCCCACCTTGTCCTTGAAACATGTATATCTAGGTAACACACTTATGTTATCTATAAACCCCTCCACCTCCCAACTCACCAATACTATCGGTAAGACGTTCACATTCCCTTCTGTAACCTCACCTTTTAACTGAACACCCAACATCTCTGCAAAACACAAGTTTCCCTTTCACTCGCCCCCCAACAAATCCACATCAAACCTAACACTGTGCATTACCTCAAAAAAGACGGAGTCGACAATCTAATCTCCTCGTACACCTCTCTCATGAAATACAAACATGATAGTCTCACACTGCCCGTTGCTCCCGTTCGTTTTAAACCAACGTCACACGCCTCCATGCACCAATCAATCAAATTCTCAACCCCGTGACCTAACAACCCTCAGCTGTGTCTAAATAGCCCGTGCAGTAATCCCGAAACTACAGTTCCCAAAATGCGCTTTTCCACATCTATCAGTGTTATAGCTAAACTCAATCCTCAGATGAAAAAGAAACGTTAATTACAACCCACAGTTCCCTAAGCCAAACCCACTGAGTCCACACAACGATACCCAACACTCCCTTGCCAACTACTCCCAGCCCTCAACTACCCCCGAAATACAACCCCTAAGCAAACAAAACCCCAAATGTGCGCATTTTACATAAATCATGCTATGACAGACATTTTTAGAAATAAACATTTTTAGAAAAAACGTGAAAAACGGTGAAACTGCAAAACGAAAATCCATCAGGTCCAATGTTAACAGAACAATACTTTCTCAAACTGTTCCTTAAGATATCTTCTATGATGATGACAACTCGATGAGGTTCACTCAAGCTTTACGCTGTCTCTGCTGTGATCTGCGTACCTTGACTCAAATTTACACAGTTGTTCATAGTGGGGTGCAAATCTCTGTGGGGCGGAAAATATTGCGAAGCATATATGTGAAAATAGAGGATGCACTCCTTCCCTTACGTAAATACGTTGATTTTCGAAATAGCTTCAAGTAATGCGTGCGGTCAGAAACTGTGATCCGTCCCAGTCACAGTGTTTCAGACAAGAATTCACACCAAGACACTCCTCTCGCGCCATCACTGCCGCACTGCTGAATGGGGAACATTTCCCTATCATATATTCATATTTTGCGCTTTAAACCATGTTCTTCATATATAAACCAGCGTTAATCAAGACTTTCATGTCCAAACTTAATCAATCACTGCAGAGACAGTGTCATGTCACTCCTTGGATTTTTATTTTCAATTTTCGATTTTTCACATTGATACTGCGCGCCCATCCAGGCTTTTCACAGTAGCACGTAATCCAAACAAATGATATGCTCGTCTAGGTAAACTCATCTCTCTTAGCCCAATGCATTTCGAGTCTAGTATGACTCTTCGTCAGGGGTCACTGCAATAAATTAAAAAAACAGCTCAAAAAACGGTGAACAACAGACCTGAATAGGTGTCAAAATATATTACATCACCCTCAATAAACTCACCCCACCTTGTCCTTGAAACATGTATATCTAGGTAACACACTTATGTTATCTATAAACCCCTCCGCCTCCCAACTCACCAATACTATCGGTAAGACGTTCACATTCCCTTCTGTAACCTCACCTTTTAACTGAACACCCAACATCTCTGCAAAACACAAGTTTCCCTTTCACTCGCCCCCCAACAAATCCACATCAAACCTAACACTGTGCATTACCTCAAAAAAGACGGAGTCGACAATCTAATCTCCTCGTACACCTCTCTCATGAAATACAAACATGATAGTCTCACACTGCCCGTTGCTCCCGTTCGTTTTAAACCAACGTCACACGCCTCCGTGCACCAATCAATCAAATTCTCAACCCCGTGACCTAACAACCCTCAGCTGTGTCTAAATAGCCCGTGCAGTAATCCCGAAACTACAGTTCCCAAAATGCGCTTTTCCACATCTATCAGTGTTATAGCTAAACTCAATCCTCAGATGAAAAAGAAACGTTAATTACAACCCACAGTTCCCTAAGCCAAACCCACTGAGTCCACACAACGATACCCAACACTCCCTTGCCAACTACTCCCAGCCCTCAACTACCCCCGAAATACAACCCCTAAGCAAACAAAACCCCAAATGTGCGCATTTTACATAAATCATGCTATGACAGACATTTTTAGAAATAAACATTTTTAGAAAAAACGTGAAAAACGGTGAAACTGCAAAACGAAAATCCATCAGGTCCAATGTTAACAGAACAATACTTTCTCAAACTGTTCCTTAAGATATCTTCTATGATGATGACAACTCGATGAGGTTCACTCAAGCTTTACGCTGTCTCTGCTGTGATCTGCGTACCTTGACTCAAATTTACACAGTTGTTCATAGTGGGGTGCAAATCTCTGTGGGGCGGAAAATATTGCGAAGCATATATGTGAAAATAGAGGATGCACTCCTTCCCTTACGTAAATACGTTGATTTTCGAAATAGCTTCAAGTAATGCGTGCGGTCAGAAACTGTGATCCGTCCCAGTCACAGTGTTTCAGACAAGAATTCACACCAAGACACTCCTCTCGCGCCATCACTGCCGCACTGCTGAATGGGGAACATTTCCCTATCATATATTCATATTTTGCGCTTTAAACCATGTTCTTCATATATAAACCAGCGTTAATCCAAACTTTCATGTCCAAACTTAATCAATCACTGCAGAGACAGTGTCATGTCACTCCTTGGATTTTTATTTTCAATTTTCGATTTTTCACATTGATACTGCGCGCCCATCCAGGCTTTTCACAGTAGCACGTAATCCAAACAAATGATATGCTCGTCTAGGTAAACTCATCTCTCTTAGCCCAATGCATTTCGAGTCTAGTATGACTCTTCGTCAGGGGTCACTGCAATAAATTAAAAAAACAGCTCAAAAAACGGTGAACAACAGACCTGAATAGGTGTCAAAATATATTACATCACCCTCAATAAACTCACCCCACCTTGTCCTTGAAACATGTATATCTAGGTAACACACTTATGTTATCTATAAACCCCTCCGCCTCCCAACTCACCAATACTATCGGTAAGACGTTCACATTCCCTTCTGTAACCTCACCTTTTAACTGAACACCCAACATCTCTGCAAAACACAAGTTTCCCTTTCACTCGCCCCCCAACAAATCCACATCAAACCTAACACTGTGCATTACCTCAAAAAAGACGGAGTCGACAATCTAATCTCCTCGTACACCTCTCTCATGAAATACAAACATGATAGTCTCACACTGCCCGTTGCTCCCGTTCGTTTTAAACCAACGTCACACGCCTCCGTGCACCAATCAATCAAATTCTCAACCCCGTGACCTAACAACCCTCAGCTGTGTCTAAATAGCCCGTGCAGTAATCCCGAAACTACAGTTCCCAAAATGCGCTTTTCCACATCTATCAGTGTTATAGCTAAACTCAATCCTCAGATGAAAAAGAAACGTTAATTACAACCCACAGTTCCCTAAGCCAAACCCACTGAGTCCACACAACGATACCCAACACTCCCTTGCCAACTACTCCCAGCCCTCAACTACCCCCGAAATACAACCCCTAAGCAAACAAAACCCCAAATGTGCGCATTTTACATAAATCATGCTATGACAGACATTTTTAGAAATAAACATTTTTAGAAAAAACGTGAAAAACGGTGAAACTGCAAAACGAAAATCCATCAGGTCCAATGTTAACAGAACAATACTTTCTCAAACTGTTCCTTAAGATATCTTCTATGATGATGACAACTCGATGAGGTTCACTCAAGCTTTACGCTGTCTCTGCTGTGATCTGCGTACCTTGACTCAAATTTACACAGTTGTTCATAGTGGGGTGCAAATCTCTGTGGGGCGGAAAATATTGCGAAGCATATATGTGAAAATAGAGGATGCACTCCTTCCCTTACGTAAATACATTGATTTTCGAAATATCTTCAAGTAATGCGTGCGGTCAGAAACTGTGATCCGTCCCAGTCACAGTGTTTCAGACAAGAATTCACACCAAGACACTCCTCTCGCGCCATCGCTGCCGCACTGCTGAATGGGGAACATTTCCCTATCATATATTCATATTTTGCGCTTTAAACCATGTTCTTCATATATAAACCAGCGTTAATCCAAACTTTCATGTCCAAACTTAATCAATCACTGCAGAGACAGTGTCATGTCACTCCTTGGATTTTTATTTTCAATTTTCGATTTTTCACATTGATACTGCGCGCCCATCCAGGCTTTTCACAGTAGCACGTAATCCAAACAAATGATATGCTCGTCTAGGTAAACTCATCTCTCTTAGCCCAATGCATTTCGAGTCTAGTATGACTCTTCGTCAGGGGTCACTGCAATAAATTAAAAAAACAGCTCAACAAACGGTGAACAACAGACCTGAATAGGTGTCAAAATATATTACATCACCCTCAATAAACTCACCCCAAAGCCTGGATGGGCGCGCAGTATCAATGTGAAAAATCGAAAATTGAAAATAAAAATCCAAGGAGTGACATGACACTGTCTCTGCAGTGATTGATTAAGTTTGGACATGAAAGTTTGGATTAACGCTGGTTTATATATGAAGAACATGGTTTAAAGCGCAAAATATGAATATATGATAGGGAAATGTTCCCCATTCAGCAGTGCGGCAGTGATGGCGCGAGAGGAGTGTCTTGGTGTGAATTCTTGTCTGAAACACTGTGACTGGGACGGATCACAGTTTCTGACCGCACGCATTACTTGAAGCTATTTCGAAAATCAACGTATTTACGTAAGGGAAGGAGTGCATCCTCTATTTTCACATATATGCTTCGCAATATTTTCCGCCCCACAGAGATTTGCACCCCACTATGAACAACTGTGTAAATTTGAGTCAAGGTACGCAGATCACAGCAGAGACAGCGTAAAGCTTGAGTGAACCTCATCGAGTTGTCATCATCATAGAAGATATCTTAAGGAACAGTTTGAGAAAGTATTGTTCTGTTAACATTGGACCTGATGGATTTTCGTTTTGCAGTTTCACCGTTTTTCACGTTTTTTCTAAAAATGTTTATTTCTAAAAATGTCTGTCATAGCATGATTTATGTAAAATGCGCACATTTGGGGTTTTGTTTGCTTAGGGGTTGTATTTCGGGGGTAGTTGAGGGCTGGGAGTAGTTGGCAAGGGAGTGTTGGGTATCGTTGTGTGGACTCAGTGGGTTTGGCTTAGGGAACTGTGGGTTGTAATTAACGTTTCTTTTTCATCTGAGGATTGAGTTTAGCTATAACACTGATAGATGTGGAAAAGCGCATTTTGGGAACTGTAGTTTCGGGATTACTGCACGGGCTATTTAGACACAGCTGAGGGTTGTTAGGTCACGGGGTTGAGAATTTGATTGATTGGTGCACGGAGGCGTGTGACGTTGGTTTAAAACGAACGGGAGCAACGGGCAGTGTGAGACTATCATGTTTGTATTTCATGAGAGAGGTGTACGAGGAGATTAGATTGTCGACTCCGTCTTTTTTGAGGTAATGCACAGTGTTAGGTTTGATGTGGATTTGTTGGGGGGCGAGTGAAAGGGAAACTTGTGTTTTGCAGAGATGTTGGGTGTTCAGTTAAAAGGTGAGGTTACAGAAGGGAATGTGAACGTCTTACCGATAGTATTGGTGAGTTGGGAGGCGGAGGGGTTTATAGATAACATAAGTGTGTTACCTAGATATACATGTTTCAAGGACAAGGTGGGGTGAGTTTATTGAGGGTGATGTAATATATTTTGACACCTATTGAGGTCTGTTGTTCACCGTTTTTTGAGCTGTTTTTTTAATTTATTGCAGTGACCCCTGACGAAGAGTCATACTAGACTCGAAATGCATTGGGCTAAGAGAGATGAGTTTACCTAGACGAGCATATCATTTGTTTGGATTACGTGCTACTGTGAAAAGCCTGGATGGGCGCGCAGTATCAATGTGAAAAATCGAAAATTGAAAATAAAAATCCAAGGAGTGACATGACACTGTCTCTGCAGTGATTGATTAAGTTTGGACATGAAAGTTTGGATTAACGCTGGTTTATATATGAAGAACATGGTTTAAAGCGCAAAATATGAATATATGATAGGGAAATGTTCCCCATTCAGCAGTGCGGCAGTGATGGCGCGAGAGGAGTGTCTTGGTGTGAATTCTTGTCTGAAACACTGTGACTGGGACGGATCACAGTTTCTGACCGCACACATTACTTGAAGCTATTTCGAAAATCAACGTATTTACGTAAGGGAAGGAGTGCATCCTCTATTTTCACATATATGCTTCGCAATATTTTCCGCCCCACAGAGATTTGCACCCCACTATGAACAACTGTGTAAATTTGAGTCAAGGTACGCAGATCACAGCAGAGACAGCGTAAAGCTTGAGTGAACCTCATCGAGTTGTCATCATCATAGAAGATATCTTAAGGAACAGTTTGAGAAAGTATTGTTCTGTTAACATTGGACCTGATGGTTTTTCGTTTTGCAGTTTCACCGTTTTTCACGTTTTTTCTAAAAATGTTTATTTCTAAAAATGTCTGTCATAGCATGATTTATGTAAAATGCGCACATTTGGGGTTTTGTTTGCTTAGGGGTTGTATTTCGGGGGTAGTTGAGGGCTGGGAGTAGTTGGCAAGGGAGTGTTGGGTATCGTTGTGTGGACTCAGTGGGTTTGGCTTAGGGAACTGTGGGTTGTAATTAACGTTTCTTTTTCATCTGAGGATTGAGTTTAGCTATAACACTGATAGATGTGGAAAAGCGCATTTTGGGAACTGTAGTTTCGGGATTACTGCACGGGCTATTTAGACACAGCTGAGGGTTGTTAGGTCACGGGGTTGAGAATTTGATTGATTGGTGCATGGAGGCGTGTGACGTTGGTTTAAAACGAACGGGAGCAACGGGCAGTGTGAGACTATCATGTTTGTATTTCATGAGAGAGGTGTACGAGGAGATTAGATTGTCGACTCCGTCTTTTTTGAGGTAATGCACAGTGTTAGGTTTGATGTGGATTTGTTGGGGGGCGAGTGAAAGGGAAACTTGTGTTTTGCAGAGATGTTGGGTGTTCAGTTAAAAGGTGAGGTTACAGAAGGGAATGTGAACGTCTTACCGATAGTATTGGTGAGTTGGGAGGCGGAGGGGTTTATAGATAACATAAGTGTGTTACCTAGATATACATGTTTCAAGGACAAGGTGGGGTGAGTTTATTGAGGGTGATGTAATATATTTTGACACCTATTCAGGTCTGTTGTTCACCGTTTTTTGAGCTGTTTTTTTAATTTATTGCAGTGACCCCTGACGAAGAGTCATACTAGACTCGAAATGCATTGGGCTAAGAGAGATGAGTTTACCTAGACGAGCATATCATTTGTTTGGATTACGTGCTACTGTGAAAAGCCTGGATGGGCGCGCAGTATCAATGTGAAAAATCGAAAATTGAAAATAAAAATCCAAGGAGTGACATGACACTGTCTCTGCAGTGATTGATTAAGTTTGGACATGAAAGTTTGGATTAACGCTGGTTTATATATGAAGAACATGGTTTAAAGCGCAAAATATGAATATATGATAGGGAAATGTTCCCCATTCAGCAGTGCGGCAGTGATGGCGCGAGAGGAGTGTCTTGGTGTGAATTCTTGTCTGAAACACTGTGACTGGGACGGATCACAGTTTCTGACCGCACGCATTACTTGAAGCTATTACGAAAATCAACGTATTTACGTAAGGGAAGGAGTGCATCCTCTATTTTCACATATATGCTTCGCAATATTTTCCGCCCCACAGAGATTTGCACCCCACTATGAACAACTGTGTAAATTTGAGTCAAGGTACGCAGATCACAGCAGAGACAGCGTAAAGCTTGAGTGAACCTCATCGAGTTGTCATCATCATAGAAGATATCTTAAGGAACAGTTTGAGAAAGTATTGTTCTGTTAACATTGGACCTGATGGATTTTCGTTTTGCAGTTTCACCGTTTTTCACGTTTTTTCTAAAAATGTTTATTTCTAAAAATGTCTGTCATAGCATGATTTATGTAAAATGCGCACATTTGGGGTTTTGTTTGCTTAGGGGTTGTATTTCGGGGGTAGTTGAGGGCTGGGAGTAGTTGGCAAGGGAGTGTTGGGTATCGTTGTGTGGACTCAGTGGGTTTGGCTTAGGGAACTGTGGGTTGTAATTAACGTTTCTTTTTCATCTGAGGATTGAGTTTAGCTATAACACTGATAGATGTGGAAAAGCGCATTTTGGGAACTGTAGTTTCGGGATTACTGCACGGGCTATTTAGACACAGCTGAGGGTTGTTAGGTCACGGGGTTGAGAATTTGATTGATTGGTGCACGGAGGCGTGTGACGTTGGTTTAAAACGAACGGGAGCAACGGGCAGTGTGAGACTATCATGTTTGTATTTCATGAGAGAGGTGTACGAGGAGATTAGATTGTCGACTCCGTCTTTTTTGAGGTAATGCACAGTGTTAGGTTTGATGTGGATTTGTTGGGGGGCGAGTGAAAGGGAAACTTGTGTTTTGCAGAGATGTTGGGTGTTCAGTTAAAAGGTGAGGTTACAGAAGGGAATGTGAACGTCTTACCGATAGTATTGGTGAGTTGGGAGGCGGAGGGGTTTATAGATAACATAAGTGGGGGAACAACCTTTACAACGCAACTTTTACAACGCACTACCATTACAACGCATTTTTTACAACGCATAATCCATTACAACGCATGATATTACAACGCATGACACTACAACGCATTTTTAAAAACTACCATTACAACGCATTCCATTACAACGCATACTACCATTACAACGCATACCATTACAACGCATAATATTACACTATACTATCCAACACTTACTCTACTGATGCACCCCCTGGAGTTAGAATAGTAATTTTTACCCCTATACTATCCAACACTTACCCTACTGATGCACCCCCTGGAGTTAGAATAGTAATTTTTACCCCTATACTATCCAACACTTACCCTACTGATGCACCCCCTGGAGTTAGAATAGTAATTTTTACCCCTATACTATCCAACACTTACCCTACTGATGCACCCCCTGGAGTTAGAATAGTAATTTTTACCCCTATACTATCCAACACTTACCCTACTGATGCACCCCCTGGAGTTAGAATAGTAATTTTTACCCCTATACTATCCAACACTTACCCTACTGATGCACCCCCTGGAGTTAGAATAGTAATTTTTACCCCTATACTATCCAACACTTACCCTACTGATGCACCCCCTGGAGTTAGAATAGTAATTTTTACCCCTATACTATCCAACACTTACCCTACTGATGCACCCCCTGGAGTTAGAATAGTAATTTTTACCCCTATACTATCCAACACTTACCCTACTGATGCACCCCCTGGAGTTAGAATAGTAATTTTTACCCCTATACTATCCAACACTTTCCCTACTGATTCACCCCCTGGAGTTAGAATAGTAATTTTTACCTCTATACTATCCAACACTTACCCTACTGATGCACCCCCTGGAGTTAGAATAGTAATTTTTTCCCCTATACTATCCAACACTTACCCTACTGATGCACCCCCTGGAGTTAGTATAGTAATTTTTACCCCTATACTATCCAACACTTACCCTACTGATGCACCCCCTGGAGTTAGAATAGTAATTTTTACCCCTATACTATCCAACACTTTCCCTACTGATGCACCCCCTGGAGTTAGAATAGTAATTTTTACCCCTATACTATCCAACACTTACCCTACTGATGCACCCCCTGGAGTTAGAATAGTAATTTTTACCCCTACACTATCCAACACTTACCCTACTGTTGCACCCCCTGGAGTTAGAATATTAATTTTTACCCCTACACTATCCAACACTTACCCTACTGTTGCACCCCCTGGAGTTAGAATAGTATTTTTTACCCCTATACTATCTAATACTTACCTTAAATGTAATTTAATATTATGCGTTGTAATGGTATGCGTTGTAAAGGTAGTATGCGTTGTAATGGTAGTGCGTTGTAAAGGTATTTTTTTAAAATGCGTTGTAGTGTCATGCGTTGTAATGTCATGCGTTGTAATGGATTATGCGTTGTAAAAAATGCGTTGTAAGTGCATGCGTTGTAATAGTGTGCGTTGTAACGTCATACATCCACATAAGTGTGTTACCTAGATATACATGTTTCAAGGACAAGGTGGGGTGAGTTTATTGAGGGTGATGTAATATATTTTGACACCTATTCAGGTCTGTTGTTCACCGTTTTTTGAGCTGTTTTTTTAATTTATTGCAGTGACCCCTGACGAAGAGTCATACTAGACTCGAAATGCATTGGGCTAAGAGAGATGAGTTTACCTAGACGAGCATATCATTTGTTTGGATTACGTGCTACTGTGAAAAGCCTGGATGGGCGCGCAGTATCAATGTGAAAAATCGAAAATTGAAAATAAAAATCCAAGGAGTGACATGACACTGTCTCTGCAGTGATTGATTAAGTTTGGACATGAAAGTTTGGATTAACGCTGGTTTATATATGAAGAACATGGTTTAAAGCGCAAAATATGAATATATGATAGGGAAATGTTCCCCATTCAGCAGTGCGGCAGTGATGGCGCGAGAGGAGTGTCTGGTGTGAATTCTTGTCTGAAACACTGTGACTGGGACGGATCACAGTTTCTGACCGCACGCATTACTTGAAGCTATTTCGAAAATCAACGTATTTACGTAAGGGAAGGAGTGCATCCTTTATTTTCACATATATGATTTGCAAGTGTGACACTGTCGGCAAATTATGTCCCCGCCAACCTCCAAAGCAGGAAGTGAAATGCTACATTCCCTTCTGAGAGTACAAAGCAGCAGAGGGTGAGCAGTGAGTATCAAAATCTGAAAATGGCGCCCAGTGTTCCTGAAAATGAGCAAGTTGCCAACAGTACATACATTGAGTGACGAGGAGTTGGATATTTTCGTAGGAGAAGGTGTGGCATATAATGATCAACTGTTCACTTTCTGCAGGGCTTTAAGTGGGATGTAAAAACTAGGGGGTCTCTCAAAGGGGCGTGGCTGATGTAATTAAGGGCGTGGCTTAAAAACTCCTAAGCCAAAAATCTCTGCTTAGCATAGTGTGCCGCCCAACTTGTATTTTGCTGTTTCTGTCATTACATCCACATTATGATACAAGTAACATCATACCTACAACAAGCCAGGACTATTGGCTTTGTCAATGGTTGTTAGTTGCATAAGATAAATAAGCAGCAACTATGGCTTGTATATAATATTGAAAAAGCTTCCACTTAAAGCCCCGGTGACACCAAGATAATGTTGTTGCTCCTGAGTTTCAAAAAGAGAAGGGAAAACCAGAGAGAAAATGACTCTCTTTAAAGGATTTTGCTTCCCCTAGAACGCTCCCCTGGCGTGACGTCATGCCCTAACTTCGTGAGAAGTGAGCACACGCTCATCGATGTGCCTGCGGTCACTGCAGTCCGGAAAAAACACGGACCACTGTGCCAAAGCACAGAACAGAGCCCGATAGAGACCCGTTTCGAGGCCCCCTTTAAAAAACTGCCAGTGCGCTGACCCGGTGAGACCCGGCCCACTTAAAGTCCTGACTTTCTGTGCTACTAAAAGAACTATTGTGACTGCGGGTTCAACAGTGTACCAGTGTTGTGGGAGAAACATCTTGAATTGCTGAAGAATTTAAAACAATTGCCACTCGTCTTGTAGCAAAGAAAAAATGGGAACTTGCAGAAGAGAAGCAACTGCCACATGCCGGGGATTTATCATCTGAGCCACCAGCATCTCAGGTGGAAGAGTGTTAATTAAAAGCACCTTGTTGACAGAACCAGTGTCTGGAGCGTCAAACATTTGTCAACACATTCACCAGCTGGTAAATTCACACATTTAAAAATATTTATTTAATTGTTAGTGTTGCTAAGTATTTTTTTTTTAAGGTTATTGTTTATTACTCAAAAAAAGATTCATTTTCACATTACATTTAGACCATTACAGTGCATTCTTACTACTATGGTGCCGATTCCGATCCGGTAAAAAGGCCCTACGAATCGTCATACGGAGCGTTTTCTCCGTACGACTCGTACCCGGTAAACTGTCCATACAACCTAGGAAGTACGATTCGTACAGAAAGCCTATTTCCGTACGAATCGTACAAAAGACCGTACGGGTAAAAAAACCCTACGAATCAGATCCGGAACAGCCTGTACGCGACATCCGTACGTATGTAAGCAGCGTTTTACGGCCCAGCAAGTACGATCCGTCCCTACGGCACTCCGTACGGCTCTTTTTTTACGGGAGCCAAAAACAGCCGTAAAAGCAGAGTCCCCAGGGGTACGAGTTGTACAGGCCCCCTACCCCCTGTATGTACGCACTGTACCCCCACCCCCGTATGTATGCACCGTACCCCCACCACCCCTGTATGTACGCACTGTACCCCCACCACCCGTATGTACGCACCGTACCACCACCATCCCCCGTATGTACGCACCGCACCCCCACCCCCATATGTACGCACCATACCCCACCACCCCCGTATGTACGCACCGTACCTCCACCCCCGTATGCATGCACCGTACCCCCACCACCCCCGTATGTACACACCGTACCCCCACCCCCGTATGTACGCACCGTACCCCCAGCGCATACGCGCTGGGGTTTGGTGCATACATACGGGGGTGGGGGTACGGTGCGTACATACAGGGGGTGCCTGTACGACTCGTACCCCGGGAACAACTTTTCCCGGGCTACGAGTCGTACAAACTTCGCTTCGTAGCGGGTAGAGTCATTCCCCGTGTACGGGACGTTTTCCGTACGATTCGTAAATCGGATAGCCGGTCCGGATCGTACTAGTACGCTCGGACTGTCTTTTTACGAATCGTACGGAAAAGTGTCCGGGTATGTCTCGTACAACTTTTCCTGCTACGATTCGTACGGAGCGGGCCGATCCGTATGTACTTTTTCCCATACGAATCGTACTTCACGGGTCGGACGTGACTTGTATGATTCGTACGGAAAAAAATACGGATACGAGTCGTACGGAAATATTTTTTAACGGATCAGAATCTTTGAATTTAAGAATACATATATTATTAAAAAACATTTTGTTGAAACTTTAAATCCAATAAATATTGAAAACTATGTGCACATAAGAACAATGACAATAGTATAGCAGAAGTTAACTTTGCTAACGTTTATAAGAAATATCCAAAAATATATTTATAACAAAATTTAAACCATGGATGTACATATTGCAGACACCGAGGATGTTGCAGACGAGGAAAACGAAGAGGATGTCCAGTTTGGCTAAACATAGTGGCATAGAGACACAATCCCTACAGGGCCTTTACTGATGAGTCTGCAGCAATGCATTATAAAGTGACTCGAAGTAGGAGAGCCCCACAGCAGCCTACTCCACCATAGACTCCAAGACATCAAGCTCAGCAGCAGAGGCTTTTAATGTGCCCCAAACTGGTGTCAAAGCTAGATCAATGTTTGATCAGGATGTGGATGCCCTGCAGGTGTTTCTACTTAAAGGGCATGTCAAGCTTTAGAAACATCTATGCCGACTGTACAGTGTCAGCAAGTGACTTCCTGCAAGCACTTGGTACTAAGATGGATGCTTCGGGGACTCTTGTTCAATAGGGTCTTAAATCAGTGCCTGAAGTATTAACTGAACCTGTAATTCCATTATTTGGTGCAATACCTGAGGAAAGCAATATTTAAAGGCACAGTGCAAGAAACATACTTGAAAGGGTAAGTAGACATGCTAGAGACATAGAAACATTGGATAATGCTGTTAGTGGCCTTACTAGTAGAGCTCTAAATATACAGATTGAAATGCGAGTATGGGTAAACTGCTTCTACATTTCTCACATATGTCACTATAGCAGTTGTAGCCTGGCTAACTTTACAAGCACGCAGGTCACATGAAAGTGAGGAGGCACCAGGAGAGTTTGGGGGCCGGATTTACACCCACATTGCACATTAGGGGTTGATTTAATAATCACAGAACATTTGTAGATCCAACCCAGTCTGTTGTTTGGCCTCAGATGAAATCTTCACTAGGGTTGTGGCTTGGGGAGATGGTGTGGGGAAGGGGAGGTGTAGGTGCTTGGGTGCAGGAGAACAGGAAATATTTAAATCGCCTGTCACTGAAGGAAGCACTCATCTCTATGCGGTCACAACACTTTTACTTTAATATACCACCGATCCCTCCTATTGACACCAGAAAGCAACGCAGAAAGCAAATATCTTCTGGGATGCTCACTGAATGGAGTCAAGGCGGCCTGTGGATATTATCTTTGGTTCTGTTTGGTAATGGATGTGTTTTTTCTGGATACTGGTTGGCGATGTTAGATTAGATTAATGTATTGTAGTGTTCTGCACAGTATTGCTTATCTTTGGGTGTCGTAGAATTATCAGGGCTACATAACACCAAAGGTGAGGACTGCGCATGTCTCATTATATAAGTCCTAAAAGCTTGTGTGCCACAGTTTAAACCTGCGGTGCACTAGCAGATCTCTGGAGGATCCAGGTTTGGACTAGCAGAAGGGAGTGTTGAGAAGTTGTCCTTTGTTCTAGTAGTGTGGATCTAACCTGGCCTTCAGGCTGCTTCAGGAAGTTAACAGCAGGATAATGACGTTGCCAAAGACACAGGAATAACCTTGCCACAGAAATAACTGGTTCAAGACATGTGCTATGACGGCACTAAAAGTAACTCCGGGGAGCTGATTGCGGAAGGATTTTTCGCAATGAAGTAAGAGACACTGGCATTACTGACACACTACAATTCTCGAAGATAATGTTGTAATTTAGCCTAGTACTGGAGCGACGTCACCCACACTTATATTGATGTTAGAACCCTAGTTCCATTTTTAAAACACATCAACAAAGGGTAGAGAGAAAAGAGCAGAGCAAGGGTATGCAGGAGAGAGAGCTCATGTAGACTGGAAGAGACAACAGAAAGGATGGGGCGAGAGAAGAGCATGGATAGCAAGGGAGTGGAAAGAGAGCAGCAGCAGAATGTGGAGAGGCCACATTCAAAACAAACTAATAGAGGTGACAGACCAGGAGTAACAAAGGAAATAGAGAGAAGAGGTAGAGCGGTGTGAGGGCAGACAATGGAGCAGTGGCGGCTGGCATCTACGGGGAAGGTGTGTTAAATGGTAGCGGCAGTTTCAGTCGATAACCTTTCAAGTATTTGCCCGGAGGTAATCGCCTCTCATACCACTCGATGATTTTACCAATAAAAGAGGCAGGCGCCGGAGACTGGAAGGCAGGAAACAAAGTTTTATTCCGTCGGAGCAGAACACATCAGATCAGACAGCAAGGTATCGTCACGAGGTGCTCTAACTGCATCTCTGAGACCTGGTCTCTTATACACCGGTTTATTGCTTTATTACATATAGTACATTCTTGAGATTCTCTTGATGCCTGAAAGAACATCCCCTGAAGCCCCGGCTCAGATCCGATCCCACACATAGTTACAGTAGAGGTTCCCACCCTACCCGCAGTGGGAGATGGCTATCGCGCAGCAGGGAATTCCGCTAATTCCCGGGGGTATGTGCAACCGGCCGGGTCTCAGGGGGTAGGGGCTTTGATCTACTGTAATCCCTTTGATGCGGGGTGTTTCCCTTACAGTAGGGGCAATAAACTGCATCCGCAGGGCTAGGTGATGGCCTGGGACCAGTTCGGACAATGGGGCGCAGAGGAAGGGGGTTATCAAAGGAGAGGCATGACCATGTATGGGTTGTCGGTCGGAAGTGGTTCCGTAGCAGGGTCGCGCAGAAGGAGAGGGTTTATGGCCTGTATGAGAGAGCGGGGGTGGCCGGCGCGCGGGGGATGCTCGCAGCGCCAAGGGGACCGCGCTGGCGATTGACAATGAGTGGGGAGAGAGTGGGGTGCCTAAAATGGCGGCCGTGCATTCGCTGTGCGTGGCGCTGGGGAGAGGCAAGATGGCGCAGATAATGTTCAGTTTGCAAGCTAAATTTCCACAGGTGCACGCGCAATAAAAAATTAAAAACATACCTAAAGGTGAACACAACGTCCTCTGCACCCAACGTCTTCTTTCTCCGACTGCAGCCCGGCAAACAGGAAACTCCCTTGGGCAGTCATGGCGCTGTTCTCACCAGCATGAGAGCAGCTCTAGGATTGGTGAGAGCGGCCTGACTCGGCACTCCACAGCGCTGTGGAGGCTTTGGCTTGCTGTAACCCAGCTGTCTTACGACAGCTGGGTTAGAGCTGTTGAAAGTGCGCATGTATGGATGGCCGTCGCAAGACAGCCGGCCAAAAAGACATGTGCACTTTAAACAGTGCTCAGCCAGCCCACACTCCTCCCTGCTGCTGTCACTCTGCTGCTGTCTCTCAGCAGCGGCCCGCCCCGTCCTGGCACTCTGCCAGGGAAGGGGCATGAAAAATAACATGGTAATACATTTCTATTTTATTTTTCATCTCTGGGGCTTTGGGGGGGGAGGTTAAGTGGGACAATGCTCATCTGCTGCAGCAGAGAAAGAGGCAAGAGATAGAGAGCAGAGCAGGAGTAGATAACAGAGAGGGAGGCAGCCCCAGTGGTGGGAGTAGACTATGCCTGTGGTGGGAGGGGGCCACACCAGAAGTGGAAGTGGAGTGAGCCAAATCTGTGGAGGGAGTGGGCAGCACCAGTTCGGCAACTGAACCACACCAGCGGTGGTAGTGGGTTCTACTTGTGGTTAAAGGGTGTGACACCAGCGGTGGTAGTGGGAAGTGACCTCCTTAAAAAAAGTTTGGGCGCAAGCACGTTTTTCACAAATTAAACATTGCATATACTATATGGAACACAATGTTCCGAAAGTAGGTTTTCAAAGGCCTCAACCCTCATGTACCAGCAATGAACAACCCTACCCTAATGGCAATCTGGCTGGTGATACATTGCCAACTGCTTTGTATCTGCTGGCCTTCGTTTTTTGGCAGTGTTTGAAGCAAGAATCAAGGAATTGGGCTGCAACAGAACTAGATGTACCGCCAAGCATAAGCAACTTGTTCTTGTCTAAATGTCCTGTCCACCCACTTGAGCTTCAGGGCACAAGAATTTTGAATCCACTTGTTTACCCACATGAAACCTGCTGTATGAGGTTCCTGCTGTGAACAACACTAGATGTTTGAAAGATTGCATGTTTGTTTTGAACACCAGAATGTCATTTTCAGTAGCAGCTCGCACAGGTAAGAGTGGTGGGGTGGGGGCGGGGCAGGGTGGAAGGTGGTGCAAGTCGACAGACAATGGGATAAGTAATATTAAATAAATTAAACCACTTACTATGGCTCGCCGCATCACCGACGCGGCGATGCGGCGAGCAACAAGTAAGTTGTTTTATTTATTTAATATTAGTTATCCCGCCGTCTGTTGACTTACACAACCCCCCACCACACGCTGCCCCCAACACACCCCACCGCTCTTACCTGTACGAGCCTCTACGGGTCATTTTAAAAACAAACGTGAGAATTTTGATGCCTAGGTGATCATAATCAAGTGCTTTTTTATATTACTTTCTGCCCTTTTTGGGTTTAAAAAAAGAAATCATTGTACAAAATGTCCCCTATTTTCTATTAAAAAACCCTCTCACCAGCAATTCAGTTAACAGATGCAGAGGAGAGTGAGCCTCCCAGTGATGCGTACTATTGCTATAGTTTTCTCCCATGGAAAAACAGCTTGGTACAAATAATATTTGCACTGGGTATCATGCATTTTTGCACCCACTGATGCCTATTCACTCAAAAATAAGGATAACTTGTGTAAATGGGTTTGTCACACATTTTGTATGTGTTATTACTCAGTCAACTGTTTTGTATGGCCAATTATCACTATGTAATGTAAAACACACTTATAAAGCGCACTATCACCCCACGGGTATCCTGGCGCTGAGATTACCTTACATTTCACTGAGCACATAAGCAACCAGACCAGACGGAATTATTCAGAGCGAAGGTTGGGCTCCACAATATCCTATGTAGGACTGAGCCCATATTATGTATAGGGGGCCCTGGCCTGGTCCACACCATGGTGCACTTATAACTGGGTGCGCTGGGTACAGACCTGTTCAGTGCACCCTATCACCTTTAATGTGCTGCCTGTAGCACAGCCATGAATTTCAACCATATCATGAAGAGCTACGGTGGCTCATGACAGAACCTTTTGCCTGTTTATTTGCTTTAGAGGTGTCTAAAGTTTATACATATAACTCAGAAATTAATATGATGTGAGTGAATGTAAGAAGTTTAGATAGCACAAGTCAGAAACAGGAAGGCAATTCTTCCTCACTATTTCTGACTCGTGATGTCTGTGTTCCATGTATTAATTCGGACAAATCCGCACAAAAAACACACGCTTGGTTCTGCGCTGAGCCTACACTGATCTTTATAATACCGCCCCTGATATTTGATACAGTCCGTCGCTATTTCACAGCGCAGGGGACCATGTGGCCGGCTTTTAAAATGTAGCCAGAGATCCCCCTGCAAGCGGCTACAATGAGGGACGCTGCCAATGGCAGGGGAATGCCTGGGGGGTCCCTGGGACACCTCTCTCCACACTTTCAAGGGGCCACCAATGGGATCTCAATGACTATGCACAGTTGTGGTTGGAAATATCGAGAACAAAATATCAAAAGTATCGGGAGACAAAATATCGAACAGGTAAGTACACAGAGAGAGAAAAGGATTTACTATTTTTAACTCCACCTCCATGTACCTTCAAGTTATTTTCATATATATATATATAAAAAAAACTAAGATGAAAGTAACGCTATAAGTAAGTGAAATCATCATTAACAACGAAACGTTTGAAACAAAAAAGAAAACACAGAAATTCACAAGTTATAGGTATAGTTATCTCAAGGAACTAAAACTTGTGCTCTAAGGTAACTATAGCTCCCGCTCCCGCCATGCACAGTTTTCATTGCAAATGTTGCACTGATATTATCAATGATGTCATAGAAGATCTCAGCACTGATGTAATTTGTGGTGTTAAAGTTACTTGAGGGCACAAGTTATAGTTACTTGAGATATCTATGAATATTACTGGTTAATTTCTGTGTTTTTTTAAATTTTAAAACATTACATTGTTACTGAACATTTCACCTATCTATAACGTTACTTCCACCTTTGTTTTTTTCAGTGAATTTCTAGGTTTTTTTTAAACGTAAATTAATATTTTGTTAACATACGTAAAGCCAACCTCCTGCTGGGCACGGCCATCGGCCGTGCACGGTGGGAGGTTGGCAGCAAGGCCTAGCCTATGGCCAGGCCCTGTTTCAAACCCCTTGCAGGCAGCCAACCACCCCTGCACAATGCCTTTGGCCGTGCGCAGCAGGGGGTTGACTGTGGCCAACCCACACGGAGGCAGCCAACCCCACTTTGCACACAGAATTTCATCATGTGCGCTGTGGGGTTTGCCGCAGAGCCTAGCTTGCCAGGCCCTGCGTCCAACTCCCGGCAGGCAGCCTTCCAGAGGCAGCCAACCCCATGCCACACACGGGCTTTGGTCACGCATGGGGTTGGTCATGGAGCCAGGCTTGCAGCCAGGCCCTGCGTTCAACTCCCCGTAGGCTGCCAACCTCATGCTGCACACAGACTTTGGCCGTGTGCAACAGGGGTTTAGCCACAGGGCTTGGCGTGCCACCAGGGCATGCGTCCAACTTCCCGTAGGCTGCCAACCTCATGCTGTGCACAGACTTTGGCCATGTGCGACAGGGGTTTAGCCACAGGGCTTGGCTTGCCACCAGGCTCTGTGGTTAATAGCCTAGCAGGCTTTCAACCCCACGCAATGCACAGCCTTTAGGCAGGAGCAATATGTGTTCTGTTTCCCTGCCCCCAGCAGCACAGACAGGAAAACAGAACATAAGTTTGCTCAAAGCTGATAGGAGCATGTTTAAAGCTCCAGCCGGCTTGGAGCAGACTTCCATGTTTGCTCCCATTAGGCTGGAGATTTAAAAATGCTCGAGCCAGACGAGACCAAACACGTTTACCCACCTGCACTGCTGCGGGCAGGGAAACTACTGTGTCCCGAGGTTGGGCTCCCCAGGACAGTCATTGAGCCGGCCCCAGGAGGAGACTTTAAAGAGTCAGGGAGGGGGACCGCACAGCCTCCTTCCCTTTAACGTTATTTACAGCTCTGGGGGATAGGGTATCTGGGGCCTATTCAGGCTCGGTAAAGGGGGTCGCCCGGCCCCCTCCCTTATTGTAAAAAAATCGCCCCCGGGAGATAGGATGCCCAGGGCCTACGAATGCTCGGGTAGGGGCCACGCAAAACCCCTTCCCTTAGTTGACATACCTGGTCCCGGGGGATGGGGTCCCCAGGGACCTAAATTATCTCTTAGGAGGGGTGCCCTACTAATGTCCCCCTCGCCATATATATTTATAACAAAATGGCAGCAGTCATTTTATTTATTTTTTGTGCTACGATACCGAGGGAGTCTTGGGGGATCACAGAGAAAATTGCAGTTTTTTAAATTTGGGCCCTGCTGGGGGGTCTTTTTGAGTCTACGGGGGCAAGATATCCCTAACCTGCCTCCTTATGTTATTTTATTTAAAAACCTCAGGACAGGGGACTTAGTCTACAAGTCATGTAATGGCTGCCAGCAACATTTTTCTCATGTTGCTGGCAGCCAATTAGAGCGCTCACTCCCGCAGAAGTTTGACTTTTGTGGGAGCGAATTGACCCAAAGGAGAAAAGCTCCCTGGGCCAATCAGAATGCTCTATTTTTAAAATTGGGTTCGAGTGACTCTTGCGAGAGTCTCTCGGACCCAACTATACAGATATACAATTATTTTGTAACCTTAATTTACCAAAAACGACATAACGGATTTGCACCAATTTACAAAAAACACAATCTGAGGGACAAGATTTAGCTTCCTGCCAAACATGGTGTAATTTCGTTCAGCAGTTTTTGTGGTACCGCTGCCTAAAGAAGTTCATGGAAAATTCAATGGGAAATTTGCTTTTTGGGCCCCCCTCCTTTTTTCTCAACCTCTGCTTGACGGATCACCCCAAAACTTTCCAGAAAGGAGCTGAGGTGAATTTGCTTTTGGAAAGTTTCATGAAGATTCGTCAAATGGCACTAAAGTTATTAGCAAATCAAAAATCACCTTGTCTATGGAAAAGCAACCGCCACTGGGTAATGTAATATATATTTATTTATATATTTAGACACACACACATGCATATATATACATATCACCATGGTACGTATATGTAGAGTTATCTATAGGCAATGTATACAAACATACCTTTCAATATTTTGTCCTTTGATATCTAGGTCACAATATTATGACCATTCATAACTTTCTGCTCAATATTTTAAAACTACACCATATGCACCGTCTCTTTGTGGCACACAATTAGTGTGCCTCCTGACACCTCCTTTGCCTTTGCCCCTACATCTATAATGTTATGTTATGTTACTAGCGTTTGCTGAGCGCAAATACACCGGGACGGTTTCTTGGCACTTGGGAAACAGAAGTACTGCGCACTACTTACTGGGTTTAATCACATGCTTGTTTAAAAAGCCATGTTTTTAGTAATTGCTTGAATCTCATGTAGCTAGGGGTGGTTTTTATCACATTGGGAATGGAGTTACAGATGCGGTGGGCCAGAACTGAAAATCTGGAAGCTCCGATTTTCTTCTTTTTAAATTTGGGATTTGTGAGATGGTTAAAATGGAGGGATCTTAGATTATGGTTGAGAATATATTTTCGAATTCGAGCTGATACGAAAGCTGGGTTTCTTCCGCGAAGGGATTTAAAAATGATGCAGCACGTCTTGAAGACGGTCCTTTGCTGTGAAGTGATATTCAAAGTACGGCCCTCCTGACCTTCACATGCGGCCCCCAGCAGTACCAATGCACTCGGCTGCTGTTTACTTAATCGAGCAATAACATTCAGAAAGATGTTAAATAAACAGCACGCGTGAAGTAAAAGAGAAGCAAGAAATGAGGTGTCCTCCACCACTTACATTTAAGAAAGCAATGACATTTTGCATCAAACGTGTAAAAATATGATAAACAGCCGCGGTCGGTAGTAGGAGTAACTGCAGGGCGGTGACGTGGGGAGGAGGAGGGGCAGGGTGGGGGGGCAGTAAACTATGGATTACGGAGGTTTACAGGTAAGTTAACATATAAATTAATAAAACGAATTTCGTTGCGTGCACTGCATCACATTTGGGGATGCAGTGCACGCAACGAAATTCGTTTTATTAATTTATATGTTAACTTACCTGTAAACCTCCGTAATCCATAGTTTACTACCCCCCACCCTACCCCTCCTCCTCCCCACGTCACCGCCCTGCAGTTACTCCTACTACCGACCGCGGCTGATGATAAAGTCTCTTAAAAATTCAAAAAAGTATATTTCTTTAACACGCAGATGCATTTGCCCTTATTACATCAGCTTATATCAGGGCATTCAGAAGTGTTTCTAAAATTAACATAGTAACATTCATTCGTCCACCCATCGTGACAACAATGCCAATAGTGAACTAAAAGGTATGTCATTTGTCACACACAACCTTCTGGGTGGTCTGGGTTGTTATTATACATGTACAACATTATAGTTTATTAAACCAAACACAAGGAAGAAGGTTTTGTACAGAGCATATACTGAACTCAAGTATTTCAAGGTGCTCCTATATGTCATAGTCAAGAAAAAGGAGGCAAAGTGAAATTAGGCAATTGTTTAGGATTACACAATTTGGTCAAATAGGGAAGCCAGGATTGATCCCAGGTTTTCTGGTTTCACATTGTGCAATTATATTGCATTCAAATTCAATAAACCAGCTACTTCCTTTTTACACTTGAATCTCCCAAGCTAGCTATAGCCCCCACCTTAACCCCTGTCCTCACAAAGCCGCACTTCCACCATGCTGGCATCAATGAGGCCCTCTGGCACACCACAGACCACACTTTGCTGCCCCTGGGAAAATGTTTGCGAGTACCCATGTTCTACAAGAAGCCAGTGTAATTTTCTCATTATAGGGGTAATGTGATAGTGTCTTGGTTGATGGAATGCCCAGGTTAAGAGAGAGTTTGTATAGTCTATCCTAGAGATGGCCAAGGCAATAACTACTTGGACAAAAGCCTCAGAGATAAGGAATTTACTGATATTCAGGAGTTGCAAGAACCAGAAAGAAGTCACCACTCCTAGCTGGGCTTCATAGAGAGAGCATCATTAATGAGGGCCCCAAGACTTTTTACTGATTTCTTGGGCTATTGGGGAACGCCCATCACTGGTGGCCAAAAAGAGGGACTCCAAAAATCAGATTTGTTTCTGGTTATGACAATTTCTGTTTTTTCAGAATTTAACTCTAGATGATGGCTGTTTGTCCAATCACGGATGAATAGCATCATGTTTTGAAAGGCTTCTTGTGATTCAGATGAGTTGTTAATAGCGAAGAGTAGCTGCTTGTTGTCTGCGTAGGTGTACATTCTGACATTAGTTTTTTTTTTAGAGTGTGTACCAGAGGACAGATGTACAGATTGAACAAGTGAGGGGACAGGGAGAGTCCCTGCGGTTCTCCTCAGTTCAACTGAACCTTAGAAGACCTGAAGGGGGACAACCGAACCAACTGGGAGCGGTCTTTTAGGAAGGAGATGACCCAATTAAGAGCTGTGCCCTGCAACCCCATGGCTCTGACATGGTCCACCAAGAGGTCTTTGTCGACCATGTTAAAAGCCGCCAATAGGTCAAGGAGGACCAGCGCCTGGGTGATGCCCCTGTCGACTTCTTCTTACATGTCATCCACTATAGAGAGGATGACAGCTTCGGTTGAATGGACTGGCCGGAAGCCCGCCTGATGAGGGTAGCTGAAATTGGATTCCTCTAGGAAGGAGCAGAGGTGATGAGTGAAGTGTGCCTCTAGTATCTTCGCTAGATAGGGAAGCATGGAAATAGGGTGGTACTTTTTCAAGACAAGTAGATCTTTTCCAGATGTTTTTTGGAGTGGTACCACAATGGTCTCTTTCAAGGGACTGGGGAAAATGCCTCGGCTGATAGATGAGTTGAGGAGGGATATAGCCAGGTCTGAGAAGGTAGAAAATACAGTTTTTAGTATTTTAGGGGGCAAGTATCATTTGGAGATTCTGACTTAACTTTGGTCATCAGGTCCACAAGGAAATCCTTGCTGATAGCGAGAAAATCAAAGAGTGTTATAGGGTTTCTATCTTCTGAAGAAGTTGCATTGAGAAATAGGCTGGAATGTATACTGTCTTTTATCAACTTGATGTTATCAATGAAGAAGGAGTAGAGGGCATTGTATAGATTCTGAGTTGGTAGAATAGGCAAGGTCATTCTGTCTGGGTTTGACAATTCAGCAACAATTCTGAAGATCTCCTTGGATTTGTTCACAGAGTTTAGTATTTTATTAGAAAAAAAGATGGATTTAGCTTGCATAATACGTTTCTTATATTCTTTGAGATGATTTGTATACATTTCCTTTTTATCAGGCAAGTAATTATTTCACCATTCATGTTCAGCCCGGCGAAGTTCAAGTTTGGCTGATTTCAAATCTTCAGAGAACCATTTGAACATGTCATGATGTCTGCCCTGTTTAGCTTTGCTGAGGGGGGCATGCATATTGCTGGCTAATGTTAGCCATTTGGTGATTGCTTCCTCATGCCTGTCTATACTTTTGGTTTGGTCGGGAAGGGTGCTGGCCAGTGAATCGCAAAAGGCATTAAGATCTACTCGAGACCAGTGTTTGGATTGAGTTCCGAGATATGGGTAGGGTTTAGGGAGAGCTAGGCCAATTAATGAGAATTGATAAAATAGTGGTCGGACCAAGTGCAGGGAGAGAGCGAAAGTGTGTGGCCTTCGATATGGGTGGGTGAGAACACATGCTGTCCAAGGTTAAGGCTGCGAGCAGGTGCGTTAAATCTGTAGATGGTTGTGCTTTGTATTGCTCGTTAGCCCCGTAGTTGGAGTCATTGGTGAACAATATTTTGCCATGGTCGATAACAAGAAGTTGTGGGAAGTGCTGCATATATCCTTGGGGTCTGTACATAAGATCGCATGTCAAGGGGGAGGTTAATGAGTCAAGTTTAATCAGAAGGTTGTCAATAGCTGGGAGATTAAATGAGGTAAGTCTTTTGAAACTAAGATATTTCTTAATTATTGCTGCTACGCCTCCACCTATTTTGCCTTCAGGTCTATTACTTTGGGGCATGTAGTATCCTTCTGGAAAGCCAGTCAAAATATCTGGGGAGGATTCATCAGTTAACCATGTTTCGGTAAAAAGCAGAATATCGGGGGATTCAGCATTGAGTACGCGGAATATTTCAAGCTGTTGTTTGATCATGTATCGAGTATTGAGATAAGTGATCATGAGATGGTTAATATTAACCTTAAGAGGGTTAGGATTAGTATTACTGACTGAAGTTATGACAAAGAGTTCAATTTGTTTGATCGAATCTGAAACTGGGATATCATTGTTTAATTGCCATCGATTATATAATTTACGCAAGAGAGAGGGATATAATTTATAACTTACCAATTGGAGGTGTCTAAGGTCCTCTGAGGAGTAGGTACGTTTTTTGGTATGATGGCTGGATCCTAGCTTCGGCTGGCCATGGACAAATGCAAACGGTCTTGCCTTTGGCACGCCTTTGGTGCGGAGTAGGCATGTCCGCTCAGTTGCCTCCATTAAATTTCCGGGGAGCTCTAACAGGCTCCCCCTGGCTCGGCCCTAATTGGTTCCCCAATAGTCCAATCAGCAAGCAGTAGAACGAGGAGTACAGTTTTTAAAATTAAATTATAACAATCAGGTACTGTTTTAAAAGAGTAAAAGTGCAAATGCTTTAGTCTAGCAGCTGATCCAGCAGAAGGCTTACCACATCTTTTCCCTATACCACAATTCATCACTCCAATTGGGCTCATAAACCTATTATTTATTTTATTTCTTCTCACACATCACTTCTCTGTTTACCAAAACCTTTGTCCTCCAATGGATCTTTTTGTTGAGCTAACAGGGACTTGAATATTTGAAGAACGTGAGGCAATTTCCTTATGAGGACCTGGAATAAAGAAATGCCAAACACATGCCTATTTCATCACCTTTCTCATAAACTGTAGCACTAGCCTTAAGACAAGAAAATATTAACCAAAAAAATGATACAGATACGATAAGGTTTACTCATGAAAAACATTTATCTAGAGCCTCAATTTGAATGGACTGATCATGAAATCGCATTTCAAATCAGATTTAATACCAGAAATTTTGTACAAATAGCCACATAATACAATGCAGATAACAATGAACATTTTGCAGGTTGCCTAGAAAGAGAAAAAAACAAAAGTGATTCAAGTTTCAGTTGTCAGTTATACAAACCAAAAGGTTGTTGAGAGATATAGTCCGCCTTCGATAAGGATTTGACCAAGTTAGATCTACAGCACAGCATGCCACAGAAGGAGTCTGTTAACCCTTCTGCCGAAAGGTTATTTCCTGCTCAGCTTTACCAGCCGCTAAAGCTGCAGGTTCCGATTCACAGTCAGGAAAGTTCCGTTCAGAGATTTTGGCACTGAGGGAAATCAAGAATGATTCCTACAGCATGCCAGGCAGGGAAAATGGAAAATGACAGCCTGCCCCGACTCCTCCTCCAAGGGGCAATTATACTTCCAAAGGTTCGCAGCTCACACACACACAAAGAATCTTTTCCATCAGCCTATATGGTTTCCATTGGTTGCTCATAGTGAGCTGTTCATGGTGTGATCAATACCTCACTAAGAAATCCGGAAGCATTAAGTAATCCTTTTGCAAATTCATTAAGTTCCAATTGTATTATGTTTCCATTCTTTCCATGGAAGCAAAGTGAAACTTCACTTTACTCGCAGTCTGTCCATTTCTAGGCGCTCTCCCTGGGTTTGCAATAATATTATTACATTTCTGTCAAAAGTTTTGCTTAATCAAAAGTGAGTCCATTCTTGTCAAATACAGAAAGGAAACTTTATGAAAAGTTCTCACAGCGTCTAAAGTGACTACTTCAGCTTAATTTTACATCTTGAGCAAGAAAGAAAAGCATCTGAGCATAGAATTTTGCTGAATCATTACCACGTTATGAATATTATGAATCTCACATTAATAAGTGTGTTTCACTTTCCCTTGATTAATTCACTTTCTATTTTTCTTAAAAAGTTACATGTCAATATTAGGCACTACAATTTTTTTTATAACATCGCGCATTTGCATATTTATCATCTTTTTTTCAATGCAGATATGTATGTGTCACTTTAAAATGCATATTTTACCACACAACATTAGAAAAAGCTGCAGTTCTGCATCCTATCGATTTTTACTAAATTAAGCATTTTAACATTTCAATAGCTTTATTATGCAGACATTAATTCATTATTTATGACACATTTTGAAAGTTATTGTCACCACACTTTCTATGTTAACTATGTTTTGCTTCTCGACGTGATTACATTCATGTGTAAATATCATTGTTTCTCTCTCTTTAATTACGTTTTTATTTTATCCTTTTCAAACACTCTGCATGCTTTTATGATGCAGTATGAAACTTCACGTTTTTTCGACTTAGCCGGTATACATGTTTTCATCAATAAAGTATTGTCCTAAATCTCTTTTAATAGTAAGGACTGATAGATGCAAGTGTCATTTAACATTTACGCTCCATCATATCAAATTCAAAGTGCAGCAGTACTACTTCTGAGGCCTGCGCGTCTGCGCAGCTCCCTCGATTAAATGTCTGGGGAGCTCTTACAGGCTACTCCCTCCTTGGCACTGATTGGATCCCCCTACTCCAATCAGCAAGCAATTAGCCAATGAGTACAGTTTTTAAAATTGAATTACACCAATGAGGTGCTGTTTCAAAAGAGTATAGGTGAAAATACTTAAGTCTAGCAGCAATTTCAAAGTGCAGTAGTTCTACTTCTGAGGCCAGAGCGTCCGTGCAGATGCCTCCATTAAATGTCCATGCAGGCGGGCAAAGTTTCCCCTCATTTTCATGAAGCCAAATCCTTATGCAAATGGAACATGCTGGCGAGCATGCCTACCCTACATGCGCGCCAGCACAACCTGCATTACACAGTAGGGGTTTTGCAAGTGTCTGCAGCCCCTTATGTAATACCACAGTGCCCTAGGGCACAGTGAGTGGGCGCACATGCTTTTTGCACCCTTGGGTCTCTTTGTCTACTATGTCCTAGTGTAATTCCCAACACAAACATAAGTAAGCACCATTTGTGATTATCTCATAATGGCTTGCACAAATACTAAAACCCGACAGAACCATTGTAGCCATATAATACAAATACTAAAACAAGCACAAATATCACGCATTCTTTTTTTTTACTGATTATGATGTGGTCTCTATAATCTTGCATGCTTAAGATTGCATTGTACTAGACATGCCAACATACATGGTGCCACCGTGTGTCACACAATATCATGTCCCTTCACATGGTCATCTGGTGAGGAGCCAATATCACACGATGGCAGGAAAAATTATCTGTAAATCACTGAAAAGAGTGGATTTCCAACACGCCTTTCGAGACTTTGAACAGCCGATGTCTATTGATGGGTGTGAAAACACCGCAGGACATAGGCACCAGCATAAACAAGCTTTTTGGGGGGAGTAGGATGGGGTTTGGTGGGGAGATGAGAGGCGAAAATGTGCCTCTTACTTCTTGGCACGAGGCCCTGCGCCCTCCAAGGCCCCATCCCCTCATCACATCGTGAACTTTATGTTTTACTTAGCAGGTCTGCTGTAAAATTACATTTTCATGCCAATGGTTAGATGGTATATTGATAATGAAGCATGTAAGTACCAATGACGTAAGAGCAGGAAAGGGATGGGTGGATAAGGAAATATTTTGGCCTCGATTATGAGTGCAATATTTATCACACGGTTGAAATCAGAATTTGAAACTTCCAATAAATATCCCTTTTACAAGTTTAGCCCTAAAAAATGGGGCTTTCTGTTCCAAACTCCACATGTGAGACACTTGCTGGCCCTTTGCTCCTCATTACATTTCAGAGGTTTGTCCCGCCAAACTCCATCGAGAGACTGTAGACTCTATCGCCCCCAGTAATTATCAGCTGCCGTAAACTTTGGGCTGATTGTAATTGCGTCCCTGAGCAAACAGGTGTTTATGAAGGGGCGTTAATTTATTTTATTTGCTTATATAGCGCCTGAAAGGGCGTTAATTACTGGCGCACTTGTAATAAAGGCCACTGGCCGACTTACACAGTGTAGTAAATTTGCAGACAGCGGGTCACCCTGTCTCTCTGTCAGGGCCGGACTGGGAACCAAAACCGGCCCTGGCAAAGTGCTCAGCCGTCCCCCCCACCCCCCGGTTTTCGGCCGATTTTGTTACAAGGCCGATTTTGCAGCTAAGCTGCAAAAACGGCCCTGTAACAAAAACGGCCCCCAGGGCCCAAAACCGGCCCACATCCGTGCAGCCCACCAGGGGAATGCCCGGTGCCCGCTACGGCCAGTCCGGCCCTGCTCTCTGTCTCTCGATGTGATATGTAAAAATACTAGTGAGCAGTCGTTTGACCTTTGCCGTGGGTGACCTTTGTGTATCTCCTCTTCCGTTATAAATGTGAAGCTTCAGCAGGACAAATGCTTGCACAAGTAGTTCTAGACAGAAATTCTTGCTTTATTTTGCAACAGCCAACATGTTATGCAAGTCTGATAACTCCAAGGGATAGCAAACTGTCTAAATGTTCGGACCATGAAGGTGCAAGAAATGTTTGCAGTACAACTGCAAGAGTTGGCAATCCCCAGCACACACGCAGTAGCCAATAGATCCGCAAGAAGTAAGATAAAGTGTTCTGTAATAAGACAGTGAGGCACTTAACCACTAAGACGTAGGGACACAGGGCTAAACAGAGGCATGATAGATGGATAGATGGGCAAAATATAAATGGGTGTGCAGTTCCTCGTGAAAGAAGACTAAGGTCGATGGTTGCAGGGAAAGAAATATGCTCCAATAGGAGCATGGTCCCTCACAATCCCAAATGAGTGTCATGCTTCATCACTGGGCTAGCTCCTTGTTGGGTCGGCACCACAATGGCCGACGGGCACCCAAAAGGGGTCTCTTTGCCGGAGATCTTTTAGTTAGCCGTATGGTGAAGTGGGGGTGTGTGGGCTAAAAAGGTGTAGTGATGAATGGTGATGTAAGTGAATTAAAATAGGTGCAGAGGTACTCAGGATCAGTCATATTAATGAATGAGCCCACTAACCTAATTAAAAATGTATTTGATACCTTGGGATATAATGGTCCTAGATAGCCTGGTGAGTTAATTGGTTTAAATGTTCAACATGTTTCTCGCCTAGTTTTGTCAAGAAAGATGAAGTGGCGATTCTTCAGGACCTAGAATCTACCCTAAACTACACTGTGTCTGGTTTTTGTGAGTGTGAATACTCTGAGCAAGATAACCAGTCACACAACAAGAAATATGGTAAATACTGTACCTTAGAAAAAGTAAAGTCATCCTGGAACACAAACACAAATATATATGCATATTTGTAATTAAAAATAAACAGTTTTATGACAAAGGCATGCAAAGCAACTGTCATCAGCATGTCACAAGTGACATAGACAGAGAATACAATGTGAAATTGACACCACCAAACACTCATAACAACATGCTAAAATTGCGCTGGCTCTATATGGCGAGCAAATAACTCCGACACACCCAATTAGGGTATTAGGTCAAGCCCCGTGAGACAAAAGCAGAAGGAACGCCTATTAGCATCCTAAAGGAAGAAAAATGTCCGCTTTAAAATGGACTCGTCTTACGGAGGGGCCAGGGTAATGCTCCTGTCAAGGCTGCCCGGGGGGCCACACAGTGGCCCCTCATCAGGGCGGCCGCCTTAGTGCCACAGGAAGGCACTGGAGTCGGCCTCCCAGTCTCCCTGGGCTGGGACCAGGGGGACTTCTGGCCGGCCACTTCCGGTAGTGGGAGGGGGGACAGGGGTACATATTCTGTCCCCCGCCCACTGAGCAGTCTCTTGTTCGCTGCCCGTCTCGCCTTTCGGTCGCACGACGCCTCGCTGCATCTTCGCCTCTCACCTCGTGTTGGCTCGAGTTCGGATGAGTGGTCGCCGGCCCCCCCCCCCTTGCCTATGCACTTTGACAATGGTGCAGCATGGCTGGGTGACCCAGCTTCGGCTGGTTGGCTGCCGGGGGGGTGGCGGGCAGCTGCCATGGGGCGGGGGTGGGGGGGGTGGTGCAGTGTGTGCAAGTGGACTCTCCCCTGCGTCCCCTGCTGGGCAGCGGTGGGGGCCTAGCGCGCCTGTCGACTCCTCCGATGGCGAGAGGAGGCTCATCGCACCTTTTGTGGGAAAGGGCTGGTAAATCATCCTTGCCGGGCCGGATGGCCCGTGGTGCCCCTGGCGCGCTCTCCGCTTGTAGTGGGCGCCGGGCACACTCGGCAGCGCTCCGGGCTTGGCGCGCCCGGGGTGGGCTGCGCCAGACATGCTGCCCACCCGGGAGCCCTATCTTGTGCGGCGCTCCCTCCATCGGGTTTAGTTTGCGCCTTGTACCGCTGCGTTGCTCGCTCCCCGCGACTGTGGAGCCATTTGTGGGAGCCTTCGTAGTGGGGATTCCGGGTGTCGAGATGTCGGCACTGCTGTGGCCTGCGGGGCAGCACTTGCCTCGGCCTACCTTGGTCGCTGGGCGTCCCGGGGGGGAGGTGCGGTGCTCGGCAGTGGGGGGCGTGGAGCGCCTGTTTGGCGCGGTGCTCCAAGGCGCATTCGGCTGGCTTTGGGGCAGGTGACGGGGATCGAGCCTCCTGATGGCGTCTGCCCGGTGAGCCTTGGGCAAGTCGCCTAGATCCCCGTGACTGAATTTTAATGTGGATGCGGGGTCACGTACAGCGCTCCTTTACTTCGGGCCTAGTTTCGCGCATTTGTCGCCGCGTTGCCGCTCCCTTGGACCGTGGATTCCTCCAGGTTTGGTCATTTCTGTGAGGTTGCCGGGCGCCGAGCGGTCCGCAGTGCTGTGGACGGCGGGCGGCGCTTACCTCGGCTTCGGGGTTGCCATGCCTCCCGGGGTGGCTGGGCATTGCACGGCAGTTGAGGGGGTGGAGCGTCTGGCTTGCGCGTGCTCTGAGGTATGGCTGCTGACTTTGTTGCGGGAGGCGGGGGATTGAGCATCAAGGTCGCGTTTGCATTTCCCGATATTCTGGGCAAGTCACTTGTTGTCGCCATCACTGATTATGTAGTGTTTGTGCTGTTCCCATGCACGGCGCTCCTGTTCCCCGGGTCGATTCGCGTTGGGTATGGCGCGTGGCCCGCTCCATGCTATGCTGAGTTAACTTTGGGTAGTGTTTACAGTGGGTATGCAGGGCGCCGAGAGCTCCACGTTGTATTGGGCTGCGGGGCGGGCCTACCTCGGCTTTCCATGGTCGCCGGGCTTCCCGGTGCATGGCGGTGGGGGGGGGGGGGTGTGGAGCGCCTGGTGTGACTGAATATGTAATGTAAATACAGTGCTCATGCACAGCGCTCCTATCCTTCGGGTCGAGTTTGCGCTAGATAACGCCACGTTGCCCGCTCTCTGCGTCTGTGGAGTCATTTAAAAGTTTCTTCAGAGTAGGGATGCCGGGCGCCGAGAGGTCCGCATTGCGGTGGGCTGCGGGGCGGCACCTACCTCGGCTTCCCATGGTCACCAGGCCTCCCGGGGTGGAGGTAGCAACGCACGGTAGTGCGTTGGTCCTCTGCTCCAGCTTTTTGCATGCTGGGGTGGCCTTGGAATAAAGGAGGGGGTGTGATGACGCGGTCCCCGGGCATTGTAGCGAGCCGTTAGTTTCCGCGGGGATTTGGGGGGTTCGCGATGCCCCGCACAGTGAACCGCCACCGGCCTCTGCTATACACACAGGTGGGGAATTGAGGGATTGTCCGGAGCCCGCTGGGCAATGTGTATGCTGTGACCATGAAATCGATCCATGTTTTGTTGTCGAGTTCGCGCTGCTGACTTCGGTGCTGGTCCAGGGTTCGAGCCTCGGGGTCGCGTTCCATCCGATTATTTTGGGCAAATCCCTTACGCTCCTGTGCCTGAATGTGTAATGAAAAAACGGTGCTCATGAATGCGCTCTAGACAATCCTGTAATTCTGGGCATATCCCGCATCCTCCCCGTGGCCACCATATTGACTGTGTCCTGTGTTAATGTATCTGGTCCGTACGTATTGCGCTCCAACAACTGCAGGGCGGGTTTGCTCCATTTTATCTGTATTCATCACATTTGTTAGAGCAGAGGCGGCTGATTGTTATTCATTGGAGGCCTGCTACTGTGGGGGGCGGCACTATGTTGGCACGTCTGGTGGTGGGGGGACTATCACCGACGATCGGGAAGCAGTGTCTGTCTTCTGGGTCCCATGCTCCAATCCCGGGGGTAAACTCAGCCCCCAGCCTTGGGAGGTTGATATATCGAGTACCAGTGAGTTGGGTAGCAAGAACCACCTGTACCAGCGCATGTTTACCATGGGGGCACGGCGCTCTTTAGGTAGGTTGACCTCAGGCTCCCAGCCTCTTAGCCCGGAGGGTACACTCAGCCTTTCTTCCACCTGTAGGTCGATAAAGGGAGTACCATTGAGTTGGGTACCACTATCCAGTGGTATGTAGCACCAGGCTTCCTACAGGTGCACTGCGAAGTCCTCTTGGCAGCTGAGTGTTTCTGTGCGGGTGGGGCCTCTGGGCGGCCAGTGCACTCTGGTCACTTCTACTAGGGGTATCATTACCACTGGCCGGATCTAGCGTTGCCGTAGCTCAGTTAAAATGGGGCACTGCTTTAATTAGGGTAACCATGGTGCAGTTTCAAATAGCTGTAAACTCTATCGCGCTAGGCCAATGCTAAATGTTCACCGTCACAGGCCCATTCTTACAACAGGGATGTGGTTGGCTTGGGGCGTTCCGGCACTGTACTTGCTTGTGGATAACTCGGTGTCCTTTCTGCTTCTCGCCTAGGTGGCACAGCGCACTCCCAAGCGCCTGTAGTTCATTCTAGCATCACCGCCTTTGCAATTCTGCACCGGGAAATGTATCAAAACCTTTTCAAGACCAAGGGGATAGCATAGGAGGTAACATCCCACTCCGATTCTATGCAGCCTGCAGGTCTGGTTGGGGCCCTGCTTCTATGTAAGCTTGTCCGAAGGTGTTGGAGCGTTTAGGAAATGACACGTGAATTGGCATAGGGAATTCAGGTACACTATTTACTGATGGTGGCTCTTTATGTGTGTTTAAACGTAAAATGAGCGTGCCCCAGAACCTTCCAGCAGCGCTGGACGTCCCTGCACATCAATATATTTCAGTACGGTGACAAGATTGTTGTTCAGGTTAGGGGTTGTCAAAACACCAGAGCTGCCCATCCACGGGGAGGTCCGGACGTTATGCATGAGGTGACGCGGTGTGCAGATACACATGAGGTGACACGGTGTGCAGTTACACGAGGTAACACTGCAGTTACACAGTAGGCGACGCTGTGTGCATCTCCACATGGGGCGACGCGGTGTGCATTTACACATGAGGCGACGTTGTGTGCAGTTACACATGAGGCAACGTTGTGTGCAGTTACACATGAGGCGACGCTGTGTGCAGTTACATGTGAGGCGAAGCTGTGTGCAGTTACACATGAGGCGACGCTGTGTGCAGTTACACATGAGGTGATGCTGAGTGCAGTCACACACGAGGTGACACTGCAGTTACACATGAGGCGACGCGGTGGGCAGTTACACTTGAGGTGACGCTGGGTGCACGTACGAATGAGGGACACGGTGTGCATTTACGCATGAGGCGATGCTGTGTGCACTTACGCATGAGGTGATGCTGTGTGCGTTTACGCATGAGGTGACACTGTGCAGTTACACATGATGTGACGTGGTGTGAGATGACACTGCATTTACACATGAGGGGACGCTGTGTGCTGTCACACATGAGGGGATGCGGTGCGGAGTTACACATGATATGGCGCGGTGTGCCACTACACAGGAGGTTAAGCGCGATGTGCAGTTACACAGGAGGTGACGCTGTGTGCAAGTGCACATGAGATGACGATGTCTGCAGTTACGCATGAGGTGACGCTGGGGCAGCTACCATGCGTAGTTGCTGCAGTTACACTTGAGGTGACGCTATGTGCAGTTGTGCATGAGGACACTGTACAGTTGCACATGAGTTGACACGACACAAAAATGCCACACTTACTTTGGAGAAGATTAACCTCTGCAAGGGGTAAAACAGCCTGATTACCCGGACACTCCTAGGGTGCCGGACAGAGGTGTGTGGGGTGTCATGTGTGAGCTAGGCCCCATCGGGATGCTGGCTGCGGCGGAGTGGCCCTAGCATTGGTTGCCTAGTTTCTGGGACAGTGATGTTACTTTTCAGGGTACGATGCGTATTCTTAGTCGCGTTTGGATACTTTGACGGATTGCCCTTACTCATGCTAAATGGAGATATAGCGGTAATTTTGTGGAGTGTGGAACTAGGTTGTAGCTTTCAAGGATCTCATTAGTTCTTACTAGTCCTTCATTGCAGAACAAGAGTTTTCAACATGCTTCAAGGAAGCCATTATTAGCAGGAAGCTGGTTAACATGGTGAGCAGGGGTTGTGGTCCCAGCACAACAGTAGCAATGGATTTACAATTTTTTTAGACCGGCCCGAGCACGTACACTTGTAATGAAGTTTAGCTGCAACTTCAGACAGCAGGGTGTTCATAAGGTAGGAAGCTGCCCCTCCCCAAGCCTGAGACACTAACACGGCGCTCTTATAGAATGTAGACTTGGGGGTATATGTTTATGCATATGAAAGTCAATTATTTACCCTAGTACTTAGCTTTGCATATGAGGAGAATTTTCTTGCATCGGCACTCTGTTAAATTATGAACCATGTGGAGCGTGCTTCAGCTATATCTGACATACACTCATCCCCGTACTCTGGCCCAGGGCAAGGTGCACTGGTAATTTTGGTTCCTTTGTACAGCTTCTTTCGGTGTTTGAACAGGACTTTGGGGGATACCTTTGGCAGTGTGCCATGCCAGAACGTACATAGGGATGAAGTAACAATGTCCCGGTGGCGCAACATGATAGACTCTTGGTAGGAAGTTTCTTAAAAGTTCACTGGGCCTTTCAGTACAAGGTTAACAGGGACGAATTTTACTAGAATCAAACAGGAGTGGTTTCCAACACTGTTGGTTAGAAGGGATGCTGTCAAGAGCAGAACTCAAACTAATTAGCATTAACACATACTTTTAAGCGACCTGCATAAAGCGGTAAATGTGGTACTAAAGGGAAGACATACCAAGGGAGATACCTTCCTTTTCACTGGATACCCTTAATCCAACAAGCCTAGTAAGCAGAGGTTGCTTGTTGAAGTTGTTAGATCTGTTACTAGTTAAAAAAGTCTATGAAGTAGTCAGTGGTACTCAATTCACGGTACTTACTGGACACATATGGTTCAATACACACTCCGTTGGACAGGACTGCCCCATCTCGAGCAAACGGAAGTAAAACATTATATGGGTTGGGAAACTCTTGCAGACGTTGGTGGTTAGCGCGCACACTTGGGTGTTCTGAGGAGTTTGGGGGGCAGGTTAGCAGGCATCATCTTGTCACTTCTGTCAGTGCCAGCCGCCCCTAGGGTGACAGCGCCCTCAAATACACGTCATGTTGGAGGTAGGTCCAGGATGAAAGGTTGGACTAAGTGAGGCAATAATCCAAAGCGATTGTGGGATCTTTCCAAGGGGCACATCTGGTTGGGCAGTATGAAATTTTAAAGTACATCCAGGGATCCCCCTCCTTTAGGTCGGATCCTTCTTATTTGTTGTTTCCACAGAGTTGGGGCAGGTTAGCTGGCCCAAACTGGTGGGTTTGATGTTTGGTTGAGTCAATTGACCGAGTACAGCCATCTTCGCTGGGTATATCTTGGCAGGTAGGAATACCAGGCATGATTCTAGCAAAGGCGCAAAGGCAGGTAGCAGTACTTTGGGGTATATAATGTATTTCTCAATGGCAGGCCGCCAGGCAGGGGGACCGTGTTCCTAGGTCACTTACATCAGGCAGTGATGCCCAGTGGAACCATGTGGGGGACTGCACAGAACAGGATACTGCTCAGGTTAGATGCTGGCGAATTATGGCTGCACTACTGCAGATGGCAGGTAATTCACATGCGGGGTATGGTGGTGGTCATACCTTTTTATTCTCAGGATCACTCCCTGTCTAGTTTAGCGGTGCTATATGTACCTTCATTAGCACCAGCAGCGGCTCACAGGGGTAGCAGCAAAGCTTCTTTTATTTCGCCTGGGATGGGAGCTGGCAATGTCACATAGCTTTGCAGCCAGAAACTGACTAGGACAAGTCGTTCCTGTGACGGGGAAACGGGCACTAAGCTGTGAACCCGCTAGTCTCAACATAATCCAGGTGTACCGTCAGTGATTAACGTAAGGCCGTGGGGGACACACGAATAGGCACTTTCTGTCAGCTGGTGCGGGTGGGTGCCATTCCCAAGAGAGTGCGGGTTGCCTTGTTAGTGCTGAGATGGAGGGGGTGGAGTCATAGTGAAGGTTATATTGATTTTATTGTTGGCATGTTACCAGTTGCTTCAGTTAAGACAAGTTACCATGGGAGTTGTCAGCGAACAGTCGGACTGCAACGTTGGTGGTTAGCCGGTTTGCAGGCCTTTTAGATATGTGTTCTAGCTGAGGCATGTCCAAGTATGGGTTATGGTGCCTGAAGTCTGCCCTTGATGCAAGTAAGTTCACAGGCAGGTGGAATGTCAGAACGGAAAGGGGCTTGGGTTCGACCGCTGGTCACAGGTACAGATCCTGGTCGGTCCACCTAGCAGTTCAGCTTTCTGAGGTCGTTGAAACAAGTACCGTTGAGTCGAGGAACAAGAACATGTGCAATTTCTCCCGCCCTATACCCTTGACTGGCAGCTATGCAGGTTGTGGAAGTTGTCATCCAACTAGGGCGATATGGTCCATATGATTGGGGGAAACCCATGGGTTAAACACAATTGGGCTACAAAGTATTAGTAGAACACTTGGCCTTCCCAGTATTCAAAAAGAGAGGTATTTATACTTTGATTCCCCTCTGGGTCACTCTGTCCTGTCTGCTCCCTGGTATACTAGCAGAAGTTTGGGAGGGCAGGGCTTCACATAAGGTGGTGACTGACGGAATGCGATGGACATACTCCGACTAGTGCTAGACTCAGATAACTGAGTGAAAGAGGAAGTAAAGCGGGCTTGTCAACTCTTACCTACACCCGCATTGGCACTTCCTGGCAGGAGTGGCTTGTCAAAGGTATTGCTCTTCTGCCAGGCAATGGTAACATTGGACCAACGCCTAATTATTGGTTTTAGGTCATATCAGTCAAAAATCCACGGGGAGTTTAGAAAGGATAGGGGCACCGGTCCTGAGGGGGCATGCTGGCCTCCGGTCCTGTATGGGCTAAGACTTGTTTTGGCTGGACCTGGGAGAAGCCCGGTATTCAGCATGTTGTAAGTAAAAAGGCCTACCTTGCTGGGGGGCCCTGGTTGTGACGGTGGCCACCCCCAGAGCTGTGGAGGAGTTACAGGGCGATCCAGAGTCTGCAAGTTACCAAGGGGTACTTCAGGCAGCAGCACAGTATGGTGCTAAGCCAAGGATACCCAGGGATGTCTTAGCGTTGTCCCCTGGAAGAACTACAGCGCCCCGTTAGTCCTACGGCCAGTTGTGGGTCTGAGCAACCGGGGGCTGCCTGGAACGCTCCGCCAACCTTTTGGGGGGCGTGAGTAAGGGAGTAAGGGAGTAAGGGAGTGGACTGGTGGTCCACTGATGGGAGGGGTGGCCCCTCCCAAGTATTGGTAAACACCGATTGGCGATGGCCACAGTGTAATTTGGCTCATCAGACGGGCAGGCGGCATAAGGGTTGGCCTGCCCTGGGATCGCCCGTAAGATAACCCACCATGTTGGCATATTTGTTATGCAAATAAACCTGCAACAATTTTCTCCACTAACAAGGTGTTGTGTGGTTTATTGATGTAATTGTACTGCATGTAAACTGACTACTGTTGCTGATATTGGCACTATGTCTTGTGGCTTGATACTTGCAAGGACGCAGAGAGGCGTCCGTCATAAGACCTGCCCCGTGTCTCCCTCCTCGAAGGGAGGCAACCGAGTCGAGATGGGATCTATTTACGAGTGGCCAGTGCGTGTATGTGCCAAGTTGCACTTGCAACAATCATCATAATTTGTGTTACCATGGGCGCCATTTTGGAGGTATTAAGTGCACCGATTGCAAGCAGTAAGATGGGGCAATGATAGTTCAGTAATGGAATGTAGTATTCCTGCTTTCACTGATGTTAAGATTGTCATATTGGGAGCGATCTGTTTCAGCGTGGTAAGAACCGCGTTCAGACCATGAAGGTGCAAGAAATGTTTGCAGCACACCCGCAAGAGTTGGCAATCGCCGGCACAGAAGCAGTAGCAAATAGATCTGCAAGAAGTAAGATAGAGTGTTGTGTAATAACACAATAAGGCACTTATCCACTATGGCGTAGGCACAGAGAGATAAATGGAGGCATGATGGATGGATAGATGGTCAGACAGGCACAGAGAGCAGGACACAAGTCCTAAACAAGCATTGGCATAGCCAATAGGTCTCACCTTTGGGACCTTATAAGTGTTTAGCCATGCAACAGTTGCATAACTAAATACTTATAAGGTCCCAAAAGCGAGACCTACTGACTATGCCAAGCGGCCGCAAAAGTGATCGCAATTGCGATCAAACATCAAAGCGGCCGTGAAGGGGAAAGTAATCGCGGTAAAGCGCGGCGCGCGCGCCCACGCACATGCACTGTAGCTCTAGGCTGGCCTGGTAGCACTTTTTGGAGTACTCTCAATAAGTCTCGCCAGACCAGCGCATGCGCTGGGTCAGGCGAGACCTAAAAAAGAAGAGGGGGGATGCTGACGTCACAACAGGAAGTGACATCACGAAAGGTGGCTTGCACCATCAGACTCATTGCCCCCCCTCGCTCACCCCTTAGATGCGATTGCATCAGAGAAGCCAGCATGTACAGCGTTCTGAATGAGCTCCAATCACGCCCCAGAGAGGCCAAAGAGTGAATGTGTGGCTCCATTTGCTCCAGTTATCGAGCTCCCGGTAAAATAAGTGGGGGGACGCCGTCCACCCACGTGGTACCCTGACTCGAGCCCTGACAGAGAGGCAGTCAGATTGGTAGATAGAAAGGTGGAGAAAGACATTTCATAGAAAGCAGCAGGACAGCTAGTAAAATTAGAAAATCTTCTAAGGTTTTTTTATGGTATAACATGTATCTGAGTCTACTAACAGTTGAAAAAGTGCTCCGTCTACCAGTATGACACATTTAGGATCTTTTACTTTTTTGTCTCTCTTTGATCAAATTATTCACATTCATTTGCTTCGCCATAGTTAAACAGATTTCCTCCTTTACCATACTAAGCACATGGAATGCATCATTTCCAGTATTGTGTTTATCTCCACATGCATCATATACTACATTGATATTTCTACTATTCATGCTGTTACTCTTGAACATTCAGGCATAATGCCCCAATTTCTTACATGTAGTACAAGTAACACTTCTAGCTGGGCAGGATTGATCATTTGCCCAATGATTCATACTTCCGCATATTATACATTAATTCTTAAGGGTCAATTCCGATTTTGGTTGGAAGGGCTCCGAATCGGATTTGGCTTTGCCGAAACCGATACGGAGCCCTTGGTTCCGACCGACTCGTTCCGAGTTCCGAACGACCAAGTAAGATGCCTGGAAACCATTAGGACTGACCAAATCGGTTCTGGAAGGTATTTGGACAGGACAAGCCTTTCCGGGGCTGATTCGTACAGCTCTATGGACTTTGTTTCCAAACGAGCGAGTACGATAAAAGATACGGACAGCCTTTCCGATTCGGTTTGCCCAGAACAAAACGGCTGCTGGAACCAGTCTTTGGGGGCCCATAGCAGGCCCCCCTTCACCTGGAGCCCTCAGAATTGGGCACATGGGGGTACCCATTGCCAACCATGCACAACCATGCACAGTGTGGCAGGCACCATGGGGTGCCTGCCATAGGGTGCATGATTTTCCCCAACCACTCCTTTCTTCAATGGTAGCCTGTGTTCACGTTCGGAACACAGGCTCCCATTGAAGTCAATGGAAGTCCGACCGAATCGGATCTGAATGCATACGGATGCATCGTATTTGTTCGGTCGGACTCCCCCGATACGAGTCGTACGGAAAGCATTCCGGAACTGAGTCAGTCAGTATGCTTTCTGAACGAGATCGGAATAGGGCCTGTAGATGGAAACCTGGGTCTAGATTAATAATCATAACTCTTTTTACACTTCCACACCTTATTCTGAATAGTACTGATTGGTTAATTCGTCACTTCACTTTAATTAGCTTTCTTTATTGTTCTATTTGTTTGATTTAATTCATTATTTTTACCCATTTCAATTGTAATTCTTCACCTGTAGCTATGTCAGGAGCCTGGAGAAGTATTGGATTACGCGTGTTCCATAATTTCTCTTGGCCGGCTTTGGTGGATGTGCGCATCATCATCTGGTCTTGTACATATTGATCATGGTTGGATATGAATGCACAATTTACCAGCAATGCTCTTGAACTTGTGACATACCTATCAATAGTTTCCTGTTCAAAATAAATGTATCCATCAATTTGCCATCAGAGTTATCAACATCAAAATGAAGTAAAATAGTAAAAGTCTGAAGGTAAAAAGACTGCAGATACAAAATTCATAAAAATATAAAAATCCATGCACATATCCAGACAATATATAATTAAAAGATGACAAGAAGGTAGGTAAAGACATATTGGGTAGGCTAAGCATCTTTAGACCTTAGTGGCTCCAGTGGAGATGCTTTTATGTCTGATTCGCCACGTGGCCAGCAAGAATCTGGAGACTGAAAAAACACCCATTGACTTGCATCTGATAATAAAATCCCCAATGCCTCTCTATGTGCCCTGACCTCTAGATTTCGGCAAAGGGGCAAAAAACACTTCCTCCTAACACTCTGATATATGGGACAAAAAAAATAAAACATGATCAACTGATTCATTGGGATCAATACCTAACGGACACTTCCCAGCACTAAGCCTAGGTTCTCCCCCAGCTAGCGATGAAAGAAGCAAGTGGCAAGGATCCATATCTCAGTTGTGGATACAGTTTCCTCACAGTTGTGGGCTCATTCCTCCAGCTATCCTTCTGCTGGAGGAATGTTGCA
This sequence comes from Triturus cristatus, assembly GCF_964204655.1. Classification (NCBI taxonomy): domain Eukaryota; kingdom Metazoa; phylum Chordata; class Amphibia; order Caudata; family Salamandridae; genus Triturus; species Triturus cristatus. The sequence goes on along the minus strand of NC_140584.1, from coordinate 194,118,691 downwards.
GCCAGGGGGCCGCATTTAGACCGACCTTGCACTAAACTAGATTAATATTGCCAAAAGGCACTCTTAATTTGATCTTTGGGTATTGTACAGGCCTCCTAGGCTACCTCCCGTAAGCGAGCCAGCCTAATACTTGCAAGGGTTAATTTCACATGCTTCAACCAAGCAAGGTCCTTGGTACCTGACATGCGTAATACCTCGGCTAACCCAGTTTGATATGAACTTAGTTTGGGAGTAGCCCAGACTCTTCACCAGTACAGTAAGGGCTTTAACCTAGTTTTATCTGAGACATTCTTGAGACCCTAGTCCAGTCTAAGGGGGAGCAGTGAGGTACTAATGAAGGGTTCCTGTCAATTGATGCATGTAGCGGTTTTTGACTGCTGCCAGATTAGCCACATCCCTATGGCCTATAGCTCTACAGAATTTAGGGCAGATCCCAATGCCTGCTGATTATATATACTTGCAGCGCTGGAGAAATAGGATGGAATTGAGAACCCTGTGCATCTTTACAATCACCCCTGAGGTTTGCGCTCGCTTGAGTGTGCACTTTGCTATATGGTTTTGCCAATTAAAATGTTCAGGGAGGGTAGCTCACAGATAATGAAATATATGCTCCTGTTCCTGTGGGGAACCACTAACCATGGGATATGGGTGAGTGGAGGAGCATGGGTTAAAAACCATGTATTTGGTTTTGACGATGTTAATATCTAAGCCCCTGAGCTTTCAAAAACCTATTGATTATCTTTTGGATGCCCATGGAAGATTTAGACAAGAGCAGTGTCTTGTTGGCAAACATCAATGTGCTCAGTCTACCAGTATGTCACATTTTGGATCTATACTTTTTGTCTCTTTTTTTTTCAAATCATTCATATTCATTTACTGCTCCATAGTTTAACATGTTTCATCCTTTACCATTCATCATTTCCTACACTTATAATTCTGCTATTTGTGCTGTTACTCTTGAAAATCCATGCATACTGCCCCAATTTCCTACATGTAGTACAAGTAACACTTCTAGCTGTGCAGGATCGATCATTTAACCAATGATTTATACTTCTACATCGTGTACATTAATTCTTAGATGGAAACATGGGTCTAGATTAATCAGTCCTTTAAAAAAACTCTTGAAAACTTAGTTATTCACCATATAATCTTACCATCGTACAATGTAATATCCCCTGCCTCCAAGGCGCCTAGAGATCCCCTCGGGGATGATGTGTGCACCTAATAAATAATAAATGTAACTCTTTTTACAATACCACACCTTACTCTGAATGTTACTGATTGGTTCCCTTGTCACTTCAATTTAATCAGATTTCTTTATTGTTCTAGTTGTTTGTTTTCCCTCATTCTTGTCACACTCTTCAATATCAATTCTTCACCTGTAGCTGTGTCAAGAGCCTGGAGAAGTGTGGGATTACGCGTGCTCCATAATTTCTCTAGGCCGGCTTTGGTGGATGTGCGCATCATCATCTGATCATGTATATATTGATCATGGTTGTCTATTAATGCAGTTTACCAGCAATGCTCTTGAACTTGTGACATACTTATCAATAGTTTGATTTTCCTTTTACACCTTACAAAATAATTTGTAACGCTCTAGGATAAAAAATGTTTTTTTTACCAAAGTACAACCCTAGCTTCTTCAACGTTTTTGCATACAGAGCCAAGTTATCACCTCATTCCCGAGAAAGCATATTTGGCAATGAGAGCTAAGTTCTTAAACTCTCCTTGCCCAAAGAATTCAGTGTAGCTTGTTTTCTATACCTTTGACCTCCTGAAACTAGCATGTGAGTTTTGAAAGCATCCAGCCATTCCTCCCACAGTTTCCGGTTCTCCTGGACAAGATAAAAAATTGGGAAGTCACTGTACTCTTTATGTGAAAATGATACAGTTAAACAATAGAAGTCGAGTCCGTGTTAAATAATTATACATAAATAGCAAACGTAGTCTTGCTTGTCTTTTGGTACCTTAATACTATGCACTGCTCCTTTTTTTTATGGCAAAAGTGTTTTTCCGTTCCGTGTAACAGTTAATTTTTCAAATTGTGTTTTTATTGCCTTAAAAGGTACACTTGTCCTTGTTCTTCTATTCCATACAAATGTTAATTCCTTTAAGTACTTAACTTTTATGGCCAGTACGTGTGGCTGTGGCCGTGCATTGATTAGTTCTTCCTAGTTGCTGAAGGAGAGCATATGGTCTTTAGATTGCCGACTTTGGAGCTGGGAAATCACGGTTTGAGCCTCGGGGTCGACTCCACATGCTGTGATTCTGGGCAAATCACTTTATCTCCCAGTGCCTACCAAAAAAAAAATTGAATGTGTCCTTGTGTAACGTAACTGGGGCTCATGTAAGGCGCGCCAATACCTTCGGGTCGAGTTCGCGCTATATAAATCTGTAAAAAATAAATTTTAAAAAAAGACAACGTACCTTCCGTGCATTTAATCTTCACAGCAGTAATGTGGTCAAGCAGGAATGATAATTCCTGGGTACCTCGAGGAGATGGAGGCACGCGGCTGGTGGGCACGTGTGTTGGGCTTTTGTATACTTATGAACTACCGCTGCCCAGTATTAGCAAGTTCAAATATACGATCAATGCAGTGGAGTGCCGATCAATTTAGATAACGTTAAGCGTGCTTTGAGTTGGACGTGGACGTCCTTACATACAAACTGTTGTGTCTTTCCGTTTGCCAGTTGATGTTTGTGGTTTCGACACTATGAAGCCCATTATGGTTGGTGGTTCGGGTGAACTGCAGACACGCCTCGAGACTTTGTAGATCATGGTATAGTCCCTGGGTCACGTGGGGAGTGTAAATAAAATAGAGCCGGAGCGGACGTGACGTCAGTTGTGGCGCACACGCAAGGGTTCAGTTGTAACGCACCACTGTCTCCGTGTCATTGTGTGGATGAGGCCCGTAAGCTTTGCTGCACCCATACCTGAGAGTGCCCTCTATCTGTGCTTGGTGTCCGCTGCGAAGTAAAGTGCAACGACATTACATTGGCGACGACGGTGGGCGGCCGGACCTCCCGCTTCGCTTTGTGGCTGCTGTGGTGCTGCGCTACCGCACGCGGTGCTCGTGCCACAGAGCGCGCACTCGCATGTGCGCATCAGCCCCAATGCATGCAAAACAAGCCTAGAAGGTGCCGATGTCACTCTCCTCTCCGCGGAGTGCCCCCTGTGACGGCGGAGCCTGCAGCCTCTCTCTTAGTCCTGGCAAGGGCTCAACACATGGCATAGTGAGTCAGCCACGCTGTTCTGGGGCACCTGAAAGTGAATGCCTGGACTCATACAGTGAGCTGCCACGCATGAATCAGGGCCCAGTGAGGCTAGGTGGAGGAAGTTTTCGTGTTGTCCCCTGGATAGAGAGTTGGAAAGCCAGTGCACCACAGGAGGGATTCTTCTGGATGGAGAACGCCAGCAGGACGGCATTACAGTCTGCATCAGCCCAGTGCCATAGGGGTGTGAGAGACTCTTTTTGCATTTCAGAGACTGCCCACACCAGACTTGTGGTTATATTTCAGAGACTGCCTGCACCATGTCTGCAGTTCCGCCCATCGAACCATTCCTGGTGGAGGGCCCACCTTCTGCCCAGGTGCCCAAATGGAAGGAGTGGGTGGAAAGGCTACTCCTATTCTTTGAAGCCACAGGGGTGCTGAATGACCAGAAGAGGGCCATGCTCCTGCACCTAGAGTGGAAAGACATCTATAAAATTGCCAAGTCGCTGCATGAGCCAGCTCCCAAAACTAACCTCACACTAATTGGAGCCCTATCAGCGTATTTCGAGCCCATGGTGAACCAAGACTACGAATGCTTTGTGTTTCTCCAGGCACTCCACCAAGCGGATGAGTCTATTGACACAATTCACGCCCGTTTGAAGGACTTAGCAAGCACTTGCGGGTTCAATGATAGAGAAGAGCAGGTGGTCCACACCGTGTACATGATAGGAACGACAGCTCAGATGTCTCGCCGACTTCCGCAATGTCAAATACGGGTGGAAGAGCAGGACGTCACAGCTGTCATTGACACGGTGGCCACCATCAACATCATGTCATCAGAGCTCTATAAGGGAATGAAGTCCGCTCCAGTTCTGGATACCACGGCGATAAAAGTCTTCGCATATGGACAGGACAAACCCCTACTGATGCGCGGAAAGTTCAAGGCGACGATTTCGCATGGCTCCAATTCCATAAGGTCCCAGGTATACATGGCAGAAGATGGACAGGGCATGCTATTGGGTTGCCGTGCTGCCAAAGACTTGGGAGTTGTGACATTCGCGTTTGGGATTCACCAAGAGACGGTGTGACATATCCTAGCCAAATTCCCAGATGTATTCAATGGGATTGGAAGATTATGAGGAAAAGAAGTATGCCTTCACATCGATCTCACTGTTCAGCCTGTAGCCCTACGCCACAGGTGTGTAGCGTTTCACCTGAGGCCACTAGTAGAAAAGGAATTTGCCAAGCTGGATCTGCTGGGATCATTGAGAATGTACCAGGCCCTACCCCCTGGGTGTCGCCCATAGTGGTCACTCGAAAACCTAAGCAACCGGGTGAGGTGCGAATCTGTGTTGACATGAGGCTGCCAAATGCTGCAATCAAAAGGGAAAGACACCTCACTCCCACGATTGATGATCTGATTGGGGAACTGAGTGAAGCATGATGGTTCTCCAAGCTGGACCTTCGATCGGGATATCACCAGTTGGTGTTGGACAAAGAGTCACGTTACATCGCGACTTTTTCCACCCATATCGGCCTGAGGAGATACACCTGTCTTAGTTTTGGAGTGTTGAGCGCGGTGGAGGTCTTTCAGAATGTGATCCACGAGTTACTGATGGATCTTCCGGGGATGGTGAACGTCAGTGATGACATTCTTATCCACGCCAAGACAGTTGCTGAACACAATGCCAGGCTGATGCAAGTCCTGCAGAGAATCAAAGAATCTGGCCTCACGCTCCACCGAGACAAGTGTGAGTTTCTCTAACAGCAAATCCAGGTCTTTGGCTATGTATTCTCGGCCGCAGGTGTGACTCCCAACCCGGACAAAGTGTGCGACATAAAGCTGGCCCCTGCTCCTACCAGCGTCACCGAAGTACAAAGCTTCCTTGGCATGGTCAATTACTGTGGCGGATTCATCCTGGATCTGACCACTCTCACTCAACCTCTCTGAGAGCTTATCAAAGCTCTGTCCCAAGGATCTGGGATTCTGAACATGAGACAGCGTTCCAGGCAGTTAAGGATGCTCTGTCCGCCAACATGACCTTGGCGTTCTTCGACCCTCGGAAGTTGACGAATGTAGCTGTCAATGCTGGACCGAAGGGACTGGGAGCAGTCTTACTGCAGCGGAGTCGGGCAGAGGAAGATTGGGCCTCGGTGGCCTTCGCGAGTCGGTTATTGACAGACACTGAGCAGTGGTATTCCCAAATAGAAAAGGAAGCCCTAGCCATCCACTGGGAATGCCGCCACTTCCAATTGTATGTGTATGGGCACCCTTTTGTCGTGGCCACTGACCATAAGCCGCTTCTCTCACTATTTGTGGGAAAAGCCTCAAAACCGCCCCCACGCATAGAAAAATGGATTCTACAGCTGCAGGGGTACAACTGCCGTGTGGAGTACCGTCCCGGAGCGCAGAACCCGGCCGAGCATCTCTCCTGACACCCTCGGGCGGCTACTCCAGCAGAGGAGGATGATGCTGAAAACACGGAAGAATATGTTCTGTATGCCACTGCCAGAACGTTCCCCATTCCTTTGTCCATGAAGACCCTTAGAGAAGAAACTAGACAAAATGAGTATCTCCAGCGAGCCATAGGGATTCTGAAGCATGGATGGTGGCAAGGCGCGAGGAGAGAATGGAAAGCTCTCACCACTGAAGCAAAAAGGATCATGGAGAGTTTGTACAATGTCCGACAGGAGCTCAATGAAGATTCTACAGGATGCCTACTGCAACGACATCGCCTTGTGATACCTTCCGCCCTGACCAACCAGGTAATCTAATTGGCGCATGGGCCACCAGGGAATGGTGAAAACCAAGACCTGCCTGAGAACAAAAGTGTGGTTTCCGCTGATGGATGAAAAAGTAGAGGAGGTGGTGAGGTCATGCCAATGATGTCAGGCTACTGGGGAAAGCAGTTCACCAGCCCCAATAATCACGGAACCTCGACCTGACCGCCCCTGGGCGTGCGTCAGTTTGGACTTTGGAAGCCTCCCGGATGGGAGACACACATTTGTACTAATCGATGACCACTCTAAGTATCCTGAGGTGGAAATACTACAATCTCTGATGGCCAGTGAAGTCCTCCCAAAGATGGAGAAAGTCATGGCCACTCATGGGCTCATACAAGATATACGGACCGACAACGGTCCTGCGTTTCAAGGACATAAAATAGCAAATTACCTGTTGTCTCTAGGAATCACTCACAAGAAAATACCCCTCGGTGGCCGCAAGCGAACGGCGAAGCAGAAAGGTTTATGCGTACCTTAAACAAAGTCATTCGCATAGTCCATGACCGCAAACAGTCTTTGGAGCTCGCCCTTTTCTCTTTTCTTCGGGGCTACAGACAAACACCACACTCTATGACTAGAGTAGCTCCTGGTCATCTTTCCATGGGATGGGTGATTACGGATTCCATTCCCCATCATCCGAGGTGGTGTCCCGAGTAGCCCCAGGAACTGCTGATCCAAGCGCGTCGCCTGCACCGCAATGATCATACCAGTCAGCGACAGTGATCACGACTGCCCGTCATCAAAGTGGGTGATCTGGTTCTTCTGCCGAATCGAGCTTCTACCAGCAAATTTGGTCTGCTGTATGAGAAGGTGACATGGACTGTCACCCATCTGAGTGGTACCAGAGTCACTGCACATCTGGGTGTGGAGGTGGTTACTATCATTGTGTCTTTCTTCAAGATCTTTCATCCAGCTTGAGAGGTTCCTCTTGAGGTGAGCCTGCCTGGGCCTAGTTGATCGTGATGAGTGGGAAGGGTCTTAAGTGGACAGTTCGGCAGCGGAGAGTGTTCTTCTGGAGGCACCTCTGACCAGTGGGCATTCCCCAGAGGACCACCTGGAGCCCCCACCTCTCAGTGAATCGGGAGGTCGGGGAAATTCCCGGTATTGTCTGCGAAGAAATCCAGAGCCATCCTGCTGACTGAAGGACCATGTAATGTGAGACTGTTCTATTCTTATTATATTTTGATGTTGGATTTCTGCCGAAAGAAATGTGTGTTGTTGATACTGTTTGGGGGGGAATGTGGTGTTGACACTATGGGGCCGATTCCGATCTGGGTCGGAAAGCACTCCGACCGAGCCGGATCCGGGGTGTTGTCCAACCGAGCCGGACTCCTACAGTCCGACCGAGCGAGTACGTTGCGCACGTATGCTATCGGACTCCCATAGAAGTCAATGGGAGCCAGTTGTACGATGCGTACATGCGCTCCCATTGACTGAATGGGTATGTCTCGAACAAGTGCGCCCCCTACAGTGGGTACGCGTCGGTGCCATCCGCGCCGTACATGCCTGTGTGGGGGAGACCCATGGGTCTCCCCATGTGTGCGAGTCATACGGCTGCGGGTGTGGGGGGGTCCGACGCAGACCCCCGAAGTCTGACTCCAGGAGCTTTTGCAAGCCGGATGCTCCGACTCGGTCAAGCTGTCCGATTCGAGCATCGTACTAGTGTGGTCGAGAATCGTCTCCATTGCGCACGTCGGTTTGTGTGCGACCGAGTCGGACGGATTGGGTCGGAGCAAGGAACGAGTCGGTCGGAGAATTCACGCATCTTCGCATCGTACTTCATCATCCGGACCCGTGTACGGATCGGTTGGAAAAGAAGCATCGGAATCAGATCCGCTACGGCCAAACCCGATTCGGTGCCCTTCCGACCGAGATCGGAATCGGCCCCTATGAGGTCATAAGTGCGACCAGCGGGATCTCCCACTATAGGTGGTGGTCCAGGGTGAATTGCAGACACGCCCCGAGACTTTGTAGCCATGGTATAGTCTATGGGTCACGTGGGGAATGGGTTTGAATAAAATAGAGCCGGAGCGGACGTGACGTCAATTGTGGCGCACACGCGAGGGCTCAGTTGTAACGCACCACTGCCTCCATGTCATTATTTGGACCAGGCCCATAAGCTTTGCTGTGCCCGTACCTGAGGGCGCCCTCTATCTGTGCTTGGTGTCCGTTGTGAAGTAAAGTGCAGCAACATCACAATGTTTGCTGGGATGCTGGTGCATACATTTCACAGGTAGTTCGCAGTCAATATCTTCCGGTTTGATACGTTTTGAGGTCCTAAGCTTCCTTGTCCGTTTTATGTATTTTGATTATTGCTAGCCAGATGCACTGCTGTGGGTTTATGCCTGTGAAGCTTGACTAATGGTCGCCGCAAATGTAATCCTTCTGATCCTTTTCACAAATTCAACAACTGATCCAAGACACCAGTTCTGAGGAAAAAATGTGTTTTATTGGAATAGCTCCCCAGGACAGCTATCGAGGGGGAGAAGTGTGGCACAGCGGCCAGGGCGCCTGCCTCCGGTGCGCAGGGCTCACAGTTCGATCAGATCAGAACAGCATCATGTGACTCTGGGCAATAGCTCACTTAATCTCCCCAATGGCCCCCAGCGCCTTGAGACCCTTACGAGTGATTAGTTTGCGCTTTACAAATACTGGATTATTATTATTATTATCGATTAATTGAAAGGTTACCAACTGCACAGAGGCCTCAAAGTACGCAGGCACGCAGAAATGCCCACTTCTAAAAGTAGGTAAATACAGTGGACAACCCAATATACCCTTGAGGGCTCGGGCAAATGTTAATAACGTTGATTTGCCGTCCATACGATTGCGCGTGACTCAAATATTCAGAACAGACCTCAGATCAAGTCGTGAGCGTCTATACGACCACTCGAACCTTTGACCAAATGACTGCTCTATTGGGACACTAATGAATAAGTGATTATACGTCCCCTGTGATTGTCCACTGCTTAAAGAAATTAAAAGTCATTTGAGACCGATACTACAGTATTTTGGACCAACGCCGACAATATTTATCATTTATCGGTATAGAGTCAACATACTAAGGGGTCAACCTTTTAAATATAATTGTCCTGCGGAAGGTCTTGTTAAAGAAAACTTAAAGACCGAAACGTCGACTCTCACACTGTTTTCCAGCGAAATAATTCTTTGTTTTTGTGAAAAAGTGTTTGACTAATTTGAAAGTGAAGGCATGAAGAATTGAATCATTTCCTTCCACTGTATGAATAATTGTTGTTATTTGAAGTACCCTTTTGAACTGTGATCATAAATTCGATTTTTATACATACACCCGACTTCTTCTTTTTCTTTTTTCTTCTTTTTTCTTTCCTCCTTTTTCCATTTACGTCAATCTATGATGATACATTCGCACATTTTTTACGTTTAATCCGATAAATTGAGTTTACTTAAGAATATAAAGAGTGACAGTAACTAAGATTGTAGGTATATAATTAACCTACCTTGAATTGATATTTGAAATTATACAAGTTAATCGTTGAATAAATCCCTTGAAGGCACCTCTCTACCTGTTAATTAACACTTCTAAAAGTGGCATTTTTAAAATAGTAATAATAAATCTGCTTTCACCAATAAGCAGGATTTATCACTACTATTCCAAACATACAAAACATGGTCGCACTACCCCTCTCAAGTCAGAAATTAACACTGAATCACATATCAGAGAATCCCCAATACATCCCAATGAGAGGGCAGCCTCACAGCAGTGATAAACCAAATAGGCTGTTAGTCAGTATTAGCACATGCTACACAGTTAAGGCACATGTCCTACCTTTTACCTTACACCGCACCCTGTCCATTGGACTAGTTAGGGCCTACCTAAGGGGTGACTGATATGTAGTAAAAGGGGAGTTGCAGACGTGGCACCCCACTTTCTATGCCACATCACGGCGGCAGTAAACTGCGCGCGCAGAACCTGCAGTGACAGAGGCCTGAGATAGGTTTGAAAGGCTACTTCAGTGGGTGGCGCAAGCAGCGCTGCAAGCCCACCAGTAGCATTTAATTTACAGGCCCTGGGTATATGGGATACCACCGTACAAGGGACTCACAGGTACATTAAATATGCCAATCAGATGTAGACCAATCTTACTAAGCTTACCAGAGAGGGAGCACATGCACTTTAGCACTGATTAGCAATGGTAAAGTGGAGAGAGTCATAAAACCACCAACAACAAGGAAAAAAGTTCTGGGATGACCCTGCAATAAGGGCCAAGTCCAACAGTCACCCTTTCCAGTAGCCACAATGCCATTGACACATGAAAACACTTAAGCAGATGGTGCTTTTCGCCCTCTCTCCTTGCTCCCTCTCCTCGCCTACTTTCCTGCCTTTACACCTGGCCCACACCCAGCACTCTGTAAGTGAGATAAATCACAAAGCTGTCCAGTCATGGCAAGGGACTGAACCGAAGCCTGTCTGAGCATATGTTATGTACTGGAAACAACAGGCCTGACAACACACAGCTAAAGGTCTTTATATCCCAGCCATAACAATTATGGTTAACTGACTAAATATCGAAAGTCAAAAAAGCGACCTACAAAAATATTGCAGCAAAAATATTGAGGACAAGAATATCGACATCCTAGCTACATTAAGGTAAGAACAAAAATATGCCCAGAAAAATATTGATGTCAAAAATATCGTTGTTAAAAATATCGTTTTTGATTTAAGTTAAAAAATATAATGGAAAATAAAGTAAATAATAAATATAATTAAAATAAACATAGTTAAAAATATTTTTAAATGCTTAAAAATTATAAGTAATATATATATAATTTAAAAATGTGTTAAACATATACATATACTATATAATTTGGCACAGCAATGTATGCGGTCATTGAGTTATTTCATCATATTAGATGATTATTATGTTGGGTGCATTTGCATCTTCGTGTTTTAACTCTTAAATTCATATTACAGAACTAATGTATTTGACACTTGTCTGTTAACCCACTTGGGAGATCACGATACAATTTGGTCTTAGAAATATTTACATGCTCAGTGGGGGATATTCATGTTTCGTTTTGTCTCCTTGGTAATATGCTGAAACAGCTGTTTGGACAATGTATTTAACTGATATTGATATTATTTATAGATTACATTGGGGGCAATTACGATTCATATACGTTATGTTTGCACTGTTACAAGATGTCCGCCGTTACTTAGCTCACTAGTCCATCTTTCTATGCTTATTGTTTTCCATTAAGTTCTGTTGCCATTTGTCAGCCAACATTCACGTGATCAAGCTCGATGACGAGCGAAACGCGTTGTGAATATAAACGGCGATTTCACTAAAGTGTACGGAGTTCGTGGTTTCTGAGAGTGCACATATTTGGAGTTTTTAAGGACATTACGAACCGGACTTTTCCCTGCCGGTGCGTGCACCACTCTTCATGGGTACCAAGCTGTCCAGAAGGGGAGACGTGCAGTTTGGATACTATATAATATATATATACTTACTTATTAATATGTTTTAATATTTATTTTAATCACTTATAAAAGGTTATTTGTTTAAATAAATCATAAATAAATATATACACATAAAACAATAATATAAATTAAAATTAAAAATATATATAACAAATTTAAACAATTTAAATGTTTTGTAATCTTTTTAAAATTAATTATACAGTACATTAGCTAAAATAATACAAAAAATATTAGATAGCGGAAGAAATAAAATTACTATTCCAAACCCAGTGACTGCAACAGTAGAAAAAGTGTTGGATAGCGTAGGGGTTAAAATTACTATTCCCACCCCAGTGAGTGCAACAGTAGGGAAAGTGTTGGATAGCGTAGGGGTAAACATTACTATTCCCACACCAGTGAGTGCAACAGTAGGGAAAGTGTTGGATAGCGTAGGGGTAAAAAATTCTATTCCCACTCCAGTGATTGCAACAGTAGGGAAAGTGTTGGATAGCGGAGGGGTAAAAATTACTATTACCACTCCAGTGAGTGCAACAGTAGACAAAGTGTTGGATAGCGTAAAGGTAAAAATTACTATTCCCATTCCAGTGAGTGCAACAGTAGGGAAAGTGTTGGATAGCGTAGGGCTAAAAATTACTATTCCCACTCCAGTGAGCGCAACAGTAGGGAAAGTGTTGGATAGCGTAAGGGTAAAAATTACTATTCCCACTCCAGTGAGTGCAACAGTAGGGAAAGTGTTGGATAGCGTAGGGGTCAAAATTACTATTTCCGCTCCAGTGAGTGCAACAGTAGGGAAAGTTTTGGATAGCGTAGGGGTAAACATTACTATTCCCACTCCAGTGAGTGCAACAGTAGGGAAAATGTTGGCTAGTGTAGAGGTTACATTAACATACTTATAAATTATCATTTTTTTAAATAAATAACATAATAATTATTTAACAAAATAATTATTAATAAATACCTATTAAATTAAATTAATATTTAATTAAATAACATTAAATTAATTCCCACCCTATTCCCCTATAAACACACAACGCGCGACATATAAAAACGAACGCAATTAATTTAATTATCAATTTATCAATAAAAATAATACCATAAATAATTAATTAACAATAAATTAATTACCAATAACAATAAATAAACACATAGTAACTAATTAATTATATTTAAATTGCTTCCCACCCTATTCCCCTATAAACCCTCTACACATTAAAAATAAGATAATTAATTTAATTACCAATTAATCAACTAACAACAAAAAATTACCAATTAATAATTAATTTACAATAAATTAATTTACAATAAATACAAATTAATAATACATTATTTATAATTCATATAATTATAAACTAATCAATCAATAATAATTAGTTACCAATCAATATTTAATTAACAATAAATTAATTAACAATAAAAATAAATAAACACATATTAACTAATTAATTATATTTAAATTACTTCCCCCCCACAACCCGCTCTGATACCAAAACACAAAATTTACTTTAAAAAACAAATTACTATTGTCTAAACATTTAATAGATATATTTAAAAATAATGTAAAAAGTAAAAAAAAATGTTAATCATACATATAAAATACATACTAAAATACATAACACTAAAAATAACATCGATATTATTTACAACTATATTTTTGCAAATGATAATATTTACTTCGATAATACATACTTTGATATTAAAAAAATCGATATTACTTACCTTAAAGTCGATATTCTGTTCAATGATATTCTTGACTTCGATATTCTGTCCCTACGATGTTTAGAGCTCGATATTAGTGTAGGTCGATATGTAAACTTCGATATTTTGACTGAGCACCAACATTTATACCATATATATCATGTATCTTCGCAGTTCAAATGGTTGCCCTCACAAGCTCGCGGCCAATTCAGCTCAGAAAGTTTATTTTTCAAAACTTTAAAACTAAACACACAGAAAGGTCCCCCGTAGTTCCAAGCAGTTCTGCCTTGTACTGACCAGATATGGTAAAACGTCTACCGTAGCCATCTCATTGCATAATGAGGGTAAACCTTTCTTAAAATGGCAAATTAGCGAAATAATGCTGTCATAGAACGTGAAGCGAACTCTGCAGCATAATCTATGTTTTAAAAGTCTATTACATTCTTATTGACTATGATCGCAACACAGAATAAACTGAATACATGAAAAATAAAGGGCTTTCTACTGTGCTGTGTTTACCCATAGGAAGACGCCAGCTTTATTTGCGCCGTCTGCTAAATAATTTTAATATGTATTTCTAGCGACTCTGTAATGTATACTATATGTGATTCTATTTAACATGTGCAAACTAAGGGTTTCACGCATATCCTGATTATTAATGGTTACAGGATGCAGTCACGGGTACACAACCCGAACTGAAAATATGCCAAAAATCCTTTTTAATTTGATACAATATTAATGCATGGACAATGGTGACATCTAGTGGCCATTACTTAAACTTCTGGTATATGCACGCCTGGACGTCTGTCTCTGTGTGCTTTGAGTGACGTTCACACTTATACCTGTTTCTCATGCTTCGTTTATCAAATCTTAGTACTGGAAATGTACAATAGACCTGCGAAGACACACACCGACATTGTGTGTCACACAATATTGGCTCTCTTCACATGGTCTCCTGGTGAAGAAAAGATATCATGCAATAATAAGCAAGGGGGAGAGTATGTGGCCTAACGGCTAGGGCGGTCGACCTCGAATTGGGGAACAGGGCTCGAGTCTTGGTAACGAAGCTCAATATCCTGTGACCCAGGGAAAATCACTTGATCTCCCTGTGCCTAAGAAAGACAAGCATTTACAATGCAATGGTCACGGCATTGTTAAAGTTAGAGCTATTGGCATTGCTCATTACATTATTTTTGTTTATGTTTTTGTTTTTAAAACATTTAAAGAAACTGCATCGTTATTTACAATGTCAATAGCTTAATCTTTCTCAAATGCGAGACCTATTGCATTTGCACCCACACACAGATCCACACACACAAAGCCACCCACACACACAGAGCCACCCACACAGAGCCACCTACACAGAGCTATTCACGTAGAGCAACCCACACACAAATAGAGCCACCCACACAGAGCCACCTACATACACACAGAGTTACCCACACACAGACAGAGCCACCCACGCATAGAGCCACCTACAAAAAAAGCCACCCACACAGAGCCACACACACAGAGGCACACACATACACACACACACATAGAGACCTCTGCAACAAACACATTAACCCACTGATCCGACGAACCAGGATTTGATTCTGTACCCTGTAGACTACACATGGAACAACGGAGCAGGCTCACTATACTGTTTTAGAAGGAAAGGAAGCTGTGTATACACATTCGACTCTGCAGCAAATGCATGAACCTGCTGAGATAAAGCTGTGTGAGTGTGACCAGGGTGCAATTATGTGACCCTGACACTCATCCCTGCCTGGGTGAGTTAGTCTGCCCGCTTATCTTGTTAACAAGGAAGTTCCACACTGGCCTGTGTGAAGCAAAGGAAAAGGTGACCAGGGCCAGTCCGGGAGGGTACACAGGTCACATATTCCAAATAATAACTCACACGGCATGGCCATGTTTGTCCCAGTCATATGACCGCAAAGAAGGAATAATGCGACAATCAGGGTGAGTCATAAGAAGCCGAGCACGGGCTGCTGGGTGACCAAAGGGTGGAAGTGAGGCCGCCGGAAGATTCTGGGACATCTTTAATACAGACTAAACGTATGGCTTGCCAGAGAACTGTGGTTATCGTGGCAACCTATGAGCGTTATCTTCCCTCCGAGACTCGAAAAGTAAGTCACGTGTGACTAGCAAATATACGCACGCCCCCATGACCGGACAGCATGCCTCTGGTGATCTTTAGATCTATTCCCCAGCCTCCCCCAACAGGCCTGATGCACTGTACCCACAGCAAAGGTGCAACTTATCCCTCCTGAAAGGCACTCGAGAAATCTAAAACCGGACAGGACCAGCCTGTCCTTTGCGACCTAGAACGACGCGTCTCGGAACTACAGCTGCCTGACCCTTGTGGCCTGGACATCTGAGGCTTCTTCCTTATGGAGGACTGTGGCCATGAGTCTCTAGCGCCACCTACAGTTCTACAAACACTTAAGTTATCTCCCTACACTTTGACTATCCACCAGGACAGCGTTTCAGACCTTTGTCTTTCTGCTGCAAATAGTTATCAAAACCAGACTATAGCACCCAAAATGCACTAGATATGATCGAAAATGACGGCGCAATGCTCTCAGAGTTCCACAGCCTGCGGTTCTTTTGGCAACCAAAATACACAAAGACCTCTCTGTTGGTGTCGGCTTTCTACGAGGAAAACGGGATACTCTGTTGTTCAGGAAGTGCCTGAAAGTAGGTAGGGGGAACTTCCTGTATACTAATGAGCAGACCCCGCCTCCTGGCAAAACCTTAATGGGGTATGTTTACCTCCCTCTCATCTTGTTTAATCCATTATATAGCAGGATTGTGGAACTTCGCGGCTACACGTGGGCATACATTTATAAAAATAAACAAACAGAAAAAAAAATATCTACTATCTCCATAATGCAAGAATACGCCAAACCAAAGATGATTTTAGTGCATGTATAGTCGGACTGTTTGATACGAAATGGCGAAAGGGAGGCTAGAGACAGAAGTCTTTCAAAGCCAGTTCTCTCCAGACAAAGGAGAACGATTCTGGGCAGCGCTTGGTGTTGGTCAAGTATGGCACTTTCTTCCCAATTCGCAACTCAAACACGCTTTAGGAATGAAAATACAGGTACGGGCTCTGAAACACAGCGCTCAGGATTTGTCGTAGTGATATGTCCCTTCTTTACCAAGCTTGTCTCCGGTGACCCTCCAAACAGGTTAGATCTTGTTCTTACAGGCTCTCTTTCTGTAGTCCCCGGTTGATGTGAGGAAATATGAATTTTTATGATCAATTGTGTCCCCTATCTTAGACCCCAACGGCTCCATGTACGTGTTACAAGTACATGTATGTTCCCTCCACTTCCAGCTATGAAGACGCAAATACATGTGCGTCCAACGTTAACATGTCCTCTTTCAGATCCACCATGAATGGGTCGAATATTCCGTTCCTAAGTATGCTTTACCACCGTCTTTATATGATGTACCTTTCACGTTTTTCAGCTCTGGCAAAGTTAGGCCCTGAATTCTGCCATCGAGCCTTTTCCTGCCTTCTGCCTCTGAATGCCCCAGCCTGAACTTGCATCTGTATCCATGACCTTTGTCTTACTCCCTGCGCGGCTAACGGTGCCTGGCTCGGCCTGTTGCCTGCCAAGACTGTATTTCACCTTCAAGTTATCTGCTCCGCTCCTCGACCAATACATTCCTGTCTAGTAGTTTAGGTAAACATCCTTCTAGCTGCAGAGCGAAGGGCCCGGCCTCACTGTCTCCGTGCAAGTAATTCATAGCTCCTGTTACCATGGTAGGCCCATGTCCCCTCGCATCACATGTAGACACGTAGACGCTTATACACGCACTAGCAGTCAGTATAGAATAGCCCCTGCCCGAGAGACCTTTCCTTCCGGATAATACAGTTCCTAAAACACAAGATATTAGATACGATTTGGGATTAGGTTGTTCTGACATCCCAGACTTCTGTCTCCTCATGTAGGGCTAAATGTCAAGTTCCCTTCACCCTCTAGTTACACGTCAATCACACGTCATGCTTCTGCGCGCGCATCTCTGCCATGTATTTCTGCTGACATTGCAGGATTCTCTTATGGATCCACCCACATGTAATACCATCATAATGACGTTTCTAGTACACGCCCTTATGCACGCCTATTGTAACGCCTTTTTTTTATTTACGTATGTGTATTCTTATCTCTCCTATCAGCTGTTACGCCTCCTGCATCTGCCTTTATTGTAATGCATTGACTATATATATGATAACCTGTCAATAAAGTATTGTCTATCCCTTCCCGAACCTTCGTGGTGACGGAATCGGGTTGCCTGGTTCGAACCAATTCCTTTGTAAGGAACAAAACCCCTTTTAAAACCTCAAATACCACGGATTCTGCCTCTTATTTTTACTGAGTTATTCTTATTGAACTTTACCGCATAAATTAAGTCTAGGTAAGTAAAATTTACCACATAATTGGCGCCCGAATAGGGACTCCTCCCCCACCCCACACGCCGGAGGTGCGTTGCAGGCCCGGTCTCCTGCCACAGCCGGACGGACAATTACGCGTACCCGCAGGATTTCCTGTATCTCCCTCAGGCCAACGGAGGTGACTGAGGCTGCGATCAACACCCAGACGAGGCGGTGAGGAGTGCGGAGGATCCCGACCAGAGCCTAGCTGAGAGAGCAAGATCCGAGGTATACAGAGGCCCACCAGGTTCCGAAGTTCAGTTCCGAAGTACCTACATCATGAGTCGAGTCGAGTCCAGTCCAGAGCCAGTCCAGTTCAGAGTTTCCGAGGCCTTCCGTTCCGTGCTTCCCGGTGAGTACCGTTGCTGGGGACGCATTTAGACGTGCGCATTAGTTTGTGCCGGTCAAGACGGGTTTGGGTACACAGATCCGGTCTGCACTGTTTCAGCAGTGTATCTGTACTGTTTAGCAGTACATCCAGTACATCTAGTATTATGCCAGTTAGCTAGTTTTATTCTGATTATCGCTGTTCATTTTAGATGTTTTTATATGTTTTAAATGTCGTGGTATGAGTGATTGTTTGATCGTCATTACTGTGTTTATTGTATTAATTGTGTTCAAATCCGAGTAAGAATCAAGTAGCAAGGTTTAAAGATGCCGTTATTCTCAAAATTAAGACAGATAAAAACTAGAAAAGGGATACTCGAGGAAGCCGTTCCCATTCCACCTAGGGACACTCCAGGGTACTTTATGTACCATAAACATGGCCTAGATGCCGTATTATATCTCGACTTATGGGTGGACTACACCAAAGATTTAGCAGAGAATCAGAGATGGCCCGCTGCTGGGACATGGGATGCAGATTGCATCATAAGAGTAGAAGAAGCATTATGGAAAAAGAAAGCCAGACAGTCACAGAAAGATGCCATTGAATTATGGCGTAAAGAATCGCATAGACGCACAGAGAAAGCGTTCAGAAAAGAAGAGAAAAGTAGGGAGGATTCAGACAAAGCTCGAGAAAACGTATTAGTTGAGGAAGGTATCCGAGTAAAAACAGAACAAGTAGACAGACAACGAGACACTCTTATGAATGGTATGTATCCTCTTCTGGCCGAGGGTTTACCTAAGGCCACTCTGGAAGTACCAAAAGATCTGCCGTCTCCATTACTTCCGACTAAATTGCACCACAAGACCGCAAAGGACATTTTTCTTTCTTCCTATTTAGACGATGTAGCCCCCGAATATGTTAATGTTCCGCCGCCACGCACACCACCTGCTAACGACGCTCGACCCCGAGATAATCTGTCCCCACCTCCGCGGCAACATACTCCTTCTCACGTACCAAACCTTCCGCCTGTTCCTACACTCCTTCTTGCACCTATTCTCCCTACCTTACACCCAACAAATCCTTTTGGACCTAGCACCTCAGGCGGTGTGATAGGAGGTTTTTCTACGCCACCACCAACACATCAATTGACTTTTAGGGATTTAGCACACCAACGTACACCTCAAACAGCGAATTACGATATATTTAATGAGCCTCTTACAGACTGTAGATATGATCCAGTACCCGGTAAAGACAACAGAATGATGCTATCATCAGTACGTCTACGACGAGTTGCGAACTATTTAATGATACTACCAGGAATGATTGATCATCTAGACAAAATATATCACTTTGTCCAAACAGGGCAAGGTCCTGAAAGTATTGGCGAGGGCATGGCATACCAGAAAGTGGACACGCAAAAACTATTGTTACGCTTCTTCATAAACTGCTTTATAAGAAACAGAGATAGGCCTGATGTAGACCCGGATGAAATGCAAGCACTTAACAAATGGGGTCAGAATATAGCAGACGGAAAACATGATAAACAGAAGAGTATAGAAATTATGTACCGAAAGATCCGAAAAACAGTAGAACAAATACATGAAAGAGGAATAGATGCAGATAAGACTGAATCCTCGGGGGAGGAGGAACAATCAGAAACGACAACAGGACAATTACAATTACCAGCTAGAGAAAGGATAGCTTATGTAGGTAAGGGAAGATCTTTTAATAATTCAATGCGTCCGATACGTCCAGAAAGTAAGAGAATTTTTCAAGCAGCCATGTCAAATCCAAAGACCCCTGAACACTTATTTCAGGCTACTGATAAAATACTTCAAGAACGAATGGGGTACCATGTACTCGATTCTATGGATGAACAAGAATTAGCCAGGTCAGCAGTACAATGGGCTGACAGTTCTGATAAATATAGTGATGATGCGCTAGCACACACGTTTTTGAATCTTTCACCAGACGAACAGCGTTTAGCTGGTATATACATGATACAACACCTCCTTATATTGTATAAAAGCCAACACTCCGATCCTGGTCCCCTACCTGAGATACTGATAGAACTACTCATGAATAAATGGAGAGGTCTAGGTACCGATCTAATTAAAGAAATTCTAGAACATCGGCACAGATACAGTGCATTCCTGTGTCCAGAGCATGATTCAGCTCCCTCCATGGAAAGAAAAATGTATTACATAGACAGACAGAATCCCTTACGCGAAGTGCTCCCAGTTAAAAATGATGATGATACTTTTAGACGCGTGTTTGTGTACACGCCCATAACTAAAATAGAACTATTGGAAATGAAAAAATTAGTGCCCAGCCATGACAAAGATCCAGCAGGTTTTCACCGTGAACTAAAAGACATGTTACTCATGGGTGATTATACCTATCCTGACATTATGAAAATATTAAAAGTATTATTACCTGCCGGTATTTACGAGAAACTCAAAGAAAAAGAATGGGAGGTGGGAGAGCAAAAGATTGATTGGACTGCATTAGAAAATGAAGAAAATGCCTGAACTGCAGGCCTAGGGCTTGGGGACAAAACTAAAGTATTACCAGGATTGTTAGTACAAGTATTGCCACGTTTATTAACTACGAAAAAGGAAGACTGGGGTGCAATCTCAGCCTGCAAACAGAAACCCGATGAAGACACTAGTGATTTCTATTCCCGATTTGAAAAATGTTTTGGTATTAATAGCGGCCTGAAAGCGAGTAGTGATTCATATCCACATCTCTTTGTAACAAAATTAGTCGAGAATTCCCTGCCCCAGGTTAAAAACAGAGTATTGAAAGTCGAGAGCACTTGGCAAGCTAATACCCCTTCACAAATGTTACAAATGTTACAGTACCACCAGAATAGAATTAGAGAAGAACAAGAACACGAACAAAGACGTATGAAAGACACGAAAATGAAAATGCTCGTTGCTCAGTCAGTTCCAGCTGACGGTCATAAAAAGGGTGCGACACAGTCCAGTAATTCAGCAGTTCCTGTTAAAGGGACATGCAACTATTGTAAACAGCCAGGTCATTATATAAACGATTGTGCAGTTCTGAAACACAATATCTCTACGGGTAAAACCAAGGAGAGACCACGTCCACCTAGACAGGATCAGATCCAACAACCAGTACCTCAGAATGTACAGCCTATGCAAGCTTCACAACAGACCGTAGCAGTATCACAGCCACAGCCTAGTGCCGCAACACAGAACACGACACAACAGATGTACCAGTATGCACAAAATGACTATCCCGATTATCAGCGATACACATGAAACAGCCTAGAGAGGGAAGTTGGCTTACCCCTTATTGAGGTTCCCGTAGATCAAGAGGGTCCTTATGTACATAGTCAAGTATTAGGGAAAGACAGAAAGTTTTTAATTGATACAGGGGCAAGCAGAACAACTATAAGTCACGACGAGGTTCCAGGGGCACCCCTCTCAGGCTCACAGAATATTTCCCTTGGATTTTCAGGAAAACCTATTGTTAACGAAGTATCGCAACCTCTTCCTCTTGCAGTTGGTCCATTGACACGGACTACAGACTTATTGCTTACAAAATCATGCCCAGAAAACTTGTTAGGTATAAAGACACTGAAAGCTCTAGGAGCTGTAATATGTTGTTCTCCGGACGGGGTACGACTATTTTTGCGTGACTTTAAAGGTCACTACGTATTGAGAGACATGGATCACCGGTTACAGAATGTACCTGCACATTTATGGGCACAAGGCCCCACTGATGTAGGTTGTATGCACATTACACCATATCGAGTTACACTCAAAGCAGGAGTGGTATTACCACGAATTCGACAATACAAGTTACCTCCAGATGCTGTAGTGGCTTTGCTGCAAATCATTGACGAGCTCATTGCACAAGGAGTGGTTGTGGAAACCGACTCCAATGTATGTAATTCTCCGATCATTCCAATTCTTAAACGAACTGATCCAAATGCACCCCCAGTTTATCGATTAGTTATTGATCTGCGCGAATTGAATAAATGCATTGTACCACAGTATCCCGTGGTTCCAGATATCTCTTCATTATTGACAGCTATTGATTCAGAAGCAACGTTCTTTACTGTAATTGACCTCAAGAACGCCTTCTTTAGCGTCCCAATCGATCCGGAAAGCCAATATTTGTTCGGATTCTGTTTAAATGGACGAAGCTTCAAATTTGCACGCGCACCTCAAGGATTCACAGAAAGCCCCAGCATCTACAGCCAAGCACTGAAAAGACAACTTGACAGTATCCACATGCCTGTTAACACGGCCCTGCTTCAGTATGTCGATGATCTGCTGATCACCGCCCGAAGCGAACCCGAATGTGAAAAAGCATCACTGACGGTTTTACATTTTCTGGCCGAAAAGGGGCACAAGGTGTCCCCTTCGAAGCTGCCATTCTGTGTTCAGCAAGTTGTGTACCTTGGGCACTTGCTGTCCAAAGGGTGGAGACAGCTCACACCTGACCGCATCCAGTTAATTATAAACATGTCACCACCCAAGACACAAAAAGAGGTACGGGCCTTCATAGGCCTCACTTCGTACTGTAGACAATGGATTCCCCAATATGCATTTCTAGCAAAACCACTCATTCAGTTGACAACCCAGGAGGCAGCGACATCGACTGTCCTCCCTTGGACTCAGGAACATACACAAGCTTTTGAAGACTTAAAGAAAGCCTTATGTCAAGCACCTGTTTTAGCGACACCATGTTACAGTAAGCCTTTTACACTTTTTGTTACAGAACGTGAAGGTACTGCCTTGTCAGTACTCACTCAGGAACAAGCAGGTTCACACAAACCGTGTGCTTACTTTTCTAGCACATTAGATCCAGTAGCCCAGGCTCTGCCTGCGTGCCTGAAATCAGTCGCAGCGACAGCTTTAGCGATCAGACAAAGCGATTCCATAGTATTAGGACATCAATTGACAGTGCAAATTCCACATTCCGTGGAAGTTCTTTTAAACCGAACACAGACCCAGCACTTGACTATAGCACGACTGACAGGTTATGAATTAACATTGTTCCAGCCACACATAGAAATCAGACGCTGTAGTACATTAAATCCTGACACACTTTTGCCATTAAGTGGAACAGACCCATTGGCACATGATTGTATTGAAGTCATTACTATTACGACGAAACCCAGACAAGACTTGACAGACATTCCATTACCAGATCCAGACCTGACACTTTATGTGGATGGTTCATGCATGAGAACAAGTACAGGAGAGTTAGTGGCCGCTTACGCAGTCACGACAGACACCGAAGTTATTGAAACTAATTGTATTGACACCTTGTCAGCTCAAGCAGCAGAGCTCATCGCTCTGACACAAGCCTGTATTCAAGCCAAAAATAAGAGAGCTAACATATACACAGATTCACGTTATGCATTCGGAGTTGTACACGACTTCGGAGTCCTCTGGCGAGAGAGAGGTTATTTAACTTCTCACGGTGCCAACATTCAACACGGTCCCCTCATTCAAGCCCTGTTAGATGCAATACATCTGCCTACTGCGATATCTATCATGAAGTGCAAGGCCCATACAAAAGTCACCGATATCATTTCCCAGGGTAACGACCTAGCAGACCGAACAGCTAAGCAAACAGCTCAGAATCGGACTCATGCAACTGACTTGACAAAGACAATAGTTCCGACATCGACACACTGCATGACAGTTAAGGATCCCGCCCTTGATGTAATTGACATACAGACACATGCTACACCAGAGGAAATCAAGAAATGGACTGAACTAGGAGGGATCCATACAGATCAGGGATGGATGACAAAGGGAAAATCTACATGGTTTCTCCCTGACCCCATGGTTCAAGTTATCATTAACACAATACATAGTCCAGCGCATCTAGGAGAGAAAGCTATGCTAGACAGTATTCAAAACATTTGGTTCAATAAACACTTACGAGCAGCAGCCAAACAAAAAGTGCGTACTTGCATGATTTGTTGTCAGTTCAACCCCGGTAAAAGTATTCCTGTAGAACAAGGTGGATTTCAACCTCCCGATCACCCTTTTGAAGTCCTCCAGATGGATTATATCCAGATGGAACGTTGTCGAGGATTCAAATATGTCCTCGTAGTTGTATGCGCACTTTCCCGTTGGACAGAAGCATATCCAGTCTCAGACTGCACTGCTCCGACCACTGCCAAGCAGCTGGTTCGTGAATTCTTCCCACGGTATGGTTTGCCCCGTATCGTATACTCAGATAACGGTCAGCCGTTCTCATCCGAGCTAATGAAACACATTTCACTCCTGTTAGGCTATCAGTGGAAATTCCACTGTGTCCGGCATCCCGAGGCAGCAGGTCTCGTGGAGCGTCATAATCAGACTCTGAAAATCCGACTTTCTAAAATCTGCAGAGAGAAAGGCGTCGATTGGATAGTAGCTTTACCAGTAGCGCTCTTTTACATGAGAATGATAGCACATTCTCGAACAGGGCTATCCCCGTACGAGGTGGTCTTCGGTAGGCCACCAAATATGTGGGGGACGCCCATACCTCGTAAAATCACTGATGTTGATTGTAATATGCTGACAGATTACCTTGCTTCCTTGATGTCTGCACTACAATCTTGCCGTTCACAGGTAGCTGCAGCCTTTCCCGACAACACCGAGGTGAAGCCCCACGAAGTGGTTCCTGGTGATTTTGTATTTATAAGAAACTTCGACAGGAGGAGCCCGCTGGAGCCCCGCTGGCAAACGCCGAAATTAGTACTTCTGACCACGAGGACAGCAGTGAAGATTGAGGGTCGCAAGGGTTGGCTGCACTCGAGCCATATCAAGAAATTTCACGGACTGCCTTCTGATTTGAACTCTCAGCCCTGCCCTCTTCCACAGACTGACTCAAAACTCCCCCTGGTCGAGAAAACTGTTTCCCAGGAATATAAACTGAAACTAAGGTCTAGCAAGTCAGACAATTTAATTGTTTAAGTCCTCTCCTAGGTGAATCGGTTAAATTAATCTCTGACATGTATCCTCTAGACCGAGATAGAGAGAGAAATAGACAGAAACGTGCATATTGTAAATCACTTCGTAGTCACTGTATAGTGAAATTATTGATTATGTTTTTTCTAAGTCTTCTGATTATTGCTGCAAGTATACTGTTGCACATATACTACCCTATTTTCACACGTGCTTTCAATGTTACTGCCGAACACTCTTTTAGCGAATTACCTCCGCATGAGTTGTCCTACAGACTTGCGCTGCGCAACAACACATTCATTAGTATGTTACATCACTCCCATCAGACCAACAACGCTACAAATTGTTGGATATGTGGCCGACTCCCTCCCTACCAGAAATACAAGGGAGTTCTGCCCCTCTTTCCGTACCCGTTCACACACAATGGTTCCTGTGGTGCATGGTTTAGTTTGATTAATTCTTTAGATTCAAATACTGTAGTTTACCAGGGCAACTGGGTATGGGGAAACCTGAACTTAGTCTTGCTTAAAGTCTGCTACCCTAACAAGGAGGGACTTCCCAAAAAGACAGGAACTGATCTAGAAAATGAAGTATATGGATTAGGTAACTTTACACTTAATCTCATGATTCTGAATGTTGAATCCGAAGCTGCACCAGTCTTGCCTGCTATGTCAGTATTACCGGTCAAAGGTGAATTATGTGTAAGAAAGAATGGTTCAGTACACCTGGGTCATAGTAAATGTACTACTGTAATCGAATTCAGTGATCAAGGCAAGTCTACATTTAAAGCTTCCCGTCATTCCTACTTCCTTTGTGGTCATACCGCCTATATACGTTTACCTCTAGATTGGGATGGTACCTGTTACATTGCATTCCTTCTGCCACCTGTTTTCCTAGCCCCTCCTGATTATCATAGAAATACCCATCTAGTACACAATAGACCTCAGAGAGATCTCCCGATTGTCGACTACACTGAAACGGCATGGGAGCAATACACAGACTTCAATAAAGGTTTCTTTCCCTACATAGGTGCTGTCTTAAATAGGAAACTGATACGCAAATTAACCAGAACCCTTGAAGCAGTAGTGAATGAAACTACTTCCGCCCTAGGCAACTTAACAGAGGAGCAGTCTGCGATGCGGATTGTTGTTCTCCAAAATCGTCTTGTCCTTGACGTCATCCTGGCCGATAGGGGCGGAGCCTGTAGAGTCATCGGATCGAGCTGCTGTGTTTTCATTCCAGAAAACGCGCCATCAGTATATAAAGCCATAACTCGTCTTCATAAGATTGCAAGTCAGATACACCAGAATCCAGGCACCTGGACTTGGTCCGGTTGGTTCTGGAATGTGTTGTCAGCCTGGGGATGGAAGGTCCTATCCTTCCTAGGTATTGCCCGTCTCATAGTATTCAGTTGCTGCCTGTGTCTACAATGTGGACCAGCGATTTGCGGCCTGTGTGCCACATCGTGTATTCCGCATTCAAGTTCTCATTCAAGATCCTATAAGAAGAAAGAAGAGCAAATGATGTTACATGAACAGATTGATGGATTCATGAGGATCGATATATCATGAAGGGTCCGTAGGGGACAAGGAGGGAATGAGGAAATATGAATTTTTATGATCAATTGTGTCCCCTATCTTAGACCCCAACGGCTCCATGTACGTGTTACAAGTACATGTATGTTCCCTCCACTTCCAGCTATGAAGACGCAAATACATGTGCGTCCAACGTTAACATGTCCTCTTTCAGATCCACCATGAATGGGTCGAATATTCCGTTCCTAAGTATGCTTTACCACCGTCTTTATATGATGTACCTTTCACGTTTTTCAGCTCTGGCAAAGTTAGGCCCTGAATTCTGCCATCGAGCCTTTTCCTGCCTTCTGCCTCTGAATGCCCCAGCCTGAACTTGCATCTGTATCCATGACCTTTGTCTTACTCCCTGCGCGGCTAACGGTGCCTGGCTCGGCCTGTTGCCTGCCAAGACTGTATTTCACCTTCAAGTTATCTGCTCCGCTCCTCGACCAATACATTCCTGTCTAGTAGTTTAGGTAAACATCCTTCTAGCTGCAGAGCGAAGGGCCCGGCCTCACTGTCTCCGTGCAAGTAATTCATAGCTCCTGTTACCATGGTAGGCCCATGCCCCCTCGCATCACATGTAGACACGTAGACGCTTATACACGCACTAGCAGTCAGTATAGAATAGCCCCTGCCCGAGAGACCTTTCCTTCCGGATAATACAGTTCCTAAAACACAAGATATTAGATACGATTTGGGATTAGGTTGTTCTGACATCCCAGACTTCTGTCTCCTCATGTAGGGCTAAATGTCAAGTCCCCTTCACCCTCTAGTTACACGTCAATCACACGTCATGCTTCTGCGCGCGCATCTCTGCCATGTATTTCTGCTGACATTGCAGGATTCTCTTATGGATCCACCCACATGTAATACCATCATAATGACGTTTCTAGTACACGCCCTTATGCACGCCTATTGTAACGCCTTTTTTTTATTTACGTATGTGTATTCTTATCTCTCCTATCAGCTGTTACGCCTCCTGCATCTGCCTTTATTGTAATGCATTGACTATATATATGATAACCTGTCAATAAAGTATTGTCTATCCCTTCCCGAACCTTCGTGGTCACGGAATCGGGTTGCCTGGTTCGAACCAATTCCTTTGTAAGGAATAAAACCCCTTTTAAAACCTCAAATACCACGGATTCTGCCTCTTATTTTTACTGAGTTATTCTTATTGAACTTTACCGCATAAATTAAGTCTAGGTAATTAAAATTTACCACAGATGTCCAGGAGAGAGAGACAAAATTGATTTATTGGTCTCTATTTTTTTCTTCAAAATGAACCTCTTCCTAGTTTTAAGATGTTGACATGTATGTCCTAGTATCGCCGAAAGGGCAAAAAAGCGACTCAAGACTGCGCGCACTCATTGAGAGTTTTAGTTAATGCATGTAAGGGATTTTTTTTCCTTCAGTTTTATATAGCGCGAAATCGATCAAACGGTATTGGAGCGCTTTACATGAGCAGAACAGCAATCACATTACACACAGACACATTCATTTTTGGTAGGCACAGGGAGATGAAATAATTTGCCCAAAATCACAGGATGTTCAGTCAACGCCGAGACTCGAATCTTACCAACTACACCAACCAAATCTGCCATGTCTCTGCTACCCAACAGGCTAACAGCCCACCGCCATTTGTACCGAGCAAACAAAGTCCATGGTCGTTTAAAAACACATACGATAATTAAAACAAGAAATGTAAATAAACAAAGATCGCTTACCTTAGATGTTCGGAAATCGCTCTGTACATCCCAGCAAGAGACGAATAAACACGAGAACGTCCCTGTAAAAAAAAAAAAACACGCCCGCCAGTGTAAAAGGGACGGGGCTTAAAAAAGAGAAAGAAACGAAAAAACACACCCCCGAATCCGAAAAAGACGGGGCTTGAATTGACAGACAACGCTCTTCTCCAATGGCTGACCAGCATTTAAGAGGCCAGCCAATGGAGAAGAGGGGCGGGTTCAAGCCCCACTACTAGAAAACATAAAATCTCGACAGCGAGACTGCGCAAGTGCAGCCTTCGCTAGCCGAGACCTAAAAATGAATGAGTCTGTCTGTAACGCAGCTGGTGCTCGTGTAAAGCGATCGGATACCTTCGGGTCAAGTTTGCGCTATATAAAACTCCCAAACAAAAAAAGCAACAAGGTGAACTGAAACCCCAACTGAGAGTTGGTTTCCAGCTCGTCATTGGAGGCTGTACCTACCTGCACCATAAGGGTGGTTTGTAACCTCTACGGGACATGGGTGGCAGCGTCAGATGCCTTTATTAAGGTTTTAGGAAACATTATTAGTGTCTGCTGGGGTTTAAGCCTCACCTCTAATCCTGGGCCCCACCACCTCCACGGCTGGAAGGGCAGAATAGGGGTTACATACAGGCCAGCCCCTTTCTTTTTTTTTTTTTTTTTAAACATTTTTATTAATTTTCTTGTAAGCAAACCAACAAGACACTTGAAACATCACGTTTCCCATCGTTTCTGCCATTAACACACACCACTTGGCAGTACATAGGTGGATCCCAGATCAGCACATTGCCACATAGCCGGTAATAATCTCTGACCCCTTCATCCCTGGAGCCCCCCCATCAGTCCGAGTCCGAAGATTCATCCTGTGACAGCGGTGGAGGGTTGCATATTTCTTCTCTGAATTTGTTCCACGCCCCCCAAACCTTGTCCCACTTTCGGGGGCAGCCCCGCCTGATAAACACAGAGCGTTCCGCAAACATTGCTGCATCCATGTCCCTACCCCATGCGGTCAGTGTTGGTCCCCTCTCCGCCCCCCATTTTTGGGCTATGTTCCTTTTAGTCGTGATGATCCCCAGTGTCACCCAGTTCTGCGCCTGTCGATTGAGGTCATTGGGCTCCCACACATTTAACAAGCATCGCCGGGGCTCAGGCACCAATGACACTCCGCACACCTGCGTCATCGTTCTCATCACTCGTCTCCAGAAATCTTGGATGATTGGGCAGTCCCAAATAGTGTGGTAAAAGGTCTCCACCTCCCCACAACCAAACAAGCAGAAGGGATGCTCTGCTCTACCCATTTTGTGCAATAACTGTCTGGTGTAGTACGAGCGGTGCAGGATCCGAAGCTGCACCAGGCGCAGCCGTGAGGGGATACCCGCCTCCCGTGGCGAGGCCAGCGCCTCGCGCCATCCCGGGTCATCAAATTCCCCTACCTCCTCTGCCCACCTCTCCGGCAGGGGCCCCATGGGGTCCGTCAGATTATTAATGAGCTTGCGGTATGTGAGGGACGTAGCCTTCTTGGGCATGTACTCCGTCAGCAACCTGTCTTCCAGCGGGGATGACTCCGGAACCTCCTGCCCGGGTGTCAGATGCGTCATCAGGGCGTGTTTAATCTGAGTGTATCTGAACCACTCCGAAGGAGCGAGCTCATATTGTTGCTGCAGCCGCGTGAACTGGACGATTGCCCCCCTGTGCCACATGTCACCTAATACCAAAATGCCGATGGAATCCCAGGCATCGAACCCTTTACTGCCCCTCAGCCGCCCCAATTGCTTAGCATCCCAAAGAGGTGTGAGTTGAGTCAGTACTCCCCGCCACCCGAGTTTAGCATGTGCTGCGTGCCAGATAGACACCGTCTGTCGCAAAGGGCCGATCAGCTTCGGTGCCAATCGTCCATCATATAAAGGGGACAGCATACCCCTCTCACCTAGTATGATTCTGTCTGCCCTAAACGCCGGATCAGACTGTGGCGCATGGAGCCATTGGTTAATCACCTTCAGTTGAGCTTCCCAATAATAGAGCTGGAAATCCGGGAGCGCAATTCCCCCGTCATACCACCCACAAACTAGTTTGGTTTGCGCAATGCGTGCCGGCTTGTTACCCCACAACAGGCTGGAGACTTGCGTTGCTATCGCGCGGAAGTAGGCCGGCGGCACTGGGTATGGCGTGTTTTCAAGTACATATAGGAACCGCGGCAGAGCCATCATTTTGAATAGCGCCGCTCTCCCCAACAGAGTCAGTGGCAGTGCTCCCCAGTGAAGCACATCCCGCTTGAGGCGGTCCATCGGGGGGCTTAAATTGCGCCGAAAAAACTCCGCCGGATCCAGCGTAATATGCACCCCGAGATATTTAAACGAGCCTTCCGCCACCTGGAGCGGACAACCCGGCGGCAAGCGCGGGGGGCAGCCATGCAACACAAATAGGACCGATTTAGACCAATTTATCGTATATACCGACGCCCCGCCAAAAATCTCGCAGATATTAAGCAACGCCAGTATAGAGCGGCTAGGGGAGGACAGATACAATAGCACATCATCCGCGTATAGAGAAACGCGGTCCTCCCAGCCGTCCGTCCACGTATCATGGGCTCCCAGCGTATCCACGCCGCGAGCGGCTCAAGCACCAGGGCGAAGAGCAGTGGCGATAGGGGGCAGCCCTGTCGTGTCCCCCGCGTCAGGGGGAAGTCCTCCGACATATGCCCATTGGCCGCGACATGCGCTAGTGGGTTAGTGTATAGGAGTCTGACCCAGGCGCAAAATTTGGGCCCGAAGCCCAGATGCGATAATACCGCAAAAAGAAAGGGCCACTCAACCATGTCGAACGCCATACGCGCATCCAGGGAGAGAAGCACCGCCGGCTCCCGCACGCGTCCCGCCCGGGCCAGCACTCCGTGTAGGCGTCTTAGGTTGTGGGATGTACTTCTGCCGGGCATAAAGTAAGATTGATCGGGGTGCACAATTTCAGACAGATATGGCGTCAGCCTGATAGCCAGTAGCTTAGCAAGGATCTTGGCCTCTGCATTGATTAGTGATATGGGACGGTAGGAGGTACATTGCGCCGCGGGTTTACCTGGTTTCGGAATCACCACAATGGTGGCCGTGCGCTGATCTAACGGAAGCTCGCCCGCATGCAGGCTGTGAGTAAACATATTTAGTAAGTGTGGGGCCAGCGTCTCGGACAATCTTTGGTATAGCTCAATCGGTATGCCGTTGGGCCCCAAAGCCTTACCGGGCTGCAACGCGCCAATAGCCGCCTGGAGCTCCTCCACCGTGGGCTCAGCCTCCAAGGACTCCCGAGCCGCGGGGGACAGTGTGGGCATCTGAATGTCTTTGATGTATGTTAATGCCTCCTCCATCGTCATGGAGGAAGCGGAGGCATAAACCCCTTGGTAGTGCTCCGCTAGGGCACGCACTATGGCGCGCGGGTCGGATGTTGTCCGGCCCTCCGCAGTGTCAAGCCGCGCAATCCACCGGGCGCCACTGTCGCGGTGGTCAAGCCACGCTAGCAACCTCCCCGTCTTATCCCCCACGTCGTAAACTGTATGCCGCGAGGCCTCCAAGCGTTGTCTGGTGCGCTTCGCGAGGTGCTCCCTGTACTTAATCTGCACCAGTCGCAGGTCGCGGGAGGCCGCGGGGCATGGGTCCCGGGCGTGGCGGGCCTCCGCCGCCTGAAGCTCACGCTCCAGCGACTCCAGCTCAGACTGCTGCCCGCGTTTGCGTTCCGCAACGGAAGCCATAGCCTGCCCTCGAACCACCGTTTTGTACGCCTCCCAGAGGACAGTAGGGGAAGACACCGAGGCGGCATTTTCTTGGAAGTAGAGGCTCGTCGCCTTCCTTATGGACTTATTAATCTTGGGGAGCCGCAGGTAACCGGGGCGCAGCGGGTAAATGCGACGACGCATCAAATGGTATGTCGTGTAGTGCAGGAGTATCGGGGAATGATCTGATATGCCTCGCGGTCTGATTTCTACAGTGTCAATGTTTTGAATACACCTAGCCGATCCCAGGAAGTAATCTATGCGGGTCAGACTATTGTGCACCCCAGAATGGTACGTGAATTGGTGTGCCATCGGGTGATGCAGGCGCCACAAATCCGTGAGCCCGATCGCCTCCATGAAGCTCTCAAGGCGGGAAACGCCCCCGCCTCTGGGCCGCGGGGGACAGCGATCATTAAGGTCGCTCATAACCGTATTAAAGTCACCACCCAGAATCACCTCCCCCTCCGGTAGTGCCATCAGGAAGCCACTAAGCGCCGGGAACGCCACAGCCTGTAACGCAGGTGGAATATAAACAGACACAATGTTAAGGGGCCGGCCCGCCCATTGGGTATGGATCGCTGCAAAACGCCCCGACCCTTCCGTGTGAACGCTGTGCACAATTAGCTGGGACTGTCGGCGCACCAGTATGCCCACCCCCCGAGATCCGGAAGTAAACTCAGAGTGTGCCACCATCTTGTACCCCCATCTGTCTAGGGCTTTGCTAGCGGTGCCAACCAGGTGGGTTTCCTGGAGTAGGACCACCGTCGGGGCGCATCTCTTAATACCGTGCAATACCAGACCCCGCTTGATTTTGTCGCCTAAGCCCCGCACGTTCCACGTGAGCATTGAGAGAGGCCGCACTGGAGTCAGATTGGCCTCCAACTGTGTATCGCACTCTACCCCGGACATTACGGCGGTTGGGGCAGGAAGGCGTGTGTCTCGCGGATATACTGCTGTGGGGCATGCGCATTACAATGAAAGCGCGCATCATGTGTCGCAAGTGTCAGTGCCAACAAAAACCAAAACATATAAAGAAAACCAGAAAACAATCCCCAACCTCCCCCCCCCTCCCTGCCTCCCTGCCATACGGACCTGGAACTGCCCGCCACCCCAACTCAGCAGAGTGCTCGAACCCCATAACCCCAAACAGTACTTGCGTGCAAAGGAGCGGGAGGTCCGAGGAAGACCATTGCCTCCCCTGTCCCAAGGTCCATAGGTTATACAGTCAAACAACGTGTGATAGGCCACTCCAGCACCAGCGGGTCTCCGGGTGTATTACAGTCCAGCAGGCCAAGGAAGACCGCAGCCCGGACCTCATCCGGCAGATCCCTCCTCCATCTCACTCGTCCGCCGCTGTCGACCATCAGGATCTTCAGAGCCCCCAGACTGTCCTCTGCGCCGGTCCGAACGTCCGTTACCCTTGACGCGCTGCCATCCCTCCAGCCAGTCATGCGCCTCCTCCGGCGTGTCAAAGAATTTTGTGGTCCCATCCGCCACCACTCGGAGCCGCGCCGGGAAAAGCATGGCATAGGGGAGCTCACGTGCACGCAGCTTCTTTTTAACTTCCAGAAAGCTCCTCCGCTGCGCCGCCACTGCCGCCGTGTAGTCCGGGAAGAAGGACACAGTGGAGTTCAGGAGACGGATGGGCGGCGCCACCCGCGCCGCCTGGAGAATGGCGTCCCGGTCGCGAAAGTTAAACAGGCGAGCCAGCACCGGCCTCGGAGGCGCACCCACCTTCGGCCGGCCACCTGGTACCCTATGGGCGCGCTCCACCGAGAAAAAGGCCGAGAGGCCCCTG
Source organism: Triturus cristatus (assembly GCF_964204655.1). Classification (NCBI taxonomy): domain Eukaryota; kingdom Metazoa; phylum Chordata; class Amphibia; order Caudata; family Salamandridae; genus Triturus; species Triturus cristatus. The sequence continues at coordinate 194,084,939 of NC_140584.1, read as the reverse complement.
GGCTGCAGTTTAGACTTTACCAGCTCCTCCACGTATAGGTACATGGCCGGGTGCCCCTCACTTTCGGGAATCCCAGTTATGCGCACATTATTGCGTCGCGAGCGCCCTTCTTGGTCGTCCAACCTGGCCGCCATGCGTTTGTTCTCCGCCTCCAGTTGCGATACCTTCTGCAGGAGATAGCTAGAGTCTTTCGTTAGGGTGGCCGTCACTTGCTCCACATCTGTGACCCTGGCTGACATTTTTTGAAAGTCCGCACGGAGAAGGGACACATCCGACGAGATTGAACCCACAGTGGACTGCACCTGCGTCAGAGCAGCCATGATGTCCTCCAGTGTCACTTTCGGCGTCTCCGGCTCCGTCGCCGTCCGCTCAGTGCGCCCCGCGCGGTCCGACAGCGAGGAGGGGTCCTTGCTGTAGGCAAATTTGTCCAACTTGCTCTGCTGGCCTCCCCGGGCCCCCTTCCCGCCCTTGGCCGCGTCGCCAGACCTTCGCTCCGTCCACCACCAGGCAGCCGTCGCGACGCGGGGCCCCGATCGGGCGCCAATATCACCAGGCCAGCAGCGGAGCCGATCCCCACCACAGGGCAGCCCCCCGGGTATAACTTGTTAGTTCCGGGCCAGTTCCCCCAGCATCTCGGGGCCCAACACCAGGCAGATCCACAGTCAGCAGCCCTATCCTCCCCGGCTCAGCAGAAGGGGGGGGGGCTGGCCCACAGAGCCTCTCCGCCGATCGTCGGGAGCATCAGCCGCCAATTCCGTGGGTCAGCAGCAGCGCCGGGGACAAGGGCGCATCGCAGCACGTTTCCAGCCCCACCCACCAGGCGGGCCTTCAGTCCGGTGAAAAGGGTTGAATACGGGGCCGTCCGCCCCACCGCTGCCCAGATCTCACCTCCGCCGGGTTGACCGATGCCCCGTGGGCTAGGGGAGAGTCGCTCAAAGCGCGATGAGCGCGTGACCGCGCCCGGTCCGCCCCGAGCCGGCAGCCTCCACTGAGCAGTCTGGATCGTCAGCGCCGCACCTGGAACACTCCAGCAACTTGAGGCCCCGGCCTGGTAGGCCGCAACTGTCCGGAGCTCTCCGAGTGCGTTAGGAGCCGCGGAGGGACTCAGGAGCGGGAGCAGGCGAGGTCGCTTCGCCTCCGCTCCCCGTGTCTCGACCTTGGGAGTGCAGAGAGTCGCGGATCACCAGACGGATGCGAGGGGAGTCGGCCTCACCCTCGGAGCTCGCTTAGGCTGCGGCCATCTTGCTTGGCAGCCAGCCACGCCCCCTCGCCAGCCCCTTTCTTATACCACAAGGTGAAAACATGGTAAAGGTTGGCAGGTCTGTTACCTCCATCGCTACATAATATGGCTTGCAGTAAGCTCATTTCTGTGCAGGATCTGGGAACTGGGGGCACATGAGAAGGCCAGTTTCTCCTGTATTCATTTATTTTGTTTGTGTTTAGTGTATTGCACTTATTATTGCCTGGCAGCTGATTGACAGACCTTTAAAAACGATGGGGTTATGACGCAGAAGTGGGTGTGGGACAGTCCATGCGAGTAGTTTATGAAGTCTCTCTCCAAGTGAAGGACAAGAAAGGAGGCCAGAAAGTTGGAGGCTTGCGCACGAAGACCAAACATTTAGGACCTCATTTATGAGGTTTAACTGTTGGGCAGCGGCACAGACCTCCCTGCTCGGCTGCCCGGTGGTAAAAGAAAAGGGCAGGAATGCGCCGTATCTATGAGATACCACGCAGTCCTGTCTTTTTCCCCTGCGCCGGCGCATAATGGTCTGCCGTGCGCCAATGCAGCCACCTTTGCACCATGGTGCAAGGGTGCTTGCGTTGAGGCGGGGATGATTATTTTTGTGCAGGAAGGGAAACCTTTCTGCACAACAACAATCACAAGAGCCTGTTTCCTTTTTAGGTCTCGTTGAGCCCCAGCGCTTGCGCTGGCTCGAAGAGACATTTTGTATGTGGGATTTTCAAAGTGCTGCTGGCTGGCCTAACGCTTGTGTTCACGCGATCATGCACGCGCGCAGCCGGCCGCCAGCAGCACTTTGAAAACTCGTGCGTCATCGCGATCACTTTCGCTTTCAGAGCGATCGTGATGACGCACGCGCACACACAACTCCCGCTTCTCCCCCTCCCCCACCACATTTTGCGTCTCCGGCCGCTCGCGCGCGGCCAACGCTTGTTTTTCCTGTAGTTTCCAGGCACCCCCTACAGCACATGTGTTTTTTCACTCTTGGGCGTTGAGAATCTGGATGGAGTTTAAGCCAGTGCAATTTGTGAGTAGTGGCTTCTTGTTTGAAGGCGGTGGTTGCCATGGAGTGAAGGGTTTCATTTGCGGTTGGGGTTATTTCCCTTTAGGATGAAAAAATGAGCGAAACTCATAGATTGTCAAACATTTAAACTCACTAGTGCGGCAGGGGCGTGTAGGAGAGAAGGATTAACCAGATGCGCAGTGAATGTAAGCCGTGTGTTTCTGCTGGGAGCTCACATTTTAACGTAAACAGGATTTAAGAGCATACAGATTGAAACAATATCCCGCTGTAACCTTGTGATCTCAGTGCCCATTAATTCCAGACGGTAAGAACCAAAATGTAATCACATTTTTCTCTTAAGGCAAGAGCATTTTTCTTAAGTAAACATCTCCAAACACATATCGCCATGCTTAGCAGACACTTCCTGGATGTATGCGAAGGAAGAGGTGTGATAGCGCTCAGCCCTAAGCGGTGCTTGAGATATCCCTACCAGCTCCTAGGAACACCGAGGTCTTTCCAGTTTCTGGCATCTGGCAGCCGGTCTTTTAAGTGCTGTTTGTTCCTCTTGTACACGCAGTAATGTGATTCTTTATTAACAGTACGATTAAATAAAATCTTTTCAATATAAAACACATAAGCAACACCCCTCCACCCTCCCCCTTGGAGCTTCCCAGCATTCAAAATAAAAATGCACCATCCCTGCATGTGCTCTGTTTACTACTTTGTGTCCTTTTAAAACTGCAAATTAAAAATGAATTAAAATGTGAGATCAACTCCTTTGTAATGGTCGTTCGCGCCAGTTTTTACTTAGTCCTGTTAGGTTCAATAGTATTATAAAATCCATCAGGGTCATTGCCTACGTATATAGGTTGTCGTTGATAGAAGTTTTTGCTGTGCTCCCTACTGGGCCCCACTCTATCTTTATAATCCTATTGTCCATAAGAGAAGCCCCTGAATTGGATGACGTCCGTCTGTCAGAGCTAGAGCGTCGGCTGGTTTAGTTATTGAATAATTGCGCCACTGGACTCTGCTACCTGTTGCTGGAAGTCAAGTGAGAGTCTAATTTGATGAATAAACTTGCCTGCTCTGGCCAGTAAGCAGGTAGTAGTTTGAGAAGCACCAATCCGAAGCGCTTACACGCATAGACATCACGCATATTAGCGAGTCTTCTTCCATATTCGCATTCAGAGTCTTTCAGGGAAAGACTGCAAAGATGCAATCCTCTTTGGTAGCGCTTCATAGAATGCTGCAATGCTTCTTGTGCACCTCCTTTTTGCTTAAGTCCGCTTCACAACATTAGCTTTTTCCATCAGTTATGGAGGGTATTCAGAGACAAAAGCCCTTAAAACTGCTCGCCATACTTGCACCCTTTTTACTCGACAGATGTCCTTTTGGATTGTAATACATGGCCATGTGTGCCCTGTTATTTACTCTCAGTAAATAGTTCTTACCACAGTTTTAAAAACAATAATGCCACGTGCCTCCACTATAAAGTGAAAGATCAAGAGGCTTAAAGGAATTCGATTTTCTGTAAGTAAGATTCTGGGTATACCAAGTTTTAATCGTGTTGGAATGGTTTCACTTACGTATTTTATTTTTAAGTGGGAGCGCATTCTTCCTATTTTCGCCGTTTAAACCTACTTGCAGTTCATGGTGGAAACGGCTGTGAAACAGATGGTGAACCCGAAAAGCTATATATTTCTTGAAAGTGCACTGTTCCAAATTCATCAATAGGTCCTCTGAGTAGATCGTTTAAAGTTTTCCCAACGATATTAATTGTTGACATCAACAATAATAAAAAATAGAAATAGCCAACGTTTTCATCTATAATTGTTTGGCTCTATGGCAGATTTACTATTGCAATATACCATTACGTCTGTAAGACCCTTCTGGTCACAGAGATACATTGAGTTTGCTGGTTGTCCAAAAACATGTGATGCCCAGAGCCAACAACTGCAAAAAGAACAGTTGATGGACAGAATGCAGAACAATGTCATACATTCACCCAAGTATAGAGATCTGGGCCTAAATGCATCGTTTTTTTGCTCACCATGCCATTCCAGTTAGGACCCAGCCATTATGCACCCTGCGCCCAATGGGAACAGTCCAGCCTGAACTGCCAGGCCAGGTCCTCCCTGGACTGGAAACAAGCATCCTTGGACCGGTTTCGGGCTTTCAGCCCTCATCAGCCAGGATAGCTTGACTCCAGTGGCATGGAGAGCACGGAAACCACGTCTGGGCATACCCGTCCCACTCGGGATGACAAATTCAAAAAGAACAATTGATGGACAGAATGCAGACCAATGTCATACATTCACCCCTTTACAGAGATCTGGGCCTAAATGCCTCACACTGCTGCACGCCACACACTGCTGTACGCCGCACACTGCTGCACGCCACACACTGCTGCACGCCGCACACTGCTGCACGCCGCACACTGCTGCACGCCGCACACTGCTGCACGTCACACACTGCTGCACGCCACACACTGCTGCACACACTGCTGCACGCCGCACACTGCTGCACACTGCTGCATTACTCACTGCTGCACGCCGCACACTGCTGCACGCCGCACACTGCTGCATGCCGCACACTAGCGCACGCCACACACTGCTGCGCACACTGCTGCATTACACACTGCTGCATTACACACAGCTGCATTACACACTGCTGCATTACACACTGCTGCATTACACAGTGCTGCACGCCGCACACTGCTGCACGCCACACACTGCTGCACGCCTCACACTGCTACACGAAACACTGCTGCACGCCTCACACTGCTGCACGCCTCACACTGCTGCACGCCGCACACTGCTGCACGCCGCACACTGCCACACACTGCTGCACGCCGCACACTGCTGCACGCCGCACACTGCTGCATGCCGCACACTGCTGCACGCCGCACACTGCTGCATGCCGCACACTGCTGCACGCCGCACACTGATGCACGCCTCACACTGCTGCACTCCACACACTGCTTTTATGCGAGTTTATGCTACTGACATTGTAAATGACAATGCCTTTTATTTGTTTTAAAACCAAAACATAAATAAAAGGCATTGTAATTTTACAATGCCAATAGCTCAAACTCTTATAAATGCGAGACCTATTGCATTGCAAATGCTTGTTCTATGTGTGCAGAATGCAGCACACATAGAAACAGGAAAAATGAGGAGAAATACAAATATTTCTCCTCGTTGTGCCTCCCTTACACCTCCACTGGGGAGGCATAGTTTTTGACACTGACTCAGATTTACGATTCCTCATAAATCTGGGGCAGTGTCAAAATACCATGGATGTTGCTGGGAATGCCCCCAGCAATACCCATTGCATGCTCCTTTAACACAGAAAACTGTGTTTAGGGGACAATATTTATGAAGCAGCATTAAGCCAAAAACAGTGGCTTAGTGCTGCCTCATAAATATGGAGCAGGCTCCTGTGCCACGGAGCGTCACGAAAAGTGACGTTCCGACGGCGCAAGGAGCCTCATAAATGAGGCCATAATACTTTAGCATAAACAACAGGTTCTAAGTAGTATACTTCTAGAAGCCAGAAATTAGGGCTGGGAGATGCAGCAAAAAGGGGGTGCAGTAGTGAGGGGATAGGCGTGACTAAGGCCAGGAGTCTAGGACAGACAGACTGTGCATTTTTTGATAATCTGTTTTATAATACAAGTAGACAACAGGGACAAATGCCATACTACAACTGTATGACATACTTAGGTTGTTACAACCAGACTGCAATTTAAGATAGGAGTTAAGGTACCTTTGGCAGAGCTCTCTGTGTATGCCCAAAGTTTCAGGGTATAATATTGGTAAGATTATAAAAGTGTTTACCAGTCTTGCTTGAGAGATTTGCCCGTAACCCCATGTCAAATAGCTCAAAGGGTTAATATGCATGCTGCAGAGCTTTACCCTTCGGCCACCAATTTGTATTGTGTAAGACAGCTCAGTTGGTTAATGCTTTTGTTGCAGAAGTCCTTCTGTAATCTCCATGTCCCGGGTTACAACCCAGCAAGTTATACATTAGATGCAAGCAGCTGCATGTAAAATGTGAGGCATATGTCTGAATCCTTACAGATTTTAACTGAAACGTTCATTATTCTAAGAATGTCAAAATGGGGTCAATAAGCTAGTCATAAACATTGATTACTAAGTGCCAAAAATTCAGATTGGAAGCATGTTCTCTAAATTATCAGTGTAATAAGAGAGAAAAGGACAGGCCTTACACCCCAATTGGCTCATGAACTCCAGAACAAAGACAGGCTCAGGAAACAGAACAGCCAATAATTTCATTCAATGATTCCAGGATAGTAAATCTACTGGAGAAAAGTCAGACTTTGGTGGGCTGGACATTAACAGATGCAGTTGTATGGCTTGTGTTAAGGCACATTATGCCAGCTCGAGTTGGTCTATAAAAGAAACCCAGCGGGGGCATTTGGACAGATGAATATCTCAATGGACTCTTTTCATCTTATTACAGACTGTGCCGAAAGAAAGGTAAATTAAAGTTTACAACAACAAAGTCCCTTGTTCACTAATTTCGGCTGATTGCCAATCCATGCGACACGTCTGAAAATATTAACTTCAATAAAGTCCACGTATTTTGCTATTGAGGCAGTAAACCACTTTGTTCTTCAACTGTTTGCTGTTCTCACCAGGGCCGGACTGGGAACCAAAACCGGCCCTGGCAAAGTGCTCGGCCGGCCCCCCGGGGCTTGGGGGTGCCGCCGAGCTCTTTGCAAGGGCCGGTTTTAGGCCGATTTTGTTACAGGGCCGATTTTGCAGCTACGCTGCAAAAACAGCCCTGTAACAAAAACGACCCCTAGGGGCCAAAAACCGGCCCCCATCCGTGCGGCGCACCGGGGGATTGCCCGGTGCACGCTACGGCCAGTCCGGCCCTGGTTCTCACGTTCGAGGTACTCTGAAGAAGGAGTACCGATTAGACCCCGGAGTCAGCTGATTGGGAGAAAATCTGATTGAGTCACAATGTTGGTTACCAGGTTCGGAGTGGAGTGGGTAGGTGACGAAAAGGTTTAAGGTAGGAGGTGCCAATTTTTGTCACATTTAATATAGTAATGTCTACAAATTTATTTTTATGTACATGAAGCAGTGTACACATGCACGCCTTATTTTTTTCTTCTGCCACCTTTACTTTTAAGGGGGCAGCCAGGGCGCAGGCGAGAAGAGAGGTTCCAGGGGCAAAGGAGAGGAAGGACCTAGGCAGGCATAAGTAGATACCATCACGGCAGAAGAGGAGGGTGTTCTCAACTTGCCCCAATATATTTTTAAATTTTTTTGAGGAACTGTGGATTATTATATGATGTGGTTGTACAACCTCACCATGTAATGATGACACAAACCCGTGTCAGGTCCCGTTGGGCTCTTTTGTAACACCTTAGCTCAGTCCTGGGTAGCTGTGGCTCAGAGCAATCAGGCTTTATCAGGGAGAACAAGTGTAAAGAATTAAGAAGTACAAAAACAGATGAATAAGAAGAAAACGGAACACAATCAAAATCAGACACCAATTTTGGGGAAAAATAGTTTTTTTATCTAACTTTACATAAACACCTCGATGACAAAAATCCAATAGAGGGTTCCAAAGATATGAATTTTCAAAGTAGTATTAAATCACTGCTCTTCACTAGTGGCCACATGTACAAAGAAGTCTGTTTGCAACTTCCTAATTGCAAATCTTAGCGATTTGCAATTAGGAAGTCCCAAACGGACACATTTAGCGATTCTCAGTGGGTCGCAAATAGACCGTCATCAATATTCATGAGGTAGGTCGCAATGAGTCCCATTGGGATTCACAAAAAAAAAGAGAAGGATGGTGGCCTGCTGGGGCAGCAAGCCATCATGTCTGTTTGATTTTAAATAAAGCAGCGTTTTTTTTAATGCAGTCCATTTTCCTTTAAGGAAAACGGACAGCGTTTCAAAAAGAAAAATGAAACGTTTCAGTTTCATTTTCATTTTTTAAGAGCATGCTGTGGTCCATTGGACCACTGCCTGCTCTTAAAAAACGTTTTTATAACCATTTACAAAGGGGAAGGGGTCCCCTGGAACCCCTTATCATTTGTGACTAGTTTACCACCTACTTGAAGTAGGTGGTAAATAGTGAATGTTTTATGATCGCATTTCGGTTATAAAACCTTCGTACATAGCACTGCGAGTTGCTATTAGGAAGGGACCCCATTAACACGCCACTTCCTGATAGCGACTCAGAAACCCATTTTGCGATTCAGCAATAGGTTATCAAATTGCAAAATAGGGTTCTGTACATCCAAAATTACTTTTTTGTGGTCGCAAATGGCCCGATTCTGCAAATCAGGCGTTTGCAAGAACAAAAAAGCTGCATACATGTGGCCCTAAATGTACGAAATCTTTGTAATCTTCTGCAATTGTGGTTTGGGGTTAGCCACAACAAGTATCTGGAAAACAACTATATTGGCACTATTGGATGTACCAGGAGGAGTACTTCCTCATTCCTTTCTCTACTACTGACTAAATCTGAGGCCTGGGTGCCACATCTTTGCCCGCTATGAGCCTACGGAGAAGTGGTGACTAATTAGCCAATGGACTAGCAGGTCCCTTTCTACCTGATGATGACATCCTGCAAAGTGCTGCATGAAGCTAACCCAAAATGCATTCTGCTGCCCACTCCCAACATGACAGAAGCCTTCTCTTAGTCTGTGGAGCTCCCCAGCACAACCCAGAGGTGTGGCTACCTGGGGGCTACACTCCCTTTCCAAAACCCATTCAACAACAGCTTCTCCCTCGCTGCCCAAGATGGGAGCCTGTCTGCCTAAAAAAACAGTAGACTCTTCCTAGTGTGACTGCCATCTGCCCTACAAGGGCAGCTTCTCCATTGAAGCTCACCTTATAGGTTTACACCCATTCTGGCCATCCAGCCAGGAGGAGGTCACACCTATTCCCTCAGGAGGTCCATTGTTCCTCTTCCCGAGAGGCGTTCTCACCTCTCCCCAGGACAGCAGTAGGATGTCTCGAGGACAGCGGCTGTGCACAACCATACATGGCTACTAGAAACTTGGGCCAACAAAGTGGCAACTTTCCAAAGTTGCCATTTGTAATAGAGTTACATTAAATTTGACTTGAGCAACAAGATGGGTTTAATGCAATGATTCTTTTGATACCTAGAAGTATCTTACTGAGTAGTCCCATTTGAAAGTTAGCACTGCTGAGGTGTCCACATGTAACTCCATACTCGCCTTTCTATGGTAAAAATGCCAAGGTATGGTTTTTACTGTCAGGACATGTAAAAACCAGTGGTCGAAGTGGGCGGGAACGGCAAGGCACGGCGTGCTCCTACTTCTTTAATTTTACGGATTCCATTCCCCTACTTTTTTATTCTTAAAATGCGTCCCATGACGCAGGAATTTGCCACCGCCTATAAATAAATCTCGGCGTTCATGGCGTTCGTGACGGGCGGACTGCAGAGAAGTAACAGGACTCTGTCTTTTCCTTCTTGCCCAGAGAAGAAAAAGACTGTCCACTTCTGCTCTGCCGCTTCAGCTGCCCCCCACTCTTTCCTACTTCCCTCTCTTTCTGTCTAGCAGTTCTTATCTTACTGAAAACCATGACTTCAAGACGGGGTTCTCACTCTCTTTCCTCTCCTTTCATTTGCTCCCCTGTGAAATGGATCCAAAAAAGAAAAACACTTTTGCTGGAAATGTATTTTTCTGACATTTTAATTCCAAAGTGCAGCATCAGGAATAAAAGGTTAAAAATATTAAAAATAACTAAATAAAGTAAGATAGAGTGGGAGCAAAGTGGCCAGATTGATTTTCTTCACACCCAAACATATTAGCGCCCCTTTTTAACAGTTTGCCAGTGAAGCGCTATTTTTGTTTTCTTGCCTTTGTTTTCCCTGGGCTTGCAACTAGTGCACCAATCCTGGAGGTACTACAATGTGTGGATTGGAAAACAAAATGTGTACTGCGGCTCTGCGTCCAGGGATGTGGTCTTTTTACCATGCTGCTTATGTTTTGTAAGGATATAAGCAATGGACATTGAAATGGGTCCATTCAGGACCCTTTAATCATGTCCTTAATATTTCAGGCAAAAGCACTCACTGATTTCTGAATAATGAGTGTAAAAGCGTTAAGGTAACCATGTTGTTCCTGCTTGCATTTCACATGGTTTGCTAAATTTTGCATTCCCTATGAGTGTTTGGTTTTTCCATGATGTTGTTACTTTGTTTCGTAGGCCGCATATTGCTCTTGTCTAGTACGTAATTTAAATTGAGCCGCATCCAGGTGTTTATAGCCGGCAACAATAGGGTTGTAGTTGAAGGCTTTGTGATTTTTCCTCAGTGCGGCAGTATGGTGTTCAGTGGGGGAGAGGATGTGACACTATGGCCAGAGCTGCCGAATTTGGAACTGGGGAACCAGGTTCAACCTTAATAACCAGTCCACCAGACCACTCTCCTGAGGGAGTACAATCCCATGCTAGACCTTAGAGGGCTTCGCAAGACCTTAGAAGCCCTGGTGTCTTAGCACCAGCAGGTGGACCCTAGCATGACAAGTGTAGGTTAACCTTCAAGGCTTGTCCACCACAATCCATACTGAGTTCACCTCCAATATTGCGGGCAGGCCTATGCAGCAGCACACTCTAGAGCAACAGTGACTCTGTCACTGAGGTCAGAGGACCCTTGAGAAGGGCCAGCTCTAGGGCGGTGCAACCGGTGTGACTACACCCAGTGCTGACTTTGAGTGGAGGCATTATGTTTGATAGTATATTATGGTTTTTAAAGCACTTGCTGCCTCCTTCTTGGCCTCCAGCAAGTTTCGGCAACAATAAAAATGTCATGATGACTCTGGTGATTAATGTTCTTCCTAGAATTTTGTTTAGTGGAAGTTTTGACTCATAGAAAGGTAGCTCAGAGGGTTAATGTGCCTGCTGCAAAGAACATGTACAATGCAGATCACAAAGTTCACATAATGTAAATAGGTCAGTGGGCTACTGCTTTTGTCAGAGAGATCCTTTTGTTACTTGCAGTTTATACGTTAAAATCCGAACAGTGAGCTATTAACTGTTAGCTAAGAGCTGCATACAAACTGCAAGGCATAAATTAGAGCGTTATGTTTTTCCCCCCAGTATTTGATTATCCTAATATTGCAAAAAGTGTTCTTTTGGAAAATCAATTCTGATTATTAAAGAGAACCCCCCCAACCATGGTATTACATTTTACATTCTGAGTTTGTTTCTCCAGACCAATCACTATTAAACTATACGGCCTACTAGTATGGTTGTCATGTGACTCTGGTTAGAAAAGGAGGGAGATACCCCTATGTTTTACACAGGGACGGGGTATATGTTAGACCTGGCACCCTTGGCGTGAGTCTCCCTCCCATTTTTCACTGTGTCTCCTCTGTTTTTGCTGGTTATAGATGCTCTGGGCGCTGTGCCACTGCCATTCAGTGCCACAGCGCGAATGCTCCCTTTGTAAAGATGACATGTGAATTGGTACATCCATGATTGGCTTATTTGGTTTACCTGTTAGTCCCTAGTAGCATGGCCCGAGTGTGCCCAGGGCTGGTAAACCGAATGCTACTGGTGGGCCTGCAGCACTGGTTTGTGCCACCCACAGAAGCAGCTTGTAAAGTGTGTCTCAAACCTGCCACTGCAGTGTCTGCGTGCAGTCGACTTCCCAGCCCCTAAACCTTCCCTTGGCATCCTGTAAGCCCCCCTTATGATAGGGTGCATTGTATGTGTACGGTAGGACATGCCCTGATGTGTGTAGCATGTCCTAGTAGTGAATTACACCCAATTTCGTTTTTCACTACTGTAAGGCTACCTGTTCTCCATAGGCCAGAATGGGAGGTCTGGGCTATTACATTCTATAGTCCTAACTGACCCACAGAACATGGTAGAAAAACGAATTTAGTATGCCTGAGCTCAGAATATTAAAATACATCTTTTAGTGAAGGTTATTTTTATATTCTGTGTTTGAAACTACCACTTTTAGAGTATAGGTACTTTCTTGCCTAAGCCTTCCAGTTTGCTCTGCTATTATGTGTATTGGCTGTCTTGTTTTGGAGGGACAGGGCAGGCTGAGTCAGACCTGGGCTGAATAGAGACATGTGCCTTGGAGTGAGGGGAGGGGTAGCTCCTGCACTTGAATAGGGCTGTGCCTGGCAAGGTGAATGCTGGCTCCACCTCCCACTGTGCGTCTGAAGGCAGAGCCCCTCTTTCTGAAAGGAAAGATGCAGCCTGGTAAACAAAGGGCTAGAAGAGAGCTAGCCTCCTGCAGGAGTCTCAGGCACATCAGACTCCACCACCAGCCTCCTGTTTCTTCCCAGCGAGGATTTCTATCTGCAGGTGAGGCTCCTGTGAGTTCCAGGGCCTCTAGTTCTACTGCTGAGAAAAGAGTGCTGAAAACCGTCGCTAACCCCCATTAGCGAGCCGCTGCAGCTGGTGAGCGTGAGAAAAATAGTCGCTCTGCTGTCGCCGAGCGCTCGCTAACCCCGAAGATTATCGCATCACCCGTCAGCGGTCCTGAAAACGCCTGCTATCCCGAAGATCGTCGCATCACCCGTCAGCGGGCCTGAAAACGCCCGCTAATCCGAAGATCGTCGCATCACCTGTCTGCGGGCCTGAAAACGCCCGGTATCCTGAAGATCGTCGCAGAGCCTGTCAGTGGATCTGAAAACGCTCGCTAACCCAAGGATTGTCACATTGCTTGTTAGCGGGCCCCAAAGCACTCGCTAACCCCAAATCATCGCATCAAGCTCATCGCAGCGCGGACGCCAAGCGTTCGCCATTTTCCCCGCATCGCATCAGGATCGTCGCTCCCATTTTCTTCCATCGCAGCAAGATCGCACACGCAACAGGCTCGGTGCATCATCCTCCCTTAGCGGCAAGGATTTTATCGCATCACCGGCTTAGCGTGAAGAAGTGTGTCGCTTTGTCCTGCCCGCAACCCAGCGCATCATCCTCCCTTGCGGTAAGGATTCAACGCATCTCTGATTAGCGTGAGGAAATTTATCGCTACAACTCCTTAGCGACATTTTTGTTGCTTTGCTACAGAATCCAGATACCTTGTGAGTAAAAGGGTCGCAGAGACCACTGCAGTGAACTGAACATCATTTTGTGCACCTTGAACTATTTTTGCAGCATTTTTAAAGTAACCCTATTTTTCTAGTATTGTGGATTTTTACTGTTATTGGTCTTGTGATTAAGTCTATATAAATATACCTATTTTTTATAACTACTTGAGTGGTGTCCATTTGTAGTGTTCCTCATTGTATTACTGTGTATGGTCATAAATACTTCACACACTGCCTCTGAGATAGGCCTAACTGCTCGTGCTACGTTACCACAGGGTTGAGCAGGGGTTGTCAAAGGGTGTAGGCTGCTTACTCTGACTTAGGAAGAAGGGTCCCTACTTGGACAGTGGCCAGCCATTGCCAACTAGAGACCCCCATTTCTAACATTGGTGGTCAGCGGTGAGGATCTGGACTTGCATTTATGATCGCATACAGTAATTATAGTGTACACTACTAGTGAGTGCAGACCATAACATAACCACGTACGTTTTTGAGATTTTTGATTCTATTTTTGATTGTTATTGCCAGTTATTGCTACAATGGGCAAGCCCAGATCCAATGCATCTGAGGATCTCTCCTGGGAAGAAGAGAAATTAGAAACCTACAATGCCAAGCAGCTCAAATATTTTTGCAAACGCTTCACAGTCCCTATCACAGGTCTCACTAGAAGGGAAGAGTATTACAAGGCGCTGAAGGCCTGGTTAGAAGCCAGGGATGCCCCTAGGAATATGGAAGAGCCTGTGGAGGGGGGAGAGAATGCAGGCGAGCAGCAGGAAGAAATTGTAGATTTGGTAGGAGATAAAGCAGTTTCCAGCCCGGGCACTAGTGTGTCCTCAAGGGGTCTGACTCCAGAAGAGATGGAGGACAGGGAGAGAGATAGGCGGCATAATATGGAGATGGCTAAGCTTAAATTGGATGGTCAGAGAGACCTAGAGAATAAGAAATTAGAATTTGAGATGATGAAGGTGAAATTTGAACATGAGAGAATTTTGAGGGAGTTGGAGATTAAAGCAAAGAGTATAGAGATCTCCCCCTCTAGTGGCAGCATACCAGTAGTGCATACTGAGAGTAGAGTGTATATACCTAAAGAGGTTATTAAGGATTTCCATAAAAGTGAAGATATTGGGCAATGGTTTGCCGCTTATGAATTAGCTATGGTGTCCTACCGGGTCCCTGAGAAGGATTGGGGAGCGGGGTTGTGGGGACGCTTTGTGAGTGACGGGAGGGATACCTTGTTGGACCTGCCCCCAGAAAGTAGGATGGTTTATGCGCACATGAAGGAAGCTTTGATTACCCGCTATGGTTTGACCCCTGAAATGTACAGGCAGAGATTTAGAACCTGCAAGAAGTTAGAGGGTACCACGTGGGTTGAATATGTGTCTTTTTTTGGCAGAGCAATGGAGCGCTGGGTAAAAGGCAGCAAAGTAGAAACTTTTGAGCAACTCTATGACTTGATTGCATGGGAGCATTTCTCTAGTAATTGTTTTCCTGAGCTACGCCAGCATCTGATAGATTGAAAGCTAACTAACCCTAGGAAGCTTGCTGAGGAGGCGGACCGCTGGGTGAGCACCCGGGTTCGCAAGGGTCCAGTGGGAGATTTCGCCAAAGGTGGGCAGGGTCCCCAGCAGAGAGGTGGGGGGGACAGGGGTGAACCAAGGGAGTTCCACTGAGGGCCCCAAAATAATTCCCAAGGGAACCAGGCAGTGGTGTCCCAGCCTCCCCAGGATAAGAAGCCAATGCCCCCAACAGGTAGGCCTGTTCCAAGGCGGCCCCCTACTTGTTTTAAGTGTGGCCAGGTGGGCCACAGGTACTTTGATCCCCAGTGTCCCCAAAGGGATACTCCTGCACCACCCCGTGCACCGCCCCGCCAGCTTGCTAGTGTAGCCCTGGGGGAGGAGGAGATGGGTGCCCAAGGTGGGTGGGACCCCGTAGAATTGACCCTTCTCTCACTAGGAGACTTTGAAATGGTTCCTAAGCCTGCACTGCCTGATAACACTAAAAAATACAGGCAGTGGGTAACCATCAATGGCCATAGAGTGGAGGCTCTGAGGGACACAGGAGCCAGTGTAACTGCTGTCAGCTCCCGGTTGGTGTCCAAAGGGCAGGTTGTGCCCTATGCATTCTATCCAGTAGTGTCTGCAGACAACACAGAGAGCCAATGTGAGGTGGCTCAGGTTCCCTTTGAGTGGGGGGGGGGGGTCTCAGGAACTCTTCAGGTGGCTGTGAGGCCCGCCATGCCTGTGGACTGTCTGTTGGGCAATGATTTAGAGAACTCACCGTGGGCTACGGTGGAGAGGAGAGCTCACTTACAAATGTTGGGTCTGCCTGAGTGGGCATGTGCTACCACTCGGTCCATGGCGGCCAAAGAGGGTGTTGAGAAAGACCTGGAGCCTGAGAGTATGGCCCAGGTCCCTGCCTTAGAGAGAAGGGGCAGGGGGCGCGGGAAGCCGGCCCCCTTGGTTCCCACGGCCCAGGAGGGAGCAGACCCTGAGGGGGATGCCCTGGAGCCTACCGGGGATTACCGACCTGGGGGACCTGCCTGAGCTGACCCAGTGGCAGCAGGAAGGGGGGCCCACCAGGGAGGAGTTTTGTGAGCAGCAGAGAACTTGCCCTTCTCTTGAGGGTATGCGGCAACAGGCTGCAGCCCAGGCAGCAGGTGATATGTCCGGTTCACATCTGATTTATTGGGAGAACAGTCTCCTGTATAGCGAGCCTAAGGCTGCTGAGCCGGGGTCAGCCCGTGTGCTGGTGGAACCCGAGTGCTTCAGAGCCTTCCTACTGGGGTTGGCTCATGACATTCCATTGGCAGGACATCTGGGGCAGACCAAGACCTGTGAGAGGCTGGTCACCCACTTTTATTGGCCCCAGATGCGCAAGAGTTCAGATACGTATTGTAGGACCTATGAGACTTGCCAGGCAAGTGGGAAGAGTGGGGGGAAGATCAAAGCCCCACTCCAGCCCTTTCCAGTTGTTAGTACCCCCTTCGAGCGAGTGGGCATTGAAATTGTGGGGCCTCTGGACCCCAAGACAGCCATGGGCAACAGGTACATCCTGGTCTTGGTGGACCATGCCACCCGGTACCCTGAAGCCATCCCGCTCAGGACAGTGACGGCCCCCGTGGTGGGACGTGCCCCAATGGGGATCTTCTCCCGTGTGGGGTTCCCCAGAGAGGTGGTGAGCGACAGGGGGACCAACTTCATCTCCCATTATATGAAGTCTCTGTGGAAGGAGTGTGGGGTAACTTACAAGTTCACCACTCTTACCACCCCCAAGGTAACGGTCTGGTTGAGAGGTTCAACCGGACCTTGAAGGGCATGATCATGGGCCTAGAAGAGCCCCTGAGGCATAAGTGGGACGTCCTTTTGCCATGCCTGTTGTTTGCATACCGTGAAGTGCCACAGAAGTCCTTAGGGTTCACTCCCTTTGAACTGCTCTATGGCCATCCGGTAAGAGGGCCTCTGAGTCTGGTCAAGGAAGGCTGGGAGCAATCTCCCAGGAAACCTCCGAAGGATGTATTTAGCTACATCCTGGCCTTCAGCGTTTCAGAAAAATTGCTGAGGCAAATCTGGAAGCCAGCCAGGAGATGAAACGTTGGCACGACCAGAATGCCACTCTGGTCGAGTTTCAACCTGGTCAGAAGGTTTGGGTACTGGCCCCCATGGAGCCTTGTGCGCTCCAAGATAAGTGGACCAGTCCATTTGAGGTGGTGGAGCGAAAAAGTCAAGTTACCTATTTGGTGGACTTTAAATCTCCCAGTAACCCCCTGCGGGTCCTGCATGTGAATCGCCTAAAGCCCCACTTTGAGAGGTCTGAAGTGGGCATGCTTCTTGCCACAGATGCGGGGATGGAGGAGGAGAGTGAGCCTCTTCCTGACCTCCTGTGTGCAGGAGAGAAGGATGGGTCAGTGGAGGGTGTGGTCCTCTCCTCCACACTGACCCCAGAGCAGCAGAGAGATTGCCACCAGCTGTTGGGGCAATTTCCGGATTTATTTTCCCTGGTACCTGGTGTCACTGATTGGTGCGTCCATGAGGTAGACACCGGGGACAGTCCTCCTGTCAAGCACAAGGCTTACAGAGTGACTGACAGGGTAAGGGCCTGCATCAAGGAGGAGGTCTCCAAAATGTTTGCCCTGGGGGTGATTGAGTCCTCTAGCAGCCCTTGGTCCAGCCCCGTGGTCTTGGTACCAAAGGCTGCAGCGCCTGGTGACACTCCAGAACTTAGGTTCTGTGTGGACTACCGAAGTCTCAATTTGGTCACGAGGACCGACCCGCATCCCATTCCCAGAGTTGATGAGCTCATAGATCGGTTAGGGGCTGCCCGGTACCTCAGCACGTTTGATCTAACGTCTGGGTACTGGCAGATCGCCTTAACTGATGGGGTAAAGGAGAGGTCAGCATTCTCCTTCCCAGATGGGCACTACCAGTTCCGTGTGATGCCCTTTGGAATGAAGAATGCCCCTGCCACCTTTCAGAGGTTGGTCAACCAGGTGTTGGCTGGGCTGGAGGATTTCAGTGCCGCCTACCTGGATGACATTGCAGTATTTAGTTCCTCGTGGGAGGACCACTTACACCACCTCTGGGAAGTGTTGATGGCGATGCGCAGAGCAGGCCTCACAATCAAGGCCAGTAAGTGCCAGATTGGGCAGGGTTCTGTGGTGTACTTAGGACACCAGGTAGGGAGTGGCCAGGTGGCACCTCTACAGCCCAAGATTGAAACCATCCTGGCTTGGGAGCCCCCAAGGACCCAGACACAGGTGAGGGCCTTCTTAGGACTCACAGGTTATTACAGGAGGTTTGTCAAGGAGTATGGCAGCATTATTGCCCCCTTGACTGAGCTGACTTCCAAAAAGCAGCCAAAGATTGTGAACTGGACTGACACCTGTCAGAAAGCTTTTGATGCCCTCAAGATTGCCATGTGTACAGCACCCGTACTCCAGGTGCCCATCTTTGCTAAGGAATTTATTGTCCAGACAGACGCTTCAGAGCATGGGGTGGGGGCTGTTCTGTCACAGATGAATGAGGAGGGACTAGACCAACCTGTAGCCTTCATCAGTAGGAGGTTACTTCCACGGGAACAGAGGTGGAGTGCAATTGAGCGTGAGGCATTTACTGTGGTCTGGGCACTGAAGAAGCTGAGACCATACCTGTTTGGGACTCACTTCCGGGTTCAGACAGCCCACAGGCCCCTCAGATGGTTGATGCAGATGAGGGGTGAGAATTCCAAGTTGTTAAGGTGGTCCATTTCCCTACAGGTTATGGACTTTACGGTGGAACATGCAGGGTACAGAACACACCAATGCTGATGGTCTGTCCAGATTTTTCTGCCTTAGTGATGAGAACTTCCAAGGGGATGGTTAGTTCTCCCCACATTTCAGCTGGAGGGGACGCGTGTTAGACCTGGCACCCTTGGCGTGAGTCTCCCTCCCATTTTTCGCTGTGTCTCCTCTGTTTTTGCTGGTTATAGATGCTCTGGCCGCTGTGCCACTGCCATTCAGTGCCACAGCGCGAATGCTCCCTTTGTAAAGATGACATGTGAATTGGTACACCCATGATTGGCTTATTTGGTTTACCTGTTAGTCCCTAGTAGCGTGGCCCATGTGTGCACAGGGCTGGTAAACCGAATGCTGCTGGTGGGCCTGCAGCACTGGTTTGTGCCACCCACAGAAGCAGCTTTTAAAGTGTGTCTCAGACCTGCCACTGCAGTGTCTGCGTGCAGTCCAGAACTGCCATCTTGGCTGTGAAGTGCACCCACTTCCCAGCCCCTAAAACTTCCCTTGGCATCCTGTAAGCCCCCCTTATGATAGGGTGCATTGTATGTGTAAGGTAGGACTTGCCTTGATGTGTGTAGCATGTCCTAGTAGTTAATTACACCTAATTTCGTTTTTCACTACTGTAAGGCTACCTGTTCTTCATAGGCCAGAATGGGAGGTCTGGGCTATTACATTCTATAGTCTTAACTGACCCACAGAACATGGTAGAAAAACTAATTTAGTATGCCTGAGCTCAGAATATTAAAATACATCTTTTAGTGAAGGTTATTTTTATATTCTGTGTTTGAAACTGCCACTTTTAGAGTATAGGTACTTTCTTGCCTAAGCCTTCCAGTTTGCTCTGCTATTATGTGTATTGGCTGTCTGGTTTTGGAGGGACAGGGCAGGCTGAGTCAGACCTGGGTTGAATAGAGAGATGTGCCTTGGAGTGAGGGGAGGGGTAGCTCCTGCACTTGAATAGGGCTGTGCCTGGCAAGGTGAATGCTGGCTCCACCTCCCACTGTGCGTCTGAAGGCAGACCCCCTCTTTCTGAAAGGAAGGATGCAGCCTGGTAAACAAAGTGCTCCAGGGCTGGGCAGAACTGGTTCTGGCTGGGTTCAGAGACTTGTGACCCCTAAGAACAAAGACTTTGGGGGTAAAAATATTTGTGCCCAAACCCCTACAATTTGTATTGCTCCTGGACAACAAGAAGAACCTCTGTCCGTGTAACTACAGGAATCTGCAGGAGAAGGACTGTCATTGTGCTTGTGTGATGTTTCTTGGACTGGCCTGCAGTGGTTACTACTGGACTTGGAAGAAGAGGAAAAGGACTTTGAAGGAACTTTTATTTTGTGGCTACAGCAATCACCCAAGGGCTAGAAGAGAGCTAGCATCCTGCAGGAGTCTCAGGCACATCAGACTCCACCACCAGCCTCCTGTTTCCTCCCAGCGAGGATTTCTATCTGCAGGTGAGGCTCCTGTGAGTTCCAGGGCCTCTAGTTCTACTGCTGAGAAAAGAGTGCTGAAAACCGTCGCTAACCCCCATTAGCGAGCCGCTGCAGCTGGTGAGCGTGAGAAAAATAGTCGCTCTGCTGTCGCCGAGCGCTCGCTAACCCCGAAGATTATCGCATCACTCGTCAGCGGGCCTGAAAACGCCTGCTATCCCGAAGATCGTCGCATCACCCGTCAGCGGGCCTGAAAACGCCCGCTAATCCGAAGATCGTCGCATCACCTGTCTGCGGGCCTGAAAACGCCCGGTATCCTGAAGATCGTCGCAGAGCCTGTCAGTGGATCTGAAAACGCTCGCTAACCCAAGGATTGTCACATTGCTTGTTAGCGGGCCCCAAAGCACTCGCTAACCCCAAATCATCGCATCAAGCTCATCGCAGCGCGGACGCCAAGCGTTCGCCATTTTCCCCGCATCGCATCAGGATCGTCGCTCCCATTTTCTTCCATCGCAGCAAGATCGCACACGCAACAGGCTCGGTGCATCATCCTCCCTTAGCGGCAAGGATTTTATCGCATCACCGGCTTAGCGTGAAGAAGTGTGTCGCTTTGTCCTGCCCGCAACCCAGCGCATCATCCTCCCTTGCGGTAAGGATTCAACGCATCTCTGATTAGCGTGAGGAAATTTATCGCTACAACTCCTTAGCGACATTTTTGTTGCTTTGCTACAGAATCCAGATACCTTGTGAGTAAAAGGGTCGCAGAGACCACTGCAGTGAACTGAACATCATTTTGTGCACCTTGAACTATTTTTGCAGCATTTTTAAAGTAACCCTATTTTTCTAGTATTGTGGATTTTTACTGTTATTGGTCTTGTGATTAAGTCTATATAAATATACCTATTTTTTATAACTACTTGAGTGGTGTCCATTTGTAGTGTTCCTCATTGTATTACTGTGTATGGTCATAAATACTTCACACACTGCCTCTGAGATAGGCCTAACTGCTCGTGCTACGTTACCACAGGGTTGAGCAGGGGTTGTCAAAGGGTGTAGGCTGCTTACTCTGACTTAGGAAGAAGGGTCCCTACTTGGACAGTGGCCAGCCATTGCCAACTAGAGACCCCCATTTCTAACATTGGTGGTCAGCGGTGAGGATCTGGACTTGCATTTATGATCGCATACAGTAATTATAGTGTACACTACTAGTGAGTGCAGACCATAACATAACCACGTACGTTTTTGAGATTTTTGATTCTATTTTTGATTGTTATTGCCAGTTATTGCTACAATGGGCAAGCCCAGATCCAATGCATCTGAGGATCTCTCCTGGGAAGAAGAGAAATTAGAAACCTACAATGCCAAGCAGCTCAAATATTTTTGCAAACGCTTCACAGTCCCTATCACAGGTCTCACTAGAAGGGAAGAGTATTACAAGGCGCTGAAGGCCTGGTTAGAAGCCAGGGATGCCCCTAGGAATATGGAAGAGCCTGTGGAGGGGGGAGAGAATGCAGGCGAGCAGCAGGAAGAAATTGTAGATTTGGTAGGAGATAAAGCAGTTTCCAGCCCGGGCACTAGTGTGTCCTCAAGGGGTCTGACTCCAGAAGAGATGGAGGACAGGGAGAGAGATAGGCGGCATAATATGGAGATGGCTAAGCTTAAATTGGATGGTCAGAGAGACCTAGAGAATAAGAAATTAGAATTTGAGATGATGAAGGTGAAATTTGAACATGAGAGAATTTTGAGGGAGTTGGAGATTAAAGCAAAGAGTATAGAGATCTCCCCCTCTAGTGGCAGCATACCAGTAGTGCATACTGAGAGTAGAGTGTATATACCTAAAGAGGTTATTAAGGATTTCCATAAAAGTGAAGATATTGGGCAATGGTTTGCCGCTTATGAATTAGCTATGGTGTCCTACCGGGTCCCTGAGAAGGATTGGGGAGCGGGGTTGTGGGGACGCTTTGTGAGTGAGGGGAGGGATACCTTGTTGGACCTGCCCCCAGAAAGTAGGATGGTTTATGCGCACATGAAGGAAGCTTTGATTACCCGCTATGGTTTGACCCCTGAAATGTACAGGCAGAGATTTAGAACCTGCAAGAAGTTAGAGGGTACCACGTGGGTTGAATATGTGTCTTTTTTTGGCAGAGCAATGGAGCGCTGGGTAAAAGGCAGCAAAGTAGAAACTTTTGAGCAACTCTATGACTTGATTGCATGGGAGCATTTCTCTAGTAATTGTTTTCCTGAGCTACGCCAGCATCTGATAGATTGAAAGCTAACTAACCCTAGGAAGCTTGCTGAGGAGGCGGACCGCTGGGTGAGCACCCGGGTTCGCAAGGGTCCAGTGGGAGATTTCGCCAAAGGTGGGCAGGGTCCCCAGCAGAGAGGTGGGGGGGACAGGGGCGAACCAAGGGAGTTCCACCGAGGGCCCCAAAATAATTCCCAAGGGAACCAGGCAGTGGTGTCCCAGCCTCCCCAGGATAAGAAGCCAATGCCCCCAACAGGTAGGCCTGTTCCAAGGCGGCCCCCTACTTGTTTTAAGTGTGGCCAGGTGGGCCACAGGTACTTTGATCCCCAGTGTCCCCAAAGGGATACTCCTGCACCACCCCGTGCACCGCCCCGCCAGCTTGCTAGTGTAGCCCTGGGGGAGGAGGAGATGGGTGCCCAAGGTGGGTGGGACCCCGTAGAATTGACCCTTCTCTCACTAGGAGACTTTGAAATGGTTCCTAAGCCTGCACTGCCTGATAACACTAAAAAATACAGGCAGTGGGTAACCATCAATGGCCATAGAGTGGAGGCTCTGAGGGACACAGGAGCCAGTGTAACTGCTGTCAGCTCCCGGTTGGTGTCCAAAGGGCAGGTTGTGCCCTATGCATTCTACCCAGTAGTGTCTGCAGACAACACAGAGAGCCAATGTGAGGTGGCTCAGGTTCCCTTTGAGTGGGGGGGGGGGTCTCAGGAACTCTTCAGGTGGCTGTGAGGCCCGCCATGCCTGTGGACTGTCTGTTGGGCAATGATTTAGAGAACTCACCGTGGGCTACGGTGGAGAGGAGAGCTCACTTACAAATGTTGGGTCTGCCTGAGTGGGCATGTGCTACCACTCGGTCCATGGCGGCCAAAGAGGGTGTTGAGAAAGACCTGGAGCCTGAGAGTATGGCCCAGGTCTCTGCCTTAGAGAGAAGGGGCAGGGGGCGCGGGAAGCCGGCCCCCTTGGTTCCCACGGCCCAGGAGGGAGCAGACCCTGAGGGGGATGCCCTGGAGCCTACCGGGGAGTACCGACCTGGGGGACCTGCCTGAGCTGACCCAGTGGCAGCAGGAAGGGGGGCCCACCAGGGAGGAGTTTTGTGAGCAGCAGAGAACTTGCCCTTCTCTTGAGGGTATGCGGCAACAGGCTGCAGCCCAGGCAGCAGGTGATATGTCCGGTTCACATCTGATTTATTGGGAGAACAGTCTCCTGTATAGCGAGCCTAAGGCTGCTGAGCCGGGGTCAGCCCGTGTGCTGGTGGAACCCGAGTGCTTCAGAGCCTTCCTACTGGGGTTGGCTCATGACATTCCATTGGCAGGACATCTGGGGCAGACCAAGACCTGTGAGAGGCTGGTCACCCACTTTTATTGGCCCCAGATGCGCAAGAGTTCAGATACGTATTGTAGGACCTATGAGACTTGCCAGGCAAGTGGGAAGAGTGGGGGGAAGATCAAAGCCCCACTCCAGCCCTTTCCAGTTGTTAGTACCCCCTTCGAGCGAGTGGGCATTGAAATTGTGGGGCCTCTGGACCCCAAGACAGCCATGGGCAACAGGTACATCCTGGTCTTGGTGGACCATGCCACCCGGTACCCTGAAGCCATCCCGCTCAGGACAGTGACGGCCCCCATGGTGGGACGTGCCCTAATGAGGATCTTCTCCCGTGTGGGGTTCCCCAGAGAGGTGGTGAGCGACAGGGGGACCAACTTCATCTCCCATTCTATGAAGTCTCTGTGGAAGGAGTGTGGGGTAACTTACAAGTTCACCACTCTTACCACCCCCAAGGTAACGGTCTGGTTGAGAGGTTCAACCGGACCTTGAAGGGCATGATCATGGGCCTAGAAGAGCCCCTGAGGCATAAGTGGGACGTCCTTTTGCCATGCCTGTTGTTTGCATACCGTGAAGTGCCACAGAAGTCCTTAGGGTTCACTCCCTTTGAACTGCTCTATGGCCATCCGGTAAGAGGGCCTCTGAGTCTGGTCAAGGAAGGCTGGGAGCAATCTCCCAGGAAACCTCCGAAGGATGTATTTAGCTACATCCTGGCCTTCAGCGTTTCAGAAAAATTGCTGAGGCAAATCTGGAAGCCAGCCAGGAGATGAAACGTTGGCACGACCAGAATGCCACTCTGGTCGAGTTTCAACCTGGTCAGAAGGTTTGGGTACTGGCCCCCATGGAGCCTTGTGCGCTCCAAGATAAGTGGACCAGTCCATTTGAGGTGGTGGAGCGAAAAAGTCAAGTTACCTATTTGGTGGACTTTAAATCTCCCAGTAACCCCCTGCGGGTCCTGCATGTGAATCGCCTAAAGCCCCACTTTGAGAGGTCTGAAGTGGGCATGCTTCTTGCCACAGATGCGGGGATGGAGGAGGAGAGTGAGCCTCTTCCTGACCTCCTGTGTGCAGGAGAGAAGGATGGGTCAGTGGAGGGTGTGGTCCTCTCCTCCACACTGACCCCAGAGCAGCAGAGAGATTGCCACCAGCTGTTGGGGCAATTTCCGGATTTATTTTCCCTGGTACCTGGTGTCACTGATTGGTGCGTCCATGAGGTAGACACCGGGGACAGTCCTCCTGTCAAGCACAAGGCTTACAGAGTGACTGACAGGGTAAGGGCCTGCATCAAGGAGGAGGTCTCCAAAATGTTTGCCCTGGGGGTGATTGAGTCCTCTAGCAGCCCTTGGTCCAGCCCCGTGGTCTTGGTACCAAAGGCTGCAGCGCCTGGTGACACTCCAGAACTTAGGTTCTGTGTGGACTACCGAGGTCTCAATTTGGTCACGAGGACCGACCCGCATCCCATTCCCAGAGTTGATGAGCTCATAGATCGGTTAGGGGCTGCCCGGTACCTCAGCACGTTTGATCTAACGTCTGGGTACTGGCAGATCGCCTTAACTGATGGGGTAAAGGAGAGGTCAGCATTCTCCTTCCCAGATGGGCACTACCAGTTCCGTGTGATGCCCTTTGGAATGAAGAATGCCCCTGCCACCTTTCAGAGGTTGGTCAACCAGGTGTTGGCTGGGCTGGAGGATTTCAGTGCCGCCTACCTGGATGACATTGCAGTATTTAGTTCCTCGTGGGAGGACCACTTACACCACCTCTGGGAAGTGTTGATGGCGATGCGCAGAGCAGGCCTCACAATCAAGGCCAGTAAGTGCCAGATTGGGCAGGGTTCTGTGGTGTACTTAGGACACCAGGTAGGGAGTGGCCAGGTGGCACCTCTACAGCCCAAGATTGAAACCATCCTGGCTTGGGAGCCCCCAAGGACCCAGACACAGGTGAGGGCCTTCTTAGGACTCACAGGTTATTACAGGAGGTTTGTCAAGGAGTATGGCAGCATTATTGCCCCCTTGACTGAGCTGACTTCCAAAAAGCAGCCAAAGATTGTGAACTGGACTGACACCTGTCAGAAAGCTTTTGATGCCCTCAAGATTGCCATGTGTACAGCACCCGTACTCCAGGTGCCCATCTTTGCTAAGGAATTTATTGTCCAGACAGACGCTTCAGAGCATGGGGTGGGGGCTGTTCTGTCACAGATGAATGAGGAGGGACTAGACCAACCTGTAGCCTTCATCAGTAGGAGGTTACTTCCACGGGAACAGAGGTGGAGTGCAATTGAGCGTGAGGCATTTACTGTGGTCTGGGCACTGAAGAAGCTGAGACCATACCTGTTTGGGACTCACTTCCGGGTTCAGACAGCCCACAGGCCCCTCAGATGGTTGATGCAGATGAGGGGTGAGAATTCCAAGTTGTTAAGGTGGTCCATTTCCCTACAGGTTATGGACTTTACGGTGGAACATGCAGGGTACAGAACACACCAATGCTGATGGTCTGTCCAGATTTTTCTGCCTTAGTGATGAGAACTTCCAAGGGGATGGGTAGTTCTCCCCACATTTCAGCTGGAGGGGACGCGTGTTAGACCTGGCACCCTTGGCGTGAGTCTCCCTCCCATTTTTCGCTGTGTCTCCTCTGTTTTTGCTGGTTATAGATGCTCTGGCCGCTGTGCCACTGCCATTCAGTGCCACAGCGCGAATGCTCCCTTTGTAAAGATGACATGTGAATTGGTACACCCATGATTGGCTTATTTGGTTTACCTGTTAGTCCCTAGTAGCGTGGCCCATGTGTGCACAGGGCTGGTAAACCGAATGCTGCTGGTGGGCCTGCAGCACTGGTTTGTGCCACCCACAGAAGCAGCTTTTAAAGTGTGTCTCAGACCTGCCACTGCAGTGTCTGCGTGCAGTCCAGAACTGCCATCTTGGCTGTGAAGTGCACCCACTTCCCAGCCCCTAAAGCTTCCCTTGGCATCCTGTAAGCCCCCCTTATGATAGGGTGCATTGTATGTGTAAGGTAGGACTTGCCTTGATGTGTGTAGCATGTCCTAGTAGTTAATTACACCTAATTTC
Organism: Triturus cristatus; assembly: GCF_964204655.1. Lineage (NCBI taxonomy): Eukaryota > Metazoa > Chordata > Amphibia > Caudata > Salamandridae > Triturus > Triturus cristatus. The sequence goes on along the minus strand of NC_140584.1, from coordinate 194,058,303 downwards.
GTTTTTCACTACTGTAAGGCTACCTGTTCTTCATAGGCCAGAATGGGAGGTCTGGGCTATTACATTCTATAGTCTTAACTGACCCACAGAACATGGTAGAAAAACTAATTTAGTATGCCTGAGCTCAGAATATTAAAATACATCTTTTAGTGAAGGTTATTTTTATATTCTGTGTTTGAAACTGCCACTTTTAGAGTATAGGTACTTTCTTGCCTAAGCCTTCCAGTTTGCTCTGCTATTATGTGTATTGGCTGTCTGGTTTTGGAGGGACAGGGCAGGCTGAGTCAGACCTGGGTTGAATAGAGAGATGTGCCTTGGAGTGAGGGGAGGGGTAGCTCCTGCACTTGAATAGGGCTGTGCCTGGCAAGGTGAATGCTGGCTCCACCTCCCACTGTGCGTCTGAAGGCAGACCCCCTCTTTCTGAAAGGAAGGATGCAGCCTGGTAAACAAAGTGCTCCAGGGCTGGGCAGAACTGGTTCTGGCTGGGTTCAGAGACTTGTGACCCCTAAGAACAAAGACTTTGGGGGTAAAAATATTTGTGCCCAAACCCCTACAATTTGTATTGCTCCTGGACAACAAGAAGAACCTCTGTCCGTGTAACTACAGGAATCTGCAGGAGAAGGACTGTCATTGTGCTTGTGTGATGTTTCTTGGACTGGCCTGCAGTGGTTACTACTGGACTTGGAAGAAGAGGAAAAGGACTTTGAAGGAACTTTTATTTTGTGGCTACAGCAATCACCCAAGGGCTAGAAGAGAGCTAGCATCCTGCAGGAGTCTCAGGCACATCAGACTCCACCACCAGCCTCCTGTTTCCTCCCAGCGAGGATTTCTATCTGCAGGTGAGGCTCCTGTGAGTTCCAGGGCCTCTAGTTCTACTGCTGAGAAAAGAGTGCTGAAAACCGTCGCTAACCCCCATTAGCGAGCCGCTGCAGCTGGTGAGCGTGAGAAAAATAGTCGCTCTGCTGTCGCCGAGCGCTCGCTAACCCCGAAGATTATCGCATCACTCGTCAGCGGGCCTGAAAACGCCTGCTATCCCGAAGATCGTCGCATCACCCGTCAGCGGGCCTGAAAACGCCCGCTAATCCGAAGATCGTCGCATCACCTGTCTGCGGGCCTGAAAACGCCCGGTATCCTGAAGATCGTCGCAGAGCCTGTCAGTGGATCTGAAAACGCTCGCTAACCCAAGGATTGTCACATTGCTTGTTAGCGGGCCCCAAAGCACTCGCTAACCCCAAATCATCGCATCAAGCTCATCGCAGCGCGGACGCCAAGCGTTCGCCATTTTCCCCGCATCGCATCAGGATCGTCGCTCCCATTTTCTTCCATCGCAGCAAGATCGCACACGCAACAGGCTCGGTGCATCATCCTCCCTTAGCGGCAAGGATTTTATCGCATCACCGGCTTAGCGTGAAGAAGTGTGTCGCTTTGTCCTGCCCGCAACCCAGCGCATCATCCTCCCTTGCGGTAAGGATTCAACGCATCTCTGATTAGCGTGAGGAAATTTATCGCTACAACTCCTTAGCGACATTTTTGTTGCTTTGCTACAGAATCCAGATACCTTGTGAGTAAAAGGGTCGCAGAGACCACTGCAGTGAACTGAACATCATTTTGTGCACCTTGAACTATTTTTGCAGCATTTTTAAAGTAACCCTATTTTTCTAGTATTGTGGATTTTTACTGTTATTGGTCTTGTGATTAAGTCTATATAAATATACCTATTTTTTATAACTACTTGAGTGGTGTCCATTTGTAGTGTTCCTCATTGTATTACTGTGTATGGTCATAAATACTTCACACACTGCCTCTGAGATAGGCCTAACTGCTCGTGCTACGTTACCACAGGGTTGAGCAGGGGTTGTCAAAGGGTGTAGGCTGCTTACTCTGACTTAGGAAGAAGGGTCCCTACTTGGACAGTGGCCAGCCATTGCCAACTAGAGACCCCCATTTCTAACATTGGTGGTCAGCGGTGAGGATCTGGACTTGCATTTATGATCGCATACAGTAATTATAGTGTACACTACTAGTGAGTGCAGACCATAACATAACCACGTACGTTTTTGAGATTTTTGATTCTATTTTTGATTGTTATTGCCAGTTATTGCTACAATGGGCAAGCCCAGATCCAATGCATCTGAGGATCTCTCCTGGGAAGAAGAGAAATTAGAAACCTACAATGCCAAGCAGCTCAAATATTTTTGCAAACGCTTCACAGTCCCTATCACAGGTCTCACTAGAAGGGAAGAGTATTACAAGGCGCTGAAGGCCTGGTTAGAAGCCAGGGATGCCCCTAGGAATATGGAAGAGCCTGTGGAGGGGGGAGAGAATGCAGGCGAGCAGCAGGAAGAAATTGTAGATTTGGTAGGAGATAAAGCAGTTTCCAGCCCGGGCACTAGTGTGTCCTCAAGGGGTCTGACTCCAGAAGAGATGGAGGACAGGGAGAGAGATAGGCGGCATAATATGGAGATGGCTAAGCTTAAATTGGATGGTCAGAGAGACCTAGAGAATAAGAAATTAGAATTTGAGATGATGAAGGTGAAATTTGAACATGAGAGAATTTTGAGGGAGTTGGAGATTAAAGCAAAGAGTATAGAGATCTCCCCCTCTAGTGGCAGCATACCAGTAGTGCATACTGAGAGTAGAGTGTATATACCTAAAGAGGTTATTAAGGATTTCCATAAAAGTGAAGATATTGGGCAATGGTTTGCCGCTTATGAATTAGCTATGGTGTCCTACCGGGTCCCTGAGAAGGATTGGGGAGCGGGGTTGTGGGGACGCTTTGTGAGTGAGGGGAGGGATACCTTGTTGGACCTGCCCCCAGAAAGTAGGATGGTTTATGCGCACATGAAGGAAGCTTTGATTACCCGCTATGGTTTGACCCCTGAAATGTACAGGCAGAGATTTAGAACCTGCAAGAAGTTAGAGGGTACCACGTGGGTTGAATATGTGTCTTTTTTTGGCAGAGCAATGGAGCGCTGGGTAAAAGGCAGCAAAGTAGAAACTTTTGAGCAACTCTATGACTTGATTGCATGGGAGCATTTCTCTAGTAATTGTTTTCCTGAGCTACGCCAGCATCTGATAGATTGAAAGCTAACTAACCCTAGGAAGCTTGCTGAGGAGGCGGACCGCTGGGTGAGCACCCGGGTTCGCAAGGGTCCAGTGGGAGATTTCGCCAAAGGTGGGCAGGGTCCCCAGCAGAGAGGTGGGGGGGACAGGGGTGAACCAAGGGAGTTCCACCGAGGGCCCCAAAATAATTCCCAAGGGAACCAGGCAGTGGTGTCCCAGCCTCCCCAGGATAAGAAGCCAATGCCCCCAACAGGTAGGCCTGTTCCAAGGCGGCCCCCTACTTGTTTTAAGTGTGGCCAGGTGGGCCACAGGTACTTTGATCCCCAGTGTCCCCAAAGGGATACTCCTGCACCACCCCGTGCACCGCCCCGCCAGCTTGCTAGTGTAGCCCTGGGGGAGGAGGAGATGGGTGCCCAAGGTGGGTGGGACCCCGTAGAATTGACCCTTCTCTCACTAGGAGACTTTGAAATGGTTCCTAAGCCTGCACTGCCTGATAACACTAAAAAATACAGGCAGTGGGTAACCATCAATGGCCATAGAGTGGAGGCTCTGAGGGACACAGGAGCCAGTGTAACTGCTGTCAGCTCCCGGTTGGTGTCCAAAGGGCAGGTTGTGCCCTATGCATTCTACCCAGTAGTGTCTGCAGACAACACAGAGAGCCAATGTGAGGTGGCTCAGGTTCCCTTTGAGTGGGGGGGGGGTCTCAGGAACTCTTCAGGTGGCTGTGAGGCCCGCCATGCCTGTGGACTGTCTGTTGGGCAATGATTTAGAGAACTCACCGTGGGCTACGGTGGAGAGGAGAGCTCACTTACAAATGTTGGGTCTGCCTGAGTGGGCATGTGCTACCACTCGGTCCATGGCGGCCAAAGAGGGTGTTGAGAAAGACCTGGAGCCTGAGAGTATGGCCCAGGTCTCTGCCTTAGAGAGAAGGGGCAGGGGGCGCGGGAAGCCGGCCCCCTTGGTTCCCACGGCCCAGGAGGGAGCAGACCCTGAGGGGGATGCCCTGGAGCCTACCGGGGAGTACCGACCTGGGGGACCTGCCTGAGCTGACCCAGTGGCAGCAGGAAGGGGGGCCCACCAGGGAGGAGTTTTGTGAGCAGCAGAGAACTTGCCCTTCTCTTGAGGGTATGCGGCAACAGGCTGCAGCCCAGGCAGCAGGTGATATGTCCGGTTCACATCTGATTTATTGGGAGAACAGTCTCCTGTATAGCGAGCCTAAGGCTGCTGAGCCGGGGTCAGCCCGTGTGCTGGTGGAACCCGAGTGCTTCAGAGCCTTCCTACTGGGGTTGGCTCATGACATTCCATTGGCAGGACATCTGGGGCAGACCAAGACCTGTGAGAGGCTGGTCACCCACTTTTATTGGCCCCAGATGCGCAAGAGTTCAGATACGTATTGTAGGACCTATGAGACTTGCCAGGCAAGTGGGAAGAGTGGGGGGAAGATCAAAGCCCCACTCCAGCCCTTTCCAGTTGTTAGTACCCCCTTCGAGCGAGTGGGCATTGAAATTGTGGGGCCTCTGGACCCCAAGACAGCCATGGGCAACAGGTACATCCTGGTCTTGGTGGACCATGCCACCCGGTACCCTGAAGCCATCCCGCTCAGGACAGTGACGGCCCCCGTGGTGGGACGTGCCCTAATGAGGATCTTCTCCCGTGTGGGGTTCCCCAGAGAGGTGGTGAGCGACAGGGGGACCAACTTCATCTCCCATTCTATGAAGTCTCTGTGGAAGGAGTGTGGGGTAACTTACAAGTTCACCACTCTTACCACCCCCAAGGTAACGGTCTGGTTGAGAGGTTCAACCGGACCTTGAAGGGCATGATCATGGGCCTAGAAGAGCCCCTGAGGCATAAGTGGGACGTCCTTTTGCCATGCCTGTTGTTTGCATACCGTGAAGTGCCACAGAAGTCCTTAGGGTTCACTCCCTTTGAACTGCTCTATGGCCATCCGGTAAGAGGGCCTCTGAGTCTGGTCAAGGAAGGCTGGGAGCAATCTCCCAGGAAACCTCCGAAGGATGTATTTAGCTACATCCTGGCCTTCAGCGTTTCAGAAAAATTGCTGAGGCAAATCTGGAAGCCAGCCAGGAGATGAAACGTTGGCACGACCAGAATGCCACTCTGGTCGAGTTTCAACCTGGTCAGAAGGTTTGGGTACTGGCCCCCATGGAGCCTTGTGCGCTCCAAGATAAGTGGACCAGTCCATTTGAGGTGGTGGAGCGAAAAAGTCAAGTTACCTATTTGGTGGACTTTAAATCTCCCAGTAACCCCCTGCGGGTCCTGCATGTGAATCGCCTAAAGCCCCACTTTGAGAGGTCTGAAGTGGGCATGCTTCTTGCCACAGATGCGGGGATGGAGGAGGAGAGTGAGCCTCTTCTTGACCTCCTGTGTGCAGGAGAGAAGGATGGGTCAGTGGAGGGTGTGGTCCTCTCCTCCACACTGACCCCAGAGCAGCAGAGAGATTGCCACCAGCTGTTGGGGCAATTTCCGGATTTATTTTCCCTGGTACCTGGTGTCACTGATTGGTGCGTCCATGAGGTAGACACCGGGGACAGTCCTCCTGTCAAGCACAAGGCTTACAGAGTGACTGACAGGGTAAGGGCCTGCATCAAGGAGGAGGTCTCCAAAATGTTTGCCCTGGGGGTGATTGAGTCCTCTAGCAGCCCTTGGTCCAGCCCCGTGGTCTTGGTACCAAAGGCTGCAGCGCCTGGTGACACTCCAGAACTTAGGTTCTGTGTGGACTACCGAGGTCTCAATTTGGTCACGAGGACCGACCCGCATCCCATTCCCAGAGTTGATGAGCTCATAGATCGGTTAGGGGCTGCCCGGTACCTCAGCACGTTTGATCTAACGTCTGGGTACTGGCAGATCGCCTTAACTGATGGGGTAAAGGAGAGGTCAGCATTCTCCTTCCCAGATGGGCACTACCAGTTCCGTGTGATGCCCTTTGGAATGAAGAATGCCCCTGCCACCTTTCAGAGGTTGGTCAACCAGGTGTTGGCTGGGCTGGAGGATTTCAGTGCCGCCTACCTGGATGACATTGCAGTATTTAGTTCCTCGTGGGAGGACCACTTACACCACCTCTGGGAAGTGTTGATGGCACTGCGCAGAGCAGGCCTCACAATCAAGGCCAGTAAGTGCCAGATTGGGCAGGGTTCTGTGGTGTACTTAGGACACCAGGTAGGGAGTGGCCAGGTGGCACCTCTACAGCCCAAGATTGAAACCATCCTGGCTTGGGAGCCCCCAAGGACCCAGACACAGGTGAGGGCCTTCTTAGGACTCACAGGTTATTACAGGAGGTTTATCAAGGAGTATGGCAGCATTATTGCCCCCTTGACTGAGCTGACTTCCAAAAAGCAGCCAAAGATTGTGAACTGGACTGACACCTGTCAGAAAGCTTTTGATGCCCTCAAGATTGCCATGTGTACAGCACCCGTACTCCAGGTGCCCATCTTTGCTAAGGAATTTATTGTCCAGACAGACGCTTCAGAGCATGGGGTGGGGGCTGTTCTGTCACAGATGAATGAGGAGGGACTAGACCAACCTGTAGCCTTCATCAGTAGGAGGTTACTACCACGGGAACAGAGGTGGAGTGCAATTGAGCGTGAGGCATTTACTGTGGTCTGGGCACTGAAGAAGCTGAGACCATACCTGTTTGGGACTCACTTCCGGGTTCAGACAGCCCACAGGCCCCTCAGATGGTTGATGCAGATGAGGGGTGAGAATTCCAAGTTGTTAAGGTGGTCCATTTCCCTACAGGTTATGGACTTTACGGTGGAACATGCAGGGTACAGAACACGCCAATGCTGATGGTCTGTCCAGATTTTTCTGCCTTAGTGATGAGAACTTCCAAGGGGATGGGTAGTTCTCCCCACATTTCAGCTGGAGGGCACGCGTGTTAGACCTGGCACCCTTGGCGTGAGTCTCCCTCCCATTTTTCGCTGTGTCTCCTCTGTTTTTGCTGGTTATAGATGCTCTGGCCGCTGTGCCACTGCTATTCAGTGCCACAGCGCGAATGCTCCCTTTGTAAAGATGACATGTGAATTGGTACACCCATGATTGGCTTATTTGGTTTACCTGTTAGTCCCTAGTAGCGTGGCCCATGTGTGCACAGGGCTGGTAAACCGAATGCTGCTGGTGGGCCTGCAGCACTGGTTTGTGCCACCCACAGAAGCAGCTTTTAAAGTGTGTCTCAGACCTGCCACTGCAGTGTCTGCGTGCAGTCCAGAACTGCCATCTTGGCTGTGAAGTGCACCCACTTCCCAGCCCCTAAAACTTCCCTTGGCATCCTGTAAGCCCCCCTTATGATAGGGTGCATTGTATGTGTAAGGTAGGACTTGCATTGATGTGTGTAGCATGTCCTAGTAGTTAATTACACCTAATTTCGTTTTTCACCACTGTAAGGCTACCTGTTCTCCATAGGCCAGAATGGGAGGTCTGGGCTATTACATTCTATAGTCTTAACTGACCCACAGAACATGGTAGAAAAACGAATTTAGTATGCCTGAGCTCAGAATATTAAAATACATCTTTTAGTGAAGGTTATTTTTATATTCTGTGTTTGAAACTACCACTTTTAGAGTATAGGTACTTTCTTGCCTAAGCCTTCCAGTTTGCTCTGCTATTATGTGTATTGGCTGTCTGGTTTTGGAGGGACAGGGCAGGCTGAGTCAGACCTGGGTTGAATAGAGAGATGTGCCTTGGAGTGAGGGGAGGGGTAGCTCCTGCACTTGAATAGGGCTGTGCCTGGCAAGGTGAATGCTGGCTCCACCTCCCACTGTGCGTCTGAAGGCAGACCCCCTCTTTCTGAAAGGAAGGATGCAGCCTGGTAAACAAAGTGCTCCAGGGCTGGGCAGAACTGGTTCTGGCTGGGTTCAGAGACTTGTGACCCCTAAGAACAAAGACTTTGGGGGTAAAAATATTTGTGCCCAAACCCCTACAATTTGTATTGCTCCTGGACAACAAGAAGAACCTCTGTCCGTGTAACTACAGGAATCTGCAGGAGAAGGACTGTCATTGTGCTTGTGTGATGTTTCTTGGACTGGCCTTCAGTGGTTACTACTGGACTTGGAAGAAGAGGAAAAGGAATTTGAAGGAACTTTTATTTTGTGGCTACAGCAATCACCCAAGGGCTAGAAGAGAGCTAGCATCCTGCAGGAGTCTCAGGCACATCAGACTCCACCACCAGCCTCCTGTTTCCTCCCAGCGAGGATTTCTATCTGCAGGTGAGGCTCCTGTGAGTTCCAGGGCCTCTAGTTCTACTGCTGAGAAAAGAGTGCTGAAAATCGGCGCTAACCCCAATTAGCGAGCCGCTGCAGCTGGTGAGCGTGAGAAAAATAGTCGCTCTGCTGTCGCCGAGGGCTCGCTAACCCCGAAGATTATCGCATCACCCGTCAGCGGGCCTGAAAACGCCCGCTATCCCGAAGATCGTCGCATCACCCGTCAGCGGGCCTGAAAACGCCCGCTATTCCGAAGATCGTCGCATTACCTGTCTGCGGGCCTGAAAACGCCCGCTATCCTGAAGATCATCGCAGAGTCTGTCAGCGGGTCTGAAAACGCTCGCTAACCCAAGGATTGTCACATTGCTTGTTAGCGGGCCCCAAAGCGCTCGCTAACCTCAAATCATCGCATCAAGCTCATCGCAGCGCGGACGCCGAGCGTTTGCCATTTTCCCCGCTTCGCATCAGGATCGTCGCTCCCTCGGGGAGCGCCATTTTTTTCCATCGCAGCAAGATCGCACACGCAACAGGCTCGGTGCATCATCCTCCCTTAGCGGCAAGGATTTTATCGCATCACCGGCTTAGCGTGAAGAAGTGTGTCGCTTTGTCCTGCCCGCAACCCAGCGCATCATCCTCCCTTGCGGTAAGGATTCAACGCATCGCTGGTTAGCATGAGGAAATTTATCGCTTTCGACCCAGAGGCGGAGCTTCCGGCCCAGAGGTGGGGTTTCCGGCCAGTGGCGGAGATTTAGCCATGGCTGAAATCTCCACCTCTGGCCGGGCCGGAATTTGCGGCCCGAGTGCGGACGTAAAGTTAGTAGTAGTAAATCCATTCTGTGAATACCAAAAGTAGTAAGTGCATTCTGTGAATACCAAAAGTAGTAAGTGCATTCTGTGAATACCAAAAGTAGTAAGTTTAGGATTTTGTCTTAAATTAATTCTGTGAATCGGGCCCAAATTATGTAAAAAGATGAATTTATTAAATAAAAATCACATTTCGTATTTATGCATATGTCATTGACTTTCGGTATTCACAGAAGGCTTTTAGGAGTCCTAAAGTTAGGAGTCCTAACTTTACTACTACTAAACTGAGAAAAACTTTAGTTTTAAGACTTTCGGTATTCACAGAAGGCATTTAGGAGTCCTAAAGTTAGGAGTACTAACTTTATTACTCCTAAACTGAGAAAAATTCTAATTTTAAGACTTTCGGTATTCACAGAAGGTATTTAGGAATCCTAAAGTTAGGACTCCTAACTTCTGTGAATACCGAAATGAGTAAGTGCCTTCTGTGAATACCAAAATGAGTAAGTGTCTTCTCTGAATACTAAAATGGTAGTAAATATAGGATTTTGTCTTAAATTAGTTCTGTGAATCGGGCCCCATGAGAACATTTGCAAACTAGGATATTTTGCCATACATGTTTGAACTGCTGCTGTGGAAAAAGGGAGAAGTGCTGAAGGCAGAAACTCCATGGCTCGGAGACAAATGGCTTGTGCTTCCACATTTTACCTTATTTGGGACATTCAGTGATTAGAAGCATATCCCATTTTGTGAATGTATTTTAATGTCAATAACTCATTACAACTTTAAATAATCATGTGTTTCCATTGGTTGATTTAAATGGGAAGTGAAATGCCAAACATATACTAAAAATTGGGATGTTTGCGCATTCTGGCCACGCCTCTGGCTTGGCCCAGTGATCCAATCCTTGGGTTTTTCCCGCCCTCTAATTCTCCGCCCACAGTTCCCCTACCTTTTTTCCACCACTTCGACCACTGGTAAAAACACATATCCTTTTTAATATAATGCACCCTTCCTTAAAGCTCATTAGGCCTGCCTTAGGTGTGACTTGTATATATTAAAAATGAAGGTTTAGGCTTGGCCATACGGTTAAATGGCAAAGTCAAGTTAACAATTTAAAAACATCCTACCAGTCTGCCGTGGTAGACTGGGAGACATGCTTTGCTTTGTTAGGGCTGGAACACATGCACTGAGGCCTGGACTGCAGGGCCCAGTGCTCTACAGAGTCATTACATCAGTACCTAATGGTCAAAAAGTGGGAGAAAAAGTGTGGGTGAACCTGAAAAAAAGACATTGTCTCACAAAAAAAAGATAAACAAAAGATATATAAAAATGTTTCATTTTGACAACAATCTTGGATGTGTTACTACTCTTTTCTGAGTATGTGGTCATTCCTTTTGAGGTATGTGAGTGTGTTGCTCTACAGACACTATAACACATTGTATTACATTATGCTCATACACCTAAATGAGCCCATATTATAAATAGGTTACACCGCCCTGGTTTGCTCTGCTGCACTCTTCTAACTGGGTGCATCAGACACATACAAGGTCTTTGCGCCCTATGACGGTGAAAGTGAGGCACTCTGTGCAGCCACAAAATTATTATGGCCTTGGGGGTAGCACATTAGTAAAGATTGACTGACTATTTGAAGCCACTGCTCTGCCATTCCCTGTGCAGACACAAATGCTGCCTGCTTTTGAAAGGAGGCAGTGTTCTCAAAGCAATCGGGTGCAGTGATTGGCTGCACTCACCTGCAGGGGGATGTCTGGGAGCGCTCATGGGACCCCTTTCTCACTTTCAGGGAGTGCTATCGGGCATGCTGACTATGGTCCACCTCTATGTGGTGCATAGAGAATGTGCCTCCTGAAGGCCTCGTTCTCTCTGCACCTATGTCTGTTATACTACAAATACCAAGAAGCTCCCAAATGAATAGTTTTAGGAAACATTAGGAAAACGGGTATGCATAAGATTAATCCACCCATGTAAACCTCATTAATCATATTAGATAAAGTATATGTCAATGTAGGCAAGTGTACTCTGTGTCAAGTTTCAAAACTAAAATTGTAGCATCAGTAAATCATATCTACACTTCCCACTATGATAGTGTCTTGGCACCTATCCTCCTGCAAGTTGCCTTCTCTGCAGCTTCTCCTGCTTAAAAAGAGAGTGTTGGTCCCACCCAGGACAACACCTCAAATAACACCTCACAGCTGACCAGCAGTCTCCTTCGTAGGGCTGTGCTGTGGATTTGTGCTCCTCAGGCAGCAGTTAAAAGCCATTGATGATCAACGTGGGTATGCAGGACCAACCATCTCAGGCTACAGGTATCTCATTTCACTCCCTTGCTAAACGCTCTCACTGAGGTACAACTCTTAATCTGATGGAGACTAATCCCTGGTAAGGAATACATTTTTCCACTCACAGTCTACCTTAGCAAATCCCACAGACATCAACTGTCTAGGTGATGAACAACCTACTGGCATTGTTACACAGCTATGTGTGCGTAGGGTGGTGTAGCATGGGCGACACCTGTTCTCTGGGTGGATCTGTAATTTCAGCAACAATTTCTGTATGGGGTTATATTCATAAAATGGTGGCAACCCTGTAGAATATAGCAACCCATTTTGAAGATCTGCCAAGGTTTATTGAGAGACAGAGCCATGTCTTGAAAAACATTGAGAAATGTCTTGAAGACTTTGTGAAACTGCACCAGAAACACTGCTAGAGCAATCACATTCACTGACAAATGCCACACAGTTATTGTGCTCAAAGTCCATATATACAGAAGTGGCATTTATCAGTGTATTTTCACTTAACAAGGAGAAAAGTATCATAAAATGTCTCCTATTAACAATGAATAAAGCACTTTGAGAGCGTTCCAAGGCAATGTGGAATAGCTGTTGACGTTTCAGTTTCAAAAGTCATCAGTACACGAGGACATCCTCAGGACAATGTGACATACTACCATAATGGTCAACCCTATATATTTAAAATGATATGCAACATGAGTCAAACAATGACAAAAGTCAAATAGCCATAGTCAACTGTGATACTCAAAAAATGAGTCAGTAGTGGAAAAGAAATCCTAAACTGGCAAACGGGACTAGTATGTCTTTAATCTTCCAAACAAATAAATCAGAATCCAGCGTGGATTACAGCATCCAAATGAAAATGCCAGAACCGATCAACAGCAGAAAATCCTGTCTGGCAAGGGGGCTGAGGTAAAGTGTTTTCTCATTTGCATGGTGCCAAACCACCAGAAAATGAGGGGTAATAGCCCTGTTGAATCAAACTGGTTCTACATGTCAGTTTGCTCGATCTGCATTACAGAAAAAGATGCACAAGCATCTTCAGCTTCATCTTTAATAAGTGCCCAGTGTGCAAAAAGTGGGCACATATGCCCATTGCGCCCCGGGACACTATTAATAATATATCCCAAGGATGCCCAGATACTCATTGTTGGACTTGGCCCTTTTTGGCTAAAGTTCCTTAAACTTTTTGCTTTCCCCCTAGACCTTTTTTTCTGACATGGTGTTGCCAACTTAGATGCTTTGGGCACTGTGCCACTGCTGATCAGTGTCAAAGTGCAAGCGCTACCTGTGTAAAGTGTAATGGTAATTGGTTGTCCATGAGTGGTATGTTTGCCTTACTAGTAGAGCCCCTAGTAAAGTGCACTATGTGTGCCAGGGCTGGTAATGCAAATGCTACTAGTGGGCCTGCAGCACTAATTGTGCCACCCATACAAGTAGCCTTAAAGAGAGAACTCAAGCCAGCCACTGCAGTGCCTGCGCACAGTTTGTTAAACTGCCATGTTGTCCTGACAATGCACATCAGACCGCCCTATGGTAGGCCCAAGGTACCCCCTGGGCAGGGTGCGGTATATGTGAAGGGTAGGACAGGTACTGAGGTGTGAACCATGTCCTGACAGTGATATACCCTCCATTTCGTTTTTCACTGTTGAAAGGCCATCTTGCCCATAGGACAGAATGGGGAGGCTATGTAATATGTTTCCAGCCTATCCTCCCAAAGGCTTAAGATGGAGAGGTGAAGTTTAGTATGTCTGAACTCACAATTCAATAACACATCTTTTTGTGAAGGTGGTTTTTGCATTGTGTGTTTAGAAACCACTCTTTTAGAAGTGGCTGGGTTTTTGTGCTCTAACAGTTCTGTGTGTCTCTGCCTGGTTGTGGATTGACTGTCTTGATCTGAAAGTGATAGGATCTGGGGAATGTCTTGACCCAGGGGAGGAGGTGTGACAGCAACAGGCTGACCTGCATCTGGAGTGTAGGGGGAGGAGTATCCCCTGGAGGTGAAGAGGCCTGGGCTGTAGCCATAAAACAATGGCTCCATCCCCTGCTGAGTGATTAAGGATCCAGACCCCCACTATCAAAGGAATAAGGTGTCACTGGCAGGGAGACACCCAGAACTGGTTTAGACAGGGGTCAGTGCTCCCCTGAACACAAAGACTTCAAAGACATTTATGGGTATAACTATGAGAGATGAAACCCCTGGACTTTTGAAGGGATTGAACAAGACTGCAAGGGATTGAAACTACTCCATGGTCAAGAGGAACCTCTGCCAAGGAAGAAACAGCTAAATAGACTGAAGGAAAGGACTGACTTGTGCTGTGTGTTCTGGGGCTGGCCTGCAGTTTGCTGCTTTAACCAAGGAGAGGCTAACGGGACTTTGCTGTGTGCGGTGTCCCCCTGCTTGAAAGGATTTTGCTGTGCTGTTTCCTGTAGTAACTTAACCCCAAGAGCCAGAGGTGAGCTGGCTCCCTGTTGTGGAAACTCAGGAACACAAAATTTTACAGAAGTGTCTCAGCGACACTGTGTGCGTATGCTTTGTGCAGCCTGAAACCTTCGTAAGCTGTGTCCTGTGATCGTGTGCACCTGGAGTCCAAGTGAGTCTCAGCGACGCTGTGTGCATGTCCTTTGTGCAGCCTGAGACCTTCGGGAGGATTGCCCTGTGACCATGCACACCAGAAGTTCAAGAGTGTCTCAGCGACGCTGTGTGCGTGTGCTTTTTGCAGCCTGAGACCCTCGGAAGAATTGCCCTTTGATTGTGGGCTCCAGGAGTCCAAGTGAGTCTCAGCGACGCTGTGTGCGTGTGCTTCGTGCAGCCTGAGACCTTCGTGAGGATTGCCCTGTGATCGTGTGCACCCGGAGTCCAAGTGAGTCTCAGCGATGCTGTATGCGTGTGCTTCGTGCAGCTTGAGACCTTCGTGAGGATTGCCCTGTGATTGTGTGCACCCGGAACTCAAGTGAGTCTCAGCGACACTGTGTGCGTGTGCTTCGTGCAGCCTGAGACCTTCGAGAGGATTGCCCTGTGACGGTGCACACCCAAGGCTCATGGGAGTCTTAGCGACGCTGTGTGCGTGTGCCTTGTTGCAGTCTGAGATCTTCGTTATTGTCATCGGCCGGAATCAACCAAGTCGCATTGGAGGCCCAAGTCGCGAGAGGCGGAGAGGAGAGCGAGGTCGCATCCCCCAGGTAACGTGTGTCAGCGCCTGGGGCAGCATGCGGGCTCAGAGAGAGATGCTCTCGGCCTCTCCCCTTCCTGCAGTGCGAGCCTCTGTTCCAGCTCGTATTGCGGCCTGTACGTGCCAAGGAATGGCTGTACTGGGGCCAGAGCTTGGAGCTGCCTTGTGGTTTACACCAGACCTGTGTTGGGGGCATATGTTGACGGAAACTGACCGCGAGTCAGTACGAGAGGCGGAGAGACCGTCTGAAGCACCGTGATCGGTGCTGGAGAGTATTATGCATTGCATTATTTCTGCATAACGAACTGCCTGATTTTGTATTACGCATTGCCTTCGTTTGCAGAACGAACTACCTGATTGTTGCATTACGTAAAGTAATATTTAATTACCATTCATTAATCCAACCGCTACCACGCATGGCAGGGGGTTTGCCACAAGGCTTGGCCTGCTGCCAGTCCCTGTGTTTTCACTGCCCCAAAAGCACCCAACCCCCAGGCCCTCTCCTGGGCCACTTTTGGCCCCAGGGACCTTTTGGCGAGTTGTACGGTGACGTGGGCAGCAGTAGCCCGTATCATAATCATTGGGGCACAAGTGCGATACAGGCAGCTGTTCTCTTGGTGGCAATAACCAAGTCCACGCAATCATTTACGGCTGCTTATAGTCCAGTCCTGAGGTACAATGCGATTGCAACACGGAAGAAGCAGAAGTGGCACATGTAGGAGAAGAGGCCACAACGGAGAGAGAACAAACAGGAAGGAAGAGGCAGATGGCGGACTCACAGATCGAGGAGTCAAGGGGAAGAGGATGCGAGGGTCTATGAGACTGACTGACCAGCTGAGACCTGTGAAGCATAACATAGGCAGCGGACAGAGGAACTTGACTAGACCCCAGGGAAAGGAGATAAGGACGAGACTGTTGTGACTCACGGCCCAAGCCACAGCCTCAGGCGATGTCTTTCAGATAATACAGAATTCTACAAATCCCACTTCCACACGGAGGCTCAAACACGGCGGAGCAGGAGACATAAAACACAACACCTAGAAAAGGAGTTTTCCTTAAAAAATGCAATGACTCTTTTCAGAATAAGGCTTGAAGTTTTATTTATGCAATGCTCTTTAACAGAAAGGCTTTCCCAGATGCCAAATGAACCACATTCAAATGTATATAGAGATATATATTTATATGCGAGCAATAATAACACACTTGGTAAATGCAACAGTTAAATGCATGCATAATACTAATGAATAAATAAGTAGCAAATAGTACTGGACCTCCTGCAAGAAATAATCAGAAGGATATATACACTAAATACATCAAATGATTACTTTGGATGTGCACTCTGACTCATTCAAACATCACAAAGAAAACACCTCAAATGACCACAGCCACTAGAACCACGCATCACAATGGCACTAGTCAGATACAAATCACCTCACCCGATCGTTCACTCAACACCCTTGCCAACTCAAGCTGGGGGGCCCGTTCACAGCTGGGGTTGGACTCTCGACCGGAACTCAGGTTCTGTTCATCTTACGGCAGTACGTCTACTCCTTAAGTGAGCTCCCACCCTGGCTGTCAACAACCCTCAGCTTTATAGTCTAAAAACACACTAGAAGGTTCATGAATCTTCCCCTCTGTGCCAAGGAAACTTACTGGAACTGGCCAGCTTCCAGGCAAGCATTCCACAGCAGGAAGGAGTTCCCACATTCCCTCTACATTCTCACATGTTCCAGCCTTTATCTTGACGAAGCTTACGAAAGCCTTCCAGGGTACATAAAACAATCTCTCACAAAACAGACCCTGAACATGATTAACCCAAACAACCTGCAAGCCTGTCTGTGCGCGCAGAAAAGCTCAAGCAAGGCAGAGTTAGAATTCAGGATGACATGAGGCCATGTCAAAGCCAATAGTAAGAACTTCATAATTCCTCCCAAAGTACATCATAATGCACATTTGGGCACCACTGCTTATAGCATCGCATACTTGATCTCTCAATGTACAATACAGTGCACATTTGGGCACCACTGCGCATAACACTGTACTTCGAAACCAAAAAGTACATTCCACACTTCTCTCCCTCTAATGCTTTCAAATACACATCCCAAACGTTCTGTTCTTGGCAAGACTGTTCTACTGGTGACAGCTCCCACTTCAAAACTACGAGAAGAGGAACAAGGCATATGCAGGACGTCGTACATTCAGGCTAGGCTCAAATAACACACCAAAGTCAATTAAAGTGATGGTAGTCAAAGGTCATCACATGGTGTAAGACCACAAGAGTGCCTCTAGCACTACAGGTGAGTACCGTGAAAGGGTCCTCACAGTGTGGTCTCTTGGGCACAGGCATGGGGGACACTCATGAGGTTTTAAGGGTGGGTAGGGAATCACAAGGCCAGGAGCTTGTGGGCCTGAAACCAGTCAGACTGCTGGAGCACAACCATACAAACTGGGTTTGGGGAGCTCTGGTGCCAATATAGCAGGACCAGCAGGGCAAGGAGGACCCATATTTCATGCTTCTTCTGTACGCCAGATCGACTAGACAGAGAGAAAGTCTTAAAGTATTTTTTTTAAACAAACTTTATTGTTTTTTTTTACCCTTTACTGTCATACTTCATAATCATATTATTTGTTGTGTCTATACAATAACAGAATTCTATGACATGCAAGGCCTGTTACATCTATGCTCATAGCATCAAAACTCGTGCGCTTCAGAAGAATGCTGCAGTCATTAACTGATGTGGATCTAGGTTCTCCTTCGGTATATTGCACAAGACTCTTATTAGGATAATTGTACTAAATCAACACCCTCCGGTCCACCCTCCACCCTACTAATGCCCACCCTCCTTCCGTAACTGGTTCTGGCCATACATTACATTACTTAATCAACCATCTCTATACAGCGCAATTACTCTGTGTACATTTCCTGATTGTACTACTCCATCTGTAACCACCTTGAGTTACTGTAGTTCGTGTCTTATCATTAAAGGTGTTATTGGGTACTTGGAACTATGGGACCATCGTCCGGGATGGTATTTTTATAGGCTTCCACCATTGCATCCCATTCCAGGGATATTGGGTTTTTACGAAGGCCGCGGGCCGCTTCTCTGCGCAGTGCCTCGCTTTCAGCCCCAGCCCATCTAAGTAATTCGTCATGCCACATAGATGTGGTGGGGGCCCTGGCTGATTTCCAGCGCATTGTGATCAATCTCTTTGCAACTATAAGGGCCAAATCTAAAAAGCGTAGGTGTACCTTGTGTGTTTTCTTCTGTCTACGAACACCTAATATGTACTCTAGTGCTGTGTCTCCCATGGACAGGCGTGTGACTACCTCTATCTTGTGTTTGTTTGACCCCCCTCCAGAATTCCACAAGGCCCGTTCATGCCCACAACATATGCAGGATGTCGGCTTCCGGTAGTTTGCATCGGGGGCATTGATGTGTCGTTTCCCGGTACATTCTTTGCAGTCGGCGAGGGGTCAGGTAGGCTCTGTGTACTATGATACATTGGATAAACTTGAACTTGGCATTGCGTGGTATTTTATGTGGGTATTCCAGTATGTTACTCCATTCTTTGTCCGTTAAGTCTCGTCCCAGCTCTGCTACCCATTGAGCCCTTGTGGGATCTAGCTGAGCCCGGGCATGTGTGCGGATGCTAAGGTAGAGCCATTTGATTAAGTGGCCCCATGCCCCATGTAGTAAAGTGCTTTTATAAGCTCGTTTGATTGGGGTTTCTCTCTCTGTTGAGCCCAGTGTCTTTTAATATAGTGTATTAGGGCAGCATGTGTCAAGTACGTTGTGGTAGGCGCTTCCGGAATGCACATAAAGGTGTCATGATCCAGAAGTGTCCCATCACTAAAGAGCGCCCCGACAGACTCCACCACCGCATCTGTCCAATTTTCAAGTGCCCGTTGCGTCAGCCTACCAGGCACCAATGGTATCCCTACCAGAGGAATGTTGCTGGTGTATCTGCCACCCCTGGAAGTGTATCGCAACGCTCTTCCCCAGCAGTATAGTGCCGTGTGTAGGATGTAAGGTAATCCCGGAAGTGGTTTGCTGTGCGGTAGTATTAAGATGTGAAGTGTTCCCTGCTTGATGTGCCTGGTACTGCAATTGGTCTCTTGTAAGTTGTGGCCCGCCGTCCAGTATGACAGCCATTGTAGTTGGCATGCGTAGTGGTAAGCCCTAAAATCTGGTGCCCCTAATCTGCCCTCCCGCGTGCTGATTTGGAGTTTCTTAAGGCTTATCTGGCGTCGGCCTTTACCCCAGATTAAATCTATGAGGATAGTATCTAATGTATTGAAGATTGTGGCAGGAAGGAGTAACGGTAAATTCGTAAAATAATACAAAAAGCGGGGGAGTACCACCATCTTAGATAAAGCCACGTGTCCCATTGCCGATAAAGGCAACGTAGTCCAGAAAGCTACCTGCAAGCGTATTCCACGAATTGCCTTACCCAGGTTGCCCTCTATCATATCTGAGTTTGAGCGATAAACATTAATCCCTAGGTATTTGAAAGTATGCAAGGCTACCGGTAGCCGAAGCTCCCCGAAGCCAATGTAGCCCGTGTACATCCGCACATGGAAGAAGAAGGCGTGGGATTTGGAGTCATTAATGGATAAGCCTGACACTGTCGCAAATTCCGCAAATATACAGGGAAGCGGCCCTTGACCCTCCAACATGTCTGCGAGATATATGATAAGGTCATCGGCATAGGCTGACACCAGGTGCACGGAAGTACAGATGGGAATTCCGTAGCACCTCGCATCTCGCCGAATGCGGAGCGCTAATGGCTCCAATGCCAAAACGAACAGGATCGGGGACAGGGGACAGCATTGGCGCGTGCCCCAGGGACCCCATATTCTCCAGATATAAGCTTCCCTGTTCAGACTCTTGCGGTAGGTGCAGCGTATAACAATTTAACCCATTGTATATTGCTGGGGGTAAGCCAAAGCGAGCAATGGCACTGAACATATAGTCCCAAGACAATGTATTGAATGCCTGCTGCATGTCCAGGGACATGCAGCCAGCGTTTGGAAAGTGTGCCAGATCAGCAGACATAATCTGATGCAGTCTGCGCAAATTTAATGAGGTGCTCCTCGCAGGCTCGAACCCACATTGATCAATATGGATCAGTTTGGTGAGATAAGGCTCAATTCTATTCGCCAGAACCTTACTTAAGATCTTATATTCTGTGCAGAGTAGCGACAAGGGGCGCAAGCCTGCCATATCAGTCGGATCTCTGCCCGGTTTAGGCAATGACACCACCAATCCCTGAGCGGCAGTATGAGGTAGGTGCCCCAACTCGAGCGACGTCCTATAAAGTTCTTCCAGGTGCGGTATCAGTATTTCGGAGTATGCCTAAAGAAATTCTACCGGCAGATCATCCGGGCCCGGTGTCTTATTACGTGAGAGTCCGGCCATGGCTGCCTTAATCTCTGCCCTACTGATAGGCCCCTCTAGGTCCTTTGTCATGCCAGTCGGTGGTTGTGGGTAAGGCAGGTCCGTGAGGAAGTCTTCGATATAGGACTCCTCCAAGTGTGGCGGCGCACCGTACAGTGCTTCATAATGCTTACTAAAGGCCTCACTAATATCACATTGCGTAGTCGCGGTCCCGCCCCCTGGCAGTTTAATACAGCTAAAGGCAATGATGGGAGGGTCATTTCTAATCAGCTTCCCCAACAAGGTACCTGACTTATCTGCATCTGAGCGATATATTTGTGTATAAGATCTGTAATCTATTAACCTCAGCGTTTCAAGTAATTCTGCGTGTTGAATACGGGTTTTTCTTGCAATTGTGTCTGTTACGCTGGGTTGCACACTGCCTCTTGCTCTAGTCGTGACATATTTGTCTCTGTGTACTGTAGTTTTTTATGTATCTCCTACTTGGCCCCCTCTGTGGCGCTGATTGCTGCCCCTCGGATAACTGCCTTAATGGCATCCCATTCAACTAGTACTGTGGAAGCCGCATTATGTTTCTCCTTGAAGTAGTTTTGAAGTGTTGTGGCTAACGTGCTACGGAAGTGTTTGGGGCCATAGCCACCATGTAGGAACCGGGGAGGGCACTCTACTCCAACTAAAACTGCTTCTAGGGGGTTATGATCCAAGAAGGTCTTTGCCAAGTGTGTAACATCTATAACTTGATCCGCTATGGAGGTGGAACACATAATCCTATCTATCCTGGTATGTAACTGGTGCACCGGGGCGAAAAAGGAATATTCCTTGTGAAGTGAATGCACAAGGACCAACCTTCCACCCAGTCGTAGAGGGCTTCCGCCTGTTTACAAGCCATTGTGCCCCTCAGGGGTGGATGAGAACGATCTAGAGACATATCCATGACCGCATTACAGTCGCTTCCTATGAGCCATGGATACGTTTCTCACCCCGCCAAAATGGAGTTCAGACTCTGGGAATATCTGTTGGTCATAGTTCGGAGAATAAATGTTTCCTAAAACAACCGGCCAACTGTCTAGGGTGCCACGCAGGAATATGTACCTGTCCTGTGTATCTACCCGCTTGTCCAGTGTCACAAATGGTATTCCCCCTTTTATCCAAATCGTCACCTCCCTGGCAAATGCAGAGTAATTCGTGGATATTAACTGCCCTCTCTATTTTTTCCACATTTTGCAGCTTCTGCCTCCATTAGGTGCGATACCTGGAGGAAAACCACGTGCGCCCCCTGGCGTAACAAAAAGGCGTGTACTCTATGCCTTTTATGTACAGAGCCCAACCCTCTGACGTTCCATGTAACAAATGTATATTTATCCGCTAACTGTTGTGTCATCCAATCCTGTGAATGAGATCATGCAACCGCATGAGGTGTAACAGTATCAATGAGCCAGACTTATGGAACTCCCAACCTAAACCAAACACCAGGTTATACCTACAATCAAAACCAGGCAAGACCAATTAAATAGAACATTATAAACAATAGCAGTCGCAAAGTGGGGGTAGGTAGCCACCGCCATCATGTAGGTAAACATTAACCTGGACCGTCCCAGAGCCCAAGCATAATATTGAGAACATTACAGAACACATTGTAGTTTAGAGAGAGACCAAACATCAAAGGATATGCGATTGTTAGGGGGATGCCTCCCCATCCATGCGTCCCTTGGCGGCAGGTCATGTCATTGCAGTCAACATGAGAGAGCCACCACTATCCCAGTATTCCATCAGCCGTTTGTGGCGTCACAGTAGGAAAGAGCTGCAGACTGCTGTCCAAGTCCGAGCGGACTGTACTGTGGTCCAACGATTCCGACAGCCTGCGGGAGGAGTTGTCTCTGAAGGTATGGGCAGCTGTCAGGGCTGTTTTTTTGCCAGTTTGGACTTGCTGTTGTGTGGGCCCAGGGAAGGGCAGCGTGCTGGTGGAATTGACCACTCGCTTTGATGGGAAGTCCCGTGTCCTTGTGTGGTGGAATGGGATCGGCCCGAGCGTTGCGTAGGTTCCATGACCTCTAGCCATTCCTCGACATCTTCCGGACTTTCAAAAAAGTAGGTCTTCTGCTCGTAGATGATCTTCAGACGCGCTGGGAATAGTAACGCATATTTGAGATTCATGGTGCGTAGTTTCCTCTTCACCTCCTGAAAAGAAGAGTGTCTTCGCTGTACCAGGAGAATATAGTCAGGATATATAATGAAATTTGGCAGTTCTCCAATTGGATCTGTGGTTTTTCAGGTGCTTTTTGTAACAGCATGATGCAGTCCCTGTAGTTGAGAATCTTCACGATCAAAGGCCTCGGCGGAGCTCCCACCCTCGGTTTCCCAGTGAGGATCCGGTGCGCCCTTTCGACGCAGAAGTAGTTGGGGAGACCCCCTGGGGCCACATGTGTGCGGAACCAATGTTCCATGTACGTCGTGGCCTCATTTCCTTCACTCCATTCCAGCAGTCCAATAACGCGAATATTATTGTGTCATTCCCAGCCCTATGCTTCCTCCACTCGATCCATCAACCCCGTGACCTGTTTCCGTAGGGACTGGAGCTGAATTGCATTATCTTTATGTTGCGGCACCAGGTCCTGCAGCGTGGAGCTATGATCCTTCCCCGTATCCGCCAGATTAGCATGATCCGCTTTCAATAAAGTGAAACCAGTAGTAAGGGTGCCTATTTGCTGTTCTATGGCTCTACGCGATTCCCTAACTTCCTTCAGTATTAAGTCCAGCTTATCCGGCACACTCTCTTCGTCTGTGGGAGGGAGTGTATTGAGCGATTGCATGCTCTGGGATGACTCACCTTCGTCCGCACCTTGGGAATTAGGAGCCATTGCCTCCTGGGTTTTGCCCCTGTATCGACCCTTCGTCCACGGGCAGGGTTGTCTTACGATCTATCTCCTCAATAAGCAGTCCGAGCGCCCGATGGCCAGGGGCCCTGGTGGCGCTGAGGGTGGCGGCGTGCAGGCAGCAGCACCGGCCGGTCACCAGCTCCCACACCTCATGGATACTGGCTGTACTCAGGACATGATTTCAGGCCAAGCAGCAAGTCCAAGAAGCAACACTGTGGTGTGTGTAGCTTCATCCACTCGCAGCCCCAAATATAGCATTTTGTCTGGGCCGTCTGCGGGAAGATGGAAGCCCACGAGGTGCAGGGCAGGCCCCCGTGGCGCTGGAGAGGAGGAACAGAGCGTGTCCCAGGATACCGTGCAGCCTGTAGTCTTCAACACTATGCACCCAGCAGACTGTAATGGCCAGCAAGGGAGAGGCTGAAGGGGTTTCAGAGGCTTCTGCACCCCCACCGCAGCCGCAGCAGGCCCAACATATGCCCAGTGCGGGCCTCACTTCAAAATGCACCAGGACAGATCACGGTGCCGGTGTCCGAGGCCTCTCACCCCCTCAGACGAGGTTCGCAGGTCAAGCATCCGCTCCCAGATGTCCCTTAGCTGTAGTGAGCAATGTTCTCTAACAGAAAGGCTTTCCCAGATGCCAAAATGAATCATATTCAAATACACATAGATATATATTTATATGCATGCAATAATAACACACTTGATAAATGCAACAGTTAAATGCATGAATAATACTAACGAATAAACAAGCAACAAATAATTTGAGATAAAACTCAAGCAAATATTATGGGACGTCCTGCAAGAGATAAGAAAAATATGTATACTGAATTCTTCAAACGATTACTTCAGATGTGCACTCTGACTCATTTACACATCACAAAGAAAACACCTCAAATGATCAAACCCAGTGGCCACACATCACAATGGCAATAATCAAAACTCAAACACCTTAAATGCCTACAGCCACTGGAACCAAGCATTACAATGGCACTAGTCAGAAACAAATCACCTCATCCAATCGTTCACTCGACATCCTTGCCAATTCACGCTGGGGGCCCGTTCACAGCTGGCTTAGACTCTCGACAGGGACTCAGATTCCGTTTGTCTACAGCAGTACGTTTACTCTGTAAGTGAGGTCTCCACTCAGCTGTCAACAAACCTCAGCGTTATAGTCTCAAAACACACACTAGAAGCTTTGAGAGTCTTCCTCCCAGCACAAGGAAACTTACTAGGACTAGCCAGCTTCCAAGCAAGCCTTCCATGACAGAAAGGAGTTTCCACGTCCCCTCTACATTCTGGCATGTTTCAGCCTTTATCTTGACGAAGCTCACGAAAGCCTTTCAGGGTACATTAAACAATCTCACACAAAAAAAATCCTTGAACGTCATTAACCCAAACAACTTGCGAGCCTGGCTGTGCGCACAGAAAACACCCCAAACAAGGCAGAGTCAGAATTTAGGATGAAATGAGGCCATGTCAAAGCCAAAAGTAAGAAATTAATAATACTTCCCAGTGTACAACACAGTGCACATTTGTGCACCACTGCTTATAGCACCACATACTGCATCTCTCAATGTACAACATAGTGCAAATTTGAGCACCACTGATTATAGCATCACATACTTCCATCTCTCAATGTACAACACAGTGCATATTTGTGCACCACTGCTCGTAACATTGCACTTCGAGGCCAAAAAGTACATTCCACATCCCTCTCTCTCACGCTGTCAAATGCACATCCCACACGTTCTGTTCTTGGCAATGCTGTCCTACTCCGTGACAGCTCCCACTGAAAGTCTGCAAGATTACAAGAAAGAAACCTTTAAGAGAAACAAGGCATATGCAGGACGTCGTACATTCAGGCTAAGGTAAAATAACACACCAAAGTCAATTAAAATGGTAGTGAAAAGGTCATCACAGGGTGTCAGACCATAAGAGTGCCTCTAGCACTACATCCGGCACATTTTTAAGGTGGGGGCACCTAGCCCAATAAAAGCAAGTGTGGGATAACTGCTTGTTTTTTAAAAAGCTTTGACACAGATCTATGGATCCTCTGTGAATTTCCAGCAAAAGTTTTAAGGAAAAAAAGCTTTGGCCCCCGGCAAGACCCAACCAACTGGCCTATGGAGTCAGGTTATTCCTACTCTGCCCACTTGTGTTTTTGCTCGTTTTTCTTGGGACTCAGGCCGAGTCCCGAAATGGATGCCATTGTTTCCTGGTTGAAGTTGTGGCTGCCAATCAGATCTCACAATAAGATCTTTCGGATCCTCTGACGCTCCGCATTCCTAGATATACATAAATCTTTTTTTTGTAAATAACTCCAAAACTACTGAACAGATGTACACCAAATTGCAACAAGCATTGGCAACGTCAATAGGGTTTGCCTATGCAAATTCTTTTTTGAGTTTGTCAATTTCTTTTATTTTACATATTGCAGGGGAGTTGAGATACTGTGCAATATAACTTAAAGTAAAAATGATACCTACTGGCTTTGCCAATACTTGTTTTTACTCACAGTGGCAAGGAGGTGTTTTATTATTTGCTTCCTTACCTTGAGGCTACTCTCAACAAATAACAATCACATCCCAAATACAAATAATTAATAGGGTGATATGTGTCAGTCATTAATAAACATCTTTGAGAGATGTATAATTTTGTTGACAAAGTCACATTTGAAGTGGCACTACCCAAAAAAATATTTACATAACCCAAAGATTTTGTTAAGGGATATTGACTTGTTCTAATGACAAGCATTGGCAAAGTCATAAGGTCTTGGCAATGCCCGCGCTATTGGCCTAGTCAATGTGAATGTCTTTTAGCGATGTTGTCTAACAGCACATCTACTGTTCAGCATGGCTAAAAGTCACTGACAGCCCATAATCATAGGATGTGAAGCCGACGCCGGGTCTCTTCGCCCCCATGTTGAGTTTATTGTCCTGCCCCTCCTAACACAAAAAAGCGCTATTTCCTTGGCCTGCGCTGGTCGCATCATGGTGCTTTTTTCAGTGACTTTCAGCCAAGCTGAACAGTGGATGTTCGGGCATAGCCGAGATGTATTGGCTTTGCCAATCCTTTCTCGGTGTTGATGGCGTCTTGCTGACTACATTTGGAAGTGATAGTGAGAAACAGTTAAGGAGCTTTGAAGTGAAGCGAGGATGCGGCGTTACGACCAGAGCTGCCGATAGGGGAACTGTGGAACCAGGTTTGAATCTTGGGTTCAGCTGAACAGTTTGTGATTCTGGGCAAATCACTTACGTTTCCCCCTGCGTATGACAATGAATGTGTCATTGTGTAATGTCCAAACACAAAAACCCTGGACACTGTCCAAGGTAGGGAGTCAGAAGATATAGGGCCTCAAGGGTGAGCTGGCCTTCAATCACAGCAATTTCAACACAACAAAGCCACCCAAGATTCAATTTATGCATGTGTATCAACCAGTGCTCGACCTCATAACAATCTACTTCTGGGCATACACAAAAATGTTGTGCTATATAAAATTGCACCAAAAGAAAGTAACTGGTGCTAATGCCAAGCGCTTCAATACCTTAGGGTGGTGTTGGCACTATATAAAACTGGACAAAAATGGAACTGGTGCTTATGAAAAGCACTCTAATACTCTCAGTGCTGTTCGCGCTACATAGAACTGCACAAAACAATATGAAAAAAGGATGCGGTGGAGGATGGGATCTATGCAACGTAGTTCAGTGGGGGCAAGCAACAACAGACGGGAGTGTAACAGGAAACCAACAGCAAATGTGGGCAGCCACAGGGAGATTAAGTGATTAGGCCGTAATCACAAAATGTGGAACTGAAGCTGAGACTAGGGAAATGATGTGGCATCCTCTTGGTAAACCAGGTTTTATGTTTTGACGTGAGCCTAACATTCTTGACTCTGGGCAAATGACTTAATCTCCCTGTGCCCCCAAAAATGAATGTTCTTGGTTAAAGTAACTTGTGCTAATGAATAGCACATCAATACCTTTGGGTAGTGTTTGGCGCTACACACAACTGCACAAAAAAAAGTAACTGGTGCTTATATAAAATGCTCCAATGCCTCAGGGTGGTGTTGGCGCAACATAAAACTGCACAAAAAACACAACTGTGAAAAGCAGAATTGACGGAGTAGGTGATCTGGGGGAAGAAGGGATATGTACAACAGGAGTTCAGCATGGGCAAGCAGCGACAAGCAGGAGGTTGATAGGCAACCAACAGCAAATGCAAGTTGCCACAGGGAGATTATGTGATTTGCATACGTTTACTGTGTACTTGTGAAAAGTAACTGATGTTAATGTAAATTGCTCCAATACCTTTGGGTGGTGTTGGCTCTAAATAAAACTGCACAAAAAAATAACTGGTGCTAATGTAAAGTGCTCCAATTCCTTCAGGTGGTGTTGGCGCTGTATAAAACTGCACACAAAAAAATTGAAGAGTAGAGGGAGGAGGGGACTGTACAACAGAGTTCAGCGATGCAAGCAGCGACGGGAGTTAGGTGGATGGGCAACCAACAGCAAATGTGGGCTGCTACTGGGAGATTAAGTGATTAGGCCGTAGTCACAAAATGTGGAACTGAGGCTGAGGTTAGGGTGACGATGTGGGTGCTCTTGAGAAAGGATGTGGCATAAGGGCCAGAGCTGCCAACCAGGAAACTGGAAAGCTGCTTTGGAGTTTTGGCCTTGGCTTAACGTCCTTGATTCTGGGCAAATCACTTAATCTCCCTTTACTTACAAAAATGAATGTGTCCTTGTGTAAAGTGACTGGTGCTAACGTAAAGTGATCCAAAACCTATATTTAAACATCATCATATTCAAAATGGCGTGTTTTCGTGAACAAGGTTGCACAAAGCAACCAAAATGTGTTGATTATCCTCTTGCCAATAGAGAGAGTATGGTATCGCAGCTGCCTGGAGTGCTGTGTTCGAAGCTCCAGGGTCAGACTGTTGATGAGTCCAGCTATTGCTTATGGGCTTTACAGATTTAATTCACCCCCTCATTAAATGAGGCGAGGCAGAACACCAGGTGACTGTAAAAGTTAAATTGTGTCTCTGGTTTGATAAGAGGGCTGGATAAAACATGAGCCTGCACAACTCTGTGATTAATGTGTATGTTCATTCGACCCTCTCTCAAAAACTGGAACATGTCTGTTTTGCCAGAACGTGTTGGGACGATGGGACAGTGTAAAGATTCATCCAACGCTGTAGTAAGGTTGATGGTCTTTATTATCAGCAGTAAAAAGTAACAGATACCTCCAGCTTGCTCCAGCAGTTCCTTCTCACTAACTCCTCTTCATAAGACAACATTCTATCCTAGCAACCATCATAACATTCCATCTTAAAGAAATCCCCGCACATCTTCCCCCCTACATAACATACAATTTAGATAACAAATTCAGCTACCATAAGGAACACATAATAATAATATATATATTTTTTTTTCCTCTTTTAAGGAGCATCGCATTTGGAAACATTTCCAAAACTCCAAGCAGATCCATCTACTAAAATAAGGACATTTCTTTTAACTTCTTTTAACTGTATAGGTTGAGTAAATTTGCTTTCCCCCTTGACCACAATGCCACCTCTCCTCACAACTACCCAATCACCAACTTTTATATCAATGTTTCTCACTCCCTTCCTCATATTATAACTGATCGCTGCACTCCCTTGTTGTTCCTCCACACTTTTCCTAACCGCAGCACGGTCTACCCACACACATTCCTTATCTTTAAGCCATCCAGGAACTTCCTTTACACCAGGCTCACGTCCCTTGAGGGAAGAAAATGGAGATACCCCCGTAACTGAATGTGGTGTTACCCTGGAATACATACGAAATCCAGGGGTGGAGGTAGTAGTTATGTGCCCCCTGCGCACACTTCCGCTCGTCGCCAATGTAAAGATTCATCCAATGCTGTAGTAAGGTTGATGGTCTTTATTATCAGCAGTAAAAAGTAACAGATACCTCCAGCTTGCTCCAGCAGTTCCTTCTCACTAACTCCTCTTCATAAGACAACATTCTATCCTAGCAACCATCATAACATTCCATCTTAAAGAAATCCCCACAGACAGTCCTTAACAAACCAGGACTGTCTGGGCAAAACCGAGATATCTGGTCACCCTAGCTCTGAGGCAATTTTGATGGCCTCCACCAGTTGAATCTGTTAAGTATAGACAGCCGCTTCCTCTACAACTACTGTGTCATCTTGCAACAGGACCTGCTACATTATACTAAATGATATTACATTACAGGTCCAGAATTGAAACCCTACAGTCAAGAATGTCTTTCTGAAGTGCAGGCCTGTTTTGTGCTTTCATCTTCAAATCCTTTACATCAGCTGAGTACAGACAGCTAAGACACTCCGAACTGCAAAATTAATCTAGAAATGAAAGGTCTAACCTGCTGGTATGTACCTGCTCAGTGACAGGGGACCAGACAACTCCTCCCTTTCTGAAGCTTCCTACAGCAACATCGCATAGCAGCTCAAAGTGCTAAACAAAAGACTTGAGAAAAACACAAGCATTTCACAAAGGAGAGAAATGTACTTAAGCTTAAGTAAACTGTCTTGTCCTAAGACTGGTTGCTTTGGTCAACAGAGCAAACATGTTAGAGGCACTGAGTAGCCTCCTGGTTCAAGCTGTGCCTTCCGAAATTCAGCGGTGTCTAGAATAGCTTGAAGAACAGCCAGAAAATGTGTAAATTCACAATCTTGTGAGATTCATTTTTCATCTGTGAGGTAGATGCCCCATTACTTTGTCCTGAATTCCAGAAGTAAGAAACACCTTTAACACAGAGATGACAGACACTGAAGATTTCACATGTGACAAACACATCATCACGCTGAGCTGCTCAACCATTGTATTTACTGCTGTTTTCAGCGTACATTTATGCAGGGTTTCTAAGACGAGGCGTCTCAAACAAGGGTTTAGTAAGATTCTTTAGTTCAACCTTTTTGTGAGACTTCAAGGAAGACATTCTAGCCAATGCAGGCCTTCACATCGAAATTGTTATATTAGAGACAATTATGGCCCTTTACCACTTATAAATTATTTTTGTTCTACAGCATTCCTAATTAATGATCCCTACAATAACCATGCATCCTCCACCATCACTGTGCACGGATATGTTTACATACACACAAATAAGAACATCACAAACCACTTTACAACAGCACATCTTAAGACAAATCTCTGAGCATTGACCTGCCATTGCCAAGATATGTAATTAACTGACTATATGCCACCTATAGGGGCTACTGCGCTTCAACTATGGTGGTTGAGGCATTTGCCAATGATGTCCTAGGATCTGTCCTATGGCTCTGAACATGTATGTATTACTATGGTCTGACCATAGTACCAATATCGGCAACACACTCCCCATCACACATACAGCAATCGCCTGATGAAATAAACAGACAAGACACGTTTTTTTCGTGGAGGAAATTGCTGCAGGTTTATTTGCATACCAAAATATGCTAACATGGTGGGTTAGCTTATGGGTGATCCAAGGGCAGGCAGCCCCTCGCCGCCTGCCCACCTGATGAGACAAATTGCACCGTGGCCCTAGCCAATCGGTGCTTACCAATTTTGGGGGGAGGGGTAAACCCCTCCCACCGGTAGACTGCCAATCCACCCCTCTACTCACGCCCCCAGAGGGGGCTGAGCGTTCCAGGCAACCCTCGATTGCTCAGGTTTACAACTGCCCGTAGGACTAGCAGGGCGCCGTCGCTCCTCCAGGGTCCAGCGCGAGGACTTTCCTGGAGATAGTTGGCATTTGCACCCTTGTGCACCCTTGTGCCCCTTGTGTACCTTTCAGCCTCTGGATTGCCCTGTATCTCTGCCTGCAACACAAAATAACAAGTTAAAATGCCTCTCCCACCCCACCCCCTGAATGTACGCCGGGTAAGCGATAAGGAGGGAAACGGCAACAAGGGTAGTGGCCAAGAGAGGACACCAGGTGGGCGTCCTCACCCACCCCAGCACGAAAATGACACGGGGCGTGCGGACCCCGAGGGGGTCCCTTAGCACTAGGCTGTATCGTGTGCCCTCAAGTGGCACTAAGGCAGCCGCCCTCTTAGGAGGGTCCCCTGCGTGGACCACGGGCAGCCACTTATTGCAAATATCGGCAACACACTCCTCATCACACATACAGCAATCTCTTGATGAAATAAACAGACAAGACACCTTTTTTTCATGGAGAAAATTGCTGCAGCTCTGGGTGTGGCCACCGTCGCAACCAGGGCCCACCACAAAGACCGGCATTCTTACTTACATCCTGCTGATTCCACGGTCTCTCCCAGATCCAGCAAGAACAAGTCCATGCCCACTCTAGACAGATGTACCCCATCTTCTTCAAAACACCCTGTGGACTTGGCATGCAGCAAACCATGCCTGATAAAGCCAAACCCCCTCTGTTCAGTGAATTTACGCATAGCACTGTTAACTCTCCTGCGCAAGGTTTCCTCGGCATCCCCTGACCGTGCTCCTTGGGTTGCCTTGTGGACACAGTCCAGCATCCCTTGAAGAGTCTTAAATTCGATGGGGGACCTATTGTCTGATGCCCGCGGCTCGCTTCCTGCCCAGCCCTTTAGCGCCGCTCTGATCAGGAAGGATTTGGTAGGATGGTTCTGCCCCTTAATCTAGCATGATGACTAATTGCCGACAGGTGGCCAGAGACCCAGGAGTGGCTTTTCCCATTATCCCTAGCCCATACTATGAAGGTTTGCACCCTGTGTTCTAATGATGTCCTCCCTTCCTACCAGGCTCCCACCACTGAGCAGAACATGGCAACGCAAGCCTTATAGCGCTTACTGGTCCTGGGTGCTAAAGACAGCCCTCCTAGACCCCTCAAATGCTGTTCCACTCTAGAAGGAACCAGAGGTGCAGTGGAAAAGGGGTCATCTCCTCTCTCGCTCTCAGCCACGCCTCCCAGAACCGACGCCACTGATAATGAGAGAGAGCGTCAGCTGCTGTATTCTGCATCCCTTGAATGTGTTGTGCCCTACATTCTACATTGTTGTACCGGCAAGCCCGCACCAATTGCCACAAGACCAGGGGACAGCTAGCAGACTGTGAATTGCTAGCCTGCACTACTGCCAAGTTGTAGGACCAGAAAAGGACCCTTCTTGCTGCCAGCACCATAGGCCACAGGTGGAAGGCTACCACTATTGCAAATAACTCCAACACAGTAACGTTGGCCGTGATCTTTCTGTGCCAAGCATTGGGCCATCTTTCAGTGCACCATTCGCTGTCTAAAATCGCCCCAAAACCTTCTCTACGTGACGCATCTTTGAAAAGTGACAGTTCAGGACTGCCCGCCCAGGGGGCCCTCCCGAAGACAGAGCCATTGAAGTTTGCCAAGAATTCAGCCCACATGCCCAGGTCTTTCCTCATCCCCTTGCTCAACTTTACCATGTGGTGCTTCTTTCTTACTTTGGCAGTGGCCCTTGTTATCCTTGTCGCAAACACCCTTCCAGCTGGTATTACTCTGGCTGCAAAATTCAACTTCCCCAGCAGGCTCTGGATAAAGCCCAGAGAGGCCTTGTCCTGTCCCATGGCTAACTGGATGTGCTGTGCTAAATACCAAACCTTGTCAGCTGGCAGCCTGGACTCTCCGGCAATGGTGTCCAGCTCAATTCCCAGGAATTTTAGGACCTGCGCCGGACCCTCCGTCTTTCCTGGAGCGAGTGGGACACCCAAGTGACTGGCCAGTTTCTAAAAGTCTGTGAGGGCATTCTTGCAATCCTGCGTGCTCTCACCCCCAATGAAAAGGAAGTCGTCCAGGTAATGGGTCACCCCTTCCACCTTGTAGGTCTCCTGGAGATCCCACTGCGGGAAGCAACCGAATGCCTCAAAATAAGCACAGGAAACTGTGCATCCCATGGGCATGCATCTGTCATAAAAGTACCTGCCCTCAAGCTTGAAACCTAGTAGGTGTTAGCTGCTCGGGTGGACTGGTAGCAAGTGGAAAGCAGATTCGATGTCTCCTTTGGCTAGCCAGGCCCCCTTGCCCGCCCTCCTGACCAAGTCCAACGCCACGTCCAGGGTACAATACGTCCCGGAGCAGGTGCCCTCTTCCAGCCCATGGTTAACCGGTTACCCTTCCGGGTAAGACAGGTGGTGGATTAACCTGAATGACCCTGGTTCATTCTTGGGCACCACCCCCAGGGGAGAGACCACAACGTTTTCCAACGGGGGCTGATGAAAGGGACCCGCCACCCTACCTAGGGCCCGCTCCTTTTCTACCTTGGCTTGCACCACTGCAGTTGTTCCCTAGCAGATTTAAGATTGTTGGCCTCCCTGCTTTTCAGGGGGTCCACATAGGGGATGTTGAATCCTTCGCTAAAACCAGCCAGCAGCATCAGACTATCCTGTTTGTTAGGGTACCGCCTGAGGAGGGGTGTGAGGTTGGCCAGGGCTATCTGAGACAGGCCCTTGACTGCGCGCATATGTGCTGGGTCGCTGTCCATAGGGGAGGAGACAGACCCTATCTGATGTGGCAGTAAGAACAAAAGGGGCGCTGTGCAAGGTCGCCAGGGGGGAGGGGTGTGTCTTTTTGATATGCCCCAGGAACCCTTAGCTGTCTTACCTGCCTTTCCCAGCGGGCTGCTGCTCCTTCTTCGTATAACAGGCCCCCAACAAAAACTTGCACGTTTTGCCCCAGGAGCATGATCCAGCGTTGAACAGGTGACAGGTCCCTGGGGGAGACCTCCAGAAGCCCCCTCTCTGGCTCCCTCCCCTGAGCGCTCCTCGAAAGCTTAAAGCCGCATTTGCCTGTCTGAAAGGAACCCCTGCCTGTTGACAGCCCACACTGTGCTTTGGACTATGAACCTATGTTCTGCGGTGTGTGGGAGCCCATGTGGTCCATCCATAATTGAACCTCCTTCTGGTCCCACCCCATCTCCGGGCACAAGGGCATTTTCTTTCGGAACTCCCGGTCATAGTTCAACCAGACAACTCCCTCCCACTTGATTGCCTCGTTGTGAATCAACCTGGAGTATTGCAACAACCCTGGGCCCAACTCTGGGTATCTCTCCATTGTAACTGCGGACAGGATAGAAAAAGCCTCGAGCCAGTTCTCAATGGTCTTGTGAGGCCATGCCTGATACTTGACCTTCTTGTCATCCTCTTTCCCTCCAATTTTCCTAGCGTCAAGTCTCACCTGGCCTAGCATTAGCAGGGTGAAAATGTCTATAAAGTCGCGCCTCCAGATTCCTTCTTTGGCCGCCTGAGGCACCTGTCAAGCTAGGGCGCAGCGACCCGACAGCAGTGGGGTGGTGGTAACGGGCCAGGGGGCTGGAGGCGTGCTCAGCTGTAGGGGTGATGCCCTTATGGGCTGAGGGGTGACAGGAGGTGGAGGCAGTCCTGTCGGGGGTCCTCGGGGACGGCTGGGGGAACAACACTCTGGGCGATAGTGGCAAGATGTGACCCTACCGTGGCAGCCGGCGTGTCCGCTGCTGTCAATGGGCTATGGGTCGTGATGGGAGGGCTGGCGAGTGCTGGTGTACTGCGATCCCCCCCTAAGGCTATTGCTGTCGTACTTGGCCCAAGTAATCTCGCCCCCTCCTTGGACACCTCCGGGGCTGCAGCAGCATGGGCCACACGTTGCGCTAGCGGCTCAGTCCCGTAGTTTGTCCACACACTAGCAACCGCTATCGCCCCTCCTCTCCCGTGTTTGTGCTACTGCCCAGCAGCGAGGAGCTAGTCCTTGCCGGACCTGCTTTAAACTCTGCCATGAAAATCCTCTTTGTGTGCATGAGCTTACCCAACTCCTCCCTGGTGGTGTAGTTCCCTGGGGCCGCATTACTGTCCGTCGTGGATACCGGCCCCAGTGCCAGGGGCGAGGGAGTGGCAAGCGGGGGAACGGCTTCACGGGGGGGGGGGTGCCGACAGCACTCTACCTCTGGGGGGCAGCAGATCTGACGGAAATCCCTTATTCATGGCCTGCGGATCCGCTTATGCCTTGAGGGTCCTGCCTCTGCACTGGGCTGTTGCTCTGGGGTAGGGGCCTCGCTGACGACACCAGAGTCCTCAGATTCGTTTGACTTCATGAGTCCCGTCGCCCATGCCAACCCCTTGGTCTTGGCCATCTGGATGAATGCCGCCCATTGTGCGTCCTGGGAGGTGCCTGGCTGTGAGTCCTCCACCTGGGACCTCTGCGAGAATAGGGGGGGGGGAGCCCTGGCTATCCATGCCGATCTTTGGCACACGCGGCCACTGAACCAATCTGAGGAGAAAAAGTTTTTGTGCAGAACATCACTGCACTTATACTCTGTTGTATTGACTGGCTCTCTCTGTGTCCCTTGTGCCACCAGAAGCTCTGCAACCACACCCTTCCCTTGTACTTACTTATTCAGTAGATTGAATTAGTAGACCTGAGTTTGACATACACCCTGACGGTGCATGCGGAGATGAAAAAGGAGAAGGTTAGCCGTGCCCTTAAGCGCTTTGCGTGTGTCCCTTTCCCTAGATAGCCCTGCACCTCGCACTCTTGCCTAACCCTCATGGAGGTCCGGCGATAGGCCCACTCGCCTCCTCCCCACACCTGCGAGCCAAAGATCATACCTGTTCTTGTAATTCACTCACGATTGATCCAGTTAGGCCTGAGCTGCCCCTGAAAATAGATAAATGGTTACACTCCTCTCCAGGACGTTTCCCTGAATCCTGGATACCCTGTTTACGCTGCCGATAGCACCGCTTGGTGTGAACCTGAGTCCCAGTACCTGTTGGAGATCTGTCTGCAGCGTGCCAGCTTTAATGTTGTTGGAGGCGAAACTGATGGTCTCAGTGCTGCTAGCTGGGGACACAAACAGGCATTAATGCAAAATCCCTCCTAGGTAGTCCTTCACCCCGTGTTCTAAAACCCCTTAAGGCGGGCCCAGTGACATCTGCTTGGGTACTGGCTGCCAGCCATGCCAGACCTGAAACCATGCGATTATGTAGCCCTCTCTCCCCATGGGAAACATAATCCACCCTATTACATTGTAACTAGACTTTGCACAGCTGTAATCCAACTAGTCACAGCTTTGCTAACCCTCCTGATGCATCTGTTCACCCAGGATTGGCCTGTGACCGGAAGCTGCATCCCTCCCAGATGCTGTATAGGCTGTATGCCAGTCGCTTCAAACTCCATAATTCTCGAAGATTGGGGCAACAGACTGATCGTATGTGAATATTTTGCCCTCTTGGGCTGGGGCACACGTGCTTGTCCGTCCCCCGTTGACTACCCCTTGACTTGTTACCATTTCCATGACCCCGGTGAGCTGGCCCGAAGTCCCTTCCCCCTTCCTGAGCAACATGCCCCGCAAGCTGAAACCCTGGCACTCTTCCCACCTGGTCTCATCGGAGGAGGGGGCCACGTGGCACTCGCTGCCCCCCTCCCCAAGCCCAAACCTGCCAGCAAGGGCCCGGCGTGGCCGGACCCGCGTGGTAACGGCCAGGGGGAGCCCTTCGGCGCTCGCTGCCTCCCCGCAATCACCCGTTCTCTATGGCACCGGGTGAAGCCTCCAATGGTTGTCGGGCCGCCCGTTCGGCCAGAAGAAAACTCCCGCCGCAAACAAAAGGGGGGAGGCCTGCGCAGCAAGCTTGGGCGCAGATCCGCGCTTCAAGAAAATAAGACCCATAGGGAATTGAGCCCTGGGCAGCGCCTCTCCGAGACGTGGAATCAACAGCTTGTGCAATGCGATAGCACAAGAAAGTGCCATTGCCTATGATTTTAAACTCAGAGACTACAACCATTGAAACACCAGGATTTGAACACATGTCCAATAGAGTAAGATACCGTAACCACTAGGCTACAGCGGCTCATGAACACGCATTATTTAAACTCAGAGACTACAACCATTGAAACCCCAGGATTTGAACACCTGACCTTTAGAGTAAGCGTCAGAGACCATAACCAGTAGGCCACAGTGGCTCATGACACGCATGGGCCCGTCTCCAGCGCACCTCCTTCCCATGTTTGAGTCCCGCGCTGGAGGCTGTGCCTGGACTGAGGCCTGTGCTGCATGCGGCCTGTGAGGTGGGGAACATCAGGTAAGGCCTCTGGAGAAATGCTCCCCCCCGGCGGTGATAGGCCCAATGTGTGCCGAAGCACACAGTACGGCGGAGTAGTCGCGCCCCGGAGTGGGGAGCCTACGCGGCACACTCTGCCCCCGGTAACAAGCTGCCCCCATCAGGCCCCGGGCCTATGCCCTGCCGGAACATAGATCCCAGGAGGGGAACAACCTTTACAACGCAACTTTTACAACGCACTACACTTACAATGCATTTTTTACAACGCAACATCCACTACAACGCATTCCATTACATAGCATGACACTACAACGCATTTTTAAAAACTACCTTTACAACGCATTCCATTACAACGCATACTACCTTTACAACGCATACCATTACAACGCATAATATTACACTACACTATCCAACACTTACCCTACTGTTGCACCCCCTGGAGTTAGAATAGTAATTTTTACCCCTATACTATCCAACACTTACCCTACTGTTGCACCCCCTGGAGTTAGAATAGTAATTTTTACCCCTATACTATCCAACACTTACCCTACCGATTGCACCCCCTGGAGTTAGAATAGTAATTTTTACCCCTATACTATCCAACACTTTCCCTACTGTTGCACCCCCTGGAGTTAGAATAGTAATTTTTACCCCTATACTATCCAACACTTTCCCTACTGTTGCACCCCCTGGAGTTAGAATAGTAATTTTTACCCCTATACTATCCAACACTTTCCCTACTGTTGCACCCCCTGGAGTTAGAATAGTAATTTTTACCCCTATACTATCCAACACTTACCCTACTGTTGCACCCCCTGGAGTTAGAATAGTAATTTTTACCCCTATACTATCCAACACTTACCCTACTGTTGCACCCCCTGGAGTTAGAATAGTAATTTTTACCCCTATACTATCCAACAATTACCCTACTGTTGCACCCCCTGGAGTTAGAATAGTAGTTTTTACCCCTATACTATCTAATACTTACCTTAAATGCAATTTAATATTATGCGTTGTAATGGTATGCGTTGTAAAGGTAGTATGCGATGTAATGGAATGCGTTGTAAAGGTAGTTTTTAAAAATGCGTTGTAGAGTCATGCTATGTAATGGAATGCGTTGTAGTGGATGTTGCGTTGTAAAAAATGCGTTGTAAGTGCATGCGTTGTAAAAGTGTGCGTTGTAACGACATACATCCTCCCAGAAAGGGGGAGCCTACGTGGAACACTCTGCCCCTCCACCCCGTAACAAGATGCCCCCACGGGACCAGGGCCTATGCCCTGGGCTGGCTGAACATAGATCCCCAGAAGGGGGAGCCTACGCGACACCCGCTGCCCCCCTGCACCCAGATGCCCCCAGTGCCAAGAACCTTCCCCAGCGCCACTGGAATCCTGGGTGCCCCACACGGGCCAGGGCCTTAGCAAAAACCACCCCTATAAACCTAAAGCCCCAGAGGGGGAGGGGCTATGCGGCACCCGCTGCCCCCCAACCGCTGAACACCCGGGCCTGGGACCCTAACCCCAGAAATTGGCATGCATTTATAGTCATGGGGAAACATGGCACTTCAGGGGATGCTTGGACTTGAACCGGTTCCTCCGATACAGAGTTGGCAGCTGTGGCCAATAAGCCAATTCCCCTGCTAAACCTGGAGCCGCGGGCGAGGGAGGGAGCCTCTCAGCGCTTGCTACCCTTCCTCCGCCCCCCCAGCGACAGGCCCACTCGGGCCTTGGCCACCATATACCACGTGGCAGAGGCCCCCGTAGCCACGCCAACTAGGGGCCCAACCTGGACCCCATTACAAGGAGAGGGTGTGCCTCTAATGCCACCACCCGGATACGGGAGAAGGGAGGGTGGGGGTTGCTCGCCCCCAGCTGCCCCCCCCCTCCACGCCCAGCACCCACAGTGCCCACTCAACCCGGGTCCTGGCTAGCACCGGCAGAGCTGGTCCGTGTTCGCCGAGAGCTGTCCAAACCCCCCCCAAGGCGGACTGCAGCCATGGCCAGGCCGCCCTGTCTTGGCTACTACCCCTAAAATGGGGAGACCGGGCGGGGGAGGGGGTATTGCACTAACCGCGTGACTGACGATCAACAGCTCGCGGGACACGACTAAACTGCGACAAGGGTAGTGGCCAAGAGAGGAGGCCCGGTGGGCGGGAGGGGTACTCATACCTAACTCCCCGCCCACCCCAGCCCATAAATGACGTGGGGGGTCTGCGGACCCCGAGGGGGTCCCTTAGCTCTAGGCTGTATCATGTGCCCTCATGTGGCACTAAGGCGGCCACCCTCTTAGGAGGGTCCCACACGTGGACCACGGGCAGCCACAGAGTCAACCAATGGGAAGGCCAGGCAAGGCTCAGCCTCATGATTGATTTGAAGCTCAAGCAGACGTATAGTGTTTTTGTAAACTCGAGAGGGACTGCTGAGTGCAGTTATTCAATTAATGTAAATTATCATAAGATTTTGACAACTGACTGAATTTGTCAATTAATGTAAATTATCATAAGATTTTGACAACTGACTGAATTTGTCAGGCAGCAGTACAGAGGCAGGTTCAGAGCTAAAAGCCAATTTTAGCATGCTGGTTATTGCTGGTTCATTGAGTGCAGTTTCATAGAGGGGCATTAAATGTATAATGCATGACTATCCGTTTTAGTGCATTGATGGGAACACCAGCACTAAAATGCGCTAGTCTAACCCCTGATGCATGGTACCTGGTAACATGCAATAGTGCATCTTATGTCGTGCGAGACACGTTCTAGTGTCTCGACAGGCATAGAGTTGATAGCCACTCCCCTATGGGAGTGGGAACACTTGCACCCCCACATGCATCCCTCACAGGCGTCACGAGTGACGTGAGCCTGTTAATAAAAGGGCCCGAGTACACGTGCTCGGATGGCCACCATGGTGAGGACTTGATTCCTGCTTGCAGCACCAAGAGAAGAACATGCCTGGACGTGGCAAAGGAGGGGAGAGGCTCGGCATCGATGACTGACCCGTCGCTGAGACAGAGACCGCTCCCACCATGACCCGTGCCAAGCAGACAGCTCGCAAGTCAACCTGGTAAGCTCCATTTTCTATCCTTTGTGATTGATGCGCTCTGCTTCATTATTTGACTCATTTTGTATTCCGATATTCGAAGGGAGACTCGCGCCTCGATCGGAGCTCTCCCTCCGCTCTGCTTGATTGCTTGACTCATTTCCTCCACTTGATTCACTTTGCATTCAGATTCCAATGTATCATTGATGCGCTCTGCTTGATTGCTTAATTCACTTTTGCATTCCGATCTTCGGCGGGAGACTCGCGCCCCGATCGGAGCTCTCCTTCCGCTCTGCTTGATTGCTTGATTTATTCCTCCGCTCTGCTGATTCATTTTGTATTCCGATTCATCATTGATACGCTCTGCTTGATTGCTTGACTCACTTTGCATTCCGATTTTCGGCGGG
Organism: Triturus cristatus; assembly: GCF_964204655.1. Taxonomy (NCBI): domain Eukaryota; kingdom Metazoa; phylum Chordata; class Amphibia; order Caudata; family Salamandridae; genus Triturus; species Triturus cristatus. Next base: position 194,018,027 of record NC_140584.1, on the reverse strand, counting down.
AGACTCGTGGTCCGACCCGCTCTGCCCTCTCTCCCACTCCTCTAAGGTGCTGGGCCTGCGTCTCCCTGGCTTGACCGGGGCCAGGCTGCGTGTCAAAGAGGGAAAGGAGAAGGGCTTAAACCCTTTAACCCCCTAACCAGCTGCATCAATTAACCATGGAGGCAGATGCCATGGCTCAATCCGCCAACACCGAAGACGACATGGAATGGCACACTAAGACAAAGAGAGGACATGAATCGTGCCAGAACTCACCAGAAAAAGCAGCAAAGCTTGCCCGCGCACCCCCCACAAGCATTGCAATTTCAACCACAAACCGCTATCTGGTTCTCCAATGTACCCAGGACCATGACGCCCACCCTCAGGACCACAAGGCATCTGAACCCGAGACCTCATCAGGTCCCACAAAGCGACTACGGAGCCCTCCCATCATCCTGAAGAACTTAGCCACCCACAAGGTCTTTGTGGAGCTACTGGAGGAACACTGCATCTCCACCTTCACAATCAAGCCCCGGCAGGACCACGCCAAGATCATGCTCACCACATCAGAGGACTACAGGAGTGTGACCAGCATGCTTACAGAACAGAAAATGGAGTACCACACCTTTTCATTGACCGCTGCAAAAGCAAACGCATCCCTTGGGCACATCACTCAGGACTTATCGGAACTCGGACTTCCAGTCAAAAATATAACACAGATTGCCTCTCCAGCAGAAAAGAACAAGAAATGTCCCCTCTTTGTTGTAACCCTGTCGGCAAGCCAGGATGGGAAGCCAGCAGACCTCTCAGCAGTCACACGGCTCTGCAGCAGCACCGTCACCACAGAAGCGTCTAGAGAGAAACGAGGACCGGTCATGTGCTACAACTGCCAGCGCTTGGGGCACACCTCTGCTTTCTGCCATCAGAAGCCAAAGTGCGTACGCTGTGGAGGCGAGCACACCTCTAACCAATGCACAAGGAACCGAGAAACCGAACAAGCAATATGTGCTAACTGCACAGGACCCCACCCAGAAAGCTATCACGGCTGTCCCCACCTGCAGAAGACAAAGAAGGATGGACCGCGCAAACCCCCCAACCACAAAAGACTTCCCTACACTCCACAGCAACAGACCAGGGACAAAGGAAGACTTACAAACCCGCATTGGCACACAGGATCCCAACTGGCAATCCAACCAACAGCCATAGCAACGCGCGCGTGGATGGAAGAACATACGCAGAAGCAACAGGACCCAAACAGGACAGCCCAACACCAACAACTGCCCCAGCACCATCCTGTGAAATAGGCACAGCCATCAACTGTCAGGAACTCATCACGAAGATTGCGAAAACAGTTGCAGACATGAACATCCACCCTGTGGTGACAATGGTGGCGAATCTCATCGCCGGACTTTTCCACGGTGAAGAAAACACCCGGAATGGCAGCGAAATCTAAAGGAAACTCTCTCTTCTTGATGTGGAATGCTAACAGCATTCAGAAGAAAACTGCAGAACTCCTGCACCTAATGGAAACCATGGATGTGAGTATAGCGCTTATCTCCGAAACCCATCTCCAAGGAAACCAGAAGCTCAACTTAGCAAACCACAGAGTGTACCGCACAGATCGCACCACCGGAGCCAAGGGCGGAGGAACAGCAGTGATTGTCAGCACAAAAGTGAAACACCACGAGATCTCACTACCACCAGTGGGGAGTATTGAAGCAACTGGCATACAGATCCAGACATCTGCAGGCCCTCTACGGTTGATTGCTGCCTACTCACCCCCAGGCAAGCTAAGCCCAAAGGACTTGGATGCTTTACTGGACCCCAGCATACCAACATTAATTGGAGGCGACCTTAATGCCAAGCACCAGTGCTGGAACTCTTGCACGGTAAATAGCAATGGACACGCTCTACTTGCCCACTCAAAGAAGGAGGACTTTGTAGTGGCTGGCCCAACTCAACCAACACACTATCCAGGCTCTGCGCTGCATAAACCGGACGTTCTGGACATCGCCGTCATGAAGAATCTCTCCCAGTCTATGGAGCTGGAAACCTTAACAGCGCTGACGTCCGGCCACAGCCCATTGTTGATCACAGTTGGAGACGTGCTTGAAGACCAGCAACAGGGCACCAGGCACAACTACAAGAAGGCAGACAGAGCCTATACAAGAGAAGCCTGGAGGAGACACTGGTCCCTGGCCCCCTACGCTGCATTGAAGACATTGACCAGGCGGTTCACCACTTCACAGCTGTAGTCCACACTGCCATTGAGCGTAGCATTCCCGAGCAGAAACTCCAACGCTGCTCTATCTACGACCTCCCGAAGGGCATCAAGCAGTCGATAGCTGACAAGAACAGAGCCTGGAGAGAGTGGCAAAGGAATCGCACCCTGACCTGCTGAAGAAGTACAATGAGCTGACAAGACAGCTGAAGATGCAAATAAGCCAGCACAGAGGTGAAAAATGGGAAGCAGCTACAGCTAACTTGAAGGACTCGGACAACTCTCTCTGGAGAATGACCCGACGCTTGACTGGGAAGAAGGAACCAAACCCACCTATACAAGGGAAGACTCACTTGGCATGCAGCAACAGGGACATGGCTGAGGTCTTCGCTGACACATTGGAGGCATCCTTCAGGCCTAACCAGGCAAGCAAGCTGGCAGCAGAAGTCGAGCAAGAGGTCGCTAAGCACCACCGGGAGAACCCACCAAAAACAGAAGCTGCAATCATTGAGGAATGCTCTACGGGCGAATTACTGGCTCTGGTAAAGACACTGAAAAACGTCAAACCACCAGGAAAGGACAGAATAGCCAACCAAGCCATCAAGATGCTCCTAGATGCCGCAGTGGATCATCTTGCTGAGATAGTCGACGCGTGTATGCAGCACCAGTATTTCCCTAATGCCTGGAAAGAAGCAAGAGTCGTCGTATTCCCCAAGGCTGGTAAACCACTACGCGCTCCTGCAAATTACCGCCCTATAAGTCTGCTATCAGGCCTATCAAAGCTCTTCGAAAAAGTTATCGTTGCCCGTCTTGTGGACTTTGCGACAGGCGAAAACCTCCTCGCCAAAGAACAGTTTGGGTTCCGGAAAGACCACTCAACCAATCACCAACTCCTCAGAGTTGTGGACATCATCAGCCATGGATTCAACATCAACAAGTCTACTGGAGTAGTCTTTCTGGATGTAGCCAAAGCATTTGACAGAGTATGGCATGAGGGACTGCTTTATAAACTTATCAAGCTCAAGTTACCAAGCTACCTGGTTAAGCTGCTGTCAAGCTACCTGTCAGTTCAGTTCAAAAGCTTTATTCGGTATGTAAAAATACAACCATATAAGCAGAACAAACATTTAAAAATACATATTAGACTAGAATGTCTTATACACAAGGCATAACAGAAAACCATATTTAACACATTGTTAAAGTGCATAGTGCTTCCTTGAATAATACACAATTAAACTTAATCTTCCAACAAAGCATCCACATTATATTTATAACGAGGTGCAGATTCCAGGTAAATTATCCAATATGTGCAAATATACAAAAGATGCTAAATATGGTAACAATCCCATATTACACAATTCATCATAATTTTACTTCAAGCTACAAAGTTCATATCGAAGTCTGGACGGTATCTATATATACAAAGTACGTGACCAGATAAAATTAATCGGCGCAGACTATAGACTTCCTAATATTCATGCATTTAAGCACATAGGATGCCACAAAAAAACAGGTATCAGGGCTTTCTAGAGTTGTTAGGAACTTCATTGCTGATTTAGTAGAGCGTATCTTATTTTTTAAAAGGATAGGTTTTAAGTAAAATTTCCTAAAATGACAATAAAATTTACAAAACAATAAAAAGTGACAGCAGCTTTGTTTTGACATATTGTCACAAGGACACAGCATATTAGATTTGATCTTAATATCTGGGAAAGAGACTAGATGGTGCACGATCCCAAGCCTTAAACGGGTTAGGACAAATCTATGTGAGTTATGAGTCACGATCGCAAGGTATGTCTGGAAACCTACCCTTAAATTCAAATCGAGGTAAGGAGCAACTGTTGTTAGATTTTTGGACTGATTTTCTCTAGCCAGATTCTTGAATGCTAGGAACTTAGATTTTATGTCTTTCTTTGGTATCAGTGCAGCTGCTTCGGGGTTCAGACGAATATTACACTCAAACAGAAGATTAAACCAGTGGTAAATATAACTCAACCAAGGTATACGAGATAGATTATCAAGTTTCAAGCAATCCTTGATGATTGTTTGTGTGAATACAGTCTCGGATTTGGACCAGATAGAACGCCAAAGAAGCAATGGGCGTAATGCGGCTAAGTCCGCGATAAAGTCAATACCGGCCTCCATATGAGTTAAGATGTTGGGAGCCGAGGATGGGGCACATAGCAGTTTCTTCAGGAACTTATTTTCGTCATTCTGTAAACCATTAACAGAATGATGGCCCCAAACTCCTGCCCCATACAAAGCAGATGAAATACACCTAGCTTTGTAAATAGCCAGCATGTCTTTCACACTCCTTTGCCCTAGCTTAGCTGCAAATCTGAAAATACTACTGGTGTTTCTGTTCATCTTTAACCTCACGTTCTCGTCCTCGTTCGTCCATTTCCCGTTGCCTGCGAATGTTATCCCCAAATAACAAAAACTATTAACCGGTTGAATCTTCACTTTATCAATGAAGAAGGAGGAATTGGATTTCACCCTCTTTCCACAGGTCATAACAAAAGTCTTACTTTTATTAATGATCAGTTTCCTCTCTTTGGTAAATAGCACAAATCTATCTATGAGGCGTTGCAAACCATTCTGTGTTCGTGATAAAAGAACTGCATCATCTGCGTATAATAAAATAGGGGTAACGCTGCCGTTGATCAGGGGGGCGTCTGAGGATAGTTTGCTTAAAATCGAGTCAATTTCATTTATAAATAATGAGAATAAAAACGGGGCCAAAACGCACCCTTGACGAATCCCTCTTGCAACTTTAAAAAAAGGTGTACATTCTCCCATAGGACCATAGCGTACTTTACATGAAAGGCCGGAGTATAACCGGGCCAGAAAGAAAACACACTCTTTGGGGGCTCCGAGATCTAACAAGGTGTCCCAAAGGATGTTGTGGTCTACAAGGTCAAAGGCGCTGCTTAGGTCTGCGAAGCAAAGGAAAAGATTCCCATCCTTTGCAACGGTATATTTATGTATTAGGAGGTCTAAATTAATACACTGTTCCAACGTCCCCAGACCTTTCCTAAATCCATATTGCGCCTTTGAAATTATCGTGTTATCCTCAGCCCATGTCTCAAGTCTCTTTAAAATTATTCTACTCAATATTTTTATCGATGCGTCTAATAGAGAAATGGGACGGTAATTACTTGCCTCAGACCTGGATCCCTTCTTAAAAAGAGGAATAATTATTGACTGGCCCCAGGAAGTTGGCATCTGACCCTCCGCTATTGCATTAAAGAACCTGGTCAGGATGGGTGCCCACAGATCTAACTCGGATTTATACAAATCCAGCGGGACTCCATCCGGGCCAGGTGCCTTTCCGCCCTTGCTATTGCGTAGGCCTTCGTAAACCTCATCAAGACCAATATCTAAAGGCAATCTAGGCCAAGTATACTCGTTGTCCATATGGGGATCTAAAATTAACCTATCCGGATTAAAAATATTTAAAAAGTGGTGCATCTATGATTGACAGTCGACATGAGAGGTTATTTCAGGCACTGAGTCATTTTTTAAGAAAGGACTATTTATGGTCTGCCAGTATAACTTACTATCATTTGTTTCAGCCGCACAGCTGAGATTGTACCAAGCCTCTTCTTGGAGAGCTTTTTTCCTTTTGGTAAGCGATGTTTTATAGACAGAACGACAAGTTTTAATTGCTGTACAATCACGTGGTTTAATGCTCATCGCCTGTTTTAGGGCGTGAAGAGCATGTGTACAACTTTTATCAAACCAACCAGTGTTGATTACTCTTTTCCCCTTATGCGGTTTTGTGAGTAAATTGTCAATTGTTTCATTAATAGTACATAGGTGGTTTAATATAACTTGCGGATGTACCTCGTCGCTAATACAATAGGTTATCTCCATAGTACACTTTCTTAAAACCTCCTCCAACAACTCATGTGGGACAACCTTTGTCCATTTAATCCTAAACCCATTGGGTCTTACAGCCTCGATAAAGTTAATACGATTGTTAACATCCATGTTTTTGGGACCCCAACAATGCAATGATAAGGAGATGCTGTTATGATCACTTAAAATTTGCTCATTAACACACAAGTTGGAGTATGCACAATCGTTGGACAGTAAAATGTGGTCAATATATGAATTAGCTCCTCTTCCAGTAAATGTTGGACAGTTAGCGTTGTTACTATTCTTCGTGCAACTTAACATATCCAAATCAAACTTTGCTAACATCATGTTAAGGGTAGTGCCATACATACAGTGTGGGAAGTGTAAACAATCATTTCCCTCCATGTTACCACTTTCCCTTGTTAGGCCACATGAATTACTCGAGGCATGAGGACAAGGACTTATATTAAAGTCACCCAACCAAAGAACTATAGATTGGTGACCTGTAACTGCCTGTGTCCTCTCAATTTCTTTTTCAAGCTGAGTCAGGATTTTACCTCTGTCGGCAGTGAATACATTATTATAAAAGTTTATCAGCAACAAATCTTTCCCTTTGTCAAACTCTAGACATAAGACCTGAGAATGGACATCCACTGAGACACAACTTTTGACTTTGCAGGATTTTAATTTAGTGGATATTAAAAGCAAGAGACCACCTTTAGCTCTTCCTGCAATTGAACTCACTGCATTCAAGCTGTGTGCTTAATATCCCTCAATAAAAATGGGTTCCTCACACCACGTTTCCTGAAGACATATTATGTCGTACCCTATATTAATAAAATACTTCCACAAAGGGGAGTCTAACTTCCTCTTCAGACCAGCAATATTCCACGTAACAACGCGGTAACCTGTATCAAGATCGCACTTAGCCCCTATATGATCATTTACTGGGTCTACCAAGGAAAAGTCTGGATTTAAAGAAGGATCTACAATGGTACAACAATTCTGAGTCTTATTGATTCCTGTGTTCTCCAAAACAGCTTCCACCCTGTTAGGTTCAGATAGAGGTGAAGGGGGAACAGTCACTACTTTATCAGAGCGGACACCACTAACTGATTTCTCATTCGTGTTCTTAGTGTTATCGGACAGTCAGTCATTTTCCTCCAATGAGGACAGGGCAGAGTAACGGTTGAAGAGGGGGATGGTATAGTCCCTTTGCCTACTGAATTCCTCATTAAACTGTATATTCCCTCTATTAAAATACTGCGGGGCTCTTGGTGGCAAAAAGGGAAAATAACTAACCCCACCCCTAGTTAAACCGGGTTCATACAGCTCAATCTGTTGGGGCCTTGGCAATTGTGGGCCATCTAAATAGCTATAAAAATAGCCTAAAGGCCTAGCAGAGACCAAGTTAACTTGGTTGGGTAGGGAGGCGGCTCTTAAGAGGACAGTTGCCACGTGTTGTGGGTATTTAAAGTTAACAAGTATACAGTCCCCTGTGGTAGTTTTCCTGCCTTCTCCTATCCAGCCGACTCTGCGGGTAGATAAAATATCTTGCGACAATGCCAACGGAAATCCACAATTTTTGTTAAGCCAGGCAAGTGATTTGTTTTTAAAAGAATCATGAGATTCCTGGCTAGAGTTAGGCATGCTAGAGTCTACCTCCGGGACATTAATCAATACCACTGTATAAGGAGCACACTGTGGTGGGAGGTTAACGATATGGTTTCTCTTGTGTTTAATATGCCCAACATCTCCCCTGGCTACAGGCTTCTGAATATTACTTGAGCATGTATGTGCAGAGATTACTTTTCCTGCTGAAGTGGCTGTTGTGGGTGGCGCAAAAACTGATATCACAGTGGATGGCGCATCCATAGGTCGACTTAACTGACCGCTGTCCCCCAATCCCAGAGGAGCTCCCGTGTTATGGGTACCAGACGGATGCAAAGTAGGTTCCATGGCACCCTCTGTGGGCTTATGGACGGTAGGGGCCGAAGCGGCAAAAACGGGGGTTAACGCGGGGGAGGATCGTTTTTCATAAGAAGCCAAAAGGCCCTTTAAATTATCTACTTCTGCTGAGACTGCGTCTAATTTTGCCAACAAAGGACTAATTATAGACTCTAATTTGGTCTCAAAAATTGAAACCAAATGTCCTATTGTGGCTGCATGCAGAAAGACCCCCTCAGTATTATCATTAGTCCCTGATATTTCTTTGGACGACTCCGGTAAAACCCCCCTTCCTTGTTGAGAAGAGCCCTGTTTTTTTGGCTTATAGGTCACCGCGCTCTTTGCTGGTGCTTTCCTACACGCCCGTGTTTTCCTCTGCATCGGGGAGGGGGTTAGGGTGGTTTTAGAACAGGATGCTGTAGTCGGTGTGATAGAAGAGTTCAGTTGGGAAGTGGGTTCATCAATACTTCCAACAATATCCGTAACAGAGAGTACATCAGCAATCCCAACAGCACTGTCTGTATTAACCGTACTGCTATCAACGGGTATTTCAGTATTAGGTGCTAATGTGTCCATTAGGGAAGTTTCTAGGTTAGATCTGCCCAATGAAAGTCTCCGATCATTATTTATCTTATTTACAACTTTTACCAGATAGTTGTCCATTGTCCTCTTATCCCCTGCACCAGATTGATTGGACGACTTGGATTTCGACATGAGTGTAGACATATACAGTAACTTTTAAAACTGGTATTTTTATAGGACTGGTCACTTACAAATTAAGCGAAGATCACAGTTCCGTGGCCCTGCTCTGCTTCTTCCTGCCTCTGACGGCCACAGACGGCCCGCCCTCTGCCCGGGCTCAGCCCGGCGCCGCCCGCGCGCGTCCCGCGACGCGGAGGAAGCAGCGGGCTTTTAGTGCGCCTCCGGGCGCGTGGATGGCGTCAGGCGGGCGCTGGGGCGCCTGGGAAATGTAGTCTCGAGGGAGACCCGGTATGCAGAGAGCGCAGGAGCCCGGGAGCAGCTGCAGCAGGGCAGGTGAGTAAAAGCGCCAGCAGGGACCCAGCTACCAAGTTCGCAGGTCTCCGTTGCCGAGTTTCAAAGTTTCCCGCTCCCCCGAGGAAGCAGCGGGCTTTTAGTGCGCCTCCGGGCGCGTGGATGGCGTCAGGCGGGCGCTGGGGCGCCTGGGAAATGTAGTCTCGAGGGAGACCCGGTATGCAGAGAGCGCAGGAGCCCGGGAGCAGCTGCAGCAGGGCAGGTGAGTAAAAGCGCCAGCAGGGACCCAGCTACCAAGTTCGCAGGTCTCCGTTGCCGAGTTTCAAAGTTTCCCGCTCCCCCGAGGAAGCAGCGGGCTTTTAGTGCGCCTCCGGGCGCGTGGATGGCGTCAGGCGGGCGCTGGGGCGCCTGGGAAATGTAGTCTCGAGGGAGACCCGGTATGCAGAGAGCGCAGGAGCCCGGGAGCAGCTGCAGCAGGGCAGGTGAGTAAAAGCGCCAGCAGGGACCCAGCTACCAAGTTCGCAGGTCTCCGTTGCCGAGTTTCAAAGTTTCCCGCTCCCCCGAGGAAGCAGCGGGCTTTTAGTGCGCCTCCGGGCGCGTGGATGGCGTCAGGCGGGCGCTGGGGCGCCTGGGAAATGTAGTCTCGAGGGAGACCCGGTATGCAGAGAGCGCAGGAGCCCGGGAGCAGCTGCAGCAGGGCAGGTGAGTAAAAGCGCCAGCAGGGACCCAGCTACCAAGTTCGCAGGTCTCCGTTGCCGAGTTTCAAAGTTTCCCGCTCCCCTGAGGAAGCAGCGGGCTTTTAGTGCGCCTCCGGGCGCGTGGATGGCGTCAGGCGGGCGCTGGGGCGCCTGGGAAATGTAGTCTCGAGGGAGACCCGGTATGCAGAGAGCGCAGGAGCCCGGGAGCAGCTGCAGCAGGGCAGGTGAGTAAAAGCGCCAGCAGGGACCCAGCTACCAAGTTCGCAGGTCTCCGTTGCCGAGTTTCAAAGTTTCCCGCTCCCCCGAGGAAGCAGCGGGCTTTTAGTGCGCCTCCGGGCGCGTGGATGGCGTCAGGCGGGCGCTGGGGCGCCTGGGAAATGTAGTCTCGAGGGAGACCCGGTATGCAGAGAGCGCAGGAGCCCGGGAGCAGCTGCAGCAGGGCAGGTGAGTAAAAGCGCCAGCAGGGACCCAGCTACCAAGTTCGCAGGTCTCCGTTGCCGAGTTTCAAAGTTTCTACCTGTCAAAACGGACCTTTCACGTGGCGGTACGAGAAGAATGCTCAACGTCATGCCCAATTCTTGCTGGAGTGCCTCAGGGATCAATCCTAGGACCATTCCTCTTTATCATATTCACAAACGACATCCCCACGGACCTAAAGAAGACTGATCTTGCCCTTTACGCTGATGATGTTGCAGTCCTCTCCCAATCCTTCAGCGACAAAGAAGTGGCTAAGAACCTTGAGACATCGCTCTTCAGACTCTCCGAATGGTACAGCGACTGGCAGATCACCCTGAACACAAGCAAAACCACAGCAACATTATTCACCAGGAAGCTGAACAGGAAACACCCACAGATCCTCCTCAATGGGGAAGAGATCAAATGGGAAAACAGCAGCTCCTACCAGGGGGTGACTCTGGACTCTAAACTCAGCTGGAGAAACCACATAGAGAAGACCTGCCAGAAAGCAGCAACAAAACTGGCTGCATTATACCCACTCCTGAAGACCAAGTCGATACCCATGCAGAGCAAGGTGCGAGCAATCACCGCAATAATTCGACCAACTATGACGTACGCTTCACCAGTTTGGAATGGCTGCCGCCCGCAGCATTGGAAAGACCTACAGAGACTACAGAGCAAGGCCTTAGGGATTGCAGCAGGTGCTCAAATCTTCACAAGAACAGCAGACCTCCACAGAGCCCTAGGCGTTGAGATGTTGGACGACCATCTCCGCAAACTCAACAGGACATTCTACAAAGGATTGGATCAAAAAGAAAACCCACTGATCAGGAAACTTGAAGACAGTTCTACAAACCCATTAGCGCTACCCGCGACCCATCGAAGCGCTAACCTTGTGAAACTGAAACAGCAACACAGCATTCAAAAACTCACCACTGTCAGAAGGCATCTGACCGACGAAAACAAGACGCAGTCTGCTCGTGGCCAGTTGAATAACGTCAGTCACGGTGTCTGTGCCTAGAGCCCACAACATAACACATCTCTCACTCATTGTTTTAACTTGTATTTATTATTCATTTGGAGTGTGTGCTATTTTATAAGTAGTTAACTTACAGGTGAAAGACCAACAAAAGCGTTTACGGAATATTTCGGTCATTTTAGTCAAGTCTTTGATTCCACCCCCACTGCCCTCAGGAGGGTACCAGTTCCCATTCTTTTTTAAGACACTTCGACCTGATAGCCTCCCCTCCAGAATCTTATACGTGGCAAAACTAATATCTGCCAGATCGCGAGCTGGTGCCACTAACCGAATCCAATGTGAGTGCTATATCCGCAACTTCACTTAGTCTCCGGCCAGCCCATTATACAATACAAACGCCTACCAACTCCGGCAGTCGGACCGGACAGTGTTTACAATTACATGCTGTCGAAAACAAGTGCGGACTCAACATCCAATGAGAATCTCAGAATCTGTGCAGCACGCTAGGATTGGCCAGGGAGCCCAAAAAACTCCAATCCAAAGTCACCTTTTCCTTCATGAGTCTGCCTTTTTTCTGACGACTCCCAGAATATGTGCAGCCACCGCATTGGCTGCCTTGGCACCCGGAAATACTCAAATTACGAAGAAACGCCGGTGAGTAAAACGATCAGTAACGGAGAATTGCGTGAGCTGTAGACTGACTCAAGGAATTTGCGAATTAAATCAATAACCTCCAATGTCTCCGGGTGTGAGTCCAAAGGCTGTTGTTTCCTAAATGTAAGGCCAGCGTTCGATTGTTCCATATTCGTTCTCCCTCTCCGTGCGAGCAATAGTGGACATAGCCAGTGTTCGTTTCGGTTTACTATTAGTCCTGGATAGTTTCATTGCATATTAATAAAAAAAAAGTATATATACCGAGCCTACGTGTACTAAATTTGTTGGGGAAGGCCGACTTGCTTCTGCCCAACTCTGTTACTGGGACAAAAACAAACCTCCCTGCCTTATCTTATTTGGAGTACGGCCTCCAATACTGTTGCCTTTGCAATTCAGCATAAGAAGATATTAGGCACGACAATGTATTTGCTAATAATGGTTCGCCATAATCTATTGCTCTCGAAACTGCTAGTAACTGTTTATTCAGCACCCCTTTATAAGAGAAAAAGGCACCGTCCTCAACTCCAAATAAACGGTTCCAAGAGTCAAGCGCCCCACGCAATGCAGCATGTGCCCAGCAGTGAGGGGTGGGGGGTAATTTCTGACGGGCACGACGTGTCCATGCTTTTATAAAATTTTATGAAAACAGTTTCTCTACCTATTGTCAAAAGTCGGTTAATTCCGAGAATTGATAGGCTTACGCGGAAGTGTCATTCAGGGAGACTCCTGTGCTGTGAAACCGAGGGAGGATCAAACAGCTGAACAAGCCTTCTTGCCAGAAAGAGTGTAAATATACACAACTAGTCAATCTGCAAATGTAAAGGGTGCCCGGAAGCCGGTAGTGGCTTTAATTGATGGAATCACTTGTAGCTTCCTGGTGACATATATTTGTTCTTTTTGATAGGTATTTATTCTAAGGGAGCTTTCAGCTAATTTGTGAAGTGTGTGCTTTTAAAAGACAACTATATATATATATATATATATATATATATATCTGCACTACGTACAGCCTGTACAGCATAACACAACCTTCCTCACCCAGTCTCTGTGGAGCTAGCTCACATTGCGGACTCCCCCCACTGCCAATCGATCATATTCATTCAATTCATATTTGGGTGATGGATGCAGTAAATTTAAGTTCACAATACCAGTCAAAATAATGTCTGAATTAAAAGTACATACAAACAGATCACCTAGTTTGGAACAAAAAAACTTTGGAATTTTCCTCTTTGGTTTATAAAAAATACATAACCATAACAGACTTTTTGGTAGGCTGCTGATTTCCAAAATCTTTTCAACATAACGTTGAAGACTGAGTTCCTTCTCTCTCTTCCAAAACGATTCATTCCAGTTAGAGTGGTGCAATGCCCCACTCTTACTAAATTCAAAGCCAGCCACTGTTGATGGCGCTAAATCCCTGGGCTCTATCCTAGACAAAAACCTAAATCTAAAGACCCCCATTAGCGCCATGTCCAAGAATTCACATTGCCAAACCTAGACTCCTTAGGGGAGTCAAATTAATCTTTTCATTTGACTTCAAAACTGTGGCCCAAAAGTTAGTCCTCTCCAAATTGGTCTACAGAAACTCGCTTCTAGCAGGTATTTCAAAAACTCATCTTACCGCTTTAAAAACATCCCTTGACTCATCACCCTAATTCTATGGGAATTTAATTGGCTTTCCATAGAGTGGGGAAGCTTATTCAAACTAGCCAGCTTAGTACACAAATCCATTCTCACCAACTCCGTCCAATATATTTGGTAATCTCAAGAGGGCTTTTGGTTGCTTTGAAGTGCTAAAACAGCAGTTTTTGAGAAGATAAAAAGACTTCAGGGCTGATTGTGAGTCTGGTGGCCTATGGGCTTGCTGTGGCCCTATTGCCGGATTACGACTTTCTGCGTCATTCCGGCAGAGAACTGCCGGCTGCGCCAGGAAACCACCAATCCCTGGCGGGACAATACAATATACTGAGCGGGACTGGAGCAGTCCTGCCAAGCATATTTTGAGTTCCTCCACTGCCAGCCGTTTCATGGCAGTGAGCCTGCCATGAAAAGGCTGGCGGTGGGAAAACAAAGGGCCCCCATGACCCCCGCCGTGGGGCTGCATTCAGAGGGGCACAACATGTACCCCCCCGTCTGGTTGCCCCCCCAGTTTCAGCACGGCATGGACTTTACAGTCCATGCCGTGCTGAAACATTTTTGCCGTTCCCATTGCGGTGCCCTTTTTCATGAACTGCAAAAAGACCGGCCACCTGCACAAATTCAACTCGTAATCAGGCGGGCGGTCTTTGCGCAGCTTTAGCGGTGCTCAGAACTAACCCTTCATATAATGACTTCCCGAAAAATCTCAAAGCTCTGCTCTTCCAATGCTACTTCTCTCTCTGAACATTTACTTGTTTACCATGCTGCTCAGATTTTTTGCTTAGTAAGATTCCCTTAATTCCCTCTACTCAGCTTCCCTAAATATTTTTTATGAAGATGTGACAATCTAACTTGTAATATCCAGTGACTTGCCACCCCGCCGACTGTATGCCACCCTCTCAAACAGCTGAATGAAAAAACACATAAGCGATTCATGTTGAACTCCAAGAAACACCACCTATTTGGAACTTATTTATATTGTTTAGGAAATAGTTATTATATGTATTCTATTAATTGTACATAGTTGTCCATTACATTTGACATAGTGATTCTGGATACTAATTGTATATACTAATAAAAAGTGCTCAAATACCCCTAAGGGTCTGGAGCAAGTTGTACTGAACTACAAATAAATACATATACTTGGTGTAATATTTAGAAGGCTGGCCACACTTGCATACTCTTTTTAGTAAAACAGTGAATTCTTGAAAGCCTGCTAAGCCCACTACTCTAAGTAACCCTTTTTCTGAAAACAGCAGGCCTCATACTATGTAGAGTAGGACATGCAGTCATTGTTTTCGAGATGCAAAAACCCTGTAATATTCAAATGAATATGCTGGAAAATGGCTCTACCATCATTTGCTTAGTACACTAACCACACAGCTCTAGTCCTTGGACTTATTTTGGAGAACCTCTTGCCATCGGTGCCCTTTAAGGATGATGTTTTTTGGAAGTTGGGTTTGTGTACGGCATTTTTATTTGGAATGAGCATGGCTTTTTGAATGGCAGTAAGTATCAGGATATTTCTTCCTAGGAAACAAACCAACATGTTCTAAGTGTACTTAAAACGATTTATAATATATTAACTATGTTCAAATATTTTAAAATTCTTATGTGATTGTTGTAAGTGCAAAATCTTTCCCCTGTTCAGGATATCGTCCATTCCAAGAGTAGTATACTCGGGGGTAAATATTACTTTCTTGTAGATTATTGGAACTGTTAGGTGGGTTTCTACAGTTGTGCCTAACGAGATTGTTGGCACTGTCAGGTGGGATTCTACAGTTTTGCATAGCAAAGTAGTATGCTACCTGAATCATTTATCATACTTCCCCAAGGCAGTCCTCTGAAAACTATACATTCTAGGGATCCAAAGGCAAACCATTTTGTCGCCAAAGCCCTTCCAAGACCTTTCTTATTAATATCATTGGATCAGCGCTTGAGAGCTTCGATTGATTAAGCATGAGTGATTATTCGGAGCACCAGGCACTTCTCAACTACTTTCAAGGGAATACCCTCCTGAGCTTTTACCCCGTCCTAACTCTTTTGCCTCACTGTATTGTCCTTCAAAACTTAATTGCAGTTATAAGCTTTAAATGAAGGTGTTCGTAAAGCTAAGTTAATACTTTGATGGAGGATGACCTCTTGAACGAATGCTGAGGATCGCTTACAAGGTGCATGACCTTCAGCTTTCATAAGTTTTTTTTAAACCTCTATTTTTCTCGAAATAAGAGCATTTTCATTTGCTAGGCCATGACTAAAGGGTGTGTGGTCGAATATATTTTCCCCATTCAACAGGAAGGTGTTGCTTTAAACCTCCATATTATTTCACAAGAGAGTCCGTTCTTTCTCCATAACAACATTGGTGGTTTCATTTCCCAATTTATATCTAACTCAAACTGTCACCCCTTAACTTTGACATTTCATTTTCAAAATATCAGTTTGCAATTGTAGTAGATTAGGAAGAGAATACATGTCAATGATGGGTTCTCAGACCCAGCCTTATTGAAGCTAAAGTTCAGTGACTTTCATGAAAGGCAGCACTGGTTCATATCGATTGCTCTGACAAAAGGGGCCAAAGAATGAAGACCAGTTTAGGGTAGACTTGTCAGATCACCAATTAAATGCTTTCATACTTAAGACCAAATTAGAATGAGTAGATTTAAGAAGGTCCGCCAGAGAACTTTCCTCTTTCTCGTTATAAAGGCTGTTTCCCCTTTTGGGAAGAGTGCCGATTAACGTGAGTGCTAGTGCTCATTACCAGTGGTCTCATTGCCAAAATTAATTGTGAGTGCTGTCAAGACACTTCATGTCAGAAGTATACGCAAAATCGACTCCAATGAGTGAGAGTTTGGATTGGTCTTGCTTGCCCCTGTGCCCACTTAGATGCATTAGAGTCAGTGAAGACCTAAAAAAAAATGTCCTGGATGTTGGCCTAAAGGAGTTCATCACCCGTGTTATCCTGACTTCTGCGAAAGTTGTGGGGTAGGAATGTCTCTAGTAAACTTAGGAAGGTTCTGATATTTATATCTTAGTCTATTCGTGCAAAGGCGCTTGTGTTAGTCAGCCATTACTTATACTACGTCTAAGTTTCTAGTGACCCTTTCATCAGTTGGGATACATAGCTCACTCACCCAACGATCACCCTCATTGTGTCTGCTGGGCCATAGAATTAGCTTGCCAACATTATTGCATAGTTTATTGCATCACATCATGTACTGGTTTCATGCCTTGTTTAATGTCTTGTATTCACATGTTTATGCTCTAATTTATGTTTCGTATGTAGGTTGTTACTTGAAAGGTAGATCCTTTCCAATTGCATAAGTGTATCTTCCACTATTTTGTCGTTCTACCCTCTTTCTTTTTCCCTGCCTTGCAGGAAATTGTCTGCCCTCCTTTTTGCAGTTTTGTATGCTTCCACATTATAATTTTGTATTCATCTGACCCTTTGTCAGCCAGAAATGTGTGTGTGATAGCCCTACATTTGTCAATCACCTTTCTATCCTGTAATATCAATATATCAGGCTTCCACTCTTGGGAAGAGCGAGTTATACAAGGAAAACAAAATTCTGCTCATACTGAAATAGTCTGATACCCCTCTTGCTAGGAATCTAATCTCTGAAGTTCTGTACGTCGGGAAGAGCATGTAGTTAATTCTGCTGGAGCGCTTTGGTGCACTTTCAGGCCTACACATTAATTGGCAGAAATCCCATCTGATTCCTCTTTGTGGGGATACCGCCTCTTATCAGAACCAACACTGACTTGCCTGGAATATTTGGGATTTAACATATATCATAACCACCAAGATTTATTGGATGGTAATGTTGGAGTACAGTTGGAGAGCTTCGAAGTAGTATAAGCATTTGGGCGACATTGCCAGTATCTGTGGCTGGTAGAATAGCGGTGGCTAAGATAGTGACGCTTCTGAGGTGGCTTTATATTTTCTCTACTCTGCAACTATGGTGCCTAAACACCTGCTTCAAGAGCTAGAATCACTGCTATTAGAACTGATTTGGGGGACTGGGAGATGTAGGGTGTTGATAGCGAAGTTGCAGCGTCCCTTAGCGGAAGGTGGGTTGGCTGCTCCAGACTTTCAGTAATGTTACTTGGCGGGACAGCTGCAGTGTTTCAACCAGTGGATTTATTGTTGGTTGCTGAAGAGGGTATAATTGGTGTGCCTCCTGACTTGAGGGACTTATTGCAGGTCGTCTTAGTTCCCCTATGTGACTATATGCTGCCTCTCAGGCGCTCCTTGTGATACATCGGTGCGGGAGACGTCTGCAGCCAACTAGTGTTCCTAAGCCCTACTTGCCAGATCTGCCATTAAGATGATTGAAGATGGTAATTCACCTCAAACTCTTTTTAAAATTGTTAAAGACTTCACTAAGCCGTCTGCCATCTTGAGCGTAGTCCCTCCTTACCGGGATCTATGCAATGGGCTATCCGATTTCTTTCATGACAAAATTTTGGATATATACTCAACGTTTTCCCCGCCTCCTCACTCTCTAATCCCTGATACCGAGACAGTTAACAGTGATGCGCTGACTACTTTCCACCCCATCTCCACCAACACCTCACTTCAGAAATTATTAGCCTGTAAATCAGGCTCACCTAAGGATCCTTGCCCGGCTCCGTTCTTTAGAATCTTAGCCCCTCATATCAATTCCCCTCTGAACCAGATCTGCAACTCCTCCCTATGCTCTGGTACCTTCCACACAACCTGGAAACAGCCCCTTCTAGTGCTCGTTCTGAAATCAGATGCCTACCCTGCGGTCTATAAAAACTATCGACCTATTTCTCTTCTACCAGCGCCAGCCAAAATCTTGGAAAAATTAGTTCAGGAACAGCTTTCTAGTTATCTGGAATCTCGACATCTTTTTCATGACTCCCAGTCCGGGTTTAGATCCGGCTACAGTACCGAGACCGCCCTCCTTGAAGTTTCGGAGACCATCCGGGAATGCATGGATTCAGGCAAATCAGCCATGTTGGTGCTTCTTGACCTGTCCGCGGCATTCAACACTGTCTCTCACTCCATCCTTCTAGAAAGACTTTACAACTTAGGGATTCAAGGCATTCCCCTATCTTGGATTCGGTCCTACCTTTGCTGCTGGACTCAACAAGTTTCCCTCTACCCTTTTGTCTCTGATGAGAAACCTTTGAGTTATGGGGTCCCCCAGGGCTCTGCTCTGAGCCTTCTCTTCTTTAACGCCTACGTCTCCCTCCTTGCGGCTTTGGTTGAATCTTGCGGGTGAGAGAGATCTCCTACGCCAATGACACCCAACTGGTGTTCTCCTTCGAAGATCACTCCGAAACGGCATTTGCCAATTTCAGACACTGCCTGTCCAACATCTCTTCATGGATGTCACTGAATACTCTGAAGCTCAACTCGGACAAAACCGAGGTTCTTTTCTTTAATCAAAAAAGTCCCCCTCTCCCGACTCTCTGGTGGCCAACTGAGTTGAATCCACCTCCTAAGCCTGTGGACTCGGCTATTAACCTTTGTTTCCGGTTTGACAATGACATGTCCTGCAAATCCCAAATTAGTCAGGTATCATCCTCCTGTTTTGGTAAGCTTCATATGCTTTGTAAATTCCTCTACATCCTTCTCCTGGAGTCACGCCGGACCATCATCCATGCCTTAATTACCTCTCATCTTGACTATGCAAATAGTCTCTATCTCAGGGCACCAGCCTATCTGATCAGGCGCCTGCAGATCATTCAAAACGCGGCAGCCAGATTGATATGTAAAATCCCATATCGTCATTCGATCACCCCCCACCTGAGGAAGCTCCATTGGCTTCCGGTGATCAAACGTATTCATTTCAAGGCCCTTGTCTTGGCTTTTAGGGCCTTCTAAGGACGTGGCCCTGCCTACCTTAGAGGTCGACTCAAGCACTCCCTACATAGCCGCACCCTTAGATCTAACCACGTTCGCCTCCTGGTGATACCCCGCTTTCGCCGTTCTAGAATGGATGGCAAAGCCTTTGCAGTGATCACCGCCAAAGCGTGGAACAGCCTGCCACTCTCTCTTCGCACTGCTGAGTCTGAAGCTATCTTCTGACGTGGTTTTACAGACCTGGCTGTTTATTTTCCTCTAGTCCCCTGCAGGTACCTACCTCTGCCATCTGACATAGCGCCGGGACACCCCCATTGGGGGTATCTGTGCGCTTTATAAACTCCTAAAATAAATAAATGAAATAAATAAATGGTGGCCCGCTAAGGGGCTTTGGGGGAGAATTGTGGGGTGGACTTCTTATCGGTTAAATTGTATTGGAGATCTGTATCAAGACGGAGAATTGTGATTATTTGAAGACTTGATGGAGGATTTAGATATTTCTGGTGGCCAATTCTTGCTGCACTGGGAAATGTTAGTCACGATTAGTAATCAATGGGGAAATGGATCCTTGGAACTGCAGCGCACAAAGTCTGTCATCTGCTCTGTACAATGATGGGTCTTGCAAAAGCGGTCACATCACTATATCAAGCCTTATGTGAAAACATTCTAACTACCCTCACAGGTTTGAAAGTTAAATGGGAGACAGATTTAGAGGTAAAGATTAGGGATATGGATTTAGAAAAGATCCTAGCACATATACCCTCTGATGTAATGCCAGATTCAAATTAATTAATTCTTATTTTCAGCCAAGAGCTTACCTTAGCCCTAGTAGGATCAATAGCTTCTATCCGGCTGCTGCTATCTCATGTCCAAGTTGCGGGGAATTTGGGGCAGAATTCTTCCATACAGTATGGTCCTGACCCGCTTTAGCAGTGTATCTGGAGCCGATGGTGGACTGTGTAAATGATATCAAACAACAAGACATCCCTTGTACATCCTTGGCCTGTCTCCTTGGGGGGGGGGGGGGGTTACCCACACCCTAAAAAGCAAAAAAACGATAACTAGATTTATTGATTTGGTATTGATACTTGCAAAACGAGAATTGACAGTGCATTAGAAATCTGCTGGGAGACAACTGTTTAAATGGCGTAAGGAGCTGATTAAATGGGCAGAACTTGGGAGTGCTGTATTGTTTTGTGAACTGAAGAGAGGATGGGAAATATTTATAAGGCTACAGCAGCATGGGAACATTTTAGTAGATCACCTACAAGCTCTGGAAGTTGGCTTAGATACATCTTACTGCTCCCAGCTTTTGCTGGAGATTTCAGAAGGTGGAAGAAATTGATTTTAGTGGAGAAGCTTTAGGGGGGTTTGGTAATACAGTGAGGATCAAGGGGGAACTAAATATATATGTCAGCTTGGTAAGGTGGTAATTAAAGATGGGGGTGTTGTTTATTAGTTGCTAGCTAAACAGGAGAAATAGCATGTTTTTAACTTGTATGCGCTTAGGCTGTACAAGTTTTTGAAAATGTGCACATTTTTAACCTGTTTTACTCTGTACTGCTGTGCATAGATCATTGTATGTTTCTGCTGGCCTGTGCTACAACAGTACATAGATCATTATAGGTTTCGGAAATACTAGGTTCTGTCAGCTAATGTCCTTTGTCTTTTGTTATATAAAAATAATAAAATGTTGTTTAAAATAAATTAAGTTGATTCTGGAGAACAAATTGTATGTTCTGGAGTTATAAGTGTACAGCCTCAAGTCTTGTCCCTTTTGCCTGTTTTCATTGGTTTGTTAGAGCTACCTAAATACTCATTTACTAGGAAGTTCAACATCTCACCCTAACATCTGGATGCCTTAGTGTATTTACACTAACAACGGGTTGAGCCTGTCTAATGTCATACCTTGCAACCTTCGTGGGAGGTATAGTGATAGGAGTAATATAATTTCCCCATTCCAGGAGTCTACTGCAGCTATCTAGCATCCTTGTGGATCACCCCTAAGTTTGCTTATGGTGAATGGGACGGACTTATGTTTATCGACATGGCCACGCCTGAATTCAGTTGTGAAGCCAATATGTGTGAACATCTTCTATGCTTCTCTACCCCACATTTTGCAGTCTGTACTCCGCGCTGGATTTCTTGGAGTAGAACAACATCTGGAGGTTTTCTCTTCAGCATATTTATCATTACCCCTCTCTTAATATTGCCTCCCAGACCTTTGACCCTGAGGATAGGATTATACTTTTGTCCCTTCTTGTATTTGTCAGTATAATTCTTAATCCTATGTCTTTCCAGCTCTCTTACTACCCATTAGCCTGAACTTAGTATTGCCATTCTTAAATGTATTGATAACCAACACACATATTGCCTTAGAATTATTGACAGTGCTTGCCCCTGCAAGAAATCTAGCTTGAAGGAAATGCGTTCTCAACTACCTAGTTCCAAATAATGTAACATGCTTCACAAATAGTTTCCCCTCACGGTTCAAAAGGAAATGAGATGGAAATTTCTTGGGTCGTCCTTTGTATCTTTTTTAAGGTCTCGCCTAGCGAGGCAGCGCATGCGTGTTGCTCACCTTGGCGAGACTATTGTTGTCGGTTTGGTGCGTGAAGTGGGACCCGGAGAGGTGATGTGCACGCCCATTGCGTCTGCTTTCTAGGGATGTTAGCTTTCACACGCACCCACCGCGCGCTTCATTTAGCTTATTTGCTGTGCCAATAACAAGGACTCGTTTCTTGTTTGTCAGTTGAGGTAACTTCCTCGCACTTCATTAACTTGGTGCAATTACGTTTATTTACGTTTTCAAGGAAGCTGGTATATTTGAATTATTTCGATTAAAGTAATGGACAAACAGTAGTTGCTGCTTTAGTTTGTTTTCGACGTGCATGTCCCATAATACCGTGGCCACCTACAAGTTTTAATTCGTGCCGTGACCCCTCCTTCAAAGGTCATTCACCATTTTCTAGTTCCATGGGCGTCTGATGGCGTTCCACGGGATTATGAGGTGGGAAAAGAAGATGCACAAGTAAGATTTACAGCCAGTTCTGTGTGTTTATTTTGCTGTTCAAAGTAAATTAAATGTTGACGTTCTATTTTACTTCAGAGTGTTTTCGTGGCTTACATTTAAAATTGGTTTAGCTGTCGAGGCCACCCTGTGCCCTTTTTTAAATATCACGGACAAATGTTGTTTGCAGTCTGGCTAAAATTGAGCCTTTATCTTTATATGACCTCCACCGGGTCACCGCTATGCATGGTTTTCACTTGTAGATTGGCATTGCTCTAACAATGATGGTCCCGCTTGCGACATGATTTCAGTTGCTAATGCACGTGAGTTCTTCATAGCTGCCAAGTTTCAGATTGCTTATGAGTGTCATTTAAGGAATTCTGTGTACTCATTAGAAACATTCAGGGACAAAATGTGTGACACTTTCGTGGGAGTGAAACCAAGCAATGATATGCATGGAAACGGATAAATATCAGAAATTATATCCGTTTGAGCAATGATAAATTATACAAAGATCTCAAAACCGCTTCAAGACCATGAAATGGAAGGTCGCTAACCTATTCGTCTCACAAGCAGGCACGGCTCGAATGTGACAGATTTTGTCAGAGGAGCGCTGCACCTGCTCAGCACTACAAGCCGCAAGCCGAAAACGCACTGGGGACTTTTGTAAAATGTAGCAAGGCTGCCTTTAGCACCTCGTGGTCAGAGAGGGGGCCTTTAATGTGTGAATAGTGGTTTTAAGACCAGTTATGCCGACATCAGTACTAAAATAAATTAGTCTAACCCATGATGCGTGCTACTTTGCAGGCCTGTGGGGACATGCGCTGTGGAATAAAAGGCATGTCCAGCCCTGACTACTATCGCATGTATTTTTACCTTTTCATTATCGTCCTCTTCGAATAGTCCCTAACACAGACAGCTTTAAACATCACAAAAAAGGTATACTATGGTGTTAGAATAATTTAAATAATTTTGAGGAATTAAATGTTTCATTTAATAATGTATTTTCACGTTGGTTTACAATAGAGTGCCCCTAGCACACTGGCGCTTCATTAGGTCGCCTAGTGACGCAGCGCATGCGAGATCTATTGTTGTGGGTTTTGCACACAGCCTTATTTGGAGGTAGTACGGGGTTGTGCATCCAATCTAAGTATAGGCCCTAAACTTTGTTAATTAGAAATTTGATTCTGTAGTGAATGCTTCAACCAAAATGTCCAACTTATTGATTTTCGTGAGTAAATTTCATCAGTATTAAATATTGACTTCAATGAATACTTTAACTTGGTTTGTGAGTCATTAAGTGGCCCTCATTGCAGATCCTTAAGTTAGTGGGCGTGTCTCGACATTAGCACTATAGGTTAAGATGCGGCGCTCAAAGTCTTTTAAGAGCTTGTGTGTCAGAGGTGCCCTCATCATGACCTGGTCTGTGGCAACAAGCGCCTTGCTGCAGAGATAGGGCGTTAATGGTCACTAATGGACCTCTACCAGGGCATAAGACCAGTGTGTCTCTGCAGTCATGAACTGCTCAATCAGAGGTCATCACTTCCACAGAGAAGGGTAAGGGGTGCATGGACTAAGGTCTCCAGATCACAACTTTCCAGTTCAGTTTTTCCTTCTACAAAACATTGTTATGTGGGACTTTAGACCAATGAGTTCTATTAAGGTGACACGGACCATACCACTCGGAATGCATGGGGTTCCTTACACTTATGCAAAAGTCCAGAACTGGAGTATTGAGTCCCCGATGGCGTGTAATATTTAGTAGGGGAGTGAGCTGTTAAGTGGACTTATCTCCTGACTCCAAAGGCACCGCTTCACACATATCCGCTTCACACATATCCTTTAGTCGCCTTCATCTCGGTGTCTTCTATTCCCCCTTCCCTGTTAGAGAGCGCCACAGACTCCGGAAGCATAGAAGGGGACGTCTAGCATTGCCAAACGTGGTTCTGTGTTCCTATTCCCGCAGCGCTGGAGGCTGGGTACTAAGGCTACAACACTGTTTCCAGGTCCCCATACCTCCCTTGACTCGCACAACACAGCTCACAAGAGACAAACTCACCATCTCCCTCTCTAAGATCATATGTCAGCTCCCAGGAGGCAAGTCCTCCAGCCCTCCCTGTAAGAGCACAGCCCAGCTCGGAGGGCACAAGTCCTCCATTCCCCCCTGAAATAACATTCCACACAACTCACAGGAGGCAAGAGTGCCATCTCTGTATCGAAAACTACTCCCAGCTCACAGGAGAGGAGCGCCTGATACCGGAATGAACAAGCATTTGCTATGCAATACGTCTCACCTTTACGCGAGTTTAAGCTATTTGCATTGTAAATGACAATGCCTTTCTATTTTAAAAAACCAAATCATAAATAAAAGGCATTGTCATTTACAATGCCAATAGCTCAAACTCCGGTAAATGCAAGACCTATTGCATTGCAAATGCTTGTTTAGTTTTGTAACAAAATGAGCCCTCTCGATTCTGGGATATCCCTAGACTGCAAACCATAGCCAAAGGTTGTTTCAAGACATTTCACTCAAAATAATAGACAAAATGTGAATGCAGCTACTGTTAACCCCTTCAGTGCCCATGACGAGATAGTCTCGTCATGGAGCGCGGTTGCGCTGTGCCAATGACGAGACTATCTCGTCATGAACCCCGCCCGCTAATGCAACGCCCGGCACAGGGTGTGGAAAGGGCAGGGCACTGAAGAGGTT
Organism: Triturus cristatus; assembly: GCF_964204655.1. Taxonomy (NCBI): domain Eukaryota; kingdom Metazoa; phylum Chordata; class Amphibia; order Caudata; family Salamandridae; genus Triturus; species Triturus cristatus. The sequence continues at coordinate 193,993,051 of NC_140584.1, read as the reverse complement.
AATAAATTGGGTCTAGGGTCCTGCAAAGATTTGGATTTGATTATTTGATGGACTATAGTCACAGGAGTCCTCTCTTTCCCATAGGTCAGAGATATATACAGCGATGCAAATGATCACTGCTTAAAGATTGTGTGTGTGTCTTGAATGGTCTAATATCTAGATTCCTGAGTCATCTTGCAGCCTTTGGCTACAACAGCCTACAGCCCTTTGGTGGTCCTTTTGATTTGTATAGGTTGCATTATGTCAGTCCATAAGTATTACTATTATTCATTTTTTTTAAGTCGTTTATTTTTATATCCGTTTTGCTTATGGTTTTCACATAGTTAATTTACAATTAGAAAACATTTGATTGCTCCTTTGTGTCATTAGGCGCTACTTGTTCCATGCATTACTTTCCAATGCCAGGGTGCTCAGATAAAAATGTGGCTTTAACCCCTTCGCTGCTAGGCCTTTTCCCCCCAGCGCTAAGCCTTTTTTTGGCTATTTAGGGTAGTTTGCACATAGGTCCCTGTAACCTTTTTGACCACATAAGGTATCCAAGCCAAATTTGCTTCCTTTACCTACAACATCATGGGGATTCTAAAGGTAGCCGGGGTTTGTGGATTCCCCTGGAGGGGACCCAGAGATTAGCCAGAATACAGCTAACTTTTGTTTTTTGGGGGGGGGGAAATTGGAAAAAAGGGCTACAGATGAAAGCGTCTGGTTTTTCCCCTGCAAATGGTATCAAAAAAGGGGTTGTGGTGCTGAAATCGCCATCTTCCCAGACTTTTGTCAGAAAACCAAAATATTTTACACAGTTTTGGCATTTTTCTGGGAAAGCAAATATACCGTTACATCCGCTGGACCTTTCTGGTTGTGGGGATATATAGGACTTGTAGGTTTACCAAGAACCTGACGAACCCAGAGCCAATAACTGAGCAGCGTCTTGCAATGTTTTTTTATTATGTAGGGGGTATATAGCAATTAATTTGGGAAAATATATACATGGAAAAATTGGTATGAGAGACACCTATGCATTTCTGAATTTGAAACAAAATATAGAGTTTAGAAACAGTAGATATTTGCACATTTCCGAAATTGGGAATACTCATACTAGCATGAGAATTATAGGTCATATTTCAAAATGACTCCTTTTTTACACATTGTCTTTCATTTGGAAGGCATAAATGCATCGGAAGTCAATAGGTAATAACAGTTGCTCTATAATTCTGTGTTACCCTAAGTCTCCTGATAAAAATGTTACCTCACTTGTGTGGGTAGGCCTAGTGCCCGTGACAGGAAACGGCCCAAAATGCAACGTGGACACACCACATTTTCACAGTGAAAATGGATCCTTTTTTTGCAAAGTGCCTAGCTGTAGATTTGGAACCCAAATTCTGCCAGCACCTAGGGAAACCTAGCAAACCTATACATTTTTGAAAAGTAGACACCCAGGGGAATCCAGGATGGGGTGACATAACTGGCTCTCACCAGGTTCTGTTACCCAGAATCCCTTGCAAACCTGAAAAATTGTCCCAAAAAAAACAATTTTCCTCACATTTCTGTGGTGGAAAGTTCTGGAATTTGCGTGGATCGACAAAATTCCACCCAGCCTGCGTTCCCCAAAGTCGTCTGAGAAAAATGGTACCTCACTTGTGTGGGTAGGCCTAGTGCCCGTGACAGGAAACAGCCCAAAACGCAACGTGGACACACCACATTTTCACAGTGAAACATGACCCTTTTTTTGCAAAGTGCCTAGTTGTAGGTTTTGAACCCTAACTCTGCCAGCACCTAGGGAAACTTAGCAAACCTATACATTTTTGAAAACTAGAGACCCAGGGGAATCCAGGATGGGGTGACTTGACTGGCTCTCGCGAGGTTCTGTTACCCAGAATCCTTTGCAAACCTAAAAAACTTTCCAACACTGTAAGAGATTAGACTGTCATCTTTATACCTACGTTATCTCATTTCAAAATCTTTGAAACGAAATGGAACGGTTCTGGACCTTGCTGGAAATCTCACACCAGGTGTATCCAAAGAACCATCACTTACAGAATGCTTCTTAGGAAGATCATTGGAAAGATTTGCCCTTGAGTCATGTGTCAACTGATCACCTGGATACTTCACCAATCTTGACATTCTCCATTTGCACGCTGTGTGATCTGTTACTATATTTCCATTAATTGAAGTAATGGCAAAAGGACCCATGTATTCCGTTACTCCTTTCTTTTTCCCAACTAGTTTTCTTGACAATAACATGGTCGTCCACACTTCATTTCTTGAACTTCACAGAATTCTTTTCATCATACCTGCGCTTGTATTTATGCTGATAGGATTTGATCATGATTTCCTTCTTGTCCAGATGAACAACACTCTTAAGGGGTAACCACATATGATTCAATTTAGAAAGTAGCAGACCTGCCTCTCAAGGACTCAAAAGGTGACCTTTGTGTCAGGCAATTGGGGGTGGGGCAATGTGCCCACCACATATCCCAAAGGACTTTTTTTTTTTGATCAACAAATTGTTATTTTCTTCATAGAGAGCAAAATCAATGAGGACATACAACAATCTGAGTAACTTGGCATCAATAAAACCTATCACTGAAGCATTGACAATCGCAAGACCCCCCCACCCCTCCCCGACCTTCCGCTCCCTGCCCTCGTACGTCCCCCCCTCCCCCCTAAAACAAGCCCCCAAGCCATTTCCCCCATACTCTGAGGAACTTTTTGGGGCAGCCCCGGGCAGCGTACAACGTCCGTTCCTATGCGGCACACCAGTCCACCCCTCTTCTCCATGTAGCACATTTGGGTGGGTCAATCTGCTTCCATGCGGCTGCGATATCTCTTTTAGCCACCACCAGAGCAGTAGTTAGGAAATATTTTTCGTTACGGGATCCATCCAACCCATCCGTTATTCCCAGCAGAGCCAGCTTAGGGTCATAGGGGACCTCCCATCCGAGGACCTCAGTTAATTCGACTTCAATCTCGGCCCAGTAGTTCCCCAGGCGGGAGCAAGACCAGACCATGTGAAAGAAGTCCGCCGGATCTACCCCGCACCGAGCGCATGATCGTCCTGACAGAGGCCCGCACGATATAGGCGTTCCGGGGTCAGATATGCGGCGTGGAGATAGTAAAGCTGGATGAGCCGCAATCTAGCCGAAGTGGTAATCGTCCTGGGTGCCATAAGGGCGTCCCTCCAATCAGCTTCATCCAGAGGACCCACCCAGGTCTCCCACCGCTGCCTCAATCCGTTCCAATCCACGGGGGTGTTGTTGACCAGGGACCTATAAATACAGGATATTCCTCCCCTCCCAAGATACCCCAGCATCACCTGAGCCTCGGGCGGACTATGGTCGGGTATACTGGAATCTAGAGGGACGTGAGATTGGACTGTGTGGCGCAGTTGGAGATATTTATAGAATTGCGAAGAGTGTAAAGAGAACCGGCTCTGGAGCTCCTGGAAGGAACACATGTTGCCCCCCCCGCCAGACATCACCCAAGCAGGACATCCCCAGAAGATCCCATGCTCGAAATCCAGCAAGCCCGCCACCTCCCGCAGCCAAGTACCGTGCCAAAGTGGTGTGACCCGGGTCACTGTCCCTGACCAACGGGTATGCCGCAAGGCGGCGTGCCACACCAAAAAGGGGGCCCGCACAACATCCGGAATCGACCGAGGGATCGTCGCCCCTTAGAGCATGTTCTGGATAGATGAGAACCCGGCGAGCTGCACCTCGAGCCTATAAGCCGGATCATCCCACCCGCCTGAGAACCAGTCATGAACCACCAGCAGCTGAGGGGCAAGATAGTACAAATAAAGATTAGCCATGCTCAGGCCTCCTTCATATGAAGGAACCCGGCAGCGGTCCAAGGCAAGACTGGGTCTGCCGCCACCCCAGAGAAATTTAGTCGCCATGTTATCCAGGTCCCGGAACCAAGGGCGGGAGAAGGAGCAGGGCGTGTTCTGTAGCATATATAGGAACTTGGGAAGGATCATCATCTTATAAAGTGCAATCCTTCCCAATCGGTTCACCGGGAGCGACTGCCACCTAACCATGTCTGATCTGGTCTTATTGACCATGGGGGCCACATTGAGAGCCCAGCAGAGTTCCGGAAGAAGGGTGACCCAGATCCCCAAATATTTAAAGGAGAGCCTCCGGAGGGGAATATCAGACTGCCAATCGAAACACTCCCTAGACGGGTGCAGCGGGACCAGTACAGATTTCCTGGGGTTTCGATGAAGACCAGATGCCTGACCAAACCGGCGAAGAATCTGGCGGACACGGGGCCTTGAGACGGCCGGATCCGAGAGGTAGAGAAGGATATCGTCCGCGTATAGAGCAATTTTATCAGGGACCATACCCGGCCAGTCCCACCCACGGAGAGTATGGTCCGACCGGATCAGTATGGCCAGGGGCTCCATTGCCAGGGCGAAGAGGAGGGGCGAGAGCGGGCAGCCCTGCCGCGTCCCCCGTCCTATGGAAAATGGGCGGGATAGAGCCCCATTGACCAACACTCGGGTTTGCGGGTCCGCGTACAGGACACGGACCATGGCGCGAAACTGGGGGCCAAAACCCATTCGTTCCATGGTGTCTCCAAGATAGTCCCACCCCACCGAGTCAAAGGCCTTTTCGAAGTCAACTAGCAGAAGGGCCAGATAGGGAGAAAGGCGCTCCCGGTGGGCCAGGGCGAGATGCAAGCGCCGCAGGCAGTGTCTGGTCCCTCGGTTTGGCATAAATCCACATTGGTCCTGGTGGACCAGTGAGACAAGAAGCGGGCGCAACCGCTGTGCGAGGACAGTGGCGTATATCTTAAGCTCGGTATTGATGAGGGATATCGGCGGTAATCCGAGCAGGACTGTGATGGGGGTTGTGTCTTGGGAAGGACGACTATAGTGGCGGTGTCTGTTTCCTATGGGAACGAACCCCTCTCCACCACCTCTGCAAAGAGATCCAGAAGCCTCGGTGCCAAGGTCTCGCGATAGTGAGCGTAGTATTCCTGCGGGAAACCGTCCGGTCCCGGGGTCTTCCCGGAAGCCAGGTGGCTGATCGCCTCATCAATTTCTTGCAGCGTGATGGGCAAGTCAAGAGTCTCACACGCCTCCTGTCCCAACCGCCCGAGGACCGCCCCGCTCGTCCCCATCAGCTCCGCAAGGGAGATCCCCGGCGCCCGAGCCCGGTATAGTTGGGAGTAGTAATCTGCAAAGGTCTGCCAAAGGACTTTTTTAAGGGGTACTCTGATCTCCACAACTCCCTGTACACAGGCTTTCACCATCCTATTCAATCATTCTGCAAGGCCATTGGCCTGAAGTGCATAGAGAGCTGTCTTCTGATCTGTTATACCAAGATGACCCAAAAATTCTTGCATATCTGGCAAAGTGAATTGTACCCTGTTATCTGTCACCAGGTACTTGAGCACTCCTTCACTTGCAAACTGGTCCTTGAGAAACTCCAGAACGGTTCCAGTGCACATCCTGCTAACACACCTGGTACCCACCCACTTAGATTTAATCCACAAGAAAATAGGCTGTAATAACTCTAATTGCCCTATGATATCCTGACCTAGTTTGGTCCATGGACCTTCTGGCACGGCAACAGGGGACAAAGCAGGTGTATTGGTTACATGGGTTCTGTCATTTATAGCACACAAACAACACTCTTTGACAACGTCCTCCACCTGGCGATCCATGCCGGGCCACCAGTACTTTTCACAAACTTGGGTCTTAGTAAGACTCCTACCCAGATGCCCTTCATGTCCTAAATTGATTAATCTGAGTCTCATGTCCCTGGGTGGAACTACCCTTTCACCTCTTAGCAGATCCTCTTGTGACAACCCGAGCTCATGTCTTACTGACCTAAATGACTTTAGATCTGGATCGAGCCTCTTGTAGTCAGACCACCCATTTATGATGTGTTTTGATCAAGGGAATCCATTCATCCTCCTCCCTGCTCTTTACCCACTCATCCTTCGAATATGTGGGTTCTCTTATCCAGCTCACATGACTCACATCATCAATAACATCCTCATCTGTACCTACCATTGGCAATCATGAGAGGCAATCTGCAGCTTTATCAGCTCAACCAGGTAGATACTGGGCATGAAAATTGAATTTTCATAACCTCTCACTTCATCTTTTGAGTCTAGGAGTTACTGTTTCGCTATGATTTCAGGAGAATACTGAACTAGTGACCTGTGATCCGTCCTCACAACAAAGGGAATGCCCGACAAATAAAACCTAAAGTGTTTAACTGCCCAAGTTATTGCCAAGGCCTCTCTCCCAATCCATGAATAATGCTGCCTTTTTTAAGTGCTCTGGAAGCGAACGCCACTGCCTTTTCTTCACAACTTGGGATAACATTGCTTCCAATCCCTTTAAACTGCTGTCTGTACTAAGAATCCTTCTTCTGGTGTCAAAGTGACCTATGGTGGGCACCTTACTAATCTCCAATCTTACTGTTTGAAATGCTTTTTCACATTCCTGTGACAATGAAAAATTGTTTCCCTTTTTTAAGTTAAACTCTTATGGGCTCAACTACACAATCAAAATGTTTTATGAATTTAGAATAATATCCTGCAATTCCCAGAAATAACCTCACTTGCTCCTTGTCAGTCGGGGTGGTGATCCAGCGGGTTACCACCCTCAGGTATTCAACTACCATATATACACTTGGGCCCAGAAACACACTCATTCATATAGGCTAGTAGATACCGCTGGGATAAATTTATTGTGCTAATACCTGTAAGATGAATTTACCTAATTATTTCTTACCAAACTTCTTGATCCAATGTATTTTCCTCTGGTCAATTGACCTTTTAGTTAACTAAATAGATGAAAAATTACATATTATAAACCTTTATAAAATAACCACAGACTCTGGAGAGTTTAAATGTTTATCTAGTAAATTCATGTGAGCCAAGTACCAAAATACAATTAGAACACTGTTTTCTTCAACGAGAGGAAGGGAATAAAATTTGATTAGAATAATTGTTAAACAAGTTATTACGATGACAGAACCTGAATAGGGAGGAAACAGAGAGAGCAGCACAATGACATACTACACAGAATTATAGTCACCTAGAATGGAGTGGAAATCAACCCCTTGGCCAAGGAATTGGAAAGGGCCCCCTGGGACAGTTCAGGTGACAAAGGCTCAGGACAGGATTCAGGACAGGATAGATGACCTCTTCTAGATACGACGCCTGCGTCGCACCCCTCTCTGACACTATCTTCCTCCTCGATTCTTCCGCGATCTTCTTCTATTATGTGCCTCCTCGATTCTTCCACAATGTTCTGCTTCTAATTAATTGGCTCAAAAGTTCTAAGTCTGAAATGGATCTTCTTCAGTATTGTCTTAATTCTCGGACAGCATCTCGGTCTCTCGGCATTCTCCGTCTCGCTGTGCTAAACTAATCTAACTAAACTACCTCTATTAACCTTTCTAATGACATGTACCACCCCTACATGTTTCGAATTTATGAAACTCCTAACTCTGATTGGACAGGGAAAGGGGAGGTGATCATCACACCAAGCTAAGTTTAATATTTTTCTTGAAGCTCATTGTTCTATGTTCCCGCCCCTTAATTAACTTTTGCATGCTTTATTTCCCACCCTATTCTATTCACAAGTTAATCAATACAATGTATGCAATTTTGTGTAAAATCCTTTCCGTTCACAGGACATCATGCTGATTCCCGGGGTATGTTGCTTTTTTCTTTCGGATGACATTCAAGGCTTTGCATCGCGGCACCTGGGTTGTTACTACTGCACATGTGAAATAATCACATGGTACACAAGCTTCAGTCCCAATCGGAGGCCCAAATACGAACTAATAGAGAGGTCAAAGAAAAAGAATATTAAAATCAAAAATAAATGATTTCACTGTATACCACCTATCTCTACTCTAATCCCATTTACTTATTAAAATCTTTTGCATTAGCATTTTAGTAAACTTGCATGATTTAGTTTCAGCAAAGCATGCGCATTATCATGTGAGTTTCAAGCGGCCATTTTGAAAGCAACTGTGCAGCTGCAAAGATTTCCCTCCAAGCGATAGTACGTCATACTACATAGATGCAGTAGACGCATGAGCAATGCAGAATCCCGCATTTAGCGGCCATCTTTAGTGACCCTCGTGATTTGCTCAGAATCACAGGATGTTCATGGTCATTGCCGAGACTCGAACCCAGTTCCCCAGATTCGAGGTTGACCGCCCTAGCCATTAGGCGATCTCCCCTCCCCATTGTTTTTTTGTTAACAACTTCATGAATACTGCTCCGACCTGTGGAATTTTCAGAAGGCAAAATATATTTTTTCATCTCTTTTACCCAGTTTGAAGCATTTTCTACACCCTCTGCAGTGGCTTCTTTGAGTGAGGGGTCTCTGGCCAACAACTTCTTTTGCACCCTGGCACTATTAGTGCACCTCAATAGTTGATCTCCCACCAATGAATCAGTAAAATCTCCAAATTCATATGTGCTTGCTAATGTCTTAAGTGAGGCAATATATTTACCCACTTTTAATTGGGCTTCTGTGTCCCAGTGAAAAATGAATGTCATTCTAGAACTAGATTTATTTGTGGACTAAAATATTACTCAAGCATTTTCAAAGACATTTAAAAAAAAAAACTGAAGGCTCTCCATCGCCATCACTTAAAGGCAGTTTATCAATACTCTTGTATGGCTATGCCAATGCCTGTTGGAACATGTTAAAGGTAAGTGAAGGTCCAAAGCATTCAGCATCCTATGGCGGATTACGTCAAAAGCTCTGTTAGCTACACTGAAAAGATGCTGCACCGTTGCCGTGGCGAGAGAGAGCCTCTTGCAATGCGCGAGTGAGATGCTGTTAAATTACACTGGAAATCCCTTGTACCAGACATCTGGCGAGTTAATCAGGCATTTCACTGAAGAGATGATGCGCTGTTGCCCTGGCCAGAGACATCCTCTTGAAATGCGCGATTGAGATGCTCTTTGAAAACGCGGAAGACATAGATGGAGAGATAGACATTTCACTGAAGACATGCTGTGGTGTTGCATTTAAAGATGCTTTGACAAAGTAGCAGCGACATGCTCTTTTGTTTATTGCCTCAGAGATGTGTATTGTACCTGAGATATGTTATGTCATTGTGCTGAAGAGATGCTGTGCAACTAGGCCGAAATACTCCGACATAGACAGCTGCTTTTTGCACTGTATCATATAAATGCCCTGAAGGAAACCGATTCAGTCTAGGGGCCTAGGTACTGCATTTGAAACACGAATACCTCTGGTTCTAATGCCGTCCTCAGGACTTGACTAAAGTTTGTCTGTTTCCAGCAAGTTGCTTCATGTCCCTGTGCCAAAAACTTGAAATGTATGTGCAGTGTTAGCTTTGAACTATACAGTGTGCAACCTTTTACGTCCCAGATACAAGTCCCCGCCATTTTGTCTCAGCAAATCTTGGTGTTTGAGATATTTTTGACGTAGTAATATTCTTTGGTAAGCACACCTCTGTTTCTCAGATCTAGTTCCATGCCATATTCCCAAAACCAAAAATCCACACTTGCACGGGGAACATGTGTTACACTGCACCTGGAGATGTTTTAAATGTGCACCAGTGTGCTGTCCTGTTAATGCAGTGAGGAAATGCTCCGGCATTGCTCTTGGCTTGTCTGGGGAGATTCCACAGTTAACCTGAAGAAGCATTTTGGCATTGCTCTGGAGAGTGACGTAGCCATGAAATAAAGTGAATGTTGTGTCCACCATGTTTCGGATGCTTGGTTTTATTCACACCCTTCCATGTAAAAGGACATCCCTTTTATTTTTCATTCAACATCTACATGCTGTCATGGTATTTTCAGTTGTTTCATAAACCTTTAATTCTCCTTCCCTCAGCTCACCATTTCATTTTCAGTTTACAGGACATGGTGACAAAGTATCAGAAACGAAAGAATAAAACGCGAGGAGGCAGAAGCTCTGCCGATTTTTTTTTTTTTTTTTTTTTTTTTTTTTTTTAGGTCTCGCCTAGCGATGCAGCGCCATGCGCTGCTCGCTAGGCGAGATCTATTGTCAACTTGCTTTCGATGGGGGACAGGACATGCGCATGCGCACAAAGGACTGCAGTTGTGAACGCGTACGACAGCGTTAGATTAACTTGCAGGACAGGGGATGTGCATGTGTACGGCTGGCGCCGCATTTACGTGCCTCCTGCTTCCTTATGCAACAACTCCCAGGAGAGGAAATAGGCGCGCTTACGACTGGCTTCCTCGCTAAATAAAGACAGGAGATATGCACGCGCCAGCTTACACCGTGAGGCGTGTTTATATACCTCCTGCCCCTGTTTTATTGCTGAACAGCTGGTCTGTGTACTAGCGATGCCGGGTGCTGATTTGCGGGGTGTGGCGGGCAAGTACTGTTCCCATTTAAAATCGTCAGTCGATGCTTATGGTGCACGAGGAGGTGGGCAATTTGTGGGCTATGTCTTTGCTAGTGATGTAGGGGATAGATAGTAATGGTAATAGGGCTGGGAGTTGAGGAATCCCACCTTCCAGTCATGTTGGTTGCTTCGGTCCTCCACTCGGGGTCCCACTTGCCAGTCGCCTCTCTGCTCCCTCTCGGGGTCGATGCAGCTCCTGTCAGATACCAAACTTCCGTACCTAAAAAGGACAACAGCTGCAGGAGGGGCGCCCCGCCCCATAAAGACCTAGCCCCGCCTTAACGCTGTTGTAGCACGCCTCCTGGGGAGCCAGCGTGCCCGTCTAAGGTGTGGCCGCGACTTCCTTAATCTTATTCCTTCCCGAGAAAGTCATCTCACGAGTCACGTTGTGCTTCTGCATCCTCCGCCCAACTATACTACTGCAGGGCGTCACGCCTCCCTTTCGACGTAGCCGCGCCCCTCTCGTGCTTCCTCGAGTCTGTTCTCGACTCTCTCCTCCAAAGCCATTGGTATTTTCAGCGCCGATTTAAATGTGTTTGTCCTTGCTATAGGACCAAGTGGGCCGTAGCCATCTCTTTACAAGCAGTTATAATGATGAAGCACAATTAAACCAGTTTTTGGAAGATAAACAAGCAGCCGCAAAAGCAGTAGGTCTGACTTTCAGAAGCCTGTGATTTGTTTTTGGAAAAATGCCATAGATATTCAAAGCGAAAACGTAGTTAAAAGTGAAAATGTGGCTTGCTTATATTTGGGGAGAAAAATCAGTAAATAATGACCCATCGCAAAAAGTAAATTCAAATACCATGAAATGAAAAATGGCAAATCACCTTTTTCACTGAAGTGGGCTACTTTTTAGAGGTACGCGTGTGCGCATAAGCAAAATCCTGTAATGCCGTGAAGCGAGCCGAAGATTGCATTGTGCTACTGACACATTTCTTCTTGGTACATGGTATGGGGGTTGAAGCAAAATGTGAGTGACGCTCAAACAGACCAGCGGTGGAAGAGGACGCCTGCATATGCATTTATGAGAATTGTTTTTTATTTAAGGCTGTTTTGGAAAACATGGCTGCTATCTCTGTCTCCATTCCATTTATGTTTGCAGAGTTCTGAAAAGTACATATTCAGTCCAGCAGCAATAAGTGAAAGTACTACACACCCTTCTTATTGTACTAAGCTTTTTTTCTTGTTTTGTGAAAGTTGTGCATTCACACCGATCTGCCTGGGTATATTTTAGGTTCTCTTTTCATTTGTGGCAGGCGCTGAACTCATATCGGATTACATATTGGAGGAGACTCTTAGGACGTGGCCCCTCCGCTAGGGCGGCCGGCTTCGAAACTGGGGAACCGGGTTCGAGTCTCATCAAGGACGCGCAACATCCTGTGATTCTGGGCAAATCTTAATCTCCCCGTGACTAACAAAAACAAGCATTTGCAATGCAATAGGTCTCGCATTTACACAAGTTTGAGCTATTGACATTGCAAATAACTATGCCTTTTATATTTTGTTTTTGTTTTAAAAACATAAATAAAAGGCATTGTCATTTACAATGCCAATAGCTTTAACTCGTGTAACTGCAGAACCTATTGCATTGCAAATGCTTGTCTGATATTCTAGTGCTCCTAACTGTGATGGTGTCAGCAGAGACAGGGGTGACCTAGGGGCATGCGGCTGGGGCTACAAGCCGACTTCTACCGGCGGGAGGTATTGGAGGCCTAACTCTGCTTGCGCCGTTACAATAAGGGGACAACCACACTCAGTAACAGTTCACGTCGTCAGCCACATGCGCTGATGTCGTCGTTTATTTATACTCCCCGGCCCAGGGAGTTGAAAGTGCAACAATGTACTAAAGTGGCCGGGTGGATCACTACATCCCATCTATCCCACGGGAAACGTGTGGGCACCTTACCAACTGGGCAACCATGATAAACATCATTCAAAACTCAAGTCTAGTAGAATAAGTTCAACCGCACCTCCGTGGTCGTTGGTCTCTTCAACATAGGAAGTTTCTCAGTCTCGTGCTAGGTGTGGGGTTTCCTCGCAGTCCGTAATGTTGACTGCCCCTGGTCTCAGCTCCAGCGGCAACACCCGTCCTAAGGATCCCGCTGTTGTCTGCTACTCGCTCCCTGGGGGATCCCTCACCGGCTGCCCCGGATTCACCTCGATGTTCCCTACTCTGCTCATCCATGGTGTCTGGCTCATCTGTAGGACTTTCTTCCTCCAGCCATTCATCCGTCTCCTGGTCCCACATCTCTCCGGCCGGACCAGATACCTTTTTGAACCATGACACATTGCGGGCTATTTTCAGGGTTCCCCGCTGCGCAGTCACCATGAAACCTTTGACTTGTACCACCTTCCACAACTCCATTTTGAACGGTGTGCGGAATTTGGACCCCGGATGCCGATCCTTCACCACAACATAATCCCCTTCTTGTATTGCTAACGGCCGGGCACCCCTCTTCCAGCTGGCCCTATCGTTGTTGCGTTGTCGCCGGGCCTGGGTGTTCTCTACATTGATGGTCGCCGGGACTTGCAGTTCGCTGGTGGGAATGCAATCTCTCACCACTCTCTTCATGATCGAATCACTGGGTGCACACTTGGTTGTGCAGTGCGGCGTGTTGCGATATGCTTGGAGGAATCTGTGTAAGCAATTTTCCAAGTTGTCCTCTTGATTCATGCCGATTCTTATGGTTTTGTTTAAGGTACGCATGAATCTCTCCACATCTCCATTGGCCTTTGGCCATTGCGGGGTCACTCGGCGATGCCGGATTCCATGCCGGCTCATGTACTCCTTAAAATCTTGACTCTGAAAAGGGGGACCGTTGTCAGTCCTGATTTCCTCGGGCACTCCCAGCAGCGCAAACACGTTTTCCAATACCGGCTGCAGACAGTCAAATGATGTTGACGCGACCACTTCCACTATGGGAAATTTGGAGTACTTGTCGACCAACACCACGGTGTGTCTCCCATCGGGGAAACTGCCAAAGTCCAAGCTGACCTGCCCCACACGGCACTTCACAGGGCGCCTCCGTGATGATAGGTGCTGAGGGCGGATCCGCACCAGTTATCAGGCATTCATGACATCCCCGCACTTTTTCCTCCACCAGCCAATCCATCCCCGGGAACCACACCTTCATCCGCAGCCGCGCCTTCGTCTTCTCCACGCCCTGGTCGCCCTGGTGGGCCAGATCTATAATCCGCTTCCTAAGCGCCGCAGGAAATTCCCAATCGGGTGCCTCTCAGGATGAGCCCTTGACCAGACTCCACAGTTCGTCGCGGCATCTCCATATGCCGGCTCGGCACTCTCATTCCTCCTCTGTCAAGCTGCCTGCTCCTTGCATAAACCACTTCCATCTGTGATCTTGGAGAGTTCGTCTCACCTCCATCAGACACTCATCCTGGCCGGTTGCCTCCGCGATCTCCTCTACAGTCCCCGCTTGCTTCGGTGCCCTCGTCCACCCCGCCCTTGCTCGCGGAGCCAGGGGATGCCTCGACAAGTAGTCCACAAGATTGTTTGCACCAGGGCGATATTCCACGCTGAACTGGTAATGCTGTATCTGCACTTCCCATCACTCTATCCTGGGCGGTCCACTCCTAGCAGTACCAGAGAATAGCGGGACCAAAGGTTTATGTTCTGTCACCACGGTAAAAGTGTGTCCGCAGAGATAAATGTCAAAATGCTGGCACGCCCACCGAATGGCTAGGGCCTCCCGTTCAATTTGTGCGTATCGTGTCTCCACGGCAGTGAGCACACGGTTGGTGTACACAATGGGCACCCATTCGCCTTGTCCATCTTCTTGGAGCAGTACCGCACTCAGCCCCAAGGCACTCTTTATGTTGTCGAAAGCTCTCGCCTCCTCATCCGTCCATCTCCAGGGCAACTCCTTCTTGGTCAATCTGCGGAGTGGCTCCGACAGTGTAGCCAAATGTGGAATAATTGGCCATTCCCAAGAAACTTCTGACTTCGATTGGGTCTGGGGAATTGCTGCCGCCCGGATGGCTTCCACCTTCACAGGATCAACCTGCAGGCCCTTGGCTGAGAATCGGTACCCAAAGAATTTGATTTCATTGGCGTAGAAATCACACTTGGCGCGGTGGAGCGTCAGACCCTGCTCAGCCAGCCTCCGGAGAGTTGCTCAAAGACGTACATGGTGTCCTTCCAATGACTTTGAGAAAATGAGGATGTCGTCACTGACATTGATGACTCCCACCAGTCCAGACAAGGCTTCCCTCACGGCGTCCTGGAAGACCTCCGCTGCTGAAGATACTCCGAAACTCAGCCTTTTTAACCGGTGGAGCCCGACATGTGTTGAAAATGTTGTGATATATCTGCTCTTTTCAGCTAGGACTAACTTATGGTATCCCGAATTCAAATCCACCTTGGAAAACCACTGCGGTCCCATTGATGTAGGCCACTATTTCATCGATGGTAGGAGTGATGTGTCTTTCCCGGCGTATAGCCTTATTCGGTAACCGCATGTCCACGCACAGTCCGATTGGCTTCTGGCTGCTTGGGTTTGTGGACACCCACGGCGTCGGTCCGGGCACCTTTTCAATTACTCCATCTCTCTCCAGCCGTTCTCACTCTGCTGCAGATGGAATGGCACTCTACGATGCCGGCGCGCTATCGGTTTGACGGTTTCATCTATGTGGAGCTCCTCTTCTACTCCCATCAGGCATCCCAGCCCTCTGAAGAGCTCCGGGAATTCGTTCAGGACCACTTCCGCTTATGCTTGGTGGATGTGTCTGACAAACATCACTAACCCCAGATCTTCAGCTGTGTGACAGCTTAAGAACGACCCGGCTTCATCGCAACTGACCTAGAATCTCGTGTATGTTGTTCTCTCTCGATGTTTGACCTCTACATCAATGGCACCTTGCAGTGGGATTGGGATGTGTCCTCCATAGGTGAGTATCTTTGCCGTAGTAGGCGCCAACTGTGGGCGGGGGCATAATTCGCTGTACTGGGCTGCATCCAGTATGTTCACTGATGTCCCCGTGTCAATGAGTGTTCTTATGCAGTTATCTCCAATCCATATGTAGCACAACGGGGGTGGCCTCCTGGTAGTGTTCACTCCTCGAATGTTCGACACCACAAACAAGTTGTCCTCGTCCGCTACCGTTAGTTTCAGACACCGGCTGTCTAGTGCCTCCACCACCTGAACATTTCTGGCGCTTCTCTGGAACCTTGTTTCTCTTGGCCTGTTTGCCCCCGCTTTGGCTCCTCCTTGGCATACTATCGCAAAATGGCCGTACTTTTTGCTCTTGAGGCACTGCCGCCCCTGTGCTGGACATCCTCTTTGGAAGTGTGTCACCAATCCACAGTTCCTGCACCCCCGTTTGTTATGGCGCGCCTCCACCCCGGGGTTGGCACTCGCTCTCCTGGTGTATGTCTTCCTGATTGCGTCTATCTCTCCTCCTTGATCGGAGTCGCATACAGTGGTTGCGTGCTTCCAGACTTCTTCGCTAAGGCCACTTCCATTTCGCCTGCACAGACATCAGCCAGTTCATGCGACCACCCCAGGACCAAGATCTCGTCTAGTGTGATCCCAGGTTGTCGTAGTATCAGCTTCCACAATTCCAATGATTTGCATCCCACGATGAGTTGCGCCCTTGTCTCACTTCCGATCAATGCCAATGCAGGTGCTTGCTAGTTTTCGCAACCGTGCTAAAAACATATCAATGGACTCATCCTCCTTTTGTTTGGCCTGTCTCAATTTGAAGTGTTCAAAGTCTGGGTTGACCTGCGGGTCAAAGTGTCGGTTCAAAGCTCTCACAGCCTTTTCATAGTCGTTGCCATCTCCTGTATCAGGCAAATCTTGGAACAGGTCCTATAGCTCATCTCCCCCCCCATCAGGAGCATTGGGGACCGCTTGACGGCGTCAACTGTTTCTCTGGTAGCGACAAAATAGTTCTCCAACTGCCCCAACCACTTTCGCCACCTTGGCGCCGCGTCAGCCAACTGGCTGAACTCCGGAAGAGCCTTCTCCGCCATCCTTCCTGGCCTGTTCCCCACGTCTTGTGGCACTGCTGCCATTGCTTGAGCCACGGCTGCCGCAGCCGCTGCTTCAGGGGTTGACATTGTGTTCCCTACGCCACTGCTTCCTGTCCTCTTCCCGGGAATCTGCTCTCACCCTGACCCTTCCGGGCGTCTATAGTCGCACCTCCGGGACTCCTCTGCTCCTTCTCGACCCTCTGCTGACACTCACTGCGCTGGGTCTCCCACAGGCAACCCCAAGGCCTCCTCACAGCCTATGTCTGGTCCCCTTGTCTTCAGGCCTGTCCACATGCTGATGAAAGGACCACCCCCAGCTGCCAGGACCTGCACCTGCACTTCAGGGTGGGCCTTTGCCACACGGGCATCGTCGGCTGTTGCTCCACACGCACCGGACCAGCTGGCCCCTCACGCGCTCTTCCTTCCAGTGCTCCAGTTGCGTCCGTTCTTCAGCACGCGTGCGCGACGCCCTCCGCCAGCACTTGCGGTTCATCACCAGGCCGCATGGCTGCCACACGCACACGTGGCCTGGACTGCGCCACCCTGATCTACACATGCGGCGCCCTCCTTACCACACCAGCCGGGACACCTCGCAGCATGCGGTGGTTGCCGACTTGCAACCCTGCTGGGCCTCAACACCCGTTCCGCGCCGCCATCGACGTCACTCTTCTGCACGGTCAGCAGGCGCGGCGGCACACACTGGGCTCACATACGCCACTCGTCACCAGTGTGATGGTGTCAGCAGAGGCAGGGGGTGACCTAGAGGCATGCGGCTGGGCCTACAAGCCGACTTCTACGGGCAGGCGGTATGGTAGGCCTAACTCTGCTTGCGCCGTTACACTAAGTAGACAACCACACTCCGTAACAGTTCACGGCGTCAGCCACGTGCGCTGACGTCGTCCTTTATTTATACTCCCCGGCCCGAGCCCGGCCCAGGGAGTTGAAAGTGCAACAATGTAGTAAAGTGGCCGGGTGGCTCACTACACTAACCACAGCATGTTTTTTTTTCCCCCACAAGAGACACCTTTTAGCCAGAATCTAATTCTGCATGGTTCACTGCATGTGCCATGAGTGGGATAGTAATGTGCACGAGTATTGCCAGGAGACGACAGGACTGGGCATCAATATTTCCTTCACGATGAAAGTAATGTGCGGCGACATTACCATGAGGACGAGAGTACTGTGCATTGACATATTGACATTGCTATTATGAAAGTAATGTGCAAGGACGTTGCCATGATGATGCGAGTACTGTGCATTGACATTGCCATCATTATGAAAGTAAGGTGCATTGGCTTTGCCATAAGGATGGGAGTACTGTGCATGGACAATACAATCAGTATGAAAATACTTTTGAATTGCATTGCTATTGAAGGAAATGTGTGTGGATACTGCAGTCGATATGAAGGAAATGTATGGGGACATTGCTATCGATGTGAAAAAAATGTGCATGAACATTGCTGTCAGCCCAAAAGAAATGTGCACAGGCTTTGCTATTATAAGTAAAACGTGCTTGAAACCAGATGTCAGTTTGGAAGAAATGCACGGGCATGTCTATCAATGTGAAGGGATTTTCCATGGACATTCAGTGTGATGTGTACATATTTTGCTATCTGGGTGAAAGATGTGCATAGACGTTGCTGTAAGTGAAGCATGCTATCCTTGTGAATGAAATATGAATGTACTCTGTCAAACATATGAAGGCAAACTGTATGGGTATTGTAATTGGTTTGAATTAACTGTACACGAACATTGCGGTCAGTCTGAAATGCATGTAAGGATGTTGCCGTTAGTATGAATGAGTATTTCGGCATTGTAATCACTATGGACGAATAGTGCAGGGACATTGGGATTACTACGAATAGAAATCATTGACATGTCTGTCTCTGTGAGAGAAATGTGCTTAGTTATTACCATCAATATGAAAGAAATATGCTTGGAAATTGTCATAAATTTCATTGGATTGCACACATACGTGTGAAATCAGATTGGATTTGAAAGTGTGAAAAAATGTTAGTTGGTAGAAACATACAGAATTTTTTTTTTCTCACAGCTAGCATTAAAAAAGTGAAAGAAATGTTAAGTTATAGTGGATTTATACCGGGCTCAAATACTCAAGAGTGTCCTGGCGCGCAGTTACCGTGGCCTAATGAAGTAAAGAGTTAAATCGACTGATTAAAAAGAAAGGTTTTAAGTTGTTTTTTAAAAAGTCTGAAGTCCTGAATATACCGTAATTCCAAGGGAAGGGAGTTCCAAGCAATAGCAGCTTTAACGGAGAGGGACTGACCGCCCTTCCGCATCCTGAGGAAGGGGGGGTGGTCGCCATCCGTCTTTGGGTGGCTGAGCGCAATGATCTACAGGGGACATAGAAAGCAAAACGATTCCTGATATACATTGGTCCAAGGCCATGCAGGGCTCTATGGGCCAAAGTGAGAGCTTTAAATTGCACTCTATGGGCCACAGGAAGCCAATGCAGATCTCGTAAATGCTGTCTTGCGCTTGATCTTCCTGAGATGTTAAACAGAAGTATAGTCGCGGCGTTCTGTATGGTCTGCAGTTTTTTTATCAGATATCCTAGGATGCCAATGTACAAGGTATTGGCATAATCAATGCGGGAGAGAATGAGAGCGCGGGCGACCATTTCCTTGCCTGGCCTTGGAAGCAAAGGGAAGAACCTTCTTAATGATTTAAGAGTGCCAAAGCAAACTCCAGTGAGTTTCTTGATTTGCACCGAAAACCGAAGGTCATCTCCAAAACAGACGCCTAAATTCTTTGCAGGAACGCCCTCTGAATTAGGTCGGGGGAAGTCGGGTGGCCACAAGGTTACTCTAAAAGCAGGCGGAAACTGACCATACAGAAGGACCTCCGACTTGTCCTCGTTGCACTTCAGTTGGGCATGTGCAAGCCACTGAAACACAGACGAGAGACATTTCTGGGCAATTTCTGTCGACAAGTTGGAGTCCTTCCAGGTAAATAAGAGCTGGGTGTCATCGGCACAAGCTATTATTTTTGCTCCCAGCTCCTCTGCCAGAAAAATCAGAGGATTCAGATAGATATTAAAGAGCAAGGGGCTCAAAGTAGAACCCTGTGGGACTCCAGTAGACATTTTACTGGCAGCCGATGAAAAAGGTTGCATCCAGATCTGCTGAGTGCGATCTTCCAAGAAGGATTTCATCCAATCCCAGGCAAGGCCCACGATGCCAATGTCTGAGAGTCGAGTGAGAAGTAATTGATGGGGCACCGTATCAAAGGCGGCAGAGAAGTCAAGCAAAATCAAGGCCGCCCGCGTCCAGGCATTCCTTAATTGCCTCGGCCATTTCTACCAGTGCGGTCTCGGTGCTATATGACGCCCTGAAACCGGCTTGTGCCGGGTGGAGAGCACTGGGTGCTTCAACATAGGCTTCAAGCTGACGAAAAACCACCTTTTCACACACCTTAGTCAGTGCCAGGAGGAGAGAAATGGGACGATAACTGGCGAGTTTGAACGGATATAAAGAGTTTTTTTTTTAAGTGGCAGAAGCTTTGCCTGTTTCCAGTTCAGAGGTACAGTAGCAGTCTGTAGGGATAGATTGATGATCATGTTTACCTCTGGATAAACCACCTTAGCAACCCCCGCCAGAACTCTAGCTGGACATGGGTCAGTCGGGGAACCCGACTTAAGTGATTTGAGTATGGCCAATGTATCAGACCCAGCTATGGGCAAAAACTTCATAAATGAGGAAGCCGATGGGTGGGTGCTGAGGGGGCAAAGGAGAGGAATCCCTCGGCACCTGGGAGCCCGTCCCCAGGCTATCTTGAATGTTCTGTATTTTATCAATAAAAAAAGACCGCTCCTCACACCATTGCGATGACACTGGAAGGGCCGGTTGTTCAGCGCAGGGTGCCAAAAAGCTTCTATAAATGGAGAAAATCTCCTTACTATTGTTATTGGCCTCGGCAATCTGCTCCGCATAAACACAACTTTTCGCCTCCCTAATGGCTGCATAGTACTCTCTCTGGGCTTTGCAAAGAGCAATTTTGGCCAAGGGACAATACTCCCAATGCCAATGTCATTCCAGTTTTTAACATCCCAATTTAAGCTCTCTAAGAATGCCCGAATACCAAGGTTGAGGTGGAGTCAGTCTCGATCGCCTATTGGAAAGGAGTTTAGAAGCGAAGCCAACCCCTTGACTGATCCAGGTGGCAAAATTATCTACCGCTCCTTCAAGATCGTAGGCGACCAACGGACGTGAAAGTAGAAGGGTCTTAGATAGGGCTGGGATATCGATCTTCGGTACCGGCTTGCTTTGGGTCGAGGCTATAGAGGAGGGAGACTTCCCTATAGTCCAGGAAAACCGGACCAAATAGTGATCTGACCAAGTGACCTGAAGGGGGTCGAAAACGAACAAGGCAAAGTTGGAACACACCAAGTCGATCGTATGTCCTCCTTTGTGAGAGGGAGACTTAATCCACTGGGTCAATTGTGCCAGATCAAACCAATCCATTAATTCCCTGGAGTCCGAAGCCTCTGGGCAATCTAAGTGGATGTTGAAGTCGCCCAAAAGGAGGAAATTAGAAAAGCGAAGGGCGCGGGGGATAATAACATCATCCAGGGCTTTCAGAAATGCTCCGGGAGGGCCAGGGGGACGGTACACCAGAGTGCCACCCAGTGTATAATGCGGCGAAATGACAATGGTGAAGTCAAGAGCCTCCCCCTCCACTAGCCCCGCAGATACCTCGCTAGAGAAGGCCCAAGAGTCCCAGAACACCACTGCAATCGCGCCCCCTCTCCCAGTTTTGCGATCCACTCTTGCAATTTTGTAGCCAGAGGGGATGGCCAGCTCAACCACAGGGGCGCAGGACTCATTGAGCCAAGTTTCACTTGTAAATAGGACATCTAAGTGTTCATCAGAGAGAAGCCCATAAATATCAAGGGCATGTTTGACCATTGAACGGAAGTTAATAAGCGCAGCCTGAATCCTGTTCTCCCGCTCCATTCGCGGAGCAGGGGCTATCTGCTTGGTTTGGAAACAGAATTGGCATGTGGGACACGTCCTAGAAAGACTATGAAGGACTGCCCACTGAATTCCCCCCCCCCCCCTTGCACTTAGCATTATCAAGCGCCAGAAGTTCCTTACAACTAAAGGACCTCCGACCACCCTGCTCCTCAAACATTTAACGGGCAGCGTGGCTGGCGCAGGACGCGGACGGGCGCAGACGGGTTTGCCTTAAGCGCGCCTTTGGCGCGCTCGCGCCAGCCTCATAATTTATACTATGACCGCGCTAACAGGGAATCCGGTGTGAGAGCTGGCAAAGCCTAGTCTGCTCACCCGGACTCAACCCAAGATGGCGGTTCGGCACCACGGAGTGTGAAGCAGCTTCCGGGAACCGATCTCAAGCCCACCAGGTAAAGTGCAATTTACAAACTCTTCTAAGAACAGATCACAACAAATTTAATAGCAGTTTTAAGAGATAGCAGTTTTTAAAATACAGAGCTTGTGCAAACTAGGGCAGAAAATCTGTGCAAAATAGCGAGGACTTCAATGTAGACACAAATAACTAACCATATTAAGCTAATCTCCCGGCTCACGCCTCAGGAGAGGTAACCTTGTTAATTGCTAGCAGTGTGAAAGCAATTAACTTAATAATTCCCATACAATTAAACGATATATTAGGCAGCGTGTGAAATCAGTCTGGCGTTGAAAGTGTGAAAGAAATGTTAGTTGGTAGAAACATCCGAATGGAAAAAATGTTCACAGATAACATTAAAAACGTGAAGAATTGTGCTTGTTAATTGGTAACAGTGTGAAAGCCAAATACTTATGTACATTTCTATCACACTAATGGAAATTAATAAGTGTTGCCATGGCTTGAAAGAAACCTGCTTTGGTATTGCGATCTCTAATTTAAGCAAGCGCGGCCACGAAAGTGAAACCAACCATGATACAGAACAGGTGGCACCCTGCGCGCCCCTGCTCGCTCCCGCAAGCTGCAGGCCGCCACACGCACGAGTGAAGGTCTGGAGCGATTGTAAGAGGCCATCTCCTAGAGCAGCGCATGCACGTTTCGCTAGGCGAGCCCTAACGAGGGGCCAAACTGCTGTTTAAAGATGGCGTCTACGTAGGATGCATGCACGTGATGAGAGGCCACTTTCGGGTTAACATGCGCAGTGACTGTATACAGCTTCCCTAGGTTTCTTGCGTTCCTCACCTCCGTCACCACTTGGTAACAGCACGCTCCTGCAGATCAGATGCTCGAGCTAAAGCAAACGTTAAAGTGAGTCGTCTTTAAAAAGAAACATTGCAGAAAGCAGCAATTGATTTATAATTATCAAAGTACTTACAAGCTGGAACAATATTAGCGAGAGCACCACAATCCAGCGGGTAATTAAAGTGGACTTTCAGACCGTTCCACAATCCATGCAATAAATCAAAACTCTCGTTGTAGCACTTCTTCAGACTGTTCTAAAAGTGGAATTGGGGATGTGGTTTGTCCCCAATCCAGCTTACTTGTCGCCAGTGTTAAAACAAGGCGTCTTGTACGTTTTCTTGTTCTTTATTAGATCTTCAGTATACACCACCAACAGTGCAGCTTGGCTGTCCAGCTCCCAGTCTCCAACTGTCCATACAAGTTGCCATGGAGACTGTGAGCATTCCTGGTGTGAGCTGTCTATTCTAGACATGAGCCACTAGGAGCATTTGAAGAGATATGCATACCAATTACAACAGAGAACAATTAGATCTTGAGAAGCCAGACAAATAGCCTAAATGTGACAAAAATACCCCTATAATGTATCCCTATAGGACATGAATAGATGATTGAAAGATCCTCCCAGGTGTGTCCAGGTAAGCCAATCGAGCTTTGCAATTACAATTGGAATATGTACCACTCTTCAGTCACCTGAAAACAATAGCACAAGCCAGGTAGCTGCAGTCTTAAGGGCATGGTAGCAATTTTAAAGCTTCATTATTAATCCACATTTGTGAGGTCAGTGCAGTTTCTCATCAGATTTTGGTGCGAAGTTCAAGAGAATAATGTCCCAGTTTGTGGTGGCTAAGGTCATGCCCTTCCTTGTACTTTTCAACCTTTGTGTTTCATTTTCAGCTGTTGCCCATTCCAGATAGCTATGCATTCCATACAGTGATGCAGGGCATTCCAATGTGTTGCCAGTCCATTGCTACCATTTCTTTTATATATCAGGAGTCATGGTCTACAAATTTACAATTACATTTCCCTGTTTTGAGTGTGGGCATCATTCCTAACAGACTTAAGAATGATAAAACTGATGGCTTCCAGTCAGGGCTGGCAGTTGGGCAGCAATCTCTATCCAGAAATATGTGAGCTGGGAACACTCCCACAATAAGATAAGTCTGTTTCTGGACGTCTAGACATGGGGTAAGTATACAAAATGCTGTGAAGAATTTTGAAGAGGGGTGGGGAGCTAGGTATATATTATGTATGCAATTGAATTATTAAAATTTGAACATAGAGCTTGTTGCGATCTTGGCTGTGTATTGTAAAGCTTCCAGTCATTCCTGCTCCAATAATTGTACATGCTGGGCCACATCCAACCTGGTTTTCAGCTTGTGTAGTTTGTGCCTGACCGATTCCCTGATTGAGCGGTACAGGTTTCTTTCCTAACCCCTCCTGGGACAGACAGTGAATGGATTACCCTGGTGGTAAGTTTAGTTGCTTTTAATCCCCTGGTCAAGTTGCCTGCCCTAATTAATGATGTGTGTGTGAGTATTGTCCCACCTGGATCCCGAACTGCTCTCTGGTCACACAGCAATCCTGGGCCATATATGTCACCTATTCCTTTTACTCCCTCTGCAACCCAGATTGAGGTCTGTTCCAAAATGACTATTTCTCTAAACGTAACAGTGCACTTTACGGGCATTTCAGGAGAATAATCTACACCCTGTCCAGTTCTTACAAAGTACCTTCTACATCATTTAAATCAATGAGGACATTGTTCCATGTTGGCGGTGAAACAAAAATGGCGATCACCTGCTCAACAAAAAAAAAAAGGGGGGGGGGGAGAAAGAAAGAGTGTAGAGGAGGGAGGGAGGTAGAGGGGAGGTGAAAAGAGGCAGAGAGAAATTTCCCCAGTGTCAAGGATCCAATCCCGAAGGGGAGGACTCAATGTAGCCTCTTGTTGGCCCTCACACACCCCGAAGGATGTCTTGCTTCATCATCGGGCTTGTTATTGCTCCTCGTCGGGCCGGCGCTGCAATACCCGACGGTCCCCCGAAGGGTCTCTTTATCGGAGGTCTTTTAAAGAGAAAAGCCGTAAGGTGAGTGGGCTTAAAAAATAATGGTAGTGGATCCAGGAGGTAGGTGATTGCGTGCGTGCAGAGTGTGTTAATAAAAATGCCTAGGGGTGGCCAAAAAGTACTACTTTAATGTTGTGGGCCCCCTGGCAGAGTAAAAAAGACCAATAGGTCACGGGGTCACTAATAAGCGCAAGGTGCTAGTGTGACTTATAAAAAGGTCGCCATGTTTCACGCCTAGATAGCCCGGGAGGGTCAGTGGCGTTTCTTCAGGACCTAACTTAGTGGGGGGATGTGCACGGTGAGGACGGGGGTTCCAGTGGTAGAAAAGGTAACCTGCGTCTATGAAAGGTAAAGAGAGGTACGGAACTGCGGGGTACAGTGACCTATTCAGCAGATTAGAGAAAGCGTACCAAGCTAGTGTAACCTAAAAGGGGAAATAAACGGGGGCGGGGGGGGGGGGAAAGGAAACGAGGGAAAGGGGTGACAGACACACATGGATGTTTTTAGACAGATCTGGTACAAATATAAACACCACTTAATCGAGAGAACACAGCAAAAAACTGACCGTGCCCCCGATTGCCATCCAAATCGTAAGTGTGCAGTCACACCCATGGTTGTGTACAGAGAGACATACACAGATACCGTGATAGCGGTATAACATTAGTGCCAGGCACACCCATCTTAACGGAAGGTGATCTAACGCCCGAACGTAGAGGGGCGGTGTTAGAGGTCAAAAGTCACGTAAACTCGGTCAATATCAATGCCAAACCATGAATGACGTTACGAGGGGGCAGTCTGTGCACCTAGAGAGAAATAATAATAGTAATAATGATTCGGGGGTGAACCTTAGCGTATGCATTCCACAAAGCAAAGATAGAGCCCCACTCTGCTCGTGGGTGGAGGGCATTGGTTAGACAGAAAGCACAGAGCACACGTGGAAACTCGGTTCGTCTCACAGAAGTGAGTATAATAAAGTTGGCATTCAAAATATCATACGAGACTCACACACATGTATACCAAGCTCCTTACCCTCGTAAATGTAAGCGAGGGCTTCCTAGGTGTTGCCGTGGCTGCCTGCGCCCTATTTGCTAGAAAGACAAAGCATAGGTAGATTGATGCTGGGGCCCCTAAGCAAGGGCGAGCTGCGTATTGGGATCGTGGAACGACTCCCAAGCGGAGCCTGCGTTGTTGAGTACTTACGGTTGCGTCGGGGGCCGGCTCATTCAGCACCTACCCTCTGCCAGCGGCTGCCTGTAGATAGTCCTGGTAGTATTCAGGGTTCCATTTAAAGCCGTTAAAGGAGGCGTGTCCCACTTCCTGTTCTGGAGGAGCGAGTCGGGGCGCTGTGAGTGATGGATCTAGCGCATGCGTGGGTGACTGTGTCTTGATAGGCGCGCATGCTCTGACGGAGCAACAGGCGGTGTGCGTACTGAGTTAACCTCGGTGCCCTTCTAAGAGGTGGCGTGCATGCTCAAAACGGAACCAAAGACGGTGTGCGCATGCGTTCTGACTGTACTCGGTGCCCTTCTAGGAAGTTGACTACGCTCATGTGACTAATGGGGCTAGTGAATCCTGGTGGTGCCTCATTGTCTGGCATAGTATTACGGAGTGGCGTGCCCACCACAACTGAACCGGACGTGTCCGAGTATGAAGTGTTCGGTATTGTCTGGATGCCCCTTCATAAAGTGGTCAATGTTTCAAGGGGCATCAGAGGAGAGCCAGAGGACCCAGACCAGGGGGATGTCCCTTTATCAATAGCCAAAGGGCCAACGTTAAGTCACAAGTGTACAGATATGTGCCCAATGGAGGGATGGTGTATGTAAGGGGCTGATTAGAGTTCCACCCAGGGTATCTCATCATTGAGTCCTTTCGTGTCAGTGTGAAGACGGAACACCCAGCGTTGTTCTTGACGTAAGAGAGCCTGGGCATTTCAGAGAGGTCTGGATTCTAGTATGGTCCAAGACAGTTGTTCATAGTTATGCCCAAGTTCAAGGAAATGGTTAGTGAGCTTGGTGGCTGTTCGTCCCCGTCGGATGGTGCTCTTATGCTCGCTTATACGTATTTTGATGGGACGTGAGGTCATGCCGACATACCTGAGACCACATGGGCATGTGATAAGGTAGACGCAGTTCTTGGTATTACAATTAGAATGTCCACGTTGTTCCCAGATGAAGTTCTCCAGGGTAAGTTGTTTGCTGTGGGTTGTGGTGGAGCAGGCGTGGCAGTTCCCACATGGGTAGTGGCCTGTCACAGGGGGTAGGTTCCACAGTGTGGTGTTAGGTGGGTCCGGTTTGCATTGTAATAGTCGCGTGTTGACCAGTCTGTCACGAAGGTTAGAGGTTCTTTTGAATGCGAATCGTGGTTGTTCTAATTCCAGTGTGTCGGTATTCAAAATCTTCCAATTCCGTTTTATGATTTGTTTAATCCTGTTGGACCGGGGTGTGAAAGTGGTGACACATGTAATGGACTTGCTGGGTGCCTTGATTCTAGTTTCCAGTAATGTCTCCCTGTGGTTGTTACGGGCTCTTTTTCTTGCGTGTCTGACAACCCTCTTGGGGTAGTGTCTATCCAAGAGGTTTTTTTCAAGGTGGTTTGCTTCAGTCTCATAGTCCTGACTAGTTGTGCAGTTGCGTCGTATACGCAAAAATTGGCCGTACGGTAGATTCTCCCGAAGGGCCTTGGGATGGTGGCTGTTAAAATCAAGGAGGCTGTTACAGTCCGTGGGTTTCTTGTGTAGTGTCGTCCTCAGGGTGCCATCCTCTAGAATGATCTCGAGATCCAGGAAAGGGATAGAGGTTTCGCTCATAGTACCTGTGAATCGGAGGTGGGGGTTCAATCCGTTAGCCCATTCCAAGAAGGTCTCACAGGACGATCATAGTGCCCTTCCAGAAGACCAAAATGTCATCTATGTACCGCTTCCATGTAACGATGTTGTCCTTGTATGGGTTTGTGTCTGAGAAGACATAGCTGCTCTCAAAAGAGGCCATGTACAGACCAGCCAGACTCGGCGCGAAGGTACTACCCATGCTGGTACCTTGTACCTGATGGAAGATGGAAGTTTGGTACATAAAGAAATTTTCTTTCAGGGCTAGTGCGATCAGGTCCATGATAAAGGCCACTGGTGTGTTAGTTAGGGGTTCCGCCCTCTGGAGTAGATCGTTGACAACCTCGATGGTGGCGTCTTGAGGGATGTTGGTATACAACGCTTCTACATCCATGGTCAGGAGTAGGTCAATAGGTTCCGTGTTCTCTTTGTTGATGGTTTCTATTAGGTTGAGGACGTCCCGTGTGTCCTTGAGATACGCGGTGGTGTTCTGAACCAGTGGACTGAGGAAGTAGTCACTGAATTGGCTCAGTGGTTCCAGGAGGGAGTTGATCCCCGAGACAATGGGTCTTCCTGGAGGGGGGATAACCCCCTTGTGTATTTTGGGGAGGATGTAGAAGTATGGTGTCTTGGGGTCATTGTTGATCAGGAAGGCCGCTTCATGGGGGGAGATCCACCCCTCCATGCTGGCCTCATTGACCAATATCTTGATCCTTTTAGACAAATCATCTGTTGGGTCTTTGTTCAATTTGCGGTAATATTTAGTGTTCCTGAGTTGTTTCTCACATTCAGCTTCGTAGTCGGTGATATCCAGGAGGACAGTGGCACCCCCTTTATCCGCAGGCTTTATGATGATCGTTTCATCTCCTCTGAGTGACTCCAGCGTGTTTTGTTTCGAAGGTTGTTGTATGGTGATCTTTGTGTAAGTCGAGTCGTCTCTTTGAGTACGGCCTTCTCGAAAGTAAGGACCTCAGGTGGAACCATTGCGGTGGTGGGTGTAAATTTGGATGGGGGTCTAAGTCCAGAATCATCTCTGTCATGGGGAGGTTTCCCCTGAAAAAATGCCTGTAATCGAATTTTTCTGAATAGTTGGTGTAGTTCCTGATTCATCCTGAAGTCATCCTCCTTAGGGGTAGGAACAAAACCAAGGCCTAGTTCACGGGTCGTGGTTTCGTCTCCATTCAGCTGTTTCTTGGAAAGGTTGACGATCAGGGTCTTTGATTTGTCATGCTCCTGGTTTGTCTCTGCTGTTGTTGTTGTTGGAGTTGTCCGGCGTCCTGCCATTGTACCTGCTTCTGACCTCTTCTTCTCCCTCTGCCTCGCCCCCTGCCTCTGTACTGAAAAGGAGGTGGTGGGTTTGGGAAGAATGGTTGAGGGTAGCCGGGCTGTATGTATCCTGGTTGTGGTCCATTAAATGCAGGGTACCACATTGGGCCTTGAGGTGGATAAGAGGGATGGTGGAAGCCATAAGGGTTGGGTGGCATATGTTGGGGTGGGGGGAGGAGTCCCGGTTGTTTCATAGCTCTCCCCCAGCTCCTGTCACTCGGGATGCTGTAGGATGAATGTCCTGAGTGATTAGATGATGTTGAGCCGTCTTCAGAGAGGGCATCATTATCTGTGGTTTGATAGTCATCCTTGATATAGGGGTAAACTTTTTCTCTGTCAAATTTTTTGACATCCTTCTGGAGTTTTGTGATCTTTTGTTGTAACAGGTAGTCACGGTGTTCATTCATCTCGCTATTGGTCTCAGCGAGACGTGTTTTGAAGGATGATATGTTGATGCCTGTTTTCAAGCCATCTTCAGAGATTTTGATTTTGATGATCAGGGCTTCTGATAGGCGTTTGGCTGTACTGATGACCAGTATTAGCCAATCACGAGTGCACTTCCAAGCAATCTGGCTCCATTCCTTTTTGAATACCGGATCATCTAAAAAGATGCGAGGAGCTGTCCGTACTATAAGGCCATTGGGGGCCGCATTGGCCCTGAGATATTCGGTCATTATCTGGCCGTGGAGTGTGACCTTGACCAGTGTTTTCTTAAGGGTGGTCAGTGAATTCCAGTCTCCTTGGGAGCTGGAACATGCCATGTTCCCGTCCATGTCAAGTATAGATGGTGTTCTAAGGATTTCAGAGACCATGTCTTCGCCGAATGCGAGAACCAAGGTATCCCCCATGTTGGGTGTCGTCATGTTCACAGATGTGTGGTGTCGGGCCGAAAAAGAGAGAATGAGAAGGGGAAGAAGGAGATAAAAAGGTCCCTCGGCTGCGCCGCCGTGCTAATACTGAATCAAAAGGGAAGAGGGGGACCAGGAGCTGGTTGTGGTCCAATGTCCGTGCTCCACCAATGACAATTAAATCAATGAGGACATTGTTCCATGTTGGCGGTGAAACAAAAATGGCGATCACCTGCTCAACAAAAAAAGGGGGGGCGAGAAAGAAAGAGTGTAGAGGAGGGAGGGAGGGAGGTAGAGGGGAGGTGAAAAGAGGCAGAGAGAAATTTCCCCAGTGTCAAGGATCCAATCCCGAAGGGGAGGACTCAATGTAGCCTCTTGTTGGCCCTCACACACCCCGAAGGATGTCTTGCTTCATCATCGGGCTTGTTATTGCTCCTCGTCGGGCCGGCGCTGCAATGCCCGACGGTCCCCCGAAGGGTCTCTTTATCGGAGGTCTTTTAAAGAGAAAAGCCGTAAGGTGAGTGCGGGTGTGTGGGCTTAAAAAATAATGAAAGTGGATCCAGGAGGTAGGTGATTGCGTGCGTGCAGAGTGTGTTAATAAAAATGCCTAGGGGTGGCCAAAAAGTACTACTTTAATGTTGTGGGGCCCCTGGCAGAGTAAAAAAGACCAATAGGTCACGGGGTCACTAATAAGCGCAAGGTGCTAGTGTGACTTATAAAAGGGTCGACATGTTTCACGCCTAGATAGCCCGGGAGGGTCAGTGGCGTATCTTCAGGACCTAACTTAGTGGGGGGATGTGCACGGTGAGGACGGGGGTTCCAGTGGTAGAAAAGGTAACCTGCGTCTATGAAAGGTAAAGAGAGGTACGGAACTGCGGGGTACAGTGACCTATTCAGCAGATATAGAGAAAGCGTACCAAGCTAGTGTAACCTAAAAGGGGAAATAAACGGGGGGGGGGGGGGAGGAAAGGAAACGAGGGAAAGGGGTGACAGACACACATGGATGTTTTTAGACAGATCTGGTACAAATATAAACACCACTTAATTGAGAGAACACAGCAAAAAACTGACCGTGCCCCCGATTGCCATCCAAATCGTAAGTGTGCAGTCACACCCATGGTTGTGTACAGAGAGACATACACAGATACCGTGATAGCAGTATAACATTAGTGCCAGGCACACACATCTTAACGGAAGGTGATATAATGCCCGAACGTAGAGGGGCGGTGTTAGAGGTCAAAAGTCACGTAAACTCGGTCAATATCAATGCCAAACAATGAATGACGTTACGAGGGGGCAGTCTGTGCACCTAGAGAGAAATAATAATAGTAATAATGATTCAGGGGTGAACCTTAGCGTATGCATTCCACAAAGCAAAGATAGAGCCCCACTCTGCTCGTGGGTGGAGGGCATTGGTTAGACAGAAAGCACAGAGCACACGTGGAAACTCGGTTCGTCTCACAGAAGTGAGTATAATAAAGTTGGCATTCAAAATATCATACGAGACTCACACACATGTATACCAAGCTCCTTACCCTCGTAAATGTAAGCGAGGGCTTCCTAGGTGTTGCCGTGGCTGCCTGCGCCCTATTTGCTAGAAAGACAAAGCATAGGTAGATTGATGCTGGGGCCCCTAAGCAAGGGCGAGCTGCGTATTGGGATCGTGGAACGACTCCCAAGCGGACCCTGCGTTGTTGAGTACTTACGGTTGCGTCCGGGGGCCGGCTCATTCAGCACCTACCCTCTGCCAGCGGCTGCCTGTAGATAGTCCTGGTAGTATTCAGGGTTCCATTTAAAGCCGTTAAAGGAGGCGTGTCCCACTTCCTGTTCTGGAGGAGCGAATCGGGTCGCTGTGAGTGATGGATCTAGCGCATGCGTGGGTGACTGTGTCTTGATAGGCGCGCATGCTCTGATGGAGCAACAGGCGGTGTGTGCGTGCGTACTGAGTTAACCTCGGTGCCCTTCTAGGAGGTGGCGTGCATGCTCAAAACGGAACCAAAGACGGTGTGCGCATGCGTTCTGACTGTACTCGGTGCCCTTCTAGAAAGTTGACTACGCTCATGTGACTAATGGGGCTAGTGAATCCTGGTGGTGCCTCGTTGTCTGGCATAGAATTACGGAGTGGCGTGCCCACCCCAACTGAACCGGACGTGTCCGAGTATGAAGTGTTCGGTATCGTCTGGATGCCCCTTCATAAAGTGGTCAATGTTTCAAGGGGCATCAGAGGAGAGCCAGAGGACCCAGACCAGGGGGATGTCCCTTAATCAATAGCCAAAGGGCCAACGTTAAGTCACAAGTGTACAGATATGTGCCCAATGGAGGGATGGTGTATGTAAGGGGCTGATTAGAGTTCCACCCAGGGTATCTCATCATTGAGTCCTTTCGTGTCAGTGTGAAGACGGAACACCCAGCGTTGTTCTTGACGTAAGAGAGTCTGGGCATTCCAGAGGTCTGGATTCTAGTATGGTCCAAGACAGTTGTTCACAGTTATGCCCAAGTTCAAGGAAATGGTTAGTGAGCTTGGTGGCTGTTCGTCCCCGTCGGATGGTGCTCTTATGCTCGCTTACATGTATTTTGATGGGACGTGAGGTCATGCCGACATACCTGAGACCACATGGGCATGTGATAAGGTAGTCGCAGTTCTTGGTATTACAATTAGAATGTCCACGTTGTTCCCAGATGAAGTTCTCCAGGGTAAGTTGTTTGCTGTGGGTTGTGGTGGAGCAGGCATGGCAGTTCCCACATGGGTAGTGGCCTGTCACAGGGGGTAGGTTCCACAGTGTGGTGTTAGGTGGGTCCGGTTTGCATTGTAATGGTCGCGTGTTGACCAGTCTGTCACGAAGGTTAGAGGTTCTTTTGAATGCGAATCGTGGTTGTTCCAATTCCAGTGTGTCGGTATTCAAAATCTTCCAATTCCGTTTTATGATTTGTTTAATCCTGTTGGACCGGGGTGTGAAAGTGGTGACACATGTAATGGACTCGCTGGGTGCCTTGATTCTAGTTTCCAGTAATGTCTCCCTGTGGTACATCATTGCCTTGCCATATGAAGCCAAGTAGGGCAAGAAGAGTCAGGAACAGAAACCTAAATATTGCTTCAGCAACTGTATGAGCACCTAATGCTCTGCATACTGCCCCCAGATTGTTATCAAGCCACCAGGCATGTAATAAGCCTCGAAATCTGCAGCATTAAGAGCACTTCGATAGACTATTTCAATTGCTCTGCGTCTACAGGACCCCACATCAAGACTACCAGCACAATATTAAGATTCTTAACAATGCCCTTTTTTCTGAATCAAACAAATGTTGACAAATAGGTAGAAGAACGATAGCAGAAGTGGCATGTTGGAGGGGCTATCCTGCCTACTATGGATAAAGGGAATTGTCTCGAAAAAGAAATCAAAAAGCTGGTTGATATCCGGGTCCTAGTGATATTACTGCTATCCTGTCTTCAGACTAGTTTTAAACCTATACATCTGGAGTTACTCTATTACCGCTCCTCCTCTAAATCTAGCAGCTTCTATCTCCTGCGCATTCAAAGTGCAGATAGGAAAGAAGCACGATTTACTTCTGTTCCATCCGTTCTCAGACATGGCCTCCAAATTATACAGTTGGTCTATTATTGGTTTCAAGCCCATTCGTACTTCTCCTAAACACACACAAAGGGCGCGATTCCGATCTCGCTAGGAAAGCATTCCATACGACTCGGATCAGAGGGCTTTCCAAGCGAATTGCGCTGTGTGAGTCCGACCGAACGAGTACGATGTAGCCGTATGCTGACAGACTCGGTTCGCTCCGACTCCTATTGAACTCTTATGGAAGCCTGTGTACCGACACATACACAGGCTCCCATAGCAAAAAGGGGTGGGTGGGGAAAAGCGTACACCCTGTGCCGGGCACCCCATGTTGCACGCCACACTGTGCATGCTTGGATCTGGGGTACCCATGCGCACCCCCCCCCCAAACCAATTCAAAGCGCTCCGGTTGAAGGGGAGCCCCCGAAGTCCGATTCTGAGACAGTCATTTCGTCTCGCTGAGGTCAACGTGATACAGCTGACTGAATCGTGCATCGTACTCGCTCGGTCGGAATCCGGCTCCATTGCGCAGCATGATTCGTCTGCGAACTAGTCGGTCAGACAGGATTGGGTTCCGGAAACAATTCGGTCGACGCGGACTAGATCTTCGCATCGTACTTGGTCATTTAGGGCGGGTGATGACTCGGTCGGAAACATAGGCTCAGAATCGGATTCGCACGTTCCGTGACCCGGAGGCCTTCCTAACAAGATCATTATCGGGCCCAAAATGTCTTCTGCTTGCTTAGTGTGAGAACAATAACAATAGTACTCTCATGCATTCCCTTTAACTGCCTCGCTTTTTCTGCTTGTGGCTCTATTGCCAACTCGAACAGTAATGGAGAAGAGCGATAACCCTGTCGTGCACTGCTGCGCATTGGCCGGGCCACAGGATAAGATTTCAGGATTTAAATCCAGGCCATAAGCATGTCTCCAAATGCTTTTCTCTTTATGTACTTGCACTCGGGTCAATGTAGTGCCCAATCATACACCAGCCACCTCTTATATTGAACATCCACCTCACATGTGAAAAGTACCTGGAATGTCCGGCTGAAGTCCTGGTATGAGATTCCCTCTAAAGTGGCTTGTGAGCTACAGGTAGTTCTCCAGCTACCTGTGAGCAGCTCTCCTGTGTGCAGACCAGCCTATTAAATTAGAAGCTTTTGTTTGGTTGAATTAGTATATGTATACCAACATTTAAAAGTATGTGTCTAATCTAAAAATGTGTGTATTTTCAGAACACCTAATTTCCAACATATTTTTAATGCTGATATTTGAAAAATAAATCTTGCAACCTTGGGAGACATCACTAATATTATAACCTTGGCGCCAGGGGGCATTGTAGCTGTAGCTGTTATGTATTTCCCTTGTAGAGGCATTCCAATTTTGACTTACCCTATTGTTACATTACTTATGGCAAACCTGCCCTGAGATGATCACGGGTGTTAATCTGCATGGGTGGCAACTAATGTAATCGTGTCTGATGTGTAAACCACCAATAATATTAGTATCTCTGGATGCTTTTCATTGAAGATAAGTAGCTCTTGTTAAAAGTAAAAGTTAAAAAACTCTGCTCTAGGGATATTATTTTTAGTTAGATTGTTACAGTTAGACTCATCCGTACACTTTTCATAGACTCACACAGTGCACCTGGTCCACGTGGTCCTATCTCTTTAGGATTCTGTAGGGCTGGACAATTCAGGTCTTCAACCATGTTATAAGCCAATGCATCCAGAGTGTAACATTCACAGCAGGTGTACAGATTCACTTGCTGTGTTTAAAAGTACACCATTCTTTAATGGTGTCCACGTGCTTGGAATGCTGCCATGCCCTTTTTCGGCCCCATGCAGACACACACACTTTTCATTAGCTTAAAACCGTGCATAAATGACATGACCGCTCTTACAAGCCATATGCTGTGCTCAGGTGACTACCATCACCATCCCAACCACCCTGCGCACCTCAAATGCTGTCCATCAAAGAAGTTCTATAATGAGGGCCTCTGCAGTCAAAATTTGCCAAGAATGACAGAAAACTGCACTTTGTGCTCATCATCTGCTTTTTTAAAGTAATGCATTCGATGAATACGCTTGTTATTACGTTTCTGTTGTCTGCCCTCCTGATATTAGTTTCAGTTCTTGGGTGTGCTGCACAGTTTCTTCACCTTTATGCGAGACCTTTTGGATTTCCAATGCGTGTTTTCTATGGGTTAGTGCTTTCAGCAATGTCCACCAGATTTTATAAGGCCTCCAAATTCGATTTTTATAAATGTTGGCACTATGTGCGGACTCGGATGCTATACAGTGCCAGTTACACTTTGCCTTTGCAATCTCTGGGCGCGCGGGATTAGGATTTTCCAGCTTTCACCTGCCATACAGTGATTTATAGCTTCATCCCCTCTATGAATTGATTGCTCTGAAGTTGTTTCTTGTGTTTGTATTCTGAAATCCGTGTTATGTTATAGTGCAGCATGTTCTGCCCATGTGCTGAGCACTATTATTGCTGATTCCAAATATCTTGTCCAGGTATGTTGTTTTAACTTGTGGTTTGTGGAATTTGTGTGTCATTCTTTACGCCATTCCTCCATTGTAATTTTAAATGTTACTTTCCTTTTGCACTATATATTCAGGTGTGGTGACAGGGCACTCTCTTTTAATTCTAGCTTCTGACTTCATGGGCTCACCATTTGTTGACATCATGTGGAGACGTATGTCGCTCTTATTGGTTATGGATATACTACAGTCTTGTATGAACCCTGTGTCATCGGTACAAGTGCATAAAACATTGTATATACTCCTTTGCAGCCTTGAAAAAGTCTTTATGACAAAACACGTGTTGATTGCCTATTTGTACTGAATAATACACCTGAATCGAGAAATATGAATAACTGTGAAGGAAATAAATTCTATTTATTTATTTTAGTATATTTATTGAAGTTTTGTGTCGCACAAACTTGACCCGAAGGTATCGGAGCACTCCACAGCATTTGAACATCAACGACTACATGAGTCACAATTGAAATAAATACAGATACATAGTGACAATATGTAAACAAAATATAAGGTAGACATCTGCATATATAGATGATACAGTTTTGAGGTAGATATATTATAAATGAATATATCGCTTTACAGAGTTAGCACAGCATCAAGTGCAACGGGTTCCATGTTGAGTAAATAAAAATACATAATAGCATATGCAATGTTAAAATTTTAAATCTGATTCTCTCGTTTTTTGATTAAGCTATGCCTCATCCATTTCTCACCCCTGTTCTGCTTTCAGCCTGGCTCTATCCTTGACACCGCATCTGTATAAACATGAGTAAAGAATCTAGATTGGGGCATTTTAGGCTGTATATACATGCAGATTCAGCGCAAAAGAACAGGTGGCGTCTGCACAGGGTTTTTCAGACAGTGATAAAGCCTCAAGTAAAGTTTTCTCAGATAGCACATCTTGTTGTGCAGCTTCAGGACACGACAGTTACACAAGACACCAATTCTTACAGATTGTTCCATTTGTGTGTTCTTCCCAAATCTCTATTTACCTCTGGGCGTCCCTTTTTTGTGATCTTTGCTATAAAAACCCATGTAACCATCGTTAGGTGTGCTCGCTCCTTGAGTATCTCTATTTTGCTTGTCGGGCGGAGCCCCATTCATGAATGCTAATTAAATGACCTATGGTTTGTACTTCGCTCCAGTGTTGATTCCTCTTTACTGGTTACGAACCCGTGGACTAAAGGGTGACCCTTCAACAGTGGGTTATTAATAATCCACTTCCACAAATTGGCGCCCAA
Source organism: Triturus cristatus (assembly GCF_964204655.1). Classification (NCBI taxonomy): domain Eukaryota; kingdom Metazoa; phylum Chordata; class Amphibia; order Caudata; family Salamandridae; genus Triturus; species Triturus cristatus. Next base: position 193,956,062 of record NC_140584.1, on the reverse strand, counting down.
ACGTGGTGCCCCATCAAGGGCTTGCAGTCGGACCAGTGGAGGAGATCAGGTTAGTAAGACGAACTTCGCTGAGGGGCGCCCCACCTGAAGAGACTAGTGTGATTTTTTTAGCTCTCCGACTCTTATCTTCCTGGTGGCTGCTGGCCTTGACTGGGGCCCTCGGATGATCATTCTTTTAGATCAGGGAGGATCGACAGGTGGGAGTTGAAGACTACACATAAGGTAAATCTGTATTGAACCGGTTCATTTGGTTAGAATTTGTTTTGTGTTTGCCTTGGCATTTGTTTGGTATCCGTTCGGAATGTGCTTGGAATTTAGAATCTGTTTTGGAACTTATTTGTTTTGGCTAAAAAAAATTCTTACAGGTAATGTGTGAATATTTTTTATTTCTCTCTGTTTTGAAGTTTTTTATATCTTATATAACATGCCTGTCATTAGCACTCTTTGGAAGTTTTGTTGTTGCTGCTGCGATAAGCAGAGCATTTTGGAAGCAAGTCAGCCGGCGCCAGCAGAAGGTATGCTGAATTTTGAGATGTACATCAAATATAGTATTTGTCCCATCATGGATAATGCATTGTGGAACAAATATACAAAAGGGGACCCCAGTTGCAATGGCCATTAGAGGGAACAATGGACCCTCACAAACTCGAGTATCTAGAGAAAGGATTGTTTTTAAAGAAAGTTAGGCCAGCTATGTTTGACAGTTTGCGTATGTGGAGGAAAGAGCTGAAAGGAGCGGCAGCTCAAGGCAGAGAAGGTACAAAGGAAACAGGAAAGGAAGACAGAGTATCAGAAGTATAAGGAATTTAAGGATAAGGAAGTTCAGGAGAAAAAGGAATGTTGAGATAGAGAGCATAGATTATTAATATCTAAGGAATATATAGTTAGACCTACAGTAGCAGTTCAGGTCCACCAAGAGGATGTGGATTCAGACAGTGATGGACTATTGATCGAACGACCCCCCCACCCCCATATGTACCCTTCACACCAGACGTACACAAGTGAGGGGGGGTGGAACGGGAGGGGGGGAGTTGGGGAAAGTTTCAAGTACTAAATACTGCATAGACATTATTTATAGCGGGGGCGGATACCCCGGCAGGCCTTGTAACACTTATCCTAGGATACTGAAGAATGTAACTATACAGCGATGGAATTCTACCACACACGAAGTAGGGTGTGATATGTACAGAATAAGGCTGCTGCAAATGTATACTATAATGTCTTTGTACCGTGAAATCTCGAAAATCAATAAAAAGTTAAAAAAAACTAAAAAAAATTTACCCTTCACACCTCTTCCCCCCTGGACCACCAAATGTAATTCCCCCTGTACCTCCGGTTCCACCTCCTTTGCCCGCGGTTGTCCAGCTCCCTATTTACCAACCAGTACTGGTACATCCTCTACCCCCTCCATCCCAGGCCACTGAGCCCCCATCACAGGCTACTGCACCCGAAATGACTGATGATCCTGTACTTTATGTATCTGTCCTGACCCCTTAAATTCTTCGTTCTACTGTATCGCAATCACGTCAGGATGCGATAAGATTGATGGTATTAAATTGGTTGAGTGATCTAGAAATTGAGGTAGGAGAAATGATAGATCAGATGCAGAATTTTTCTGAGGGCGAGCTTCTTTGTCTCATAAATAAGCTTTCTCATCAACTTATGGTCCAATGGGAGATGACTACAGGACAGAATGGCCCTGATGATGTTAGAGCTATTAATCGACAGTGTCAGATAGGAGCCTTCCGTGTAAGTAGGATTAACACAGATATTGTAATGAACTCTCTTCCTCTCCTCGAATAAGACCTATGAGGGAAGCTGCGCCACAGTTCATTCCTGGAAGAGGGAATGCAGATAACGATGACCCTAATAGTCCTGATGCTAACGCCCATTTTTTGTATAATTGGATATATACGCCCTGTAAAAGGACGGATGTACTCACTTTAAATGTCTCCTTACCAGACATAAGGAAAAATCCTAGAGGATTTTATGATGATGTATAGGCAGCCATTGATTCTTGTATCATGACCTTAGCAGATATTGATATGTTTTTTGGTATGATCCTGCCATCAGATATGTGGCAACTTACCTGGAAACAGGATCATGCTGCGACTTGGGAGGAGACTGGGCTGCCATAGTAGCATCTAACACAACAAAGACCTGGGTATCAGAAGGTATTTTGAGCCATACAGGTTGGTTCCAACCTTGTGGGTCTTTGGTAACGCCCCAAGTCAGAAGATCTTTTGTGGGGTAGTTGCCAACTAGTTGGCTACCTTCACTTTCTTAAAAACCAGAAAAAAGATGAATGGTTTTACTCTCAGCAGTCTCTCCGATGATCGTAAAGGTGTCTAAACTTAAATGTGGTACACCTAGGGTTTCTCAATACAGTAAACTCATGAGTAAACCGTGAAAAGAACACATAAATGTGAAAAAATGTGAGAGAGACGTGATGGCACCTCACGTGCGCAACCCCAATTGAGCTTGCTGGCTGGTACTCGTCAGCATTGCCCACTCTTCTCATCATCGGCAGCCATCACGCTCAAAAATAATAATAAAGAGGAAGTGTCCAGAAAGAAAAACAAATTGTGTGACTAAATAGTGAGCGTTAAAAAATGAAATAGGTCCACCCACTACAGGTTCAAACTTTATTCCTCCTTAGGAGTGCACCTACTTCAATGATTAAAAAGGTTGCTAAAAATGCATACCCTCCTTAGATGCCAACATGTTTCATCGCCTGGGTTCTTTAAGGCGATTTCGTCAGGGCAACAACAACAGTTGCTTGGCACACGATAAGGACACTTCTTAAAATCACGTGCGGAGACCTCGTGGAGCCTTGGCCTCGCGTACCAGCTCTATGAATGAGGTATCCAATAGGCTCCCTATGTGAGTCCTCGGGGTTCTGTGTGGCATTCCCCCGTAATGCCAACCACCTAAAGCCTCACGGAGCTCCTTCTCTTCTGACCGGCGGAGAGAAGGAGCTCCGTGAGGCTTTAGGTGGTTGGCATTACGGGGGAATGCCACACAGAACCCCGAGGACTCACATAGGGAGCCTATTGGATACCTCATTCATAGAGCTGGTACGCGAGGCCAAGGCTCCACGAGGTCTCCGCACGTGATTTTAAGAAGTGTCCTTATCGTGTGCCAAGCAACTGTTGTTGTTGCCCTGACGAAATCGCCTTAAAGAACCCAGGCGATGAAACATGTTGGCATCTAAGGAGGGTATGCATTTTTAGCAACCTTTTTAATCATTGAAGTAGGTGCACTCCTAAGGAGGAATAAAGTTTGAACCTGTAGTGGGTGGACCTATTTCATTTTTTAACGCTCACTATTTAGTCACACAATTTGTTTTTCTTTCTGGACACTTCCTCTTTATTATTATTTTTGAGCGTGATGGCTGCCGATGATGAGAAGAGTGGGCAATGCTGACGAGTACCAGCCAGCAAGCTCAATTGGGGTTGCGCACGTGAGGTGCCATCACGTCTCTCTCACATTTTTTCACATTTATGTGTTCTTTTCACGGTTTACTCATGAGTTTACTGTATTGAGAAACCCTAGGTGTACCACATTTAAGTTTAGACACCTTTACGATCATCGGAGAGACTGCTGAGAGTAAAACCATTCATCTTTTTTCTGGTTTTTAAGAAAGTGAAGGTAGCCAACTAGTTGGCAACTACCCCACAAAAGATCTTCTGACTTGGGGCGTTACCAAAGACCCACAAGGTTGGAACCAACCTGTATGGCTCAAAATACCTTCTGATACCCAGGTCTTTGTTGTGTTAGATTATTTGAGTGGAGGGCGACCTGGGCTATTTTCCCTCTAGAGCTCCTTATTGTATACACCTGCCATAGTAGCAGCCAATAGTGGTAGGAAGCCTGGTAAGAAACCTAGTAGCTCATACTGGATCTTCCTGGAAACCTACTCACTTATATAAAAACAATGGTTCCGGCCAGGAAAATAGATTGGGCACTTCTCACTGCTTCTAAACAAAAACAGGGAAAGGCCGTCCCTGATTTGTTTACTCGCTTTGAGGAAGTGTTCTACAATTTTAGTGGGCAAGATACATCTACACCTACCGGTGCACATTTATTCGTAGATCAATTTGTGGGACATTTACTTCCTGAGATATCGGTTCGCTTAAGAAATTCTGAGAGTACATGGGCTTCAGTAACCCCAAAAGCTATATTAGATATGGCTCAGTATTATCAGAATCAGGTGACCACTGAGCAAGAACGCAAATAAGGAAAACTAAAAGAATTGAAAACTAAGGTGATGATGGTCCAGGCCTATGGACCTCAAGGTCAATGTGGTGGTCAAAATTATGGTCATAATTTCAGACAATCACCTCTAGTCGGGCCACCGCGTAGACAAACTCCACTAGAGTTGGATCAATGTGCTTATTGTAAGGAGAAGGGACATTGGTGTTCCGAATGTCCTGTTTTAGCTGCTGGTGGGAGAGGAAGGGGACAAGTGAATGGTAGTCGGGGGACAGCAGCCACAGTAAGTTCAAGCTCCAGAGAGAAATAGGTCAGGAAATTATTTGATCAACAAAATAATCAATATTCTATGGAGGATTGGGAATCAGAGGAAACTGTGGGAACACATTTTGCCTAGGACAGTGTAGGACAAGGAGGACCAGTTGAGAGACCTGTAGACCAGTCCGGGCCCTATATAACAGCCACTATCCTTGGACAGGATCAAAACATTTTAGTGGATACATGGGCGACACGTAATGCAATATCTCAGAAACTGGTCCCTGGGACACCCTTGTCTGGCCAAGTGATTACATCTATAGGATTTGATGGAACACCAACTCCTAGCCCTGTGTCCCAAAAAACTACCTTTGCAGGTTAAAAATGTCATCACTACAGTCCCCTATTTACTTCCCCCCCACATGCTCCAGATAATCTAATGGGACTCGATCTTTTGAAATATTTCCATGCTACTATACATTGTTCCCCATCTGGAGTACGTGTCATTTTTGGGAAAAAGACATTGCCTAAACAATATAATTTTTCTTTATGTATGGACGTTGATTCTGTCCCTTCGTGTGTTTAGGCTACTGCTGACACAGATGTGGGAAGAATGGACATTTCCCCAGTGCATATACAGGTTTGGGAGGATGCTTCCTTACCAAGGGTCCTGCAATATAAAATATCAAAGGAAGGTGAGGATGCGCTGATATCTATCATTGATGACATGATACGTGCAGGAGTGGTTGAGGAAGTTTCCTCTAATGTATGCAATAGCCCCATTCTTACTATCTTAAAACGCGGCGATGGAACAGGGGATAAGATTTACCGATTTGTGATTGATTTAAGAGAAGTCAACAAAATAGTGATTCCTCAATATCCTGTCGTCTCTGATATTACGACCTTGTTGACATTAATCCCACCTACAGCCACTGTATTTTCCGTTATCAACCTCAAGAAAGCCTTTTTTCTCTATTCCTATACATGAAAACAGAAGATATCTATTTGGATTTTCATTACGGAGCCTCTCATTTAGATTCTGTAAGGCTCCACAAGGCTGTTCAGAGAGTGCTAGCATTTACACTCAGGTACTTAAACGACAGTTGACTGAACTTCTTTTGCCACCAGGAGTTACGCTTGTGCAATATGTCGATGATATTTTGCTATCCACAGACACAGTTGAGCATTGTAAAGAGGCCACTCTCTCCCTATTGCATCATCTTGCTGTTAAGGGACATAAAGTCTCTAAGAATAAGCTGAAATATTGTCAGCCTGAGGTCACTTATTTGGGTCACCTCTTGTCTAAGGAAGGCCGTACTCTGACTAAAGACAGGATTCAAACTATCCTAAGAATTCCTACTCCAAGTACTCAAAAAGAAGTCAGGACACTTATTGGTATTACTTCCTACTGTAGACAGTGGATCCCGAACTTCTCACTTATCAAACCTCTTTTGTCCCTTGTTACTAAAGACACTCCCTCTCCTGTACCATGGACATCTGAATGTCAGGAAGCATATCAGCATCTTCGTGCATCCTTTTGTTCTGCTCCAGTGTTAGGCACTCCAGACTATGCAAAACCTTTCATACTATATGTATACAAGAGCGAAGGATGTGCATTGTCCGTCTTGACACAACCATATGGTAATAAGCATTGTCCATGTGCTTATTTCTCAGATGTATTAGAACCAATGGACAGAGGACTTCCAGGTTATCAAGGGGCAGTTGCTGCCACCGCCATCTTTATACGACAATCTGAAGGGATATTGTTGAGTAACAAGTTTATGGTACCACATTCTGTTGATGCGCTCCTGAATCAGACTAAAGCACAACACTTGACTAGCGCTAGACTCACAGGATACAAACTTACGCTTTTGGCACCTCATATCACACTCGAGATGTTTGACATTAAACCCAGCTACATTGTTACCTTTGCCAGCTGAACAAACTCAAGATTTACATGACTGTTCTTCTGTGAGGAAAATACAAACTAAGGGAAGAATAGATCTTAAGGATACACCTTTGTCAGATCCTGACGGAGAACTATGGCTCTTGTTTAAAACTATATATCAATCACCCAGAGGACACTGTTCCTGTGGCTTGGTGCAAAAAGTCACCCATGCCCTTAAAAAAGGATAATAAAGAAGAAAGGAAAGAAAAGAAGAGTGGAATAGGAACCTAGGTGAGGGACCCACTCAGGACAAGGAAGACCACTCTTTGTCCTCTAATGCCCTCACACACCCCGAAAGATGTCATGCTTCATCATCGGGCAGTTGCTCCTCGTAGGGCCGGCGCTGCAATTCCCTACGGGCCCCCGAAGGGTCACTTTGTCGGAGATCTTCTGAGGACTGCCGGAAGATGCATGCGGGTGTGTGAAGATTGGATCCTTTAAAGAGGGTGAAGAAAGTGCGTGCAATATTGTGAACATTTTAATAAAGGGTCATTATGCAGCGAATGTCAAAAAAATGTACCCCGAGCAGACACTGCCTGCCAGAAAATTGATAAAATCACCTGGAGGCACTCTATGTCCAAGTATCATGAGTCGACATGTTTCGCGCCTGTATTGCCATAAGGGTCATTGGCGCTTCTTCAGGACCAGGGTTACAGTTAATAAAATGAAGTGCACGTGATACAAAAATAAAATTCAATAAAATACCCTCTATATCGATCAGGGCAATAATCTGTACTCCCTCAATGTGGTTACAGCTTAATGTTGGAAATCGCTCCTGATCAATTCCTAGGAAAGAGAAAAAAGAAAACATAACGGGTATGTGCATCAGTAAAACTTGATGCATCAATAGTGTGCCACAGCTGTGTGCACATCAACCACATTTAGAAAGCAGGTACAAGAATCATGTTAATGCATATATAACACATGATAGACCCAAGGCTCTATGTAATAACAAAAAAACAAAAAAACATTCCTCCCCATGGACAATGAAACATATTTGTGGCATGTAGTTACGTCAGAAGTGGTAGGAGACAGGACAGACACAGATGAAAATAAAAATAAATATGAAAATATCCTCATCCATTTGCAGGTAAGCCCCAGAGTAAATGTCTCTGAAAGAGACCATGGTCCCTAGTATTCACGACTGAATGGCTTATAATGGGGATAATTGGTGCTTTGTCATCCTTACCTAATATTTAGAAGACGGTTGCTCCATTAGCTAGAAGCATGGGACGCCCGCATATTATCGGGCTGAAACAACAAAGATATGGTTTTGAATACCGATGTTGAAAGTGCACAAATTATCAGTGATCTATACTCTAAAATCCAATTCCTCTATTATTCAAAAACTCACGGTTCTGCCTGGGCGATAGCTCCTGTATACCTGCCCCGTCCATGCGACTGCCAGAAAGAACCTGATTCTCGCAGCGCGCAGGACTCAAATAGTTACGGGGGCAGGTATCGGGGCGGTTTCCCTTTCCGGGATAGTAGCACTGACAAGACCCCACTATGCGCGTGCGCAAATGGAGGCCGTCAGTGCGCATATGTAAAAAGGATGCACTGATCTCCTATACCTCAGAAAATGGGCATCCTGTTTATACCCCGTGCATAACGGTAGTTCATAAGTGGTTGTTGCCTGGAATGCTGATAACCGCATTCAAACAGCTCAAAAACTACCGAATGGAGGCTAAACTCTTTTTCATGTGACATCGATCTCACATGTAGAAAGACTCAACACACGTTGCGGTCTGAATAATTATAGTCAGTGCGGCGGCATATTACCATCCACAATCGTCCCAGTCCAGATCTACGTGTTAAAATTTACAGAAATTTTGTGATAAAAACCTTATATAATGTTGGGTGATCTCAGAATCCATTGAGAAAGAGGAAATGGGAAAGGGCTGAGGAGATGACCTAATTTCATGAACCTCAACTATCCTATAAACACATTGTCCCTAAAGCTTTTTGTGCCATAACAAGTCCAGGGGGGGTCAAATGAACAAGAATCTTGCCATAACCAGTGCGTCAAATGCACCATGTCGAATTACCTACTGCCATCAGTGTAATAATGGGCTCATATACCTGAGAAATAGAAAATATGAAAATAAAGTAATAGAATGAGGTCCCACGGCTAACCGCCGTACTATATCTCTATCACACAAAAAAGAGGGGGGGGACCAAGGAGCTAATAAAGGTCCAGTGTCCATGCTCCCTTTAACTATATATCCATCACCCAGAGGACACTGTTCCTGTGGCTTGGTGCAAAAAGTCACCCATGCCCTTAAAAAAGGATAATAAAGAAGAAAGGAAAGAAAAGAAGAGTGGAATAGGAACCTAGGTGAGGGACCCACTCAGGACAAGGAAGACCACTCTTTGTCCTCTAATGCCCTCACACACCCCGAAAGATGTCATGCTTCATAATCGGGCAGTTGCTCCTCGTAGGGCCGGCGCTGCAATTCCCTACGGGCCCCCGAAGGGTCACTTTGTCGGAGATCTTCTGAGGACTGCCGGAAGATGCATGCGGGTGTGTGAAGATTGGATCCTTTAAAGAGGGTGAAGAAAGTGCGTGCAATATTGTGAACATTTTAATAAAGGGTCATTATGCAGCGAATGTCAAAAAAATGTACCCCGAGCAGACGCTGTCTGCCAAAAAATTGATAAAATCACCTGGAGGCACTCTATGTCCAGGTATCATGAGTCGACATGTTTCGCGCCTGTATTGCCATAGGGGTCATTGGCGCTTCTTCAGGACCAGGGTTATAGTTAATAAAATGAAGTGCACGTGATACAAAAATAAAATTCAATAAAATACCCTCTATATCGATCAGGGCAATAATCTGTACTCCCTCAATGTGGTTACAGCTTAATGTTGGAAATCGCTCCTGATCAATTCCTAGGAAAGAGAAAAATGAAAACATAACGGGTATGTGCATCAGTAAAACTTGATGCATCAATAGTGTGCCACAGCTGTGTGCACATCAACCACATTTAGAAAGCAGGTACAAGAATCATGTTAATGCATATATAACACATGATAGACCCAAGGCTCTATGTAATAACAAAAAAACATTCCTCCCCATGGACAATGAAACATATTTGTGGCATGTAGTTACGTCAGAAGTGGTAGGAGACAGGACAGACACAGATGAAAATAAAAATAAATATGAAAATATCCTCATCCATTTGCAGGTAAGCCCCAGAGTAAATGTCTCTGAAAGAGACCATGGTCCCTAGTATTCACGACTGAATGGCTTATAATGGGGATAATTGGTGCTTTGTCATCCTTACCTAATATTTAGAAGACGGTTGCTCCATTAGCTAGAAGCATGGGACGCCCGCATATTATCGGGCTGAAACAACAAAGATATGGTTTTGAATACCGATGTTGAAAGTGCACAAATTATCAGTGATCTATACTCTAAAATCCAATTCCTCTATTATTCAAAAACTCACGGTTCTGCCTGGGCGATAGCTCCTGTATACCTGCCCCGTCCATGCGACTGCCAGAAAGAACCTGATTCTCGCAGCGCGCAGGACTCAAATAGTTACGGGGGCAGGTATCGGGGCGGTTTAAAACTACCTGATGGCACCACCTCTGCATCCTATGCTATAACCACATTACAAACTGTGGTGGAAACAGCCTACATCCCACAAAAATTTGCCCAAGCAGCTGAACTCATTTTGTTTTTAAACATCTTTTTATTGAAAGAAGTTTTACTTTTAATATAGGGGGCACAGTATTCAGATATTGTACATCATATCAATCATGTGAGAACAGTATTGAGATTATCAAACAGCATTACATTTGTGAAAAAAAGGGGGACTAAATGCATCATAATGATGTATGTGCTACAGTGACAGTGTTACCGGAACGTTGTTGCCAGGACTTCATAAGTGTTTCACATTATCTCTGTATGTGATGTCCGTGCCAAGAGACAATTGACGATGTCCATTTAAGTGAACTGTAACTAACAATAAAGAAATATAAAACACAAAAGAGCGCCATCTGTAGCGTGTGGAAACTACACCGTAGGGGGGAGTGTGGGAGAGTGTGAGGGCCAATATGCTGCAAGAGTGAGAAGAGCGGTGATGGCGAGGTCTAGGGAGATGCTGGTGACGTGCAGGGGGTCCACAATGGTTGCCTACAGTGTCTGATCCACCATGCCAGAATGGTGGTGATTCCCACAATTCTGTCGAGGAGGAGGAGGAGGGGGGGGAAATGGGGGACGAGAGAAGGGTAGCATATTATGGCATGACGGATTCAGTCACGGCAGGGGACTGCGAGGCTCGTTCCACAGCATCTGGGTGTGTGAGGTGTTTGAGGAGTTCATCCCAGGCCTGCGCGACCAAGCAGCTGAACTCATTGCGCTTTTAAGGGCTTGCGAACTCAGTCAGGGATTATCAGTAAATATTTGTACAGCTAGCCAGTATGCATTTGGTGTGGCAGACAATTTTGGCAAACTTTGGAAGGAACGGGGATTCCTAACCTCCCATGGTTCTAAATTACAACATAGCGAATTGGTAAATAGTCTTCTTACTGCCTTGACATTGCCAAAGAGTGTAGCCATTATCAAATGTAGTGCCCACAAGAAAATTACAGACAAGGTGAGACAAGGAAATGCTTTCGCTGACGAAGTTGCATGAGATTCTGCAAGTGCACTCACGAGTAAAGTATATGTACTACGATCTCAAGCTGAAAGATGGGAAAACATGTATACAGAGATTAAGGAAATACAGCAGTCAGCCACTGAACAAGAAAGGGCAGAATGGCAAAAGGAGAGTTAAATGATGAGGGATGTTGGAGGTCAAAAGATATGTCAAAATGGAAGTTGCCTTATGCCTATTTATTACCTTTTGTGACTATGGCTCATGAACCTGCTCACGTTAGTGCCAAAAATGCTATCTCCCAACAAGATTAGGTCTGGGATAATCCACTCATTCGGAAAACGGCTGAGCATTTGATTAAATATTGTATGATATTTTTACAGTATAATCCTGGGAAGGGCGTATCAACCCCTACTGGTGGATTTTCTCCACCTCCGGTTCCCTTCAAATGGATTATATTCAGTTAGAGCTCTGTGATAATTTTAAGTATGTGTTAGTTGTGTGTCACGCCCAGCCCCACAGATCAGAGGAGGCGTTTGACTATTTGCATATACTGTTTATTATTCTCACAGGTACGTGATCAGGGTTGCAGGGAAAAGGGGTAAGAGGCTCCTGGGGGTGCTTATGGTGTCTCTTGACGTGTCCAGTTTCTTTGCCTCCTGGGCGTCGTTGGCGCTTCTCTCTCCGCGGGTGCGGTCTTGCCGGCCGTCCCCTCGGAAAAGAAAGAACAAGGTGGTTACTACCCTTCTCTCCTACTGTTCCTCTCCCTTTTTGTAGTCCGGGATTGCTTTTAGACACCCAACCCCTTTTTCCCTTGATGGCGTGGGCCTTTCTACCGTTCCCGGGTCCTTTTAATCAGGCTAGTCCCGTTGGAGATGATGTTTACAGCCGCCCATTCCCCGACTATGGGTGTGGTTTTCTATAGGCCTGTGAAGGCCGACTGGGCATGCCACCACACTCTCTTCTCCGCGCTCGGCTCCTCGCTCTCTCGGCGTCTCGCGCCCTCCGCATCCGCTTCCGGCTGTTTTGGGCCCTCCAGGCTCCGCCCCTCAGATGTTAGTAGAGTCAGCACCGGTTGCAACGGCCTGGTGCCCCCGGGGTCCTTCTGATGTTCCTCCTCGTCACAGTACCTCTCCTCCAGGCATGGCCGATCAGGCCATGTTTCAACTGGGCTGCGGGAGAGGAAGTCCATGTTCGTCTGCAACACCCCGGGTCGATGGGACAACTGGAAGGTAAAAGGTTGTAAGGCTAAAAACCATCGGAGGATGCAGGGGTTGGTGTCTTTAGGCCTCGCCAACCAGACTAGTAGGGCATGGTCAGTCAATAGGGTAAATGGACGGCCCAGTAAATAATACTGTAAGGCTTGGACCGCCCATCGGATGACCAAACATTCCTTTTCTATGGTGGAGTACCTGAGTTTCCTGGGCACGAGTTTGCGGCTGAGATAAACAACGGGGTGGAGCTCGCCTGACGGGGCTGTCTGTGAGAGGACTGCCCCCAGACCGCAGTCTGAGGCATCCGTCTGTAGTGTGAAAGGGGTCTTCAGGTCAGGACATATGAGCACCGGGTTATTACACAGTCTCGTTTTGAGGCGCTCAAAGCTGCGGACTGGTTTCGGGGTCCATGCGGTGAGGGTGTTGGGGACTGTCTTTTTTAGCATGTCCGTGAGAGGGGCCGCTTCCTCAGCGAAATGGGGTCTGAACCTCCTATAGTAACCTACCAGCCCCAGGAATGCCCTAATGCCCTTTTTTGTGGACGGTTTCTCTAGTGCTGAGATGGGCCTTACCTTGTCTACCTGGGGTCGGATCTGTCCGTTCTGTATGTGGTAACCTAGATATCGGACACTATCAGTTGCTAGCATGCATTTCTCCGGGTTGGCAGTCAGACCAGCCCCCCGGAGGCTAGAAAAGACAGCCTGAAGGTGTCTGAGGTGCTCCTCCCAGCCGGTACTAAAAATTACTATGTCGTCTAAGTAAGCGGCTGCATATTTTTGGTGGGGTCTAAGCACGATGTCCATGAGGCGTTGGCAGGTGGCTCCATGTAGGCCGAAGGGGAGGACCTGGAAGTGGCATAGGCCTGAGGGGGGGTGGCGAAGGCTGTTTTCTCCTGGGCGTGAGGTGTGAGTGCTATCTGCCAGTATCCCTTGGTTAAGTCCAGTGTGGTGATGTATCATGCGGTATCTAGTTTGTCTACTAATTCGTCGACACGGGGCATGGGGTACGCGTCAAAGCAGGACACGCTGTTTAGGCGCCTAAAGTCCACGCAGAAGCGCACAGTGCCGTTGGGTTTCGGGACCAATACGATAGGGGAACACCAGGGACTGTGGGAAGGCTCGATAATTCCGTTCCCCAACATGTCAGCCACCTCTTTCTCCACTATTTGTCGTCTGGCTTCGGGGATCCTATATGGCCTGTCTCTGATCGGGCTAGACCTGTCTGTTAGTATGTCGTGTTGAACAAGGTGGGTTTTCTTGGGCATGGCCGAAAACACATCAGGGTAGGACCTGAGGAGGGGCTGAAGGTCGGTCCTTCGTTCTGGTGTTAAGCAGGAGCCCCTGGGGACGTCTCTGATACCCTTGGTGTCACCCACCTGGGGAAGGGGGATTTCCAACGGTTTGCTGTCGGTGACAAATCGATTTGTGGGGGTTTGGGTCATGTTTTCAGGGTCAGCGGTCCATTTTTTTAATAGGTTGACATGATATATCTGTCCCTTTCTTCCTGAGTGGGGTACGGCTATTCGGTAGGTGACGGGTGTGACTTGTGCGAGCACAACATAAGGGCCCTGCCAGTGGGCCAGGAGTTTGTTGTCGGAAGAGGGAAGGAGGAGTAAGACCCTGTCTCCTACCGTGAACCGTCTGAGAACGGCCTGTCGGTCGTATGTTTTCTTCTGTTTTTGTTGGGCTGCATCTAGGTTGTGCCTTACCCTGTCCCAGAGAGTGGAAAGCCTGTCTTATAGTTGTGTTGCGTAGTCTAGCAGGGTCCTGCTTTCGTCCTCCTCTTCTTCCCGCCTCTCGGCTGCCATGTCTACTAATGTCCGGGGCCTCCTCCCAAATACCAATTCAAAGGGACTAAACCCAGTGGAGGACCGAGTATGTGTTCTGATGGCAAATAATGTCATAGGTAGCTGTCTATCCCAGTCCCGCCCGGTCTCTGACACAGTTTTTTTCAGTATTGTTTTTATGGTCTGGTTGTACCTTTCTACAAGGCCATCTGTTTGGGGGTGGTAAACAGAGGTGCGAATCTGACGCACCCCTAACAGGGAGCAGATCCGGGCCATCAGTTTCGACATAAACGGGGTCCCTTGGTCAGTGAGAAGTTCTTTAGGGAATCCCACCCTGCTGAAGAAGGTTAGCATGGCCTGGGCAACGCTGTTTGTGGACATACTGGTAAGGGGGATGGCCTCCGGGTAACGTGTCGCGTAGTAGACCAGGACTAAGATATACTGATAACCCCGAGCCGAGGTGACAAGGGGACCAACCAGGTCCATCCCCACCCGGGAGAAGGGGACTTCGATCACCGGAAGAGGGTAGAAAGGTGCTTTGGGTATATGGGGTGGGTTAGTCACCTGGCACCTTGCGCACGCTGCGCAGTATCTCCTCATATCGGAGAAGACCCCTGGCTAGTAAAACCGCCGTAGAAGGTATTCCTCAGTTTTCTCTCGTCCATAGTGGCCCCCTCCCGCCTGCTTATGGGCTAAATAGAGGACCTGGTTGCGAAACGGTAGGGGGACTAGGAGCTGTCGGAGGGTTTCGTCTGGTTTCGTTATTTTTCTTTATAGTAACCCCTTGGATATGATAAAACAGGGGCCTACCTGGTCGTCGTTGTCGGCTACGGCCCGGGCCCACGCGTGTGCCAGTGCTGGATACTCTCTCTGTTCGGCCCTAAAGCTGCCTGTGGGTCCTGGTTCTCCGTCTGTACCTGAGGGGGTAGAAGGAGCGTTAGCTTGATCGTGTAACACTGCTATCCGGTTTTGTTCTCTCTTCTCTCGGCGCGTTTCCCTTTTTTTTATATGCACCCCGTTCTATGTCTACGGTTGATAGCGGGGCCTCCGTTAGCCATCGCTGGGTCTCTCTTTCCTCTATCGCCTTAGACAGTAGAGCGGAGAACTCGCCATAGTCGGTGCATATGATCATGTCCTCGACCAGGCGTGGGATGACCCCTACTCGGATCAAGGCGGTTTATTCCCCGATCCCTAGGGACACTATGGCTATGGGATAGCGTTTTTGGTCCCCATGAACGCAAGTGATGGCCACTCCTTCTTCCTCTTGCCACTGGTGTGCCTGTACCCGTTCCTGTGTGATCACTGAATGACGACGCCCCGAGTCAAGGAGGACCTGGGTATCGGTGTTGTTCACCCTAAGGGTCAGATGGTATGCTTCCTTACCCTCCCCGGCCCATAGAACTCTGCCCCTGGTGTACCCCACTTCCATGGGTTCGATCGAAGCGGGTTTTTGCGGACAGTTGCGGGAGATGTGGCCCCATTCAGCACAGTGAACATTGGGGTCCCTGACTGCCGTCTTTCCCTCCTGGTCGGGGTAAGAGCCTGGTATCAATAAGAGGACGTGGGGGTAGCGGTACAGGGCTAGGAACAGTCGCCCTCCAGCGGTGGATGACGGAGGTGGGGATTCTGGGCGTGAAGGGTCGGGCCTCTGGAGTCCGTTGGTGGGTACAGGCTAGTTCTATGGCATGGGGTACGGTTAGGTTGGGATGTTTTACCCAGGCCCGGGTCATCGCGGGGAGACCCTCGATGTATTGTTCCAAGAGGACTTTTTCGACTATCTCGTCCTTGCTACACGTATGGGGTTTAAGCCATCGTGTTCCTAAGTCCTGAATCCGATAGAAGAATGCTCGGGAATTGTCCTGTGGCTGCCATTTCTCCTTCCGGAACCGATTGTGGTACTGCTTTTGGTCACACCCAAGGCGTTCCAAGATGGGTTTTTTGATTGTTTCATAGGGCGTGGTACCCGACGGGTTAGCGGCTTGATGGGCTGTTTGCAGTCCGCCTGACAACAACGGGGCGATGTACTGGCCCCAGCGTTCCATAGGCCATTGGGCCGTACTCGCCACCCGTTCGAAATTCGTAAAGAAGAAGTCCGGGTCTTCGCCTGTTCTGTACTTTTGTAGCACCGAGCTGGGAACATTTGGGTGAACCTTGGTGCTAGCAATCGTGTCGGTCAGTTTTTGGATAGCCGTATCCTGGACCGCCTGGTTTTGTACCATGAGACCTGCCTGGGCTTGCAGGGCCTCTTGTAAATTCTCTCAGTCCTTTTTTGCTTCTGTGGACTGGGCCTCTACAACCAGCTGCAGATGGCGCTGTCCCTAGGCCAGTTGCGCCAGCATCTCGTACAGGCCTATGGGCTGCGTCATGACGTCCTGAGAGATTGTTCCGTGTCCAAAAAGAAAACGATCGTTCGTATGTGGGCGTGGTGGTTCTGACACCACTGTCACGCCCAGCCCCACAGATCAGAGGAGGCGTTTTACTATTTGCATATACTGTTTATTATTCTCACAGGTACGTGATCAGGGTTGCAGGGAAAAGGGGTAAGAAGAGGCTCCAGGGGATGCTTATGGTGTCTCATGACGTGTCCGGTTTCTTTGCCTCCTGGGCGTCATTGGCGCTTCTCTCTCCACGGGCGCAGTCCTGCCGGTCGTCCTCTCGGAAAAGAAAGAACAACGATGTGGTTACTACCCTTCTCTTTTCTCCTACTGTTCCCCTCCCTTTTTGTAGTCCAGGATTGCTTTTAGACACCCAACCCCTTTTTCCCTTGATGGCGTGGGGCTTTCTACCGTCCCCGGGTCCTTTTAATCAGGCTAGTCCCGTTGGAGGTGATGTTTACAGCCCGCCCGTTCCCCGGCTATGGTGTGGTTTTCTATAGGCCTGAGAAGGCCGACTGGGCGTGCCGCCAGCCCACCAGGGTCCTGCCGGTTTTCCCAACCACTTGCCTGAAGCCGGGGCCCGGTGAAGGGATCCCGGCTGCCTCGTCCTCTGGTCCATCCTCCGGGTACGTCCCGGTGCTCTTTCGGGTCTCTGAAGGGTCGTCCCATTCCCTCCACACCTTCGCCTCTTCCTCGCTCCGTTCCTCTCTCCGCTCCTCGCTCGGCTCCTTTCTCTGCTCCTCTCTCCGCTTCTCGCTTGGCTCCACGCTCTGCTCCGCACTCGGCTCCTCGCTCTCTCGGCGTCTCGCACCCTCCGCATATGCTTCCAGCTGTTTTGGGCCCTCCAGGCTCCGCCCCTCAGATGTTAGTAGAGTCAGCACCGGCTGCAACGGCCTGGTGCCCCCGGGGTCCTTCTGATGTTCCTCCTCGTCACATTGTGGTTTGTTCCTTTAGTAAGTGGGTAGAAGCTTATCCCACAGTAGACAACACAGCCTTGAGAACAGCTAAAGTTCTGTTGAAGGAGTTCTTCCCACGTTTTGGAATTTGTAGAGTCCTATGGAGTGATAACGGCCCCCACTTCACTGGCCAGATAATAGAGTACCTAATGAAGGGTTTAGGGGTAAAGCAGAAATTTCATGCTGCTAATTGTCCTCAGGCAGTAGGTCTGGTAGAAAGGTACAATGCCACATTGAAGTTGAAACTAGCAAAGATACAAGCAATGACGGGCCATAATTGGCCAGATGCCTTGCCTCTAGCATTGTTATCTGTTTGTTCCATCCCACATAGTAAGATTGGACTTTCTCCCTATGAGATAGTCTTTGGTAGGCCTATGAATGTATGGGGACCCCCAAGGCCAAATGTAATTAAAGAAATACAGTACCCTGTTTTGAGTGATTACCCAAAAAACTTGACTGAGAAACTGTCTCTGATTCATCAGCAGGTGCATGAAGCTATTCCAGACAAGTCAGAGGGTCCGGCTCATGGTCTTCAAACTGGTGACTTCGTCCTCGTGAAAAACTTCCAACGTTCTAAAAATTTGGAGCCTCACTGGAAGAATCCGGAGCAGATCCTGCTTACGACTCAAACTGCTGTCCGTGTCACCAACAGACGCCATTGGATTAATGCAGCACACTGCAAGCAAATCCCAGCAACTGTTCTCCAGCCAGAAGGTAGAAACGATCTGAAAGACATCTTACAGTCTCAGAAAAGTGTTGCTCCTCTGAACGAAGACACTTTATTTCCTGATCAAACTACGCCTTCAGCAACTAGGTATGATTTACGACCAAGGAAGGGAAGGAGCAAATGGAGATACCGGAGGACCGGTTTCAATTAGTAGAACAGTTTGGCTGTGACACGGTAGGATCACCGAATTGGCTGAACTAGGTTCAGAGGGTATTGTGATACGTGTTCAGTGGTGCCTGGATCTCTCTCCGACCTGTGGTTGTATCAATACCAAGAAGAAGAAATGCAGAAATTGGGATCCAAGTTGCGAAGTAATGACAAGACTCTGTGTATAGTGACTCTGATCATATTGTTGATAATATTGGCAGCAGTTTAATGGAAAATGAAGAAAGTGATTCCGGCTCAAACCCTATTGCCCGCTACTACTCCTGTCCCCATGGAACATTATTATTTCACTCTTCCCTACCATGAACAGAAACATCGGCTGTCCTACCTCAATAACACTTTCATCCAAATGTTACATCATACTCATAATGCTGCAGAAGACTCTGTCTGTAACTCCAAACATAAACACGGAAGACAAACACGGACCCAGAAATAAGTGCAAGTTCTTTTATTGATTCAAAACACCAGGCACCACCGCCATGACGCGTTTCAGCCCGCAAAAGAGCCTTGATCACATGACGCTGTGATAGTGAGCCAAGTATTTAAAGTGATAGTGCAGTGTCACGTGCAGATTTGGCAAAGTAGACATAACCACATATTTATCTTAAACTTTTCACAATACAGTACCAGACCTTTAAATTTGACAATTGATAAAGTTTGTCAGCAGTCACCACCAATGCCGAACTTGAAATGTACAAATTCACAAATCATTGAGCCGCCGGGTCAGCCCGTGGATTTGAGTTAAAATCTCAAAAATGACCACCAGCTAGTGCTAACCTATGCAGTTACTTAGATGGATTATGCTTTGTGCAAATTGACTTTTAAATGCTTGCATAAAATGTGCAAACTGGGCAATAAATGTGCAAATACGCAAAATATATTGAAACCCGGTTAAGAACTTATGTTCAAAGGTAAAATAACATGTTATCACACGTCAAAAACATATATGCAGTTTCATAGGTCCGTCGTTTTGTATACATCTATACTTAATGTAGCTACGTTGCAGTTAGTCAATGTAAAAATGTTATAGAATCACTAATGTATTCAAAAGACAAACATATGTCCATGCGCAAAGGCTACTGTTCAGGATGTAATTGTACATGCCTCATTCAACATCATCATTAATGGCAAATATGCTTAAGTAAGCAACAATATTACCCTAGTGTGTCCTACTACAGGCTCTTTCGGAATGTACGACTGAAGAAAACCTGCGTTCTATTTTGTTGTACCTAAGCCTCTTCCAGCTGTTTAGTGTATAAATTAGCCGTGCCCCAGATAAAACCCTAGTGGGTCTGTATGGTATGTAATACCACAAAATAAGAGTGAACTCTCCAATGTGTGGTACTGTAAAACCTATGTAAAGAAAAATTCACCAAAGAAAAAAAGAGACAGAAATGATTCTACTAAGCTATTTCAACTTGAGGTATATCTATGTTTTCTGTAAGGATGTTCTCTCCTGTATGTGAGGGATTATGTCATCATTCATGTTACCATGGTGACCAACCTCCATGTGAATTCAATTTCAGTTTTACTGAAGGTGGGCTTACCTTCGACCTCACACCCTGTCCCACAATTCTAATTATATATTTATTCATTCATAAATATCTAAAAAACTCTGCTAGATTACTAAAATCTGAATATAGCCCTGTAAAAATCTTAAAATTAATTTAATGAATAAGATTTAAAACCTTACACCTATTACACCATAAATATTTAAAATCGTGTTCAATTCATATTAGGCTGTGAAAAAAGAATCACTAACTGTCTTTTCTATGTGTAAACAGTGGCATTAAATAGAGCCACACAAATAACTTAATGTCTGCTACGCCTTAGCTACGTGCTCGTGCCTAAACGTATTGTGCAAAAATATAAAAAAAATCAGAAGTTACAAAAATGCCTCTGGTTGTTATAGGAGGTCAGGTATCTGAATTCATGTTCTGGAAGAATGTACTGAAATTGTTAAAAGACATTTATTCCACAAAATATCCTATTTGTTCATAATTAATCAATTGATGGGTTACTCTACAACCAAGTAAAAAAGTCTGCACTGGCGTTCAATCCATTAGGCGTTTTGGTGTCAAGTTTCAGGATATATCTAGTTTCTAATTTCCTCAAAAGGCCTTCACGATCACCACCACGCCCGAGCGGCGGAACTGTGTCCACCACATAGTAGCTGAGGTGATCCAGGCAACTCCCATGGACATCTGCAAAATGCCTGGCTACTGGGTAAGCTGCAGCTTGATTTTTGATTGACCTCATGTGCTGGAGTATACGCTTGTGAACCTGCAACTTGGTGCTACCAACATATTGCAGGCCACACGTACACTCCAGCACATAAACTGCAAATTCTGTCTTACAAGTCATACAAGGATATGGTTATGGGTGCATCGTGGAAGGGAGTTTTGTAAGATGTTTTACTCTTGCCCAATTTAAAAGCTTTACACATTGAGCATTTGATGAACCCTTTAGTTGTCTGTAACCATGTACTGGTGGTCACCACCTCCGGACTACTTTTCACAAGCATATCACAAATGGAGCGAGCCTTTCGAAAGGTTAATTTGGGTGCCTTTGTAACCGATGAACCAATCACAGGGTCATTGCGGATAACTACCCAATTTTTGTTAATGATTTTGAGCAGAGCACTATGTTGGCGGTTGTATGATATTATCAATCTAAACGGATCCGAGGAAGTGGTAGGTATCTCGGCCGATCTATTTGACTTAGGACCCGCACCTAAGGCCAGGGATCTAGACATGGATCTAGTTTTCATAATAGCTTTATCAACCATGTCTGTGTGGTATCCTATGGCCAGAAACCTACCCTTGCTCTCACTCTGGGCTCGAAAACCGTCATCATCCAGACTGCAGATATGTCTAATGCGCAGCATCTCACCGTAGGGGATGCTGCGTATCAGATGGTCCAGATGATGACTGGTGGCGTGGAGCACCGTGTTGCCTGCTATGGTCTTGCGATGCAATCTTGTTTCCAGCTTGCCTTCCTCGACATACACTTCCACATCCAGAAAGTTTGCTGACTGCTGGCTAACATGTGCAGTGAACCGCAAATTGAGATTGTTTTCATTGATTTCATGGATAAACACCTGAGCTGCTGTAACAGAGCCCTTCCAAATGAGGAAGAGGTCGTCAATATAGCAGTACCAAACTACTATATTGTTGGTAAGGACTTCCTCCTGTCTGGTTTTGAGGACTTGCTCCTCCCACAGTCCCATGTGAAGACCGGCGTAGCTGGGGGAGAAGCAAGCCCCCATCGCCACCACTCTCATCTGTTGGAATACTTGGCTCTGGAACAAAAAGTAGTTATTATTGAGACAAGTTGAAATCATGTCGACAATCATTTTGTTATGATACATCATGCATAACGGTTTAGTCTTTAAGAAGTGCTCAACTGCCATTATATCATCCAGATGGTTTATACTTGTGTATAAGGCAGAGACGTCAAGAGTGATTAGCAGATAATCATTTTGCCAGGTAACTGTCTCAATTTTTCTCAAAGTCCCCCGTGTCCTGCAGGTACGATGGTAGACGTTTGACGTGCTCCTGAAGGAAGTAGTCGATGTATCGGGAAGCATTTTCCATAATGGTGTTCCCTGCTGATATAATTGGTCTCCCGGGGGGATTGGATGGGTCCTTATGAATCTTAGGGATTAGATAAAAGACCAGAATGACTTTATGATTCACCTTGAGGAACTTAAATTAATCACTGCTGAGTAATCCGGCACTTTTTCATGATAGTAATTTAGTGTGGAAGCCATTCCATGCTGCCTTGACAGTGTTCCAATCGCTACGTCTGTAACAATGGCGGTCATTCAAGTGGGACAGTGCTTCCTCCAAATACATTTTGCGATGCCAAAGGACAATATTACCGCCCTTATCTGCTTGGCGGATGATCATATTGTCATTGTCTTGTAGTTTCTTAATAAGTTGCCCGTAGCAGTTATTCTGTTGATTAAATTTGTGCCTCGCCTGGGTTGTGGACCTATGTTATTTTTTAACTTGATTGGTCACCAATTCATACTCCTAATGCTACGAACACTAGCAACTGCTGGGTATGTGGAATGATGCCAGCTCATCAGAAGAAGGGAGGAACACCTTTAATTCCCTTGCCATTTTCACACAATGGCTCCTGTAGAGCCTGGTTCGCACTTTTGTGGGCCTCTGCAATTAGTAATATCACTCAAGTTGATATAAGAATACTCAAAGCCCAGCTCAACAAGGTTTGTTACCCCTATGAGGAAGGGGATCCACAAGCCAAAGGAACTGTATGGGAAATGGAGGAGTATCGCAGAGGGAATTCCTCCACGAGATATGTTTTTCCAAACACTCGAACAGCCAAGGGTAATGGGCCTACTGTTATCGCTGTAACCAGAGCCCGAGCAGAACTTTGTGTGACCAGCATTGGAAGTATTCCCGTGGGAAAAAGTGACTGTACTACTGTGTTGCATATCATTGGAACGAACAATAGCAGTTTTTTATCTTCCCATAACCTTTGTTTCCACAAATGAAGTAAGTGTTATTATCATCTACCAGTCAGTTGGTCCGGCATCTGTTATGTGTCATTTTTGCTTCCCCCTGTGTTTTTAGCATCTGCCTCTTATCACAAAGACCAGAAACTGTTTAATGACATTTCTTTGAATAGATTTAAAAGAACTATAAATAATGATGAGGTAGATCAGACTGATAACAGCATTACAACAAAACGTTGATTTTATTTTGAGACTCTCTTTTTCTTTGTTGGTGCGGTCCTAAATAGTAGAAAGATTAGACGCCTGACCCAAGTGGTAGAAGCAGTGACTAATCAGACAGCAATGTCTCTAGGAAATATTACAGAAGAGCTCCAAATTACAAGGATTGTAACTCTTCAAAACAGAATGGTGCTTGATGTAGTACTCGCCGATCGTGGTGGAGCATGTCGCATCATCGGTAGTAGCTGTTGGATGTTCATACCTGACCACGTCCCTTCTGTCTATTATTCCATTTCCAAATTACATAAAATAGCTACAAAAATACATCAAAACCAAGGAACATGGTCCTGGTCTGAATGGTTACAGGGACTTATTTCCATTTGGGGTTGGAAATTATTAATGGGAATAGTAATTAAAGGAGCCATTTTTCTCACTTGCTGCATTCAATGTGTTCCTACGATATGTACAGCTTGTATAACCACTTGTTATCATATTAAACCTCCCCGATTCATGTAAATGAATTGAATCGAGAAATGATGACGCACACTGAAATTTATGAATTTATGAATATCAGCATTCTAGATTAATATATGTACTTTTTTAGAATGGATTCAGCATAGCTGAAAAGGAAGGACTGTTAAAATGTAAAATCTGTTTCTCTCGTTTTTTGATTAAGCTATACCTCATTCATTTCTCACCCCTGGCCTGCTTTCAGCCTGGCTCTTTCCTTGACACCGCATCTGTATAAACATGAGTAAAGAATCTAGATTGGAGCATTGTAGGCTGTGTATACATGCAGAGTCCGCGCAAATGGACAGCTGGCATCTGCATGGGGTTTTTCAGTCAGTGGTAAAGCCTCAAGTAAAGTTTGCTCAGATAGCATATCTTGTTGTGCAGCTTCAGGACGCGACAGTTACACAGGGCACCAAGACTGTTGATTCTTACCGATTATTTAATTTGTGTGTTCTTCCCAAAGCTTGATTTACCTCTGGGCGTCCCTTGTTTGTGATCTTTGCTATAAAAACCCACGTAACCATCGTTCGGTGTGCTCTCTCCTTGAGTATCTCTAAGGTGCTTGTCGGACGGAGCCCCATTCATGAATGCTAGTTAACCTCTTCGGTGCCCGTGACGAGCTGGACTCGTCATGGGCCGCGGTGGCGCTGTGCCCATGACGAGTCCAGCTCGTCACAAACCCCGCCCGCTAATGTAACGGCCGGCACAGGGCGGGAAAAGGGGCGGGCACCGAAGGGGTTAAAGGACCTATGGTTTGTACTTCGCTCCAGTGTCGATTCCTCCTTCCTTGTTAAGAACCCATGGAATAAAGGGTGACCCTGCACCAGTGGGTTATTAAAAATCCACTTCCACAGCAACATAACCTCAACTTTGCAGAAAGAAACTTGTTTTCCATTAAATGTACTTTTACTTTTGGACTACCATGTGTGCTTTGGTATATTTCCCTGATATTTGTATGCCAACCATGGCTTCCCTGGTTTTGGCAATTACATCCCAGGTAGCGGGATGTCTATACCTTGAAAGCACCAACTAGTAAACGTTGCTGATTCACGTCAATTACTTTATTCGGTAAAACATCCATAAAAGGACAAACTCCCACAATGATACATAAAATTGATTGTATACATTGACGTCCCTTGATATGCGTGTAGCCTATGATGTGCGAAGATCTGAGCATAGCCATCAGATCATTCTCTAGTTCCTCAATTTACCTGTCAAGTTCTAATATGCATATCATGCAAGGTCTTTATTCATATGCCTCTGATATAAACTTTTAGCACCTCCTGTTTCACAAGTATTTCACTAACTAAGCCAGCATTTTCTTGAAAATAGTAGCAAATTGACTCGCAATATTATGTAGACTGCAAACACCAGATTGGTTTGCAGATGAACTACATGCCCCATCATAATGTAATTAACAGGGGGTTGTGATTTGAAATAGCTTTTGCTCGGTATTCAGTATGTGCGGATGGCCCTGGTAACTGCAGAGAGCACAAATAAAACAAAACAAGCATTTGCAATGCATCGGTCTCGCCTTTGGGACCTTATATGTATTTAGCAATGCAGTATATTAGCCTGGGTGCTGAAACATCTACTATTCTTTAATATAAAGGGAAAGTAAGCACCAAACTGCGTGACACGCCAGGTATGGGAGCACATGTAGAGAAATATTGCCTTTCAGCGTGGAATGGTATAGTCCAAAGCTCTGTGTTTCATATAAAAGCAGGGCCTTCGGTGGTCATATCACTGAAAATAAAAGACTTGAAAAAAATATTATTGTCTATTTGTGTTTTTGGGATAAACCTGTCCGCTCGTGCCAAGCTACCAAGGTGGTGAGCAGGGGTTATCTAAAGTGTGTATCCCCCTAACCCTAAATAGAAGCAAGGTCCCTACTTGGACAAAGGTACCTATTTCGGCCAACAAGAGATCCCCAGTTCTAACAGTGAGTGCTTAAACATGAACTGAGAAACACTCCTGCCCTGATGGCAATGCTATCAGTAAACTAACATGCCAGTCAGTGATCATGTGCACCCTATGGAGCAAATGTTTAGTCTAGTCCGAGAACCGTGAAAACAGAGATATCAAGTGACATATTTCATCGCAGAGCACAAGCTATTTTCCACTTTGTAAATAAAAAGATAATTTTGTCGTGCTTGAATTTTCTAAATCAGCTTTCCTTAATTAGAAGCTAATTACTTGTGTGGGGAAGCAGTTGGTGCCAATGAACAAGCCCCGTCCTTTTCGTATTCGGGGGCGTGTTTTTTTTCGATTCTTTCTCTGGGCGTGTTTAACACGCCCCCGAATCCGAAAACGATGCTGCGTTTCAGGGGGAGGGGAAGGGACTCTACATTCGAGGGGTCTTTGGGAGAGACCCAGTAGTTTGTCATGGTCAAGCATTGTTTTTTAGTATTTTCTTTTTAAGCAACAAACGTGGGATAACAGTTGCGGTTTATGGAAAGATGCGCTGCGTTGTGAATCCCCTCTAGAGGAGAGTGCAGGACAGGGCCATACCAGTTTGATTCCTTGCTGGCATGTGGTTTTCTGCAGGCTGTGTTTGCCGGAGGCCGCAGAACCAGCACAGAGGGAAGCTTTGTGTTGTTTTGTGCAAATACAATAAGCTTGTAACGCCAGCAGCCCCAGGAGGCAGCAGCATGCTTGAGTGGCAGAGGTGAAAGAGCAGGAGGAAGGGCCTCCCCTGCCCCCTTCGGTCCCGGGGGTTTTCTCTTAGTTGCCGTGAGATCAGGGGCAGGAATGCTAATTTGTCTCCGCTGTTCACCAGACAGCAGCAAGGAGAGCTGGAATGGGGGGACGAGAGCACGGATTCAAGAAGGGGTGAACTGTGCCAGGCCCGTGCTGGCCCTTTAAATGTCCCAGGAGCCGACAAGATATGTCTGCTGCAGGATGTGAGGTAATTCTATCGGTTCTTGTTTTAAACTGCAAATGTGTATAACAATGTTTTAATTAATTAGGAAAGGGATTACATGTGGCCTACTGGAACTTGGAGGGAAATGCATACCTAGATCATGTGACTAATGTGGAGGAAAGTTCACAGGAAGAAGTGGGCTGGTCTGTGGAGAGATGTTCTGGCATGCTGGTGCGTGTGAACAGCCCGTGTGCCCAGTCACATAAGCGACTCTGCTTGTAACGCACTCATCCCCAGACCCACCTGCCGTTTAGAGGCGATGACCTCCAGAGAAAAAGTCCAGTTTCACTAAGCCACGCCTGCTTCTTCCCAGTGTCATGCTTTTAACATTAAACGACATGACGGAAAAGTGACTCTACTTATCGACTGCTTTGAAAGGCTGCGATGTTTCGGAGGATCAAACCATTCCCCAGCGTGCTCACGTAGCACTCGCAATTTATTTCATTTTATGTAGAACAAGAATTCCCGTGGCTGCAGCTTGCCACGCTGTACTTCGGCGTGTGTTACGCCACCCACCCATGGCTTGCAGTATCTCCTGTGTGTCCGGCAGTGGCCGTGGGAGGGAGTGGGGATGTGTGTAGGCGGGCTGGTCTCCTGTGGACTCCACGCCCTCTCGGATGCTGCCAGCCCCGGTCACGCGGGAGTACTCGGAGGCGCATCACGCCGGGGTAGCTGTGGAGAGTCCAGTCATCTGTTTTCAAGTAAAGCCTGGTTTCAAGAAAACCATGGTCGGAAGCTCGGGCCTCTCTAAAAGCTAACTTGATTGCCCTTTGGTACGGTTGTGATCTGAAACTTTACTATTCAATCCCCGGCCACCAGTTCTCCCTCGCTCATTACTTTTGAGATTTTTTTGACCCCATCTCTTCAGTCTGCGCATTTATTTATTTTTTTGTGGCGAAATGAATGTTTACAATAACTAGAATGCAGAGGTAGCAGAGGGATGTTGCCTGGCACACTGCGAGAAGCAGGAATTCTCACACAAAAAACGTAATAGGGGCCTAGCTATCATTGGTGCAACAGGTGCAGTTGCACCGGGCTTTTGAGTGTTACTGTGTGAGGCCCACTGTAACTCAATTATGTTATTTTTACTAACCTGTAGGGGCGGCGTTTTGGGGTGTTCTAAAATCAACGCTGACCGTTTATCTGATTTTTCCATTACTTTACAATCAACTCTGACGTTATACCATATTGAGCACTGACATATCGGGTGATAATTGCCCCAGAATCAGTCCTGATACCTGGTCCGATTCCTAATTCATCAGGAAACAGCACCCACTCGTTTTGTGATCCCTGCTCATATTTAGCCCTGACGCATGTTGTGCTACTCGATCTAGAATCGGTGAGGACACAGCACTATGTCTCATTCTCGTTTAGACCAGAAAAAGCACTGACACATTGTGTGAGCCTCGGCAATATTAAGCGTAGACCCATTGTGTGCTACTAGCCCTAGAATCGGTCTGGATTCTCGGTTACACCAGAAACAACATTGACACTTTGTGTGAATCTCAGCCGTAAATTAGTGCAGACACCGGGTCGGAATAACAAGTGGTAGTGGATTGAGCCAGGTTTAGCGCTTTAAATGTTTGGCTGGGGGTGGGGGGGCGATGGTAATTGGTCTTTTCGGGGTGCAAATGTACTGCTGGCCCAGCCGTGGGGGGTGTCCTGCCCCGAGGAAAAAAAACAGAATATATTGGGGGGGGGGGGTCTACAGTAAGCAGCCTGTAACCTCACAGGGCCTGGAAATATCACGCAATGCACGTGTGACTTTGGGCTCCTGGAAGCGGGGGGGGGGCGACAAATATTCAAGATTATTCGGCGACTGGAAACTGGGACGATTACAATCCTCATGATTTGGCTTGGAAAACGCCTGGTCAGCTTAGTTCAAGGGAGTGTCCATACTAATTTGAGAGTGATTAAGCTATTGACATTGTAAATAACAATGCCGTTTCTTTAACCCCTCCCCTGCTCATGACGGAGCCATTCCGTCATGAGCCACGGTTGCCTTGTGCTCATGACGGAGTGGTTCCGTCATGCCGCGGCCGTTGGCGGCCGCTCCTCCCACGTGGCGCTAATTCCCCGCCTGTGCGGGCGATTAGCGCCGTGGGCGGAGTCATGACGGAACCACTCCGTCATGAGCACAGCTCAACCGTGGCTCATGACGGAGTGGCTCCGTCATGAGCACAGCGCCACCGCGCTGCCCCCCAACCCCCCCCCCCAGCGCTGCGGCGGAATTCCCGCCGCAGCGAAGGGGTTAAATGTTTTAAAAACATAAACAAAAATAATATCATGAGCAATGCCAATAGCTCTAACTTTAACAATGCCGAGACCGTTGCATTGTAAATGCTTGTTATGAAGGTGCTCGGCTTTTTTCCATTCCCATTTCTCTACAGCCAGCCTGCACTCTGCTTTTTTCTGCCCTGAAGTTCAGTCCTCACTTCTACCTTGGCATGCGTGTGGGCGGTACAGCGAGTGCAGTACTTCACCAGACAAACATACTCTGCACAAAATGAACAGACCATGCTACCGTAGTCTTATCACAGAGTTCTCCATTTGTAATTCTTCTGCTACTGTACTGCAGCCTTAAGTGAACTCGCCACGTCTTTAGCTTGCTGTCTGTCTGTGGTCCTTTTTTATCATGAACAGGGGTGTTCATCTTCCGGGCATCCATTATACTGTAATGGAACAGTGACCGCTCCGAAACAAAAAT
Organism: Triturus cristatus; assembly: GCF_964204655.1. NCBI lineage: Eukaryota > Metazoa > Chordata > Amphibia > Caudata > Salamandridae > Triturus > Triturus cristatus. The sequence goes on along the minus strand of NC_140584.1, from coordinate 193,926,971 downwards.
GACTGGGGGGGAGGGGGGAATTGCTGTCTGTGTTCCGTTTTGGATGTAACTAGCAAAAATAACTGGATAGTGAAAAAATTGGCACACATTCATCATCGCTAATGAATGCAATAAACTTCATGATGTGACTAGGCAACGAATCTCCATAAAGCTAAAGACAATTAAATTGGGAAATCCACGCACAGCTTTGAAACTGAACACCGCTATTAGCCTCACAGCTACACTGTAACTTGTTTTTAACTGAGACAAGATCCTCAAAAATAAATATTAAAAGCCTCACTGAGAGCATGCATGCCTTAGCTCTGCAGTCGAGATCTATTTAACACAGTGTTTCTGAGCTTACAGACATCACGCTCCGCTCATTATGGGGCAAAGCTTAAGTATTTAGATGGCAGTGAGATAAGTAGTCTCCAGGGAATTTAATGACCCGGGGATGAAAGCTACACGGTGTACACACAAAGTTATCATAATTCGCAAAGGAAACGTGGAGACACAGCATCGCTGAAGAAGGCATTGTCACGAAGGTGGACTATTACCTGTGGAGGATGTGGCGTTATGGCCAGAGCTGCCAAGTAAAAGCAATGTCAAAATGGCGTGTAAACTGGAGTTCTGTTATACAAATTCTAGCCCTGCAATGGATACACACTGTCGCTACTGCAGGGTGGATATAATGCTGTTCTTGGTGTGCTGCTGCCCTCTGAAAGAGATCCTGGCCTTTTCAGAGTGTAGAAATGTCATGGCAACAGTAATGGTGAAAGTAACAAAGGTGCTGCTCCGCTTTGCACCACGAAAGCCCAAGTAACTTGAGAGTTAAGATAAAGCGGTGCTCTTAAAAATCGTGCCCGGCACAATAAGCCCCCAAAAAAACAGCTGGAAGCAATAAGAGAATATATTGCTTACTGCTGCGCTGATGTGTTGTCCCTCAAGTGCACCTTTGTGGTTAGCCTGTGAGGTGCTGCTGCACGTTAGCACGTGTGCTTCTGTGCTGGTTCACTAGTGCTGTTGCGCTGTGTGGAAGGAGTCAGAATCACTTGTGTCTGAGTGGAAGCTGTGTTCAAATACAGCTTTGACTCCGACACAAGTGATTCTGACTCCTTTGAAACAACGTGTAATAGAAACCCAGGCCTAGTCATGCGGGTGAGGAGGAGGGAGCACTTCACCTCGTCCTGCTTCAGTGCTTGCGCTGTCTCTGCCTCGTGCCGTGAAGCCACTTGTCGCGCATGCGTATGATGTAAGGCATCGCGCGCATGCGAGACCGAGTACAAATTCACCCACCAATCACACCATAAACAAGCATTTAAAATGCAATAGGACTCGTATTTACGCGAGACCTATTGCATTTTAATGGGGGGAGGCAGGGGAACAAAACTTTTTCAAGTAAAGGGGCTGATAGCCACGGAAGGTGAAAAATTACGACATAGCCGTCGGGAGGCGGGATTAACAAGCCAAACACAAAGCAGAAATTATGATTGAAGCTAATCAAAAATATGGCCGGAAAGTGGGCGGAGCTTCCCCTCACTATAGTGTATACTGCATGCCTCGCAAAGCGAGTTGTGCTGCAACGCTATGCGAGACCTAAAAACATGCATAGCTTGGTGTAAAGATCATGTGTGGGTGAAAAAAGGAAAATCCCCATCCACAGGCTACATAAGCCTGTGTGCATCGATGATGCATCCTGCAACCCATCTTCCCAATTTTTCTTAATGTTTACTTGTGGAGACCCCAGCAGTAGTCGGTAGGGCCTTTTCAGATGTGTGTGTTCATCACGCAGTTGAAGTCACCTATCTCCTTTAGTACATGTTATTTAGAAGCCAGGTATGGCAATAAGTGGTTAAGGAATGTCAGTTGTAATTGATTGAGGACATAATGGGTCACCATTGAGGAAACTTCTAGCTAAAACCCACTCCTCCTTCTGAATTTAAGGGAAACCTAGTCTGAAACACAATAATACGCCTCATGCAAAGGCTGTATATAATGTGGTAATTCTATTTACCTTGCAATCTATTTCGCAATTACTTACTCTCCAGTTTAATGAGGTATGTCTGTCTTATGCAACATCGCAAAGAAGTCCCAGTGGCGCGGATGGTAGATATGTATTTTTAGGTCTCGCGAGCCAAAGGCTCGAAGAGACATTTTATATGTGGGAATTTCAAAGTGCTACCCACAGTTTTGGCTGGCCTAAACCTTGAGTGCACGATCACATGCACGTGCACAGCTGCTCCCACTCCCCCCTCCCTTCTAGCTTTCTTTCACTTTAGCCGCTCTGCTCCACTGCTCCTTCCATTCCCCCCTCCCTTCTCACCCAGCCCTTTGATGCTCTGCTCGATTCTAGCTTTCTTTCACTTTAGGCGCTCTGCTCCACTGCTCCTTCCATTCCCCCCTCCCTTCTCACCCAGCCCTTTGATGCTCTGCTCGATTCGCTGCTCTAGGAGTGACCTATAGAAAGGGGCCATCTGTTTGTAATTAAAGTCACCACGTGCGCTTGTTTATATTGCTCTACTCTCACTCCCCTGCCTCTCTCGCCCTCGTTTTTTTTGTCAGTCCCCTCGGGGCACAAGCAGGCATCCACTTCTGTCATTTTCGCTGCGATTAGCTGTCCTGACAGAAGTGGATGCCTGCTTGTGCCCCGGGGGAACTGACAGCAAACAAGCATGCATCCACTTCTTTTTGCTGCGATCAGCTTGTTTTACGTGGCATATTTACTTACACTTGTTTTTTAATGCCTCAATAATGTGCGAAGGTGAAGGATGCAAATATGAGCACACTCTGAGGGACCCCCTAACCCCCCAAAAAACCACTCCATTGGCTAAGTCGACCACACTTGCAGCGCCATGGGCAAACACAGTGCTCTACACCCTTTTGCCGGTTTTGGCGTATAACAACGTGTATATTTAAGCCCCTGGCATCGTTTACAAAAATATAAAAATGCCTCGCATTAACTATTATGCTGTTGAGTAGGATAATAATAAAGGGTATTATTTAAACACCTGTTGGCGCCATTAGATTTGTTTGCTTTACAAACGCCTACACATTCTTGCGTCAGGGTGGAAATCGCAGATGCGTTGCACACGCAATGCTTTTAATCCACACATACACTGGCATGTCCGTGCAAGCTGATGTGTGTCATGCCTTTACGCATAATATTTGGCTATTAGCCATAAAAACGAGGCTTCTCGCAGGTCAGCACCCTGTGATGATCAAGCATCAGGGGAAATAGGCCAATAAGTAACTGAATTAACATTGGTTTCTAAATGTACAAACGGCATTCAGAGTGTTGCAGTATTGACACAGCTGGAGACTTGAGATGTGTTGGGAGAGTAATAAACATGTTAGGTGGGGGTTGTCACTGAACCTCTACTCCGGAATCTGTGCTCATTTCCAAATTCTTAGTTTCACATGCTATAAATACGGGAGACCTTCCCATTAGCGTAGTACACCCTTTGCTGCAATGTGTATTTTGTTCCAGTGATATTTTCCGTGCCAATGCTCCCCATCATAGGCGTGCACACTCACCCGGTTGAGGCTCCTACCATGAACCAAGAGCGAGTTTCAGCAGCTGGTTATCAGGGGTGTGATGCAAGCGTACACACACAACCACACACACACAAATGCACACAACCACACCCAACCACACACACAACCACACACACACACAACCACCCAACCACACACACACCCAACCACACACACACCCAACCACACACACACCCAACCACACACACACCCAACCCCACACACCCAACCCCACACACACAACCCCACACACACAACCAGAAACACAGCAACATACACAACCACACACACAACCACACACACAACCACACACACAACCACACACACAACCACAAACACAACACACACAACCACGCACACAACCACACCCAACCACACACACTACACAAAACCACAAACACACACAACACACACAACACACACAACACACACACAACACACACACAACACACACAACACACACACAACCACACACAACCACACACAACCACACACAACCACACACAACCACACACACAACCACACACACAACCACACACACAACCACACACAACCACACACAACAACACGCACACAACCACACACACAACCACACACAACCACACACACACACACAACCACACACACACACAACCACAACCACACACACAACCACACACAACCACAACCAAACACACACAAAACCACAACCAAACACACACACAAACACACACAACCACACACACACAACCACACACACACATACAACCACAGACACACACATCCAACCACCCAACCACACACGCAACCACATACACAACCACACACACACAACCACACACACAACCACAAACACAACAACACGCACAATCACACACACAACACACAACCACACACACAACCACACACACAACCACACACACAACCACACACACAACCACACGCACACACAACCACACGCACACAACCACACACACACACAACCACACAAACACACAAACACAACCACACACACAACCACAACCACACACACACACACACAACCACACACAACCACAACCAAACACACACACACAAACACACACAACCACAACCAAACACACACACAAACAAACACACACAACCACACACACACACACAACCACACACACACATACAACCACAGACACACACATCCAACCACCCAACCACACACGCAACCACATACACAACCACACACACACAACCACACACACAACCACACACACAACAACACGCACAATCACACACACAACACACAACCACACACACAACCACACACAACCACACACACAACCACACACACAACCACACACACAACCACAACCACACACACAACCACACACACAACCACACACACAACCACACACACAACCACACACATGCACACAACCACACACACATGACACACACAACCTCAAATACACACACACAACCACACACACAACCACACACGAACAATCACACACACACACACACAACCACACACACAACCACACAAACAACCACAACCACACACACAACCACACACAAACAACTATACAAACACACAACCACACATACACACACAACCACACAAAACCACAACCACACACACACACCACCACAACCACACACACAATCACAACCACACACAACCACACAACGACATGCACACACAACCACACACAACCACCCAACCACACACACAACCACAGCCACTCACACAACCACACACACAAACACACACAACCACACACAACCACAAACACAACCACACACACAACCACACACACAACCACACACAACCATACACACAACCACACACACACACACACACAACTACACAACCACAAACACACACACAACAACACACACACACAACCACACACGCACACAACCACACACGCACACAACCACACACGCACACAACCACACACAACCACACACGCACACAACCACACACGCACACAACCACACACACACACAACCACACACACACAGACCCACACACAACCACACACGCACACAACCACACACACACACACAGCCACAAACACACACACAACACACACTCACACAACCACACACACAATCTCAAACACACACACACAACCACACACAAACTGTCTTCTAAAGAAAATATAAAGGGTGCCTTAGTATATCGTCCCCCGGGACCCTGTAACAATTTCTCGAGCACACTGATGGAGCTACTTGCCCCTTATGTTGACAACAACAGTGATTTTATATTGGTCGGGGATTTCAATGTCCATAGTGACAAGTTAGACTGTAATGAAGCTCAATCAGTGTTACTTGACATGGCCACCCTAGGACTGCTGAAACGTAATTGTGGCCCTACACACCAGGCAGGTCACACCTTGGACCTGATTTTTTCTAATTTTTCATTGATTTCCTGTTCACCTGCTAAACAGGTTAGTTGGACTGACCATTTCCTGGCTGAATTTTGTACTCAGCATTTGAGGGATATTTCCTCCCGCCCAGCCCCATTACCCAGGACATATAGACAATGGCATAAAGTTAATGATGGCACTTTGAAGAAAAACTTTATTTTTTCCTCCTATCCCACACAAACATGTATTGATTCTGCCCTTAAAAAATTTAATAGAGCCATTACACAAACTATAGATAAAATTGCTCCTCTGAAGCGATTTAACTCCAGACCGACCAAGAATCAGGAAATCTGGTTTTCGGATAACCTTAGGATACTAAAACTCAATGCTAGAAAACTGGAAAAAAAGTGGAGACTTTCTCACCTGGCGGAAGATAAAACAAAATACTGGGACTCACTACGCATATATCATAAAGCTATTCGCACTGCTCGCAAAAACCACATCACAGCCCAAATCACAGCTGCAGGAAACTCTTCTAGGGTTTTATATCAAATCCTACAAACCTTTACCAAACCTGCAGCATGTGAATCTGTTGAGTTAGGTTCCAAACAGCTATGCGAGGAAATTTCATGCTTTTTTGCGAAAAAAATTGATCTTATTTATGATAAAATAATATGCGCCAACAAAAGTGTCTCCATGGATAGAGTGTTATCTGAAATGGATGATGAACCTAAGCAAAAAAAGCATATGTTAACATGCTTTCCATCTATTTCTCTACAAGAAACACTTTTACTCACTTCTCAGATTAAAAGTGGCAGTCCTGATGATAACATTCCAGCCAGGATCATACCTGGCCTGAGCGAACAACTTTGTCCTATATTTGAAGGATTGGTCAATCTCTCACTTAGCTCAGGTACTGTACCAAGAGACTGGAAACGAGCTTTGGTCAGACCCATTAGGAAAAACACTTCTATTCCATGGACTGACCTAACCAACCTTAGGCCTATATCCCTATTACCATTCTTAGGGAAACTGGCTGAGAAACATGTCAATCACCACTTGTCCAATTACATCGAACTTGTGGGGGCTTTGGACTATTCTCAGTCATGGTTTAGGCCCAAACACAGTACGGAGTCTACTCTTCTGTCTGTCACAGATGACCTACAGATGTATCAGGACAGGGGCTTTTCAGTAATCCTTGTGCTCTTAGATCTTTCAGCAGCGTTTGATACCGTTTCACATACCATTCTTATTGAACGGTTATCGAACGCTGGCATCAAGGATAGGGCCATCGAATGGCTGGAAAGCTTTCTCCTTAATCGTTCCCAGAGGGTTATTATGGACTCCTACCGCTCAGCGGAGATTGAGATTTCTAAGGGGGTGCCCCAGGGCTCCTGTTTGAGCCCAACCCTTTTTAATATATATGTAGCACCATTGGCTAGATTGATGAGAAGATATGGTTTCATTCCAGTGTCGTACGCTGATGACACCCAGCTTCTCTTTCCTTTCAAAACCCTCTCCGCTGAGATGAAGAATTCCTTTTCTGCTGGCATGAAGGCAGTGGCTCGCTGGATGTCTTCCAACTTTCTCCAGTGTAATGTCAGTAAAACGGAAGTAATGTTGTTTGGTGAGGCAAAAATGTTGTGGACCCCTGACTGGTGGCCGCCTGATCTGGGAATTGTTCCTGAACCTAAACAGGTTGTGAAGAACCTTGGGATTCGTCTGGATCAGGACTTGCTTTTCAAACAACATGTCAACTACACTTCAGGAATCTGCTTTTACACTATTAGTTTGTTACGGAAAATCTTTCCCCTCTTGCCAGATTCCTGTAAGAGAACCTTGGTCCAGACCTTGGTTTTAAGTAGGATTGACTACTGCAATGGCCTGCTTCTTTCTGCCAACGAAAGTGTTTTGAATAAACTGCAGGTCATTCAGAACACGGCAGCTCGCCTGGTCCTTAATGTCCCCCCCAGAACTGCTTCCAAACCCCTCCTGGATCAGCTACACTGGCTGTCGATCCGTCAGAGGATAAAATTTAAGATATGTTGCCTTATCCACAAATGCATAAATGGTCAAGGGCCCGTCTATTTACAAAATAAATTTGTTCCCTACATTCCGCTCCGATCACTAAGATCTAGTAATAACCTCCTCTTGGTGATCCCTCGTGCAAAAAAAGCCCGACATGGGAATAAAGCTTTATCTATTACTGGCCCCACATTGTGGAATAAACTTCCTTTATCATTAAGACAATGCAAGGAACATCTTACCTACAGGAAACTCCTTAAAACTGTGCTGTTTAAGAATGAGATCTAGCCTCCCCATCATCTTGTCCTTGGTTTACCGATTACCGAAAAGCGCAGAGATACTCCATTGGAGTCGATTCTAGCGCTATATAAACCTAAAAATAAATAAATAAATAAACCATACACAACCACAGTCACACACACAACCACAACCACACACACACAACCAAGCACAACCACAACCACACACAACCACACACAACCACAACCACACACACACAACCACACACACACAACCACACACACACAACCACACAGACACAACCACACACACACACACACAACCATAACCACACACACAACCATAACCACACACACAACCATAACCACACACACAACCATAACCACACACACAACCACAACCACACACACAACCACACACACAACCACACACACAACCACACAACCACAACCACACAACCAACCACAACCACACACACAACCACAACCACACACACAACCACACATACACAACCACACACAACCACACACACAACCACAAACACAACCACAACACAACACACACACAACCACAACCACACACACACAACCACAACAACAAAACCACTCACACACAACCACACACACACAACCACAACCGCACACACAACCACACAAACAACCACACGCAATCACACACACACAACCACACACACATAACCAAAAATGCACACAAATGCACACAACCACACACACACAACCACACACACACAACCACACACAACACATACACACAACCACAAAAGGTTTTGGGTCTGTCAGCATAAATACGCTGTCACCAAACATGATGAACACCTCGGGAAAGTTTGGGAAGTCACCCCCAACTTTGAAACCACTTGCTGTTGCAGAGTGTGTGCTGTACACATGGCAATACCTTGACACAGCAGACTGTTGCAAGGAATGCTTTGAGCCTCGAAGGCTGACAGACCTCAGTCTGTGCATTAGTTCACCCCATCTTGGCGCTGCATGAAAACAGGGTGCCCACTGTCCAGCATGAAGTGAGACATTGTGATCGGGGCTGGAGATGCTATTTAGCAATCTGCTTAGAACATTGTGTTTCATTTATGGCATTAAACATAAAGGAGCACTGGCAACACTGATAAAATGGATTTCATTTTGAGTAGTGACTAAAACTTTAAAAAAGCCTGCAGTACTGAAACAAGCATTTGCAATGCAATAGGTCTCGCATTTGCAAAAGTTTAAGCTATTGGGCATTGTTCATGACAATGCCTTTTTTAATCTATTTTATAAAACAAACACATAAATAAATGCCATTGTCATTTACAATGACAATAGCTAGTGTTGCATTATTATTAGTAATGCCAACTGGTCACACTTTTATAATGCGAGACCTATTGCATTGCAAATGCTTGTTGCCTCTTGGTTGCACTTTCTATGCCCCTGACATTCAAGGCGATTAACATGTATTTGTGATACCCTTATCATGTAGTGTTTATCCATACAGATTAATTGGAGGTAAAAAGTTAATGTTCTTTCTTTTCATACAAATTGCTCTATGTCCATGTTCAATCCAATATTACATATTTTTTTATTTTTGGATTGATGTACACAGGTTACACATTATTGGTACGCCATAAGCACACTTTCATCATATCGATGAGATAGCCTTCTTGTGTATGTCAATGTGTTCTCAACATCTATGTTCAAACGGTATCAAGAATTCTTCTTATTTATCACCTGCTGCAAAATAAATCTAAATTGATAGCCAAATTTCGTTTCAGTGTTTTGATCTTTACACATTCAACTAATTTATTGAACCTAAGCATGAATACTTAAGCTCAAACAAAAAAATATCAGCTGGCTAGCTCATGTAGGCGATCATTAACCTAGGCAATTTACACGTATGCCTTCATTGGGTCTAATCATTGTGCAGAGCAGTGAGTGCTGAGCTCAGTGGAAGGCTTACATCTATTCCATTCCACTGCGTGCCTTGTAACACTTTGAGAATTGACCTATTGTTTCCTCACTAATGAAGGTTTTGAGGTAGTGGTATTAAGCCCTTGAAGAGAAAGGGAACACCTAAGGTTTCAGAAGATGCACCGAAGATGACCTCAAACATTGCTGCTCCCTAGATAGATTGTAGCTTGTTTAAGCCCAAACAAAAGTCATGAAATCAAACGTTTCCAAGCCTTTGTTATTGGAGTAGGAAAGTTCAGTGGTAGTGCCACAGCCTGAGTACGGTTGCCATTCCACCAGCCAGGCTGCTGTGTGATCATCAGCATCAGTTCACCTGAAATGATCCAACATCAGTCACATCACCTTGCAACACCAGGAGGGGTAGCTTTTGTGTTTCTAGTTAACAGATACATAAGAAGCGGGTCTAGCCCAATTCATTAATTTGGGTAGCTATTGCTCACCAGAAGTTGAATCTTTGATATCTGAGTCGATTCCTTATGCTGGAACATCAGAATCTTGATGACTTGGGACTACTGGCATCAGATCCAGCTTGGAAGTCTCTGTGGCTGACCACCTCCTGCCTTTCAATGAGCATTTATGATCCTGTTGATTTGACTGCTGTCCAGGCCTGAAGCAGCTTTTCCATCATCTTTGATGCTGAAGTCTGCGTTCCCAGTCCATTGGTTCTCCTGTCTCTGCAGCCCTCCGCTCTGCCCAGCCTCCAGCTGCACCAGAGTCTGTGAAGAAGTGTGCCGTGTCCAGAACCTTCAGTTTAGCAGGAAGCAATAGCTTGTACTCCAAGCCCATTTTCAAAGTCTGAGCTCCACATCTAAGAATGTTGCTGTACTGTAGCTGTGAAATCTGGTAACAAAAGGATCTTTACATAATCCATTATGAAAGGGCTGGCCCATCATATCTTCCGCAGAAACAGATCCTTGTCAATATATTTCAGTGCCGTAGTTACCACAGATTATGGTGACACTCCAGGTGCAGGATAACATTCCCTTTGGACAGTTCCTCTGTCTCCGGAGCAACTGTTCCTCCTTGGAGGACTTTTACAAACACTCTGAGAATCTGGAAAAAAAGAGGCCACTCCAGGAAGTTAATCAAACATTCCTTCAAAAGGACTCGATTCTATGACCTGGATTGTGTGCTTAATAAAGAGAAGAGAGATTGGACCAATAATAGAATTGTATTTGTGAGCCAGTTCTCGGGCATAAGTATCAGAATTTGAAATGTGATCAATAGAAATTGGAAAATTTTAAACAGCAACGACAAGTTAACACTAGAGAGACCTCTTTTTGCTTTCAAACAAAACAATAACCTTAGGAACACGTTAGTACAGATGTACAGGGAAGATAGGAATGTAATACAAAGCACCCTTACCAGGGTAAAAACTAGAGGTAATAGCAAATGTGGTAATTGCAGCATTAGTGAGCAGTTTTTGGTCACTATGACAGTGGAATGCCAAGAGGTGAAACATACCACCACAACCCTGAATAACTGCCATAGTAAGAATGTTATATATTCTAAATCACAAGAGCGACCCTTATGTCCCTGTGAACCGGGTAAGTACAATGTACTACAAACAACATTCACAAGGAACTCATTTGAAGATATTCATCTGTTACATACAACATACATGTGCGAGATTAACTCAAAAGCAACCATTGATGTTGTATGTAACAGATGAATATCTTCAAATGAGTTCCTTGTGAATGTTGTTTGTAGTACATAGTAAGAATGTTGCCTTTTTTCTCATCTGTCCTTGTGTTCTAGGCTAGGTAGGTGAAATCAGTAGAGCTTAGATACAGAATATATGAACATAGCTCAGCCATTAGGACATCTCAAATCAATAAACCACTAGTGGACCACTTTATAGAAAAAAGCCATGGCTCTAGTGAGTTTAGGTGGTTTATCCTTGAAAAGATCCTAGGTAGGAGAAGAGGGGATAATATTGAGGCCAAAAGAAAGATGAGGTAAAAATGGTATAAGTGTATACATTTAAGACAATTAGACAAGTCCTGAATAATAGAAAAGACTGGGATTGTATTATTATAGGCAGCTGGGGGGGGGGTCCCCACAGGAACAATGATATGTCAGAGGTTTAACTGTAGTATAGGTCATGCAGTAAGGAACTCGACTTTAGGTATAGTGAAGGATTATCAGTCTGGAATAAAAACATAAAAAAATCCTCAGTAGGGATGGAAAAGCTCCCATAAATAAATTAGGGTACAGTCTATAATTGACAGACACAGGACCTAATATTAAATGTTAAAATTTAAGCCTATGGTATTATATAACACGTGAGGTATAGGGCATTAAGGATTTTTTTTTAAAACAAACAGATGACCCTTTTTGGGGTAGGGAGGTGAGACAGGAGTACGAATGGGCTAATTCAGGACTACACCTGAATTTTAAGTGCCTTACTTGAAGACAGGGTAAGGGTATGATGTCATGGGCTCCAAGCTATATGAATTTGATATAATAACCCAGTGCTCTCATAACATTTAAATATGGTGTGCCCGTACAACGTGTGCACAGAGCCAGTTAAATGTGGCGCTCCCTTCCTGGGAAGGAACCAATAGCGTAGCAGGGAAGGAGGTGTGTTGGGCTCTTTATATTCATCACAGAAATACAATTATGGTGGGCTAATTCATGGCTACACTTGGTTTTTAAGTGCTTCCCAGAAGAATCCTGTAATGGGTGAGGCTTGCCCCCCCCCTCTTTTTATGTAACCAAGAGACCCGTAGTGAGTAAGAAAGGGTATCCTATGTTGTGGGTTGTACAAGAGTGAGAAATATGGTCACACTCTGCTATACATTTATTTTCTTTGACAGCGAATTGTTTTGTGACCAGTGGAGGGTTATATATCCCATGTTTAAAAAAAAAAAGAGGCATTATACTTAGAAACAAAGACAAAGTCCGCCTTTAGAACTTTCGATCGTTAGAACTTTGTTCATTTACTTCTGCTCAGGAACTTAAGAGTAAATGAATGATGGTAAACAATTGAGTTGGCTATAGTTGGAGACTGAAGGGTGTTTGGTCACATGGATGAAACCCTGGGTGGGAGGATCCAGCTCCGGGTTGCAAACCCGAGATGGTGTGGCAATACATATAAAGAACTACGAAACAATGTTTTTTTCTGATGATGTGGAAAGCATGGGGGTGTTTGAGATCAGACCTACCCTGCTCCATCCAACCTGGATTACTGGGCCTATTTTAAGTCACCTTTCACACACTAGACTCACCACTTAACAGCCCACTTGCACTCATCATTACAGCATCTTCAGATCAAAAGATCTCCGAAAAAGCAGGCCCCAGGCCCGTCAGGCATTGCAGCGCTGGCCAGACGAGGAGCGCCCAATTATGAAGCATGACACACTAACAGGTGTGTGAGGGCATCAAGATCTGTAATACAGATCTCCTAGCGACACATACTCCAGCTACATAGCCCAACCACTTGCGTCTATCTAGCAGAGGAACTACTCCCCCCCCCCCCCCCCCCTTTTTGATAATTGTTTTTCTATAGATGATGTATTATTTATTTGTCTAGGAGACATGCAACTATTGCATTGTCCTGAAGAAGGGGGTTAAATACTTTTGATCCACCGAAACTCGTCGACATATGTCCTATGCAGAATCCGCCCAACAGCGAGGGACTATATATAAAAAATCTTTGCTTCATCAGGACTCTTGATTGATATTATAAAATGGATCAGCAATAAAAGCATATATTTTAGTACTGTTTTGTGTTATTGTCCCATTCGTTTTTATTGTTTAAACATTTTTTGCTATATTTGTGGGGATTTTCTTTGTATTGAGCAACACATAACTCTTGGGGCTCACTTGGGAGGGAGAGGAGAGCACAGGATGCCAATACAATTCTTGTCCATTCCCTTTCTGGTTACAGAGGGTCCATGCTTTTGTCCTACCACAGTTGTTTCTCTGGATTTGTTGGGTGTACAATGCCTGCTTCAAACTGGAGTTTAGTGTTAGATGTGAGAGGAGACTTGTTTATCTCTATGACACACACTCCCGTTAAGTGTAGCCAGGGACTTTTGCCATCTTGTAAATGCCCTAACACGTGGCACTTGGACCTGTTGCAGCAAGGCAAACTAAAACTACAGGAAAAGTGGGTAGGGTTGGTCTAGAAGTCATCCCCACCCACTAGCTGGTATCAGACATAAATACGGCACTACCAAGCACCTACTTCAGAACACTTTCTGGACCTGCGGAAGAACAGAACTTTTTTTTGTGACCTGAAAGGAACTCTGGAGGACTGGGCCTGTTCTCTCTCACACCAAGTACAAAGAAAATTACTTCAAGACTCAATTAGCTGTCCTCCTGTGTGGATACAGGGACCTACCAAGTTACAAGAGACCCTTTCTGCAAGAGGCCCTTTCATGGAAGAACCCAGCTGACCAGTGGCACCTGGAATGGATCCTGATGTTGGCCTTTGCCTGATGTCCTGTTCGTTTCTAAGTGCCTGTCCTCCAGAACAGTGGGACTTAGAAACTTTTTCAAATGTTTTGACTTCCAGACTTTTGCAGGCCTAATCATCTTGGTGTACCTGACCCAGGCTTCAAAGGCAAATGGCCTGAAAATGCACCATAGTCCCGGTCTACTACGAACAGTGACTATCATTGGTGCTTTACTTTTTCTTGGCACTATTTCTACTTAAAATGTAAAAGTTCATATCTCAGGTTCCCCTTAGTGGATTTTTGTTTTGTTTATTAAATGTTACTCTATTGTTCCGGTTCAGTTTGGGATTTTTCTTGTGTTGTGTTTTGACTTTGTTATTGTTTTGGTACTACATAAATACTTTACACATTGCCCTAAGTTAAGTCAATCTGTTCTGTGCAATAGGTACAAGGGGGTTGAATTCAGGTTAATTTAGTGACTTTAGGGCAGAGGTCTTCAATCTGTGGGGCGCGACCCCCAGGGGGGCCCTGGAGTCCTGGGAAAGGGGTTGTGCATTTCCAGGCCTCACTCCTGCCTGGAATCTAAAACATGTGCTCTTCCTTTTTAAAACAGGGACGCTTCATTCAGGTCCTTAAAATGCTTCAGCTGAAGGTAATTGAGTCTCTTGTTCTGTGAGAGGGAGAGGCTGGGAGGACAGGCGAAACAATCCTTGGTGTCAGGGTGCATGCTTGCCTGTATAAAATGCAATTGTGCGTTTTGAGTTAATCTGCTAATGTAAATGGTGCTTGGGAGTGATTCTGGCTTTAATTGCTTTGTGATGGCAAATATATATATTTTTTTACTGGTAGTAAGAAAACATGTTTTTAATCGCTTAGTACCTCAGAGGAGGTGTTAAAGGGAATGCAAAAAAAAAGCATTACTTATGTTCTTGTATTACTAAAATGTACACTTTGGAAGCTCCATTATATCCTAAATTTTCAGTTTGTAGCAGTCTACCTTATAATGTATGTATTGCAAGAATAAAGTAATGACTTACACTTTCACAGTGCTTTCTGTCATAGGCTGTGACCTCGTAGCACCAAAAATCCACAAGCCACTATACCCCACTGCACCAGCCAAATATAATTCTGTGGCTCTCTGGTTACACACAGACCTCTGCAGTGCATTAACTAATAGAGGTTTCCTAATGTACTACAGTGCATTTTAAAACCGTGTAACAACTTTTTAGAATGTATTTTTCATTTAAGCTACCCATTATTTTATATGTAGCTACTTTATTTTGGGGCTGATTTATGAGAGGATTGAGCCACCAGAGCATCATTTTGTTTAAGCTCCAGCGGCACAATCGTCGATATCATATCTATGAGGCGACGCAAAGTCCCCTGTGGTTGAGTATCCTCGTACATATGGAGTAAGACAAAGCAGCGCAAGTCGCTGCCTTGCCTTAGTCTGTTAAGTTGGCGTTCCATGGGCATTGCGGTGGGGGTTCCCACGCAACACCCATGGATTTTGACACTGCCCCAGATTTACAAAACGATATAAACCTGGGGCAGTGCCAAAACCTTACGCATCCCCACAGTAGGTGTGATAAGGAGAAATGTTTTCATGTCTCCTTGTATGTTTACCTCTTTCCATGTGTGCTGCATTCTGCAGCTCACAAAGAAAGAGGAAACACTCTTGGGGCACCTTCCTGCACAAAAACAATCCTGCCACATATGCGCTTGGCAGCAATTTGTGCACCAACACAGTGGGAAAGGACAGGAATGCACCATATTTCATAAATAAGGTGCATTCTTGCCCTTTCACATTGGCATAGGGCAGCGCAGCAAGAAGACTTGCAGCTCTGCACTAGGACAATTCCTCATAAATGAGGCCCTTTGTTTTTCGCCACACCTTGGACCACTCTTCCACGCTCACTGACCTTTGGTTTGATAAACACTGTTTAATATTATTTACCCACTGTAAAAATTATTTGCTGTGGGAATTGGGGGCATTTATGGTTGTCGATAGTTGTCAATGATGAGGAGTACCAAGTTCTAGAAATGTTTGTCAGTAGGGGGTCCTTGCACCTAAAAAACTTTGACGGGGGTCTAGGCATCAAAAAGTTTGAAGACCTCTGCTTTAGGGGGTCGACTTTGCAAGAGCTGTGATTATTCCTTGTGGTATGCCTTCACCCACCCCATATAATTGTCCAATTACTTACAAAGCGCTAACTCCAGTTTGCTAGATGGAATACCTTTCTTTTAAGTGGGTGTAGACATCGCATTCTTCGATGTTGATAACTGTTTGCTTCACTGGCCTGATTTTCATGAAATCTACTAACATGTTCATTGTTCTCTATTTCCTCTACAGTGCTTAGAAAGTTTGCTTCATTCTTCACTCCTCCTTACTGGCAACATCTAAGGTAAACCATGCTACAGCTGAACTTCTAAAAGTGTCAGACTTTGATTCCTAATATTGAAGGTGGTGTGAGGGTTTTTCAATAAGTACTTTGCCCTGTGTAGCCGGAGAAAAAATGCAAAATATAAAAATACATTTTGAAGGTTTTCCCTGCTTGCCATTAGATTCTGGATGTCTGTTTAATAACACTTTTATCCTTTTACTGAGTGAGGTGAGTGGAGGACATTCCAGGTCCACAATTTTATCATCTTTAAGGAATGTCTTGCCATCCTTTCAACGAAGATATTACATTTGGTGAATTTTTAACCTTCTACTTTTCTGGGTTGTATCGCCGAGATTTTTAGATCTTTGCAGCAAGCTTTTTTATTTGTCTTAAATTTGAAGTGCGGTTAACCTTCACTATTCTCTGTTTCTTCCGAAAAAAAAACGTTATTGATAGTTTTAATTGAACGCTGTTCAGTGAGACTAATTTAGCCTAACAATCTTTCTTGCTAGCTTCTTTTAATTGGGCCCCAAAAAAGGGTAAGGCAACGTGCAACAGCAGAGAGAAGCCATCGATCCGATCCTACGCAGTGCTGTCATCGGCCTATCCATCAATCCTTGTGCCAATAGCTGTGAATTAATTCAATTTATACGGAAGGGAAACATTCTCTAGTTACTGTTTCGGTTCTGTTGGATTCAAACCAAGTTGATTCATTCTATGGATATCTTTATCAAGCGATTCGAATCAGATCATCCATTAAAAAAATAAACATTCATTTCTGTGAAATTGATCCCCTTGCAATATATTTCGTGCCTAAGCCAGAGAAGTTGACATAAACATTTGAAGTTAGCGACGCAATTAAACTATGCAAGCAGAGCAAGATGTTTCTATAAACAAATCATAAATCCTGTTTTGACTAGAATGAGTAAAGATGCACTGTTAGGCCACAGTGAAAGCAGAAGGTATCTAATGGTGTGAGGTAGAATCCGTACCGTCTCTTAATGCGCCATTCTTAGATAACGTTGAGGGAAAAGAGCCTCACAGCTAGTAAATATGTGACTGCTTGTGTCTCTAGCCTGCTACATTTGCCTGCTACCTTCCTTTTTAGGTCTCGTAGACCTGTGTTGCAGCGCGCATGCGCTGCTCTCTCTGCAAGGCTTATTGTAATTGAGGAGATTTCTGAAGTCGTGTTGAAGCCCTGCCCGTCATTCTTATTGGTTGGCGTCATTGTTTATGCTAAACGCTGGCTTGTGATTGTAAATTAGGCTCCTTTGTTACCGCCCTGTCCCCTTTTTGGACGGCCCATCCGGACTCTATCTTTTACTTGTGGCGTTAGACTGTCTCCTTCAATTAGTCTCTCAAGCACTTTTTTGTTGTGTTCGCGCAATGGCGACAGCTTGTTAGTAAGAGCACGCTCTGCCCTTAACCCGAGACAGTGATGACGTTTCTAATTTCCAGGCAGGTTTGAAGAGAAAAACCTTCACATCAACTATTATCGGCGCCCAGCAACTTTGCAAGGCCGCGTGTTTATCTTTACATCGCGCTTTCACTTCAAGTGAAAGCGCGATGCAAATATAAACAAGCGGCTGCTTTTATTATTCACGTAATGGCGCCAGCTTGTTTCATCGCCTTTGGCAAGGGCGGCCGCGTGTTTATTTTTGCATCGCGCTTTCACTTAAAGTGAAAGTGCGATGCAAATATAAACAAGCGGCTGTCTTTGCGCAGTGGCGAGAGCTTGTTATTATTACCTCCCTCGCCTTTGCATAATAAATTTGTCTAGGTTCGGAGGCAAAGTAGAAGCTATCGGACAACCTTGGTTTATTTATTTAATTTGGAGTGCGGTCTGCTGACTTTAGCGGCCGCAATTGTTCTGCAGGCTGCCCGTTTTCACAGGATCGAATTTCATAGCCGGAGTGTGTTCTTTTTTGAGTTCCTAATGGTATGTAAAGATGGCGTGTGATTTCTTCTAGTGGTAAAACTCGTTGGTACTAAGCGGCGTCCTGCCTGGTGGTGCTTGCTCAATGTGCACAGGGTTTGTAGAAGAAGCGGCTTCTGACGTTTTTTTTCTAGCACGAGTAGAAATCCTGTTCTCATCCGAGTAGCCTTTGTTTTTTTTCTAGCACGAGTAGAAATCCTGTTCTCATCCCAGAAGTCTTCCATCTCTGGTAGAGCCTTCATGGCTATGGACGAAACTGGATTCACGAGATTTAAATGGCGCTAACAAAACATTCTTCAGTCGTAATCCAGCCAATCATTTTCTGTAATTCCCCCCCCCCCCCAAAAAAGCATTTGCAATGATATAGGTCTTGCATTTACGCGAGTTTAGGGTATTGGCATTGTAAATGACAATGCCTTTTATTTAAGTTTTAAAAACGAAAAAAAAGGCATTGTTGTTTGCAATGTCAATAGCTCAAACTCGCCTAAATGCGAGACCTATTGCATTGCAAATGCTTGTTATACATCAGTACCTTGGAAAAGCCACCTGTCTTGGTTCTACATGGCAACAAGTAATATGCTATAACCATCCCTCCTGCTGCACGATTTCTTGTTACTGGCAGCCTGGAAACATGATCCATATTGATGATATTTATTGTCTTGGGATCCAGTTTTGCAAAGCCTCCTGCTCCTTAGAAATGGAGGGACCAATGGTACCTTGGACATATGCCAGCTGGCAGTATGCAGCACGTTACTTTTGCTGCAGAGAGCCTACTTCTGTGGTTCACCAGATTCTCTTTGCGGACAGTCACTCTACAGCAGCGTACCGCAAGCATCAGCTGCATGTAGTATCCCTAATTAAGGACGCCTAGGTGAAATAATAAAGTTTGCTTAGTATCAGGGAGGATTTTCTGAATTGCTATTTTTGCACAACGCAGATCGACTGAAATTTAGTATGATACCGAAACTTGGTAACTGTTACGGTGCAGATAAGTCTAAATAGGCTGCACCAATCTTTCGGGAAATTGGTCAGTGTGTTTCAACTGTAGAACTGACAGGAAACCCATGAATCGCCATGCGCACTCCTCTGCAAGGTGAAATTACTAATGTTTAATATTTGTTGGGTCAAGTTAACAAAAATGTCCATTGCCCCAATAGTTAGGCTGCCTCTACTATTGTCTTGTATTGCCTTTTTCCTACTTTTAAATCATTGCCCACAGCGTGGCTATCAAGAAGTATTCCTGTCTTGGTGACTATCACATTTTTCTCATAGGGCTATGATATACCATATTTTGAATTCTTTCCGTGAGACGGCAATATCATGCTCTTTTTGTATGTCTCAAACCTTTGAGTTTTGTTGGATTGCTCTCTATTATCTAATGTTTGTGAAGTGACTGAAACTGATCTCTAAATTATGAATATAGTCTTAGCAGTACACTAAAAAGTTAAGTAGAATTTTCCTATGTACTGCACAGGTCCTCAGCACGACCTTGTACTGTATTTGCTGTTTTTGCCACTTTCACTTAGGCCACTCATATTTAGTTTGATGTACACTACTACACCTACATCCTTCTAGGGGCTACTGCTGGTCAGTAATCTTCAACCTGGTTTATACCTTTAGTTAAGATTGTTATGCTCCTGTTGCAAATCTGTATTACTCCTATGTCACTCATCAAAATTGTTGTATAGCAGTATCATTAGGGAGGTTGACTAGGCGCTTTATTTTTGCCCAGCAAAAACGTTTTGAGACGTGGTCCTTTGCATCTCCCTTGAGTTGCTCATTGGCTTCCATTAACTTTGTTAATTTGTTTCTACTTGGAGAGTATACTGTACATGGATGTACACATAGTGCGCAGCATGTGCGTGCAGGTTTTTACTTTTGCCGCTGGCTTCAAGGAAAGTTTGATCCTATTTCTTGAGGGTGGTTGCACAAAAGCTGTGCTTACAGTTGCCTATTCCCCTGACCTTCAAGCTCTTGGGTTATACATGTCAATTTGTTTCAGCAAGAATGGTTAAGGACTGACCGCGCTGATGGAATTGTTACTCCTCGAATGCAAATAGCACACCAATATTTACCCAAGCCCCTGGTAGTGTGGTCTGTGTTTTTTTTTTTTTTTTTTTAATGGATGTATATGACCTCATGTTTCTCATTATCTAAAAATTGTCATTGGCCTGTATATTTTGATTTAGTCCCAACTACATCAAAAGCAGCGGGCTGAGGGGGTGGCAGGGTGATGTAAAGATATGCCTTGGCTTTCATAAATCCTTCTCTCACAGACACTTGGAGAAAACTGCATTTTTGTCCCCTTTAAAAGCATGACAAATCAAACCAGGAGAAGGTCCTTTGTAGCACTCCTCACAAAAATGCCTTGCTCGCCATTATGATTTCTCTTCCTATTTACTTTAGAATAATTTGGAACCCCAAGAGTCCATTAATCGCATAGTGAAATATCTTCCCTAACAGCAACGTTACCTACGTCATCACACAGTCCTCCAAGCACAAACCACATCATAAATTAAAATGCTTATATATTACAGCTCTTTTGTGTTAGGGAGCCTCTGCTGCCCCAATCCTGCATGACATATCAGCAGCATTCAACACAGTGTCACACTCCACTCTTTTCAAGCACCTCCACGACTTTGCCATATGCTCAAATGCCCTGAAGTGGCGTTAGTCCTGATTACACTCCTGTGACAGCAAATCGACCAAAAATTCGACATGTTTCTTCTCCTGTTCTTACCCTCTTCTCCCGTTATCTTTTTTAGTATCCATCCCTATAACGGACCGTTTGTGGCACGCTTATATACCCACACAATAAAATGGAGTGCAGCCTTAGAGGAGTGCCTTTCGAGGATCCCTATTAAAATGATACAGAATGTTTGCCCCTCACACATACATTCACTTCTCTGATTTTATCTGAAGGGTCTTTCTTGTCTCACAATTATTAGGATTTTTTGTGCTTATTTGTAATATGAAAAATAAACAGTTTTTACTGATGCTATTTAGTGGTGTGTGTATTCTGTTGTTTTCTTAATTTTCCTACACCATTTTTCGAATTTGAAAATGCGCTACTAACAATATGATTTAAATAATTGTTCTTTAAGAGCTAAATGCTTTTTTCCAGTGCCCCTGATGATGTAATATCTCATTCCGCCATCTTGTAGCTCTTCACTGCGTTTTGTAGCTCATTTTGTGACACATTTCTCCGGTGAGCATACGAGTATGAAAATTACATTACCTTCCAATTTTTCTGCTTTTCCTTCTTTATGTTGGATTATGAAGATGTTGAGCTCTTTAACCTTTAATTCTGAAAAATATGTTGTTTGTTGGAACCCTTTCATGGTGTATAGGGTCGTGCCACATTCATAATGGTTTTAGCATAGTATAAGAATCAATATGCATACGAAAACCAAGCTGATTTTCATGTAGCTAATTCATGACTAATCTACCAGGAACTATTAGAATGATTGTTGATAGTAGAACAGAATACTTAAAAAGATTTAGACATTTCTAAATACTTTTGTTCCTCTAAGTCTGAGCATATTTTAAAGTATTTTCGAAGAAACGAACCAAACGTTATGTTTTCAGATCATGTCAGTTTAACTTTCATTCCTGAAGTACTCGGTGAACAGTGTTCCATTCTCCCGGAACCTCTTGGTAGAGAACTGTTTTCTGGCAGATCAGTGATCCAGATTTCGTTGTTTTACATCTAACATCATCTAAAATCTTCTACTGTTTTTTTCTAGGTTGTCATCAATTGTTCTCATGTCGTCAGAAGAAGTGACTATTACGGTTCGTCTGGTACGCTCCTTTGAGCACCGCAAC
This sequence comes from Triturus cristatus, assembly GCF_964204655.1. Classification (NCBI taxonomy): domain Eukaryota; kingdom Metazoa; phylum Chordata; class Amphibia; order Caudata; family Salamandridae; genus Triturus; species Triturus cristatus. The sequence continues at coordinate 193,904,342 of NC_140584.1, read as the reverse complement.
TTCAAACCCATAATATATCACAATGTGGACTTGAATCAAACTGTTAAAGAATTTATCACGCTTGTGCAGAACGGTATGATACTGGTGCCTATTGTATATTTTCTCATTGATGTTTTCCAGGTGTTGTGTTCCTCAGATCTATGTTTGATCATTTGAAATGTTGAAGTGGGTGTGTTAGACTTCCTCCCTACTAGTCAAGACTTTCTCAGTAGACCATCTCGCATCTTGTGAATATTTCAGTGCAGAAATCTCCACAGTAAATAAATCACTACCTCATTTACCACCCTGCAGAAGACATCCAACTGTTCATTGAACATATAATGGAAACAATTACAATACATGCCTTGCTATACCTCAGTGCTATTTTTCTCAGAGACTTCAAACTTCAGTAGAACGACGAGGACGATACGCAGGGTAGACTCTAAAACAATTACTCTGATCAAAACTTGACCCAATCATGCACAAGCCCAACTCATAACAAAGAATCAACGCTCAACCTAATGATACCCAGAGAAGAAGTGATGACAATTGACTCAGTCACATCCAGTGACTGGTCTGATCATCACCCAATCATTTCTCACCTAAATACGCACATACAGAGAACCTAAAGGGCAAGAAACCAAACAGAAATGCTGGGTTAAAGACACCAATAACATTGACCGGGTGCAACGGACCGCACTGTGCAAGAAAAACCTCACTCCCCACCAGTAACCCAAAAGGTTCTCGAATTAACCGAGCACTGCAACCATACAATATCAAACCTAATGGAGTAGGTAGCCCCATTGAGCCTCAAAAGACAAAAAATCCACCCCCCCCACTTGGTACAATCAAAGTCTAAACGAGGAAAGGGGGAGTCTTAGACATGCAGAATGAAGGTAGAGCTAGGAACCCCTGGCACTGCTCCTAATCAAACTACGTGAACCACGGATCCGCTACCAAATACGCATCTGGAACGCAAAATCATCATACTTAAGATCCCAACTCAACATTGCAAGGAATCGCCCTAGGAAATTGTTTGAAATTGTCAACCAACAAACCGGGACAAATTATGCAACTAAGTTCAGCAATAACTCAGTGGAAAATTATAAAGCTTTCTCTTCATTTTTCAAGGAAGAAAATCTTAGACATCGAAAAAGAAATTGTAACCGACAAAAAAAAGGCTAAGAGCCACTATAGACAATGATCACCTTTCTGACGCTGTATCTCCATACCCAGTGGAGGAATAGACGCCGACTCACCCACCCAAGACCAAAAATCAAGCCTCCTGGAGTAATTTCAAAACATTCACAGAGGACAACGTCCACATGACCCTAATATCCATGAAAACAACTTCACATTTCAATGACCCCATTCCCTTCCACAATACTAAAGGAACACCGTCACCTCTTCTCAACCATACTGATAAAGATCGTAAATTCATCATTAAAACAAGGCATTGTCCCAGACTGCCTGAAGGCTGGGCAAGTGACACCCCTCCTGGAAAAAGTTGGGGCAGACACTATAACCCTGAGCAACTTTCACCCTAGTCAAATACTCTCTTTCTGGCCAAATTGTTGGAACATGTGCACAGCCAATTGAGTCAGTGCGTTGATCAATTCACCTACTTGACAAATTTCAATCCGAATTTAGATCAGGGTATAGCACAGGATCTGCCATTGTTCACATAATAAATGACACCCTTAAGATGCCAGACAACAATGATTCCTGTCAACTCATCCTACTAGAACTCTTGTCTGCGTTTGACACTGTCAAAAACAACAACCTACTGAAATTACTAGAAAACAGAATGGGTCTGTCCGGGAAAGTGCTCTCTTGGTTCGTATCCTTCCTGCAGAACTGCTCACAATGAATCAAACTAGGCAACTCTTTCTCAGATGCCACATCAGTGAGATGCAAGTCCCACAAGGGTCACCTATTCCCCTTACACTCTTTAACTTGTATATGGAACCACTAACAGAAATCTTCAAACAATCGAACGTTGCATACCACATGGACGCAGACAACACACAATTATACTTAAAGATATCCTCCCTAGAGGATGTTATCCTAATAAATTACACTCTAGTCAAATCTCAGACCTGACTAGCTCAAAACAACCTCAAGCTGAACTCTCTGAAAAAACATAATTCCTACTTTCTCCCCCGTAACAGCTGCACACGCATTCAAGATTTGCTCAATCACCTAGACACCCTCCACTGCAAACCTACCATGATTGATTCCGCTAAATCCCTTGAAATAACACTGGACAAGAATTGCATTGCATGCAGTGCATTATTCAAACTCAATCTACTGAAGAAATGAAACTATTCCTGCCACCGCCAGACTGCAAACAAGCAGTATAGTCATTAGTGGTCTCAAGGCTAAAAAATAGATCTGGGACCCTTTCAGGTCTTCCCAATTCGAGAATGTCTCTACTCAAAGCGACCCTCAACACAGCAGCTATACTGGTGACAGGCACTAGACGCTTTGACCACATTACCCCATCACTTGGGTATCTCAACTGGCTCCCTTTCAAAGCCAGAACTCAAAGGAAAATTGTTTGCCTCCTGCATAAAGTCTTACATTGTAACAAACCAAGGTACCTGGCAGAAAAGATTCCAATCTCAAAAGGCATCTGCTCCCTCAGAAGCGCAAACTCTCTCAGGCTAGAACCCCCCCAGATTCAGAAAACAAAAAACCTACACATGCCCTTTTTCAGGATCAGCTCCAAGGATTTGGAACTCCCCACCACCCAAGGTTCGGTCTAACCCATTGACCTATGTCTTCAAAAAAGAGTTGAAAAAGATCCTAATGAACATATTCCTTTCATGAAGTCACAGAGCCTATCCCCTGGGTGCAGTAGCCGTTACAATGACAGTAATACCAATACAGGGAAGAAGCACATCTAAAACAGTAGAAACCACACACACATTGTCCCCAAGGTACCTGGAAATAAACGGACACAAAGCAGGCCCTTGAAAAACCATTGCAGTGACTCATAAATGAATCGAGGACGTGTAATAATAACATGGATACAACATACCATACCATATCATACTGGAGTTTTTAAACATTGGTCTATGTTTTTGTTAGGTATTCCATTTTATGTTTCAAATCTTTGTTTATGTTTATCAATCATATGTAAAGCGCACTGATACCTTTGCGTCATGTCCACGCTTTATAAAACACCAAAAATAAAAATTTATAAAAGTCATTTAAATGTACAGCAGCTCTTAATGCCCATTATAATATAAAACTACCTACTAATCAGACCAACATACGAAACACTGGTCAATGCTTAACTTACAAATGCTTAAAACTAAACTAGTGCAGGTGAAGTGTACATCGCCTGATGCCATTTCTATCCCTATTTCAATTCCAGTTGTGCTGTAAAAATTTAATACCGAAGCATCATGAGGTATACATATATTTTGCAATCACGGCACATCACATTTTTTTCTTAGCCTTCATAAAGCCCTCCATTACAAATTCAGATTTCTAGGAGCACTTAGCAAAATTTGCCAAAGGATCTGATGCTCTTGTCATTTCAATCTCCTCGAGCTTCTCCAAATCGGACTCTGTCGGCTCTGGGCTACATCAGTGTTTTTTGTTAATGACCTGTGAGTCTAGGGCCTTGAACTAGCCTTAGTAGCAGAACATTTGAAGTGCTTCCCACATTCACCTATGTTTTTTCCAGGAAGGCATTTATATCCTCAAAGCAGCCAGTAAATATTCCACAAGAATGTAATTAACACATAAGTGGCTCTAGTTGGGCCACTGGCTTACATAAAATACTCTTTGGAGTACAGCATACTATATTAAGATGTATGTATTTATTTTAATGGGAAAGTTAATCTTTGTGCTGTTGTTTGACTGTGTGCTTTCCTGTTACAGATGTGCCTTTGAGACCAGGGCTTCCACCTCCATTTAAGAAGTATACATATGGTAGGTAAAATAATGCACAAGCGCTTTGGTGCACACTTTGGTTTTCTTTTTATGTGAAGCCTATCTAATGCTCTCTTCACGGCTATATTTTGTGTACCTGTCAACATAGCTTGACTGTTGCCACCTGTTAGAGCCATTTATATCTATATGGAGTTTTCTTTTAATATTGTCCGACATCCGGAGAGGCCTTAGTTTTAAGTCCCCACCAAGTCAAATAACAATTCTGAGGCATACCTTACCACCAGGGTGTTCTGCAGCAATAAATAGCAAGCATATATCAATGTTTTCAGTTGAGGAGATCATGAGACACTAGCTTGTTGGAATATTCACTGTAGTTTTAATACTTTCTAGGGGCCTGTCTGGCATGGCCTATATATGGCATTCTCTGAACTCTGTCCCGATGTTGGAAAACATATCTTGTCACAAGGAACATTTTTACTGGCAAACTGATAGTTATCAATAAAAAATTTGCCTGTAATTATGGTTCGCCATTAAGGATAGTGTCAGTAGAGATGTTAGCTTATTGGAAAATTCTGTTAGATGTTTGCCTCTGAACTCCGACTTAAAGACAGACGTCACCTTGCTGTCTCATAGAATGTGTGTCCTCATGGAATTGGTTACCATATATACAGTTGTGGATACTGAGCTTTTGGGTGGCCAGCGTTGCAGATGTGATATTAGAGGGGGCCTGGTAAAAGAGGGCACGGAATCTCCAGTCATGTGGAGTGAAGACTAAATCAAACAAGCATTGGCTTAGCCAATAGGTCTCGCCTTTGGGACCTTATAAGTATTTAGTTATGCAGCACAATATCCTTACTGCAACAACATTAACTGTTGCATGGCTAAACACTTATAAGGTCCCAAAGGCGAGACCTATTGGCTATGCCAATGCTTGTTTATTTTATTTACAAATTGATCCCCGTGAGTTACATTATTGTCAGTCTATGTTCTAAAAAAGAGTTCATGCTGACAGTTGCAATGAAACACAAATGTGACAACGGGTCTGGAAACGGCAGGTGACAGGACAGGACAGGACATGACAGAGACAAGGAAGGTTTAATCTCTAGGGATGCAACAGCAGGACCAAGCTTTAGGTACATTTCAAGATGTCATTTAAAACTCAGTGAGTCATTTCGTCCCAGGCAAATGCTGCAGTGTAAAGCTGCACGTTTTGTTAAAGACAGGAGTTCACGTGTTTATGGAGCTGCGTTTCCTGGATTAGCAGCTACGTGTGAATTTGAGGGTTTGGTCGACCAAACGCCAGAAGGCCAATTAACGCGCCATACACCCAGAACAAAGGCGACAGACTGGGGATCAGTAAAACCCAAACCATACGTGAGGCAATTGTAATAATACAATGAGCTGAGCAGTCTATGGCCAGTGAAGAAGCAGCATCTGATGAGAGCCAAAATGAAGCACGTGGAATGTCACGCAAGAGTGAATATACAGTGAATCAAAATAACATGAGAAAGAGACTTGAAATAGTGCGATGGATGTGGCAGTATTACCCCATAGACGATAATAAAAGATGTTCAGCAAAAGTAAAGCTCGGCAAAGGATTTGAAGGGAACGAGTCCTAAGCATGACTATAAGAAAAAAATAAGCCCGGGAGTTGTGTGCGCGTGCGCTAAAAGAAAATTATAAAGAAAGCACGCTACGGCCTGCTGCAGTATAGAGAGGCGGGGGGGGAGTGAAGGCCAGCAGAGTGACGCGATCTGTGGCGGGGGAGGGAATTGAAGCGCAAGCAAGGCGGAGAGAGGCACGCAAGGCTTAATGAGCCTTGACAGGAACCCACATGGCGGCTGTGCATGTGCGTGAACGCAAGCTTGAGGCCAGCAAAAGCCTCTGGTAGCACTTTCAAAAGCCACTCACTAAATTTCTCGCAGAGCAGCGCATGCGCTGGCTCAGCAAGACCTAAAAAGCCAAACCTACGAGCCGAAGAGCAATTTCTCTAGAAGGTATGTGATTTGTAGAGCTACAGCGGCCTTTCACAGCCTTCTGGTAAGTTTTGCCTGGTTGCTGTAGTATGAGAGAAGGGAGCCAGGGCAGGAAAGAGTTGTAACTTGACTATATTATGGAAATAAATGGCTTATGAAAGGAGCTGGGAGATAAGTATGGAGAGGCAACTTCAGGAGGTTACTGGCCTGGCAGTGGTGGAAGTGATGCCCCAAACGTGTGCTCACACCACACCAGGGCACAACTGTTTATAATGAAATTGAACCATGTCTCCTTAGAGTACTCCTGGCACTCTGTTGGATAGCTTGGCAGCAGTGAAGTTTTAAACCTATAGAAGGTCCTGGGGATGGAAACAAGGCACAACATAGGGAACTTAAATATGCTATTCATGTAGAGTAATTTGCGTTAAAAAGTCTAAAAAATAAAAAAAATATTATGAGATACTAATCTTTGCAAATTAAAGCAAACCTATTCCATGCTATATAAACTGTAAACGATGGTCCTCTTACATAAAAGTTAGATACTTAGATTAAAAATGCAGTGTAAGCATTTATTAAAGTTAATGCCCTGCATATAGAAAACATAAAGAAAAATAACTGAAAATTGACCAATTACTGAAGAGACTCAAGCTTAGTTAGACTTAAATGAAATCTTGTTGTTGACCCGTCGGTCAAGGGCACCTTTGTTACTAGTAGTTTGTTTTGCAGGACACCTCTGGCCAAGAGAGACGGTTCTGAATGTGTCGAGGTTGGTGGGTGCTTATAGTCCTCTCCTCCAAATAGTTCCTCCAAGCAGGAGTTGGTGTAGCAGGTGCCTGATGAAATGTGATGCCTCTACTTAGTTCCTATGTGAAGTTTTATCAGCTCTTGCCTTTAGACCGAATTGAAGCTCTGGAGTCTAAGGGCCTGATTTAGAGTTTGGTAAATGAAGCTTACTCTGTCGGAGTGGCATAGGACAATATTTCTGCCATCCAGAGGGTCCTACACTTGCCAGAATTCGTAGTTGTCTGTATACAGCAGGCGAATAAGGCTTAGTGACCGGGGGCCAATATTTAGGTGATCGAGCTAGGCAAAGAGATACAGACAGCTGAGGGAATCAAAAGCCTTGTTCATGTCTGCCAGGAGGAGCGCGGCAGGGGTACCAAGCTTATCAACCGTGGCAATAGCATTGTGAGCACGTCTGCTGTTGTGCCGCGTAGCACGGTTTGGCATAAATCCTGCCTGAACCGGGTGGACCCCGTAATATACGGGACTAGGCAGTTTGCAATCACCTTGGCCAGGAGCTTAGCTTCCACATTGAGTAGTGAAATCGGGCGATATGACAAGCATTGTTCCCGCGGACGACCCAGCTTCAAGAACACAACAATCTCAGCATGCCGCCAATCTGGTGGGAGATCGCCACTCTCCAATGACGCCTCCAGCGCCGCTAGGTAGGGTTTTAGTAGTTGCGGGTGATATTTCTGGAAAAACTCACAAGGGTAGCCATTCGGGCCTGGTGCCTTTCCCACCTGCATATCAAGCAGCGCGGCCAGCAGTTCGTCCAACGACAGGGGAGCGTCCAGCGTATCCCGCGTTGTATCCGACCGTGCCCGAGGAGGAAAGTCAGCGATTAATTTCTGTACTAGGGCAGCGGGCAGTACTTCATGGTGGGCATATAGATCTGCAAAATATGAGGCAAAACAGTCAGCAATGGCGGACGGATCTGTAGGAGCAGTCCCATCAGGGCCACATATACTCTGGAGCGTCTGGGAGTGCAGTGTCTGGTGACACAGACGATGCAGCAGGGCACTAGATTTGTCTCCCCATTGGTATATCCGGCTGCGGGTGCCAATCCAATAGAGCCGGGCTTTGTTTAGGAGTTCCCTGGCGTACGTCTGTTGTACGTTCAGTAATTGTCTGCTCGCAACCTGTCCCACTGTGTCTCTACTTGCACGCTCCAAATCAAGTAACCGGGCCTCAATTTTTAATAGCTTATCGCGTCGCTGTCGACGTTGCGCGGTACAGAAGGCAATATCTGCTCCCCTGAGAGTGGGCTTCATTGTTTCCCACAGGATGACTGGAGACTCCATCGTGCCTTTGTTGAGTAAGAGATAATCCGCTAAAGATTTATGAATATGTGCACTATAGTTATCATCCCGCAGCAGCCATGGCGACACACGCCATCGAAATGGGGAGCGCCTGGGATCCAGAGGCCGGAGAATAGACACCGGTGAATGGTCAGATAGACCCCTGGGAAGAATTTCCGCCACGCTAATTAATGTTGTCACTGAGGGCATCCTGAGAATCTGCAGGTTGGAATCAAACCAATCTCCCATATCATTTGAAGGTGGCAGTCTCCCTTGTTGTTAACTTGTCCTGAAGAAGACCCGCTATGACGGTTCCCTAATTGCGCATATGTCAGGGTCGAACGTCGATGTCCTTTATTGGTTCATGACCATTCTGGTCTTAAAATCTATTAAGCCCTTGTGCTTTCAGCAGAGACACTTGATCTATAACAGAATTGGCCAGACCCCAATTGTACCCCTTGTATATCTTGTACATATTTGTGTATTTTTGTATCACCAATGTATAAATGACACTTATTCACTTATGTTGCCTGGTCACTTTATTCACTCTACTTTATGTCACCCTTGTCTTTTGAATTTTAACAGCCTCATAAAAAATGATATATAGAGGAAAAGTAAATAACTTTGCTGCGAAAATTGTTTGTCTTATGTGTTCCAATTCAATCTGTAAAGTAATTGATGTTATTTATTCGGCTGGTTCTATATGATTAGGATTTCATGACCTTAAAAGCAATTTTCTTACCCCACGGAACCATTTGTAGCTCTTTACATACATACCCAGGTTCTGAGGGACACAGGGTCACACCATAGTTTTTGCACACATTTATTATTTGGCAATGAAACATGTAAGCCGTCCATTATTTTATGATCTGAGTTTGTCTAAGGGTTTTTAGTCCTGCACCGAAGACCCATCTAATAAAAAAAATGTTCTGGGTACTTTGGACACATTTTTACCATTGTTATTTGTCATCTGTGACTGATGGGATTCTCATTCAACTTGAGAACATTTCCCCTTTTTTTCGATGCGGGCAATAATACATTAGTTTTTAGGTCTCGCCTGGCGTTAGCAGCGCACATGCGCTGCTCTCGCCATGCGAGGGCTTCTTGGAATCAATACGGTTCCAGAAGTTCTGTCTCCGCCCTGCCTGCAAATGTGATTGGTATGCGCCGTTTGTCGTCACTTATTATTCAGAGCAGGCTTTGTTGATTGTACCTGAGGGTTTTTAGTCCCTCCTGGTTGCCACCCTGTCCTCTTTAGGCCACGCCCAGCGGGATTGGATCTTTTACTGGCAGCGCGAGACGGTGGGCTAAATATTGACTTGCTGCACTTTTCTTTTTAAACTACTGTATGCGTTTGCGTGTGGAATGCATTGCACTGTATTTTGTTGCTATATCTTGCGTGTGGAATGCTTTTTTTAATTTTACAATAACAGACCCCCCTCCCCACGGCCCCACTCCCCCATGCCCCGTTAACGCTGCGACCCCTTGGCCGCAGAAACTGGTTCCCCTCCCCGCGTGCTCCCACACACACACACGCAGGGCATTGAATCTCACGTGCTAAGTATTTGGGGGATGACATAGATCGCGGTTTCTAAGGATTGTGAACTGCAATTACAGAGATAGATAAAGTGCCTCGCGGCAAGCGCCAGATTTCTGGAATTTGTATCACGGGAAAACAAATCGCATATCGCGCGTACTACTCCCGGACTTGTTTTTCATGCTTTCTCGTGCTGGCTCTGTGAACAAGCCCCCCAGCCGGAGGGAGCTCAGCCATGTGCGCACAACTCCAGCAGAGACTAGGTACCCACTGTGGGACGTGCAGGAGCACAGACCCGCAGAGCAGGTCAAGAGACTAGGTGGGTCTGTCGTAATGAGACCCCCAGGCTGACAGAATTGCAGCACCTTGGGCTGGACGCGGAGAATCAAAGCACCTTTGTCAGTCAGCGAGAAGAGAACCCCGTTTGCGGTACAGTGTCGAGTACACCTACAATGGGGCTGAAAGTTGAAAATCCCAACCGAGGGGGCTCTGTTGAACCCACAAGCGGGGGCTGCAGTGTCAGGTAGGGGGCTGTACTAGAACAGTAGGGGGGCTGGGTCGGTTAGGGTACACTCGTGCTCTGGTGGCAGTGGTTACCAGATCACTCCAGATCACCAGGGACCGTGCTCCAGTCCAGGACTTTCCTTTTAGTAATCACTGTTTTTAGGTGTGTTATTAAAGTTGCTTGAGAGGAAACGCTTTCCCAAAATGCATTAAGGTGTTTAAGAACATCCTAGAAGTAGGAAACGGTGTTAATAATGGCATGGACTCACCTGGTAACCGAAGTGAAGGTGTCTGCAACGGCATGCATGTGTGTGCTGGCACATGTACTTGGAACTCCCCTGCCTCTAAAGGGGGCGGTGGTGGAATCGAGAGGTCTGTGTTGGATACATGATGTACATTAAGAGGGTGCGTGAGTTTTAGACTCTGGGGGCTATCGTGGCTGAAGGGGTCTGTGCAGGATATGTACACTGTACTCCGATGATTATGGTGGGCTGAAGGGGTTGTGATGGCATTCATTCACAAGTGTGACGGACCATGTACTGGGGCTGTGGTGAGCTGAAGTTGTCTGTGATGGTATGCAGGTCTGTGATCGAAGATTTACTTGGAACTCTCATGCTTCTATGGGGGGAGCTGTGATGGGCTGAGGGATCTGTGTTGAGATACGTGTGGGGACAGGTACACAGGACTCTGGCCTTTGTACCGGGGGTTGTGATGGACGAGGCCTGTGACGGGATTACTGACGTACAATGAGAGGCGTGTACTTCCGACTCTGACACATGTACTGGAGTCTGTGAAGGGATGCTGGGAGGGATGAGGCATGAACACGGAACTATGGTACTTGTACTGGGGCTGTAGTAGTTGTGCTGGTGGCTGCGGGTCACATACAGTAAATTTGTACGAATCATGAGACGGCTATGATTGGAGTGTGTGTGCGTGCAATTGTGCCAGTGTATGTGCTGGCGACTGTGAGATGTATGTCTGTACTAGGATTGGTGATTTATGTACTGAGACTGAAATATGCTTGAGTTTTTGTTGTTGTTTTGGCAGTATAATTAAGGCTCCGGTTTTATGGTATTTGTTTTTTAACATTGCCGTCTTTATTTTTGTGGCATTTTATCAGTATTTATCCATATTTATTGTATATTTCGTGAATAAATATGGTTGTAAAATTGTATTTTTCCACATGTATTTAACTGATAAACCTGCACACATACTTCGATGCCTGATGTGTTTTAGAAAATTAAGCAGCCGAACATTACAATAGTCCCTCGGGTAAATATTGGCATTATGCTACAAATGTATGCTAACATACGCCATTATGTAAGGAAATCTCATTCTGTGTTTTTTAACTCCCTATTCTGTCTATCTGCTTAGCTATTGACTTGCAACTAATGAAAGACCGCATGGAAAGTCAAGCAAAAGGGCCTACATTTTTTGTATTTTTTCCAGTTTTTGAAAATAAATGTAGGCATTAAAAATGCAATAGCTCTCGCCTTTCATTAATTTACAGCCACTTGCTTTGCTATACAATACCATTAGCACAGCAAAAGGCGAGACCTATTGCATTTTCAATGCTTGTTTAAATATATATACTAGGCCCCCTCAAAAGTTGATCTTGAAGGATAGGCCTCTTTTTCCTGCATTTGTAGAAAGGTGCTGATGATGAGATACTAGCCAATCCGCAGCACAAATATTTATTAAGAGTAGCGGTCAGTGCTGTTTGCCTCTTATGCCTCAGGAGTGCATTCCAATATCACATTGCATTCCAGCATGGAATGCATCTATTGGAATGACATTACATCCCCCCCCAATTAAAAAAAATAAATAAAAAGAAGTGAAAGAAAGGGTAAAACACATAAAAAATTAAGAAGAAAGAAAAGATAGAACAGAAAAATATTGTTCTGAATGACATTACATCTGATTATTTAACAATGTTTAATCAGTCGATGTGGTTTCTTTGAAACTCTCAGGGATTTTCTAAGCAAAGCATCATGTTCTGCCCATTGATTATCCATCTGTATATTTTCTTGCTCATTAACTCTCACTTGAAATCTTTTGAAGAACATTTTATTCGTTGTTACTACTCTGCTTTCATTTCTTGCTGTAACTGCCGGTCCATGAATTTTGATCACTTACAAAGGAGAAGGATGAAAACTACTTTGCAACTTTTTTTTCTCCGTTGTTTCACTAACACCAAATACCGTACTGGGCAATCCATTTTTAATTTGTTTATTGCTAACAAGACAAACCATATTGACAACATGCAATAGCACACCCCTTACAACCCCAATTACTCTCAAACCTCCCGTACATTACAGTGGCAAGTTAAATGGTCCTCACACTAATGTTTACAACCAGTAGTACTGCAAGCAACTCCCTACGTGTTGTGTCTCTAATACAGAGTGAACCTATCTGTGCTATCGGCCACCACACCCTGTGTCTCCAACAGAAAGTGCGAAAAGCATAGCCCCCCAGAACCTCAAGCAGACCCCGAACCCCAACCACCCCAGATTTTGTAAAACTTCTTTTGACAACCTTGTCCATCGCCCCTTTCCATCGCCTTTATTGCTACCTCTGTTAGGAATCCCAGTGCCATCTGCCAATCGTCTCCATCGAACTCATGTAAATCCTGCTCCCACCTATGCCGCAATTTGAGAAGGGAGGCTTGCATATTCCTCATTATAGCGCTGTATGTCAGTGAGATTAATTTCCTAAACACCCAGTCATCTAACAGTCTCCCTTCCAAGGGGGATCCTTCCTCCCTGAGGACATGGCTCAACTGGTCGTATCCAAGTCCACTGAGCCTCTGGCAGGTGGTATTCTTTTCTCAGGAAGGCGAACGGTATAGCTCCATTGCAATCCCAGATATCCGTCAAGGCAGAGAGGCCAATATTATCCAAGCCCTGGAAGCCTTTCAATGCCACCACTGGTCGCAATCTGGAATCATCCCACAGTGGTGTTTTCGGGGTTAGCCTATTATCCCACCCAATCTCTCTAGTCAGTCTCTTCCAGGTGGCCACTATCATCCTGATTGTCGGGCTAGCTCTGGGAGCCAGCCTGGCCTCATACAGCGCATGCATGTAACTACACTCACCCATGCCTAACCTGTCCTGGCGGAACACCAGCTCCTCCCAATCCACATATGCCATTAACCAGGCCCACCTGTGCTGCGCCATAATGTTTCCTAATGCAGGACAAGGCAATGCCATCCTCGTACTTGGATCTCTGGAGGACTGTAAGTGCTATACAGGATTGACCCCCAGCCCAAAGCAGTGTTCTCACAAGCATATCTACCTTAGCAAACTGAGCATCTGGGATTTTGTACGGATTCATCTGAAGGATATACAGCAATTGAGGAAGAGCTATCATCTTGAACATTCCTGCCTTCCCCAAAAACGAGAGAGGCAATGCCTGCCAGTGTTTCCCGCTCTAACCCATGTATCATGGATCCTAGATTAGTCACATAGTGCGAGTCAGCTTCCTTAGTGAACTAAATCCCAAGATACTCAAATCTCCAATGTTCTCCTCTAAGCATCAAGAGGAGCAGCAACCCCTCCTGCAAACAATCCCATACTGGGAATAATCGGGATTTGTCCCAATTTATTGAAAATCCGATGTGCCTGCCGAATATTCGGAAGACATCACGCAAACGAGTCACTGTCTGGTCCGTTCGTTATGTACAACATTATATAGTTGGCCTATAACGATATGCGTTCTTCCCACCCAGTACTTCTTGGCTGGCCCCAGATCAGCGCATCAGTCCAGATCGATTCCGCTAGTACTGCTATTGCCAAAGCGAACAGCATTAGCAAAAGTGGACACCCTCGCTGAGTATCCCTGCGTCGCTGAAACACCTGGGAGGTGTGACCATTAACCTTTACTCTGGGTGTTGGTGTATCTTAAAACAGCTTGACCCATCTGATGTACTTTGGCCCAAAACCCATCTTGGCCACAACCCCAAGCAGGTGTGGCCATTCCCCAGAGTTGAATGCTTTATTTGTGTCAAGCGAGGCGATGACCCGTCCCTCTGGCGCCACCTCTTCCGCAGCCAACTTGTTATGGCGCCTCATCAGGTTCCGTTGCGTTGAACGACCCGGCATTAACCCATTCGGTCCGGGTGCACCAACTCAGTCACTACCGCATGCAGCCGGGATGCCGGATCCTTGGCCAGGATTTTAACATTGGTGTTCAGCAAAGAAATTGGCAGATAAGAGTAGCACCTATCTTGATGTTTCCCGGCCACCGGAATGAGAACGACTATCGCCATCCGCATATCCTCCGGTAACTTTCCCTCCTTAAACGCTGCAGTATAGGCTACAAGATGAGGTGCTACCTTCCTCCTGGTCAGCCTACGGAACAGTTAAACCGGGAAGCCATTCAGGCCTGGGGCTTTCCTGACTGCATCTGGTGCATAGCCAGTGAGACCTCCTCGACTGAGACATCTGCCTTCAAGTCCCTCACTTGTTGGAATCCCAGACACCTCACTAAGCAATCATCTCTGAAGCACAGAACCATCTCCACTGGAGCCTGTAACTGCACACTTTAGAATGTCTCCATATACTCCAAGAATTCGTCCGCGATCCGCTGACTCTCTCACATTTTCCCCTGATTCTGCTATAAGTTTCCAAACATGTGCGCTTTCCCTTTCCTTGCTACCAATTTGCGCCAACAATTTGTCTGCTCTGTTTGCAGCTTCATAAATACGTTTCTGCTTTGCTAGGCATGTCGTTTTGACCTCATGTCTAGCGACTGAATGATGCTCAGTTCGCTTCAGGTCCATATCCATTTTCAAGCAGGGTGTAGGGGATGCTGCATAGTCTTTCTCAAGCTGCAGCAGTTGCCTCTCTAAGGTAACCATCTTACTGCATCTCTCTCCCTTCTGTCACCTATTTCCCCAGTGATTATGAGGCCCGGATCGTAGCCTTGTACGCTTTCCAAAACGTGACAGGGCACTACACCCTTATTCTCCTTGAAGTAAAACTACGTAGCCCTATTTAGTTGTTTGATCTCTTGTTTGTTCAAGATATGCCGGGTCTCAATCCTCGATGCCCCAAGTGTTCTCCGCACATTAATTGACACACGTAAAAGTGAGTGATTGCTAATCCCATGAGCCATATACTCCGCCTCAATGAACCTGTGTAAGGAGCAGCCAGGGGTGAGAACGTAATCCAGTCTAGAACACATGTCTTGTGAATTCGAATAATAAGAGTATCCTTGCTCATGGCTGTGGTGGGCACTCTTAACATCACATAACCCAAGGGCCTGTGGAAATCCTTCTAACTTTCCCCAGATCTCCTACCCCATTCTAACCTCGTGCTCATTTGATCTAGCTTAGTGTCTAGTGTGAGATTGAAATCTCCACCAATAATTGTGAGTGACGGGGGGCTTGTAGCATAATATGCGCACGCTTATGGAGTCCTGAAGATTGAAGACTAGGTGGAGCATATTCAGTAATCAGTAATATAGTTTTGCCCTCACTTTCTCCCAATAGTGCTACATTGCATCCACTAACATATGTCCATGTGTGGGGCACATGAAACGGCAAAGTTCGCTTAAGAAGAATCATCACAATCCCTCAAACCAGAAGTGTATTTGGCATAACAGGTTAGTTTGTATTTGCCCTTCCCCGTGCTCTGGTGTTGTCAGTCTGTGAGGTGTGTTTCCTGCAGTAACAATATGTCAGTTTTATGTCTGCCCATGCCTTGGTGACCAACCCCCTATTTACCTTGTTTCTGAGGCCATTGACGTTTCAAGTTAATAACGTCAATTCCTGTGTTGGTATCATGATTATTGTGTGCCCACCCCCCTTTACTAGTTCTGCCCCTTGGTGTACGTGATCTGAGAGTCCCCTGGTGTGTCCTTGTACTATAAATAACTCCTCTAACTGTCCCCCACCCTACCGTACCGTGTAATGATCCTAAAACTGACCACTCCCCCAACTGACAGTACGTTTGATCCCCAAACAAAACCAACATTGTAACATCCATTGCTTCAGACACTGGGGCACAATCTGAGGCCGCATGAGCACGGTAGTCTGATGCCTTCCACCATGCAGTCTGTGCATGCCAAGTTAGTTCCATCACACCCGTACAACCAAGGGCCCCAGATTACGCCTTGCTCTTACCACAGCTCATAGTCGGTCCGTTGTAATAGGCAAGGGGCCATTCTCACCCCCTACTCCAGATGTTCAGTTATCATGGGTGTGATCGCAGGAATGCATTAGTCTTCCGTTTCCAGTTCACTCTCTGTCCGAACAGCTGCCCCCTTCCTCGGAAACTAATGCCCGTAATTTGTTGTTACTGAGAATGTCACTGCGGTGTTTGACTCCCAGCACTGTTTTTACTTGCTCCACCTTAATTTTCTCCTTTGTTGGTGAGGAAGTGGAACGCTTGTTATTCCTGCACCACAACGGTGCAAACCAGCATCCCTCTGCGAGCAGGGGGCCCGACCACAGAACCTGTACCTCTAGCCATGACCAGGCCTCCTGTGCTGTTGTCAAGAAGTGAGCCTTATCCTCATGTACAATCCGTCGTTTTGCTGGTTAAAAAAGTGCATATTTTAATTTTATATCTAGCTGACAGTATACTCTCTTAAGCGGCACAAATGCTTGTCTCTGCCTTTCATCCAAGTTAATGTAGTATGGGTACAGGTTAACCTCATTTCCATCAATAAACATAGGGCCATGTTTCTGTGCCGTCTGAAGGATGACATCCCTGTCTCTGAAGGCCTTCATGCGGGATGTGATCAGACGCGGGCTCTCCCCAGTTGTCAGAGGTACGCAGGTAATCTGTGCACACGTTCCACTGAATAGAATCGTGATGGATGGCCCTGCAAGACAGGCCCTTTCCAGCATTCCTCCACGAGGAGTTCAGTGTCGGGCCCCTCTGCCTTTTCTGGAACCCTGACCTGTCTAACATTGTGGCAGCGGGACCTACTCTCCGCATCTTCTAGGCGGATTACCCATACCTCCTTCTCCACAACGGAACATTTTAATGTGTGTTACTTTACTTGCAGCAGAGTAGTGCCCAATTGATCATCAGTTACTTTAACATGATCCAACAGTCTTTTATGGTTCTCTCAGAAATTCCACTTCATTTACCACTGCAGGAATCTGCGTTTCCAAGGACCCATTTGTGTCCTGAATGGCTTCCAGAATACTCGCTGTATGAGCAGCCGGGGATGCGCTCTCCTCTGTCTCAACTTGACCATCCCCGGTCATGGCCGCAGGCGTGTCTGGGGCCCCCTTTTCACACTGTAGGGCTTCCCCATTCTTCCATCAATGGGACCTCCAGGAAACTCAATTTGCATAGGCAGGCCAAGTCCAGGGTTCAAAAACAGTGCTGGGCCCCTACACTCACAGGGCACACCCCTCTGACGCTCAGGGGAGGCAGAGTACATCTCCGCTCTGTCTTACCAAATGGCACCAGCACAGCACCGGGTCTGTATCCCTCTTACAGCACACTCTGCTGCCTCAGAGATGCCACCTAGGATTACCTGTGTCCTGAGCACTAGCACTCTTTCCAGTCTGATTCTGAGTCTCTCCCAGTCGATGTCCGTCTTTACGCTGCAACCAGGTCTTAATGACATGGGTGACTCCACCCCCCACACCCAGCACATGAGTTCTCAGTTGGCTCTGGGCACTCCGTCCAACTTCCTCCAACACCTGCCGCCAGCAGACCTCCTGATGCCTTGGTATTATGTTTATGGTACCCAGTGTCAGGTAGAGGTTCAACTGTAAGGTACCTCATGCGCCACTACAAGGACTCCACCTCTACTTGGTAATCTTGGTTTTGAGTATTTTTCTTGAAATCTGCATAATACTTCACTGTTTGCAGTGACTGACCAAACATCAATTCCGAGTGGCATTTTTCTTTAGATCCATGAGTACTATTTCGTTAATCACACAAAACTTGACATAATGCTGGATTTATAGAGATCTGAAAAGGTTTTGCTCTCTGTGTAGCTTTTTAAATAGTAGTCATTAACCTTTCTACCATTCCGTTTGTTTGAGGCCACAATGGTGTTTTTCTTCTATGACTTAATACTAAATAGTAAAAAAAAATATCATCAAGAACAGAAAGCACAGCTGATGTTGAAGTCGATAATATTACCTTTACAATTGGAAATCGAGAATTTTCATCAATTATTACTAGTAGATAATGCCCAGAATCTAACGGTCCATAAAAATTTGCCACCACGTTAGACCAAACTGCATCTTGTAGTTTAGGCATGTGCAATTCTTCCACAATTATTTCTTTGGTAATTCACTGACAAAAATGACATGTTTGTGCAATTTCCTCTACATGACTATCTAAACTGAGAAACAACGTTTTTCTCGCAAAAAATTATTTGTTGCTTAGATACCTCTGTGACTTCCACGAGGCAGATCAATTACACACCTTTGTAAGCTCAAAGGAATAAATAATTTGTTTCCTCTCAAAAGTTCACCAGATGAGGTCATAGATAATTCAAATTGAATGTTCTTGAAAGCCAGACTATCACTTTTTCATATGGACAACTAAAATTGAGTTGCACTATTTATCACCCTCCAGTAATTTTTTTTATCTCTTTAATTGTTTCATCTTTTTGCAAAGTATGAATCAGTTCTTAAACTGAAACAATTCCTGGCACTGTTGACCTGATTATAAAACATATGTACTCTTCAGCTTCAGACTGTTGTTATATGTCATTTTTAGTTAAGTGCCTAGATAAATAATCTGCTGTATTATATTCCTTCTTAGTTTTTGAACAATTTTTAAGTTATAGTCCATTAATCTTATTCCCAATATCTCAATCCGTGGGGGGAATTTTAGTTTTGGATTTCCAAAAATATGAGTCAATGCCTGGTGATCTGTTATTATCACAAATGACTTGATGACTTGCCATACAGAAAAGCATAGTAATGTTCACAAGCCCATACCTCAGCAAAACGTCTTTTTCTGGTTGGCAGTACCTTCTTTCTATGGCGGATAACTTCTTACTGGCATGTGAGATCACATGGCGAGGTATTTCCCTACCAGACTGGTTCTGTACTAGAATTGCACCAACACAGGGACTAGCATTTACAACTAATTCTGTGCATAATTCCGGATCAAAGTACTTTAAGTTAGCTGCAGACGATATATCTTTTATTCTTCCAACTGCATGTTCACAGTCATCATTCCAATTAAACATTCACCCTTTTTAGGTCTCGCTGGCGTTGCAGCGCGAAGCGCTGCCGCCAACGAGTACTATTGTTGCCTCCCAAGGGAGACAGATCGGGGCACGCGCAGCGATCGGGGTCTGTGGACGCGCAGACGCACACACAGACACACGCGCGCGCACACACCCCGCCGCTGCCGACCCCGGCTGCCTAACGCGCGCACACACCTCATTGCTGACTTGCTCCACGGAGACGGCTTGTTATATGATCTTTTCCAGGTAGTGGATTTAATTCTAGTGTTGGTGTGACGTGCATTCTGTTTCTGTAGATTCAGATTCCCGCCGTGTGCTTAACTGCATGCTTGGTAATGATGGCGGAAAAGCGAACACCCTGGAAGTCACTGTTGACAGTAATGATTTTTAAATGAATTGTGATTAACGCGAGGCAGCAGAACATACATTAATGCATTCTTTTTATTATTAACAACATAGCCTGCCCCAGTGCTTCCGATTTTTGCTCGATTTCAGTTCATACTTTATTTGTTGAAAGGCAGTGAAAAGTTAGAATATTAAAGCATTTAGAGTTGTTTTTATTTTTAATACAGGCTACGACTATAACCACGTGCAACCATCGCAGTTTGATGAAACGTGTCCTATTTTCCAGTCACGCGCATGGCATACTGTTCACCCAGAGCTGCAGCTCCTAGCGTTTGTGGCAGTTCTTGGCACATCAACTTGATTTTTGCGAGACTCGTACCAGAGCGAGTTCCTCTTGGGCAGGAAGCTCGTCTTGATTGCCTGACCCAAGCTTCCTGTGTAGCAGTTTCAAGTCTCAACACCACTCAAAGATTCAGCTTTCAGAGTGAAGTACAAGCTTCGAGACAGTGCTCATTCATTAACAGCATATCACCGAAGAAAACTAACAAGCAGGGCATGGTTAGTCTTTCTCTTTGTTTCTATCTGTAGTTGTCAACTGTTAAATTATGGGCGTTTGTGTGGTGCTTATTTTGCCATATTTTTGGTCTTGGGCGTTTTCGGCAGTCTGGTGACTTTACATAGGGCCCTTTATTACCATAGCAGACCGTAGTCTCATTCTGCTGAAGATATTGTATGGATTTCATGTTCTGGTTACATTCTTTGGTTGAAAGTCTTTTTCATCGAGCTGTGTGTATGTGATGTTTGTATCGCCTGTGTTGGCAGGGTGGACTCTCGTTTTATTTTGCTTGGTTTCTGAATCTACTTGTTAGAGATGCCTCTTGGGCTGTCTAAACATTTGCAGTTAGTTTCTAAAAGACTTTCTCTCACTACATTTTTGTGGAGAATGTGTTGAAAGTTCCTAATACTAGCCCAATGGAGCAGACACAGCCCATTGTTGCTACCCGGTTGGCATGAAAACAGTCTTTAAAAAAAAAAAAAAGAATTATTCCTAAGTATTTCGGCTGACCTGAAGACCTGGTTAACATGATCATGTGCTGTAGCCCCAGTGAAAGTATTGATTTAAAAAGACTCCTTTTTATTTCCTCCCTTTTTGATCCAATCGCTTGTCTGGAGTACAGAGTACATAACTGAAGTAGTCTGTGAGTTTGTAGAGTACTGATGTCTCTATTTCACTCCATTATGTTAATAGGGATGTCCAAAATTAATTTCCTGTGAAGAGTGCCTGACTTTGAAGTTTGTTTGGGTGGAAATCATAAACGTTATTGTGAAACTTAAATGTGCTCTTTGTTGCCTTTCCGACTCTTCAGTGTTTTAAGTAATAGATTATAAGTTTGACATGGCAGCAGGAAAGATAGTTGTTATTCAGTTGTTTCGAAAGTAGAAAGGGGTAATATATAGTGCCTTTATAATAAAAACCATTATAACCTGTTTTATATGTTTAGGCTCCTACAGATGTTGCCCATTTATATTGATATAAGTGATTACCCGCTTATAGTGATATGTTATTACCCAATTCAGTGGTAATAATTATATTGACTTCACAAGGATGAAAGGTTAGGCTTAACTTTCTGGGGTTCAAATCTATGATTTAGGTAGTGTTTCCTGGGTGTTCTTTTGTTCTATTAGTGAGTTTTGTGTTGTGTTAGCATGTCCCGCTTGTAGTTTGCTATATTTTTTATCTGAGTTTTGATTGCATGC
This sequence comes from Triturus cristatus, assembly GCF_964204655.1. NCBI lineage: Eukaryota > Metazoa > Chordata > Amphibia > Caudata > Salamandridae > Triturus > Triturus cristatus. The sequence continues at coordinate 193,883,079 of NC_140584.1, read as the reverse complement.
TTCTTGTATGCAATGAAGAGGTGTCCATAGGAAGTGATGCGACTCGTTTGGCAGTAATTTGAGGCACAATTGTCTATATGTTACTGATTTTATTGCCCTGAAGTTTTTTTTTAACCAGATTGAGTTTGGAGCTCAATTTTGGTGGTGGAATTCAGTTAAATTTTTTCCTCTGCTCGATTATCTATCATGTGTTAACATTTTCCTTTTAAGGTTTTTGCTAGAGGATGTCTTGGGGAATATTCTTCAGAAGAACTGTACCAGATTACTGCCCAGTTTAATTCATTCATTAGCTTTCGAGGGCATGATGTTATTCCTTTTAATAGTGGAGAGAACTGCTTGGGTTGGTTTGTAGATTGATGTTCCCAGTGCAGTTCTGTTGGTTGGGCACATTGATTTCAGTCGTTTGTATTGCCACCTGAATAATTGATTCTGTGTCTGTTGGAAGAGTTACTACAAACATACAAGTTTTTTTTTGTGGAGTTGTTGAAGGCCTCTTCTAAAGTACCCGTGTTGTCCCTTTTTGTTTTTTTTGGATCATGTTTGCTCCTTGTTTTGGATCTCATAAGGCAGTAGTCTCTTCCTAGGTTTTCCTTCTTTGCTTTTAGATGACTACCAGTAATATTTTAATTTATTTCTTTCAAAGGCTGAAGGAAGGCAAAGATGTGGTGTTGTAGGAACAGCAACAGGCTACTTCATAGATATGAGGTTGAATATCAAAGGGAAAATGCCACTGTCCAGTTTAGCCTGCTTCAAAATGTTCATTTGAATTAGTATTACAATATTGTTGTCTCACAATATTTTCAAACAAAATCTTGCAATTTTGGATGATTGATATTAGTAGTAAGTACATATCCAATGTTTGACCGCTTAAGTCCTCTTCTGTAGACAGTTATTAAAAGAAATAAATAGTTTTTGTTTATTAAATTATCAGCTAGAAGGAGTTGTATCTGTCTATCAGCAAAACCTGTTGTTTCTAGTCTAGTTTATACCTCAAGTTGACTTTTGATTGGATGATTTTACTGTCTATCTGTTGTCTGTTCTTGACTTGTTGGCTTTTTTCCATATACATGCATTCATCTGGCAAAAGAGCATTTTAGTTTTACATTGTTGAAAGAATTGTATCCCTCGACTGCTTGCTTGAGGTGATTCTTTTATTGTTTGATACAGGAACTTTATAGTAGTGTATGTTTTTCTTGCTCCCCATGTTTTGGCCTACCCAGTGTGCTCTTCATCCTCCCCATCTGATACTCACCCCCTTCATTTCATTTTCCCCCCATTCTGTTCCCTGTTTCAATTTTTTTCTGCCGGTGCTAAGTGCTGTTGGGTCACTCACTTTCTTTTTAGCACTTCGTGTGAACCCGTTTTTTGCTTTTTACAGCTCTGACATGACTGTCAATCTCGTTAGGATGGTAAGTATAAAAAAAAAAAAAAATTGTTAAGATTCCTTATGATAGATGCCTCTTGGGCTGTCTAACGTTTGCAGTTAGTTGCTGGGAAGATCTTCTATTGCTTTCATCTTTGTGGAAAATGTGTTGAAAGTTCTTAGAATAGCGCAGTGGGGTCACAGATGCATGCATGTACAGCGACAGCCGTCTTGAAATGGCATTTCTTCATTACAAATTCCATTTTAGCGTTGGCTGCCTTGTGTGCACATGTGTATTGATGCATGCATTGACATACTAATGTTTGTTTATGTACCTTTAATATTATATTACTTAATGTGTCAAGTTGTTACTTTTTAGGTCTCGATAGCGTAAGGCTGCGCGCATGCGCAGTCTCGCTGGCGATTTAGTGAGATGTGGGTATTTTCTGTAAGGGGCATTAAGCCCCACCCCTCTTTTCCATTGGCTGGCGTCACCGTTTATGCTAAACGGTGGCCAGCCATTGGAAAAAAGGTGTCGGTGACGTATTTGCTTGCCTTTCTGAGCCGTCCCATTTGGACGGCCTGGCCTGCTTTGCGTTCGTCGCAAAAGGTTTCTTATCTTTATGGGGCCAAACACATGGCCCCATAAAGACAAGAAACATTTTGGCAGGCGATAAAGCCGAGTAAATACGTCACCCCCTCCCTTTTCAGGTTGAGCAAGGAGGAGGGTGAGTGTGTGACGTGTGCAGCGTTCACTGGAAATGTACCTCCTCTTCTCCGTAACAATGCCGGAGGAATGCTCTCGACGCGCAGGCATGATGTGGTAAATTCTCCTCTCAAAATCTGCTACTTGTGGCTTGTATTTTCGGAAGATGGCTGTGTGGCATGTTATGTGCGCAGCAAAACATCGAAAACGTATATTGTTACCCGCCAGGCTGTTTGAAACCAGCCCCCTGCTTACAAATAGGCTGGCGTCTCGTAGGTACAGATTTAGGTGCCATTCCTTCGGAGCGGCTTGCATAAACTCGCATTCATTTGGGGTTGAATTTATTTGCTGGAATCCTCAAAGTACGCGTGTACTTTCACCGCAACAGAAAGGACGTGTCTCGAGTAGATCTCAAATTATTTTCCGAGGAGACCATGGTGACATATGGTAAACACACCGTGACGTGCAATGGAAGGTTTTGCACAGTTTGTGGCTAGGTATGCGGCAGCCGAGTTGCCATATTTTAGTGCTTGGAGACTTGTTGATTCGGGCAATGGCGCAAGCTTGTTAACGTGCTTGTTGTTTGTTCTGCCTCCTCGCCAAGGAGAGGCGAAGTTCGCAAACAACATTTTAAAAATACTTTATGCTTAAAATGCATAAAATATTGAAAGAAACGCGTTTGCTGAGCCGTGCCTTTATATTGTAATACGCCGCTCGACAAACTCTGTTGGGCATTCTGCAAGCCCCGCCTCATAACTGCAACCTGAAGGGTTCTGCCAATATCTGCGCCGCACAGGAAACGGCACTTGCAAAACGGTCGAGATAAGGTATTTATTTATTTTTCAAGCATATTCTTTCTCCACCCGACTTCAGTGCCTGCTCCTAATGTTTCCCTCACGCACCCTTTTCCCTCCCACAGCTACTCTTCTCCCACTCAGCTCACAGCCTCATTGTAATACATTTTAGTATGCCTCAGGCTGTAAGCGCACTGTCACACACTGGAGTTATTGAGTCACTGTGCCAGTAAGTTCCCACATTGCACCCCTATCTACTCTTCGGTTCATCCACAGACACCCCTAAACACCACTCACAGGGTTTGTTGCTCCTAAAGCCACTTGCTTTCTCTGACCACTCTTTCCAAGTCAGACCTGAGCAATCAATCCATCCTACGCTGTGTTCTCAGAACCAAACGCACTGAGGACATAGCGAGCCAGGCTCTTCTTAGAGCCCTAATCGACAAGCATTTGCATTGCAATAGGGCTCGCTTTCGCAATAATTTAAGCTATTAGCATTGTAAATGACTATGCCTTTTATTTGTGTTTTAAAAACCAACACCTAAATAAAAGGCATTGTCATTTACAATGCCAATAACTCAAACTCACGTAAATGCGAGACCTATTGCATTGCAAATGCTTGTTTGGTTAGTTCCCTAAGTGGTGCACTCATAGTTGCATAGTCTTTAATATATTGTGAATAATAACTTGGCATTCCTAAAATGAACGTAATTCAGATTTATCTTTTGGACTGATTATATCATTTAAGTACAGCACTTTTACTGGGTCTGGAATCATTCCTTCTTGAGAAAATATGTGGCCCTAAAATCTTAAATCGGCTTTATTTATCACATTTTTCTAGATTGTGTTAGACCAGCTTTCATAGGTTGTTAACACACCTCATTCGATGTTTGATCATGTTCCTCTTGTGTTTTTCCATAATGTAATCACTAAACTTCATAGTGTTCTTCACTGGCCTTAATATATTCTTTATTGTCTCTTGAAAAACTTCAGCAGCTTAACATATGCGAAAATATAATCTCTTGTACCGAAACAACCCAAGATGCGTAGCAAACGTTGTTACGTATCATGACTGATTGTCAATTTCCAGTTGCGACATCCCTTATATAAATCAAACTTCGAAAAAACCGTAGCTGCATTAATATTATTGATCAAGTCATTCAAATGCGGCCCTGGATGTCTCTCTCTCTCGATTGCTGTGTTGGGAGCTCACAAGTACACACAAATGCTTATTTCTTCTGTATTCTTCTTCAGAACCATCACAATAGAAGATATCCATTGTATTGGACCAGTGCCTGGCTCAATGATGTCTTGTTGAAGCAATTAACTTATTTCTTTTTCTACTTTTGTCTGCAAATGTATTCTAACCTTTCTGTGTATTTGCGCCACCGGTTTCACTGCTCATTGATATGCAATGTGAATATCTTGGCTTTCAATGTTGCTAAACCTTTAAATAATTTTGGATATTTCTTTAACACAGAATGGTCTGTCATGACATTAAAAGTGATTGCCATTAAGCCCATGACTTGATCAGTGACACTGCTTAACAGACATGGACCAGGAACTTCACCTTCCAACACATGTACTTCTTCTTTGCTTGATATGTCTACGTGTTGTAAATTCTTTTCAAATTTTTCTAGACAGGAAACAGAATGTCTGGCTCCCCACTGAAAAACACTAACATTTGAAGGGCATAAGGATGGTTGTTCCTTAATTTTCTGGTATTCAGTGACACATATGATAATACATGTTGCCCCACTATCAAGGACAAAATTAACGTTCTGAGAGCCAACTATTATATCTACAGATTTTTTTTATGTGTTCTCTTCTTATTTTAATTTGTTTAATTTCATTTTCTTCACACATGTATGATCTTTCAGATTGTTCAGGTTCTTTGTCGTAGTCATGTTCAACACTTTACATTTTTCTTATATTTAGTATTCTCTTTGTTTTTTTCCAACTTTCCTTTTTATCTTGTTTAAACCAACTTTCCGTTTTATCTTGTTTAAACCTACACACACTTTCAAAGTGATTTGGCTGTCTACATTCCTTTAACTGTTGTCCTAAAGCCGGGCAGATTTTTTAATGTGGAAATTGCAATCCATATCCGTAACATAATTTATTTTCTTTGCGTGCCCGTCTTTCTAGTTTATCTTTCTTTGACATTTGTTGAACCTGTTCTAATAATTAAATATTTCCTTGCTCCATGTTAGTGGCATGTTTTTGTAGTTGTGCCTCTGTTCGCGCCATGCATAAAATTATTTGTAAATCATACATCTTTTCTAGTAATTTCTTCCTGAATTTTACAGAATTTCATATTTGAATTATCCTTCATCTTGTTGCTCTCTCATTGTTAAACTTTTCAAATTCCCAAAAAGTCACTAGTTTCTTTAGTCCTGTTACGTATTCACCCATAGATTCATCTTCTCCTTGGTAAGTTATATGAAAATCATATCTCTCAAAATCCAGGTTTCTTTGTGGAGCAAATATTTTGTGTAGGCATTTCATGAGTCCTTTATGCACGTTTCTCTCTTGTTCTGGAAAAGTTACTATTAAGTCTTCGACATCATCACTCACTAAATTAAGTAATAGATCGTTTGCTTGTTCATCAGAATATTTTTTACAGGCAGATTTTAAGAAATGTTAAAATCGTTGGTTCAATTTTTCCAATCTTTGTGCAATGGTTTGTTGGTCTGATAGAGCAAATGGTAATAGTCTTTGAAAAATAATACTTGAAACACTTTTTACATTTTCTCATCATTATATACATCTGTATCCATGTTTATTGTTATTTCCCTACTTGTATCTTCACTTGACATGTTTTCCTATGTTGTTATTACATTTTAAAAGAAAATTGCTATTTTCAGTTAATAGAAATGACTTGAGATTACTTTTTAACAATTTTGACTGACTCAAAAATGGCTGCCGATATTTTACTTGATCTCGTGGTCTCTCATTGTGTTTGGCAATGTGCATTTACCTCTGTATTCTGTTTAATGTAGTTGTTTTTGTTGTGGGACGTTATGCTGTGCATTGTTTTTAATGTGGGCCGAATACTATCGCTGACTATTCGCCCTGATGAGGATTGCTGAGTTTGCCCGATTTAAAATGGCAATTAAACGCCGACAATGTTAACTCCGATACTGGTGTGCCCGACTTCAAAATGGTGACTCTTAATGCCGATTTGTATTTGAATAGCTCGCATATAACGCGACCAGCGTCTTTTTGTCCAAATCCTCCAAGGAATTCTCCTTCCAGCCTGTGTGCTGATCTTTTGGTAGCGCTATGCCTGCGCAATGCCTCTGATCACTGTGCAGTGCCTCTAATGCCTGCAGTGCTTCACGCTCTTACCTCTGGGGGAAGCCGCTCATTGCTGATTTAATACATGCAGTGTGACATTCTTCCACTCGCCGCCAATTTGTAACGTCCTCAAAACAGGTTCAGACTCTGCACGGCCTCTAGACACATATTTATTAAGAGTACAGGTCACTGCTGCTTGCCTCTTATCCTAACTACCAGATGTCCATTCTAATCCCACATTGTATTCCAGCATGGAAGGCATCTATGGAATGACATTACATCATCACAGTCTTCGACAGGCTTGTGGTGACTATCTACGTGCTTGTGTGGGCCCTTCTGTTATACTGCTAGCGCTGCGCACATGTAGCGTCAGCGCTATCTTGAGAGGGCATTACATGGAGGCGTGGTCCCATACAAATGAGATAATCTCTTTGCCTCTGCACCCACGCTGCATTATGGACATGAGCGCAAAGGCAAAGAAGCCATCGGGAGGCACACTGATAGTACCCCATAAAAAAGTGATTCACTGCCAGTTCTCCCCAGAGGGCAGCCCTGAGGAGGGGGAAAAGGGGTGCCCATTGACCCCTCCAGACATCCCACTGCAGGCGGGTGCAGTCACTGACTGCACCCGCCTGCAAGGGGATCTATCTCTCCTCTTGAAAGTGCAGATGGGTTGCTGCCTGCACAGTGCATTACAGAGAGGCTAGTAACAGTCGCTCCGTATTTCACTAGAATGCGCTGCCCTGTGCAGCGCGAGTTTGCGGCTTCCCTAAGGACGGTGCATTCACCATAGCAGGGCACGCTTTCCCTGTTTGCGCCTGGTACACCTTTTGAAAGATGCGCCGTGGTGCAAACAGGGAAAGTGCGCCCTCTGAATAGTAAGGCCCTTGGTCTCTTTCTATGCTTTCACTAGCACTCTCAGATCTAACCTGACAGACTTAGCGTTTACTGTTCTCAACTAGTCTACCTTTTTGAACTCATTCAGAAAGGGTCAAGCCGCCATGTACTAGCCATCTGTATGGTTGATACCCTGCTCACAAGTTCTGTCGGAGTCTCAACTGCTTCCGGGTACGTTGAAAATATATTTTACATGAAATTCCACACACTACATAACACCTTCTGCTCCATACATGTATATTCTTATTCCCACCTAATGCTTTTCCTATACTAGGCTGTCCTTACTTTGTTAGTGCTCATTGGCCGGGGACGTGTTACAGCCCCACGCGACTCCCTTCTGTTGAATCTGCCATCTGTTTCAAAGCTGGAAAGCCCAATGGGGGCTAGCAGGTCGCCCCTTGCCTTTAAGATGTAGTATTAACATGGCTGAAAAGCCATCGTCGAAAGGTGAAACATGCAAGAATACTCTATTTACAGATATAAGCGGAAGTCACTGTAAATCTGATAGGTCATTTAATAGTGTCTTTCAATTGTTTGCTCAATATGTATTTTTTGTGGAAACCATAATGCATTGCAAAACATTGTAATTTCCCCTGTCGCGTCTTCGGATATTCGTGTTCTCGTTTTTCTCATTCCACAAATTTCTCTGTGGTAAGATAATATACACCAGATGACACAGCTACCCAAAAGGTAAAGTCTCTCTACGCAGAATTTCATTAGACATTGACTGGTCTAAGTTTTTATGAGAGCTTGTCACCACTGCAGTGGTGCACACTGCGAACATAGACAGTCCTGGACCCTTAGCACTGCTCTGTACCGTTTAAGAGTGCCCACTTAATGTGGAGTAGAGTCACAGTACCCTGTTCAGCTGCTTGTTAGGCCGAAGTTAAATAGGAAGGATCTAAAGCATAATCATTTAACACTGGGTGGCAAACGTAGGTTGACGTAGGATTTGTGCCACATTTTAAGGATAACCACGGAGTATAGGAAAATTCCATTTAGATTCACTGTATACACAATTATCATAATTATAATGTGGGGGTATTCTTTTAGTGTGGCCTGGATTTGGCTCTCTTGGACTGGGATTGGACATTAATGCCCATTTTGAATCTGCTATATCGAGCATAAATGTAAACAGGTGCGGGTGAATGCATGTTCATGACACATATTGATAAAAGAATGCCTTTTTTCACTTAATCAAATTTTATCACATTTAGATACCATGAAGATTATTCATCAGGCGCACGGCTCAAAGGTATGTGTATATCTAGTACAGAGCAATCTGGGCTACAAAGCAATGGGGCGCCTTGCATTATGGGGTGTTTACATAGGGTACTCCAGAAAAGGGGGTGTTGGGATACAGCGTGAATGGGGAGAGTTATCAGAGGAGAGGGTGAGGGTGCTGTTGAAGTTGGTGACATAGTATGTATGCAAGTATCCTTGTTAATATTTTAAACATTAAGGGTCTCCGATTTCTGTTTCTAAAGATTTTACAAATAATTACAGAAAAGGAAACCCTGTTTCCTTGCCTATTTATTTTTACACAGAAAAGAGTAGGCGTTTTTTTTTGCAAGATTCGATGCTGATGATGTGAAGGAGGGTCAGCTCGGTGGCAGTGCAGATTTACAGAAAGGGGAGTTTAGAAAAACTAATGATTTCCTAATGAAACTTAACTAGCTTCAGATGTGCATGTGTTTGTACGACAGAGCGTATATGTTCAGAAAAAAGTATTATTAATGCATTCTCAAAGCCCTAAATAACTGAGAGGTATTTGAGGAAGACTATCCATTTCATTTATCAGATAACAGTGGGAATATACTGGTTGAAATTATATTTTCACTTAACACAAAATTGATAAAAAGTAATCAACACGGAAATGTAAAAAAGAACCAATATTCTTAAATATAAGGCCCTAATCAACATGAACTGGCATGTTGTGAGTGTATGGGCTGAACATTTCAAAAAAGTGATTGCATTTTTCAGCCTTAGTGCATTTTCTTTTCTCTGCTCCTCTTTAGACGAACGAGCTTGTGGTGAGTTTGGAAGACGATGAGAGACTCCTACTGAAAGAAGAGAGCAGGTTGAAGGACGCCGGGGTCGGTAAGTGACCACAGCAGTGCTTAATTTCAGCCAGCTGTTGCAGGCGGGTCCTGTACTTAATAGGTTTCGCCTGCACTTGCGTTGTGCTTGTGAATTCTCTTGTATTCAATATATCTTAAAAGGGGGCTCTTATCAGTTCCCATGGCCAAATTACTGCGTTCATTCACTTTTATGTGGAACTTCTTTTGTTAACTTCCCCTGGCTGCACACATTTACAATACTTCCAAAGCTGTTCACAATGTTTAGGCCTCATTCACTGTCCAGATAATATCTCTTCCCACAAAAAAGGCAGACCGCTTCTAACAGTATGCTGCAATGCTTGCTTTTTATGTAGTTGTGTAAAGCAGATACTTTAGCCTTTGAACGTTTGTGGCAATTCCTATTCATGCCTCAGTACTTTGTGCTATTATTGGATTGATTTTTTCCAACATAATCTTTTTGGTCATTCTGATCAAATTCTAAATGTTGTAATAAACATTGCAGGTTAAAAATAAAGTTAATATACAAGAGCTATCCTATATTTGACTACCAAAGAGGCAGTCATAATTGCCGTTACCTTGCAGTTAAAAGGGACTTGATTTGAAGGGTGTAGTGACACCGGGCCCAATGCTCTAGGAACCCTTCTAAACACCAAATATTGCAATATTTTACTACTAAAGAGACAGTCACAAGTGCAGTTAGTTTACAGGCAATAGGATCATGATTTTAATGGTGCAGCAGGTGCAGTGCCACCGGGGCAAAAAGTTAAACTCCTCTAAACACCAAATATTGCTATAATTTACTACTAAACAGGCAGTTACAAATGCAGTTATCCTGCAGACACTACGGGCATGATTTGAATAGTGCAGCAGGTGCAGTGGCACTGGGCCCAAAAATTGTCAGAACTCCTTTAAACTCATAATATTGCTATTACGTCAATTAATTCTATTTTTCCCCTCTCATTTCATTTTTCAATATTTTGCTATTACTTACCCGCACTGTACCACTAATAATAGCACAATATATTGCATTTTTGTACATAAACGAGTAATAACACTTTAACAGACTTTCTGTAACTTATGTTGTACAACCACTCAGCAAGCTACAACTTACAATAGCTTATTATTAATCACAGGCGAAACCAAATGCATTTACCCATGCTTGTTTTTCCTGAATCTTTAATCTCAAGAGAGAGGGAAAAACACGAGGGAAAGGAGGAAGAGAGGGAAAGGAGGAGGAGAAAGAGGGTTAAACAGTGACAAAGGGAGAAAGCATGGAGCAAGAAGAACCTGCAAGAGTGAGATAAAGGGTTTGGGTTGCGTCAGGGGGTGGATGAGGTGGAATCAGGATTGCGCAGCCTCGGTATTTCCCAGCCCTTTTCTTGATATTGCCGGACACAGGCTTCTGAGGAAAACTGTGGGCCCTGTTGCGTTTTCCTTTACAATTTAATCACTGGAGCCCAGTGTGCAGCAAGTACCCCCGAGCCCGTCGTGGGCTCTCCTGCAGTACACAAATGATCGACTTCGGGGTCAGTGGAAACCCATGGGGGCAGGAAGCCCCGACGCCCCTGCCAGGTGCCGAATTTGGCTCAGCTGAAGAAAATGCATAACATCTGAAGAGGTGCGTTTCACTTCTCTATTCGTTATTCTAATCACCAGTTGATTATGTTTGGATAGGCAGCGGGTATGTAAATGCAGTGCCTCGTGCTCTTTTTGTGACCTGATAATTAATCAAGACGGACAGGGAGGAGTGGGCGACATTATGTACATTGCAATTAGAGGAAGGAGGCAGCAGGAAACTGCTCTTTATAGCGTCAGAATACAAACACAAGCACTCAGTAGGTCTGACTGGAAGGCTGCCAGGGATGATGTGCAGTGACTGACAGGGAGGTTATTAGTGTCACGTTTGCTCAGCCATATTAGTTTCATTAAAACTGATGTTTTGATGACTAATTTAAAGTCAGGCTCTGTGTTTGAAATTCGTTGGCATTGTCGTAAAATGGAGATTTAAATATCAAAGTCTCCAAGGATTGCAGAGCGGGCATGTTTTGGAATAAATGAAGCTTGAAGCAACTTTCTTTATTTAGGATGTGTGTATGAGAGTTATGCCCCTTGCTTCTTAGAAAGGTTAAGTGCTGTCACCTCACAAAAGATTTGAGATAGGCCTTCTCTGCTGAATTTAGAACAGTTCAGGGTTCTGCCTGTTTGCAAGTGACTTTTTATTACCATCGGTGCTCAGGAATTTGGCTAGTATATATCTGCTCCAAAGTGATAATGGCTCATTTGTGTAGACAATTTTCAATAGAGAGTAGTTGAGGCTTAATAGACCAACTTATTGTGATCCAAGAAGTGAAATACAAAATGACACTCAATTGTTAGTGTCCAGCCAGAGCGAACATTTGGTAAACATTTGTGAGTAATGAAGGATGGCCGGTGGTGCAAGAGGGGCACGCAGGCTGTAGCTAGCTTCCAGCTGTTTACATCTAAGCTCCCAGACCAAATGGGCTTATAGTTAATGCCATGCTGCGAGCCAGTTGGTGTATGGTCAGTCTCCAGGGCAGTATTAAAGTCACAAGAACTGGCACTGATGGTCGACAGACAGAACACTCCCTACCCTTGAATTACTAAGTTCTGGTACACAGGGTACAACACACCTTCCTACTTTTTTAGAGTCAAATGTACATTCAAGTACTCACCAGAAACATCCAAAGGCTTACAGGCATACAAACTCAGACACAGGGGTTGGGGGGGGGGGGGGCTTAAAGGATAGCACACATGCACACACCTTTCTTATTTACGGACTCCCGTACAACACCCATACAATGCTCATGCAACTGGATACTATGAACTTTATCCATCTTCGACCCAGGCAACAGTCTAAAAAGATGCATTCAAACAGAAGCAGAATGGAAAGCCAACAAGAACACAAATTCATCAGTCGCATATTAACCAAATAATTAAAAACATCCTATCGTAACGGAAAGTTTCAATTCTATTAAGGACTTGGAGGCGAGCAATATACCATAACTTTCTTCGTTTATTGACCAGCAGCCACTTCATTAAGATTTTTACACCAACTACAATTCCAATGAACCACCAGGAATTTAGTTAAAATGCAAACACGGACAACTTTGTATGAACAGTCCAGTATTATCCGATCACAGGTCACCCCTTCTCATGTAATCTTCTTTATGCGAGTTCCAAGCCTCTTTTATCACACGAGTCATGCCATAGCTCTATGCTCACTGGTCTTGTTTTCCTGAATCCGAGCCTGTAAAAAAGAAACCAATTACCAAAGGGCTTCCACTGAGAGGAAAAAACACAATTAAGGCAACTTCAGTAACAAAAGGACATCCGCATGCCTAATGAAACAAAACATCAAGTGTACTTTCAAAACTGCATCAAACAAAGCGTGAAGATGAGCAAGATCAGTGACCCTAGTGTTGGATTTATCCTCCTGCCAATGGTAAACAATACCCCGAAAGAGAAAAGACTCTTTCCGTAATGTCTAGGGCCCGCACATCGGAGACCCCTCTACAGGATACCAAGCATAGCAGCATGGCTAGCTTTGCCGACAGTTCTTTCAGTGACAAGAACCTGTTTGGTTGCCAAGAGGAAAAGATTGAGCACTTTTTTTACATCCCAAACGGCCGATTATCTTGGCAGGAGTAACAAACGAATCTAACGCAACAGGCGGCGAACAAACAGATGTTCTGCTAGCGGGGAGACCTCTAGAGGGGCTTTGCCCACAGAAATGCTGGAACAGGATGTATTAATTGAACGGTATACCAACACTTCCTGTGCCAGATGGGCGAGAATGTAGAAAAAATGGACTACCTCAGAGCCCACGGGATCTTAACCCTGTCCCCCACACCAACTACACCAGTGTGTCCATCTCTTGTTGGTGCTGCCGGCCCAGGCCTTGGATAGGAGTTCCTTAGCTTTGTATGAAAGGCCTGGGACCAACCATCGACCCTTTGAAATCCTCCACGCCATGAGATGTAAGGAGCCTTCCAGAACCAATCGATGGGGGAGAAGAGTCGGAAAGAGGGGGAGTTGGGATTATAAAATCCCAAGAAAGTTCCAGAAGACCTAGAAACCAAACTTGACATTTTCAAATCAGGGTGATCAATGCCGCTTCCCCCCTACTGACGTCTGACTTAGGCCAAAGTCCTGGTAATCATGGCAAATGGCTGATACGCATAACCGTTCTCTGGCTTCCAATCCTGCAAAGCGTCCGTGGCTGACGCCGGAGGTTCCGCTCTCCTGCTGAAAAACCGGGGCAGGTGGTGGTCCAATCTGGTGCAAAAAGGTCCACTGAGGACGGGCCCCACTGGGACTAGATCATGGCGAAGACCTCTGGGTGCAGCTTCCAAAGACTGGAGTCCCAAAAATGGCAAGACTGCCAGTCTGCCACCCGATTCTCCTCACCAGGGAGGTATTCCGCCCTGACCAAGATCTGGTTGTCCAGGCAAAATTGCCAAAAACTGGTCACTAGATACAAGAGTGCCTTTGACCGAGTGCCTCCCAGGTGGTTGATGTATCGTACTGTGGAGATGTTGTCCATCTTGAGGAGCACACATGATTGGATCCTGTCCCTGGTCTAGTACCTGACTACAAACAAACCGGCCAGGAGCGCCAAACAATTGATTTGTAAATTCTGCTCTTGCGGAGACCACACACCACCTGTGGCGAATTCCCCACACCGAGCGCCCCAGCCTGATCTGCTGGAGTCGGACTCTATAACCAGGCCTGGAGCTGAGCCAAAGATCACTCTTCCATTCTAAGCTCACATGTGAAACAGCCACCAACTAATTTCCTCCCGTGCCTCCTCAGATAGTACGACTGTATGGGAGTAAGAGAGCCCTCTCCGCAGGTGTTGTGCCTTGAGGCATTGAAGAGCACAATAGTGGAGTGGCCCAAGGAAAATGGCCTGAATGGAGGCCGATGACAATCCCACGAGGAGCGCAAGTTAGTGCAAGGACTCACTGTTTGGACAGGGTCCGCCGGAGTTTGTGACGGATCTTTGCCACTTTGCGTGAGGGAAGGCTTAGTGTGGCCGCCGTAGCATCGATCACGAATCCCAAGAATGCTGCCTTCTGAGCTGGCACTAGGAGAGATGTCCCTTTGTTTATGACAAAGCTGAGGCTTTCCAGAAGATTGACTGCCCCTTGCAGATGCACTGACAATCTGTGAGGGTCTTGGTCCACGAGGAGCATATCGTCCAGATAAACGCTAAGCTGCAGTCCCTGCGCCCGCAGGTGTTCCACTACTGGTTTGAGAACTTTTGTGAAACATCACGGGTTGAGGAAAGGCCAAAGGGAAGAGTTACAAACTCGAAGGTGCGGTGACGCCAGAGGACCTGGAGGAATAATCTGTGGGGTAGAAAGATCGGAATGGACAGGTAAGCGTCCTTCAGGTCCAATCAGCCATCCAGTCTGAGGGGCGGAGAACATCGCAAAGAAGATGGATGCCCTCCATCTTGAAGAGGCGATAGATCAGCCACTCGAACTCGTGCAAGTTGATAACCGGCCTTTGCCCTCCTTAGGACTTGTCGACTAGGAAGATGTTGCTGATGAAGCCGTGGGGATGAGGGACGGTGGGACAGATTGCCCCTTTTTCTAGGAGCGCAGAGATCTCTGCATCCACCAGCATAACTTCCTTTTGGGAGAACTGGCTCGGTCTGGGGTATGAAGTTTCTTTTGTGGGAACCAAAGAACTCTATTTGAAACCCCTGAATGGTCTGCAAGTCCCACACATCTGTTGCAATGCGTCGCCAGACATGGATAACATTCGCAAGACGGCCCCCTACTTTTAGAAGAGAAGAAGGGTGAACTGGAATTGGCGGTTTGATCGTAGCCCTTGCCTCCGCGTCCCCAGAAGTGCCGTTCTTGGGTTGGGTAAAAGTTGGCGAACAGGTTCTGGTCTTGGTATTGTCCTCTCCGGGAGCCTTGCCCTCTAGGGGAATATTGCAAGAAGGACTGGCCGGTGGTGTGGCCACTGCCTCGACCAGCCCCTCTGAAAACCTGAGCAGGGAACACTTTTTTTTAATGGGGGACTGGGCCTTGTCCAATGATGTGAATGTATTTACACATTTTCCAACTCTTTGATAAAGGGCTCCCCAAAGAGTACCCCTTGGGCCACTGCGCCTGCCTCTGAATTGGCCAGGTTGGCCAATTTTGGATCTACCTTTATTAGTAAGGAGCGGCGACGCTCCGTAGACGGCATACAGTTGGCATTGCCAATGAATATCATGGCGCTTTGCTCCCTTCCCAAAAGGACCTCCTGGGTGATCAAGGAACCTGAGGACTTGGCGTCCTTCGCCATGTCAAATACTTGGTGACCGGGCCAAAACCATCAAGGAGATTATCCTGACACGCGCGCCAAGATCTGTCGATCCTCTTTCATGAATTTGGCCACGAAGGTGGTGATTCTGGGGTCCATCTCCGGTGTGAGGGCCACCTCCCTGTCCAAAGAGGGGCACGGGCATTCCGCCTATAGGCAACTGCGGGCCTCCTTGCCCAGTGGAGCCCTGATACTGGCAACCTTCGAAGATGGGCCCAATTCGAGAAGTGAAGCTGTGCAATCTCTTTGGGGTCTAGCATGTCAGAGTTATCATCCGCAGCATTTGGTACCGTCTCCGGGCTGGGGCTGGAGGGGAGGTGCACCAGGGTCTTGAAGGGCCAGTGGCATCATTATCATAAAGGAAGCTAGGGGAGGTCAGGGGAGGCGTGACAGTATCCGGGTCAATCGAACCCCAGGCAGGCATAGGGGGCTGGTTTTGAGTCAAGGAAGCCTCTCGTAACTGCTCAAAAGGGTTGGAATCCAAATCTGCCTCGCTGGGGAACTTACCTGGTCTGAGTCTTGTACTGTGAAAGAGTGGGGTGGGCCCGGGGGTTTTTGACATTCAACAGCTTTGCGCTCTCTTGCACCATCTGTGCCGACAGGCGTTGTTTCATAGGGGGCATAACCTCTTCCACTGCCTTGTATATGGAGGCATCCACCGCCTGATAAAATTCATCATCCCATGGAAGGGAAGCTAGGAGATCCTCATCCCTCGACATATCTTAAGAACTCCCCATAGTGGGACCAGCAGGAGAGCAGTTAGGCAGTCAGTAAGAAGCATTGCAGTAAAACCCACAAGTACAACAGTAGCACTATTTAGGGCTCTATGGTGGGCAAAAACAGGGCAGAAGTGCTGCAGAAGCTATACTGGGCCGGGTGTCAGCCACCGATATTGGTGAGCAAAGCCTCACAAGCTGATGGGTCTCTGCCCAGAGGCACACACTCCCTTGGTGCCAACAATTTCACTAGGGAACCCCTGCCTGGGAGCATGTCCTTCAATGGCTCACAGAGCCTAAAAAAAAAGCTAGACCCCCTCATGGCGATTGACAAGCACACATACTATGGACCCGTTAGCGGGCGTCTACACAATGGAGATACAGCAAACTACAGCCTGTACAAACCCCTTTGCACGGGACATCATCTCCAGGATGGCAAGGCTTCGGGGTAGACGCTGGTACGCGGCGCGCAATTCCGAACCTGATGCTGAGAAAATCCGAAATCGCGTGCCGTAACCATAGAGTGCGACACGCCCTCTAGTGGGTGGAAGATCACACTGCAGCTCGAGCTGCACCAAACATATGAGTAACGGCCGTGAAGGAGCGCAAGAGCGGTCCTATGGTCCGACAATGAAACAACCAAACGCACATCAGCATAAAACAGCACAGAAATGTAAGGTAAAACCCAACTAGTTCTAGTAACAAAGAAATGTGACTCAGCTTTGACTGCGAGCAGCAAAGAAAGAAGCTGGGAAACTCGCAGACAGGAGATTACATAAGAAAGGCTAACCTGTGATTGGATAGTGCTGGACTGTTCATACAAAGTTGTCCATTTTTGCTTTTAACTAGATTTCCAGTGCTTCATGGGAATTGTAGTTGTTGTTAAAATATTAATTAAATGACTGCTGTTCAATAAACAAATAAAGTTATGGCATAATCTTCGTCTCTGTCTTGACATAGAATTCATTATCACCAGTAAGTATGTCGCAGTACTCACATGTTCCACCATGTCCCTAAAGCATGATGCATGGGATCATCACAGTAGCCCCAAAGTCCAACCTGGCACAATAGCATAGGAGTGCTTAAGTACACCCATCTATTCTTCTCACAACTGCTACCTGTATCCCCTTTCCATAGCAAGATTTTTGTAGCTCTTGTGAATAAATACAAGGACAATTAATCAACTTGGCTTCCAGAGTACAGGTATTTATTTCCACTATGGATTCATGTAACAGTACAAATAATTAACAGAGCAAATCTAGAGGTCGTAGACATTTCGGGGTAAGGATACAACCCCAAATATTATAGCACTACTCGAGATTTAAAATTGAGCCCAGTTGGCCCACATTAACTTTAGTGCAGTGCTTATCGTAAGCAACGTTGTTGCAGTATGGTACTGCACCCAGGTTTACTGCCATAGTCTCAAACTCTCAGAAATACAGTTGAATGCAAGGGGAAGTCTCCTGAGGTCGTGCAGATTACATAAAACACCAAAATCGAGTTTCCCAGACACCATGACGTCAAGGGAAATTTTTACAGCAGTGTGTCTGCGATTTCCCAGCCTTCATATCTTGGTAGCTTTACAGACATTGTCAATTTTGTAGAGCTTGATGCATTCAAATTCCCCAAATCCGACCGACAAACCTGCCAGCTAACAGGCCAATGCATCATCTTCCTTTGTGTTGAAGAGGCTACAGGCATTCCGGACAACCCTAATCTAAAGTGATGAAGTATATAAGCATTTTCTGGGTAAAGGACACGACAAATTGCATGACTACCCATACTGCAGTGCCAGTATGATCTTGTAGATCATGAGACAGATCCATAATTTAGGGGACGACTTGTTGGTTGTGGAGTTGGTGTGGTACATTGTCAAGAAAAATCACAGTAGCATGGGACCGGAGCGCAGGCTAAAAGCTAGTACACCCCTGTAACTATCTCTTGAGGAATTCAGTCATTCACTAAAAATTGTGTTGTACAGTTGCTAAACAAAGTTTATTTTGCATACTGGAGTTGAGTTAGGCGGTATTTGTCACTGGGGCATACCGTATAAGATATATTTTGCAGATCCTCTACAGGTGAAAACGCAATGATAAAACCCGAGATATTTGTTGATCGTGTACCATACTAACAGCAGTTGTTGTAAGGTCATAGTATTATGAAATAAATTAGTTACAACTCACTTCTGGGAAAATTGTTTTTAAAAAAGGGTCAATCATACCAGTTCCACATTTGACAGTTGCCCATGTTTATGGGCAGCATGACTTTTTAAAAATTAATTTTGTGTGGCATATGCTTAAAATAATAAATAACCATTGCACGAGCTTGCCAGATTTAATTATATGTTTAACCTGATCATGTCAGAGGCATAGTAAGGAGAGCATGCAGCCTGTTAGGAAGTGGTTGGTCCAGTTATCTCTCACTGGACCTAAGTAAAGGATGTTTCGTGGAATCAAACATTTCTAGCAGTTCCAGTGATGTTAGTTTTGTGACTATGTGGAGCAGCTATTTGTAATCTTTGTACCAATTGCTGCTGGAGGGTAATCCCTACCCTGCTCATGAATCCACCCACCAGACAGGAGGGACTTTTAGTTCAGGGAAATTCCTCCCCCCCCCCAAGCTCCCTCCCCTGCTCTCCTGCTCCCCAAACAGCTGCACTAGGCCAAGTGATAAGCCCCAGGAGCCTCTTAGTCTCCCTGCGGAGGAAATATCAGGAGGTTAACTTCCCAGGGAAGCAGACATGTCCACCAATTACTAGGGAGTTCCTATACAAACACAAAAAAGGTAATTGGATGGGGTCTAGTGCCACCTGGCATCAGGACACACCCCACCTTCCAAGTAAAATAAGTCTTCTGTTCCATAGAAAGGGACAAATTGTGGTGGAGGGGATCTGTTGGCTCACTATGGCAAAAAGAAACACTAGACAACAGGGATTTGTGTTGTATCTATACAAAAAAAATATAATTGGTGTATGGCCGACCTTAACCGGCATCAGCCTATAATTCTCATCCCAGTGCACATAATCTCTCCTCGCCCTGAAAGGTAGACAGTGGAATATACCGACAGTTTATTCACCCCAGATGAACGGAAGCACTGCACACCAGGGTGAATGAATGGGGGTGGCTCTTAAAGGCACTCCCTCTATGCCACCCCCTCCCACCAGGCCGAAATCCAATAAATAGAAAGTCATTCTACCCCTGGGGCAGGCCTGGACGTTTACACCCATTATGTTCATGCCAGGGGTCAGAAACCACCAGTAGATGCCGTTTTTAATCAAATGAATTAGGGGTAGTCCTTTCTGGAGTGCACATTAGAGTGCTTGCCTCAGGGCTGTGCCGAAAGCACGTCTACCTAGACACCAGGGTTTCTGGTGTAAAATTATTTGGAGCTGGCCTTCTTTGACATCAGACTGCAACCTTACAACTGAAGCGCAGAAATTCTTTCAACCACCTTGAAGACTGCGGAGTTTACTTCCAATCTACCCATCCCACAAAGGCATAACCTAGGCACCACAAATTGTGAATGGTAGAGCAGATGAGTAAAGGCCAGAACAAGGCATTCCTTGTGACTGGCAGCCTGACTCCATAGTCCCTATGTTTTTTAATGACCAAAAATAAACCCTTGTGTCTAGGAGCATTTCAGGTCCCTCATAGTTGGAAGACGTAGGATGACGGCGTGGAATTGGCACGCTCCATCCGCTTTCACTTTTCAGCAGTACTACTTCTAGAAGGATTTCTGCTCAGAGACTGCGGGATGACTAAAATCCTTGAGCTGGTATATTTTCGGGAAACCAGCTTCGTCCCTTTCAGGAAGGATGGCTGTCTATGGATCATAGTTTAATTACAAACCAGAGATTTCTTTTGGGCTGGGGCATGTGGGTCTTTTTGGGGCTTAACCTCAAAGTGCCTCAAATGTAAACAAGCATTGGAAAAGCCAATAGGTTTCCCCTATGTAAGAGCTATTACTTTGACAATGTCTTGTAGCCATGCTGTACAGCGGTGTAGCTACTGTGCAGCATGGCTACAAGTTAGGAAAAAAAAGCTATGAAACGAACTCAGCACAGAGGTTAATACTGCAGGTGCATAAGGGTCCTGTATATTAGCTGTATTCCTAGATCACCCAGACTTGCACAAGCTAATTTTCTGATGGATACATCTGCCAGTGGATTCCTCACCTTGTGAATATCCCCTGCGCCAGCAACATTCGGAAACTTTGGTAGCAGTCCAGGCCGATGAGGTCGAAGACGACGTCCCAGAGACACGGCTCCGCACGCGACTCCGCTGACGTCACCGGCTCCATAAGAAGACCTCGTCGGCGTGATGACGTCCATTCCCTTTTTTCCGCGCCGTCAACGCCAACGAATTTCGGGAATCTCTATCTGTAGCTTCACTGTTACTTTGTGTTTCTACTGGATTGCTCTGTTCCTTTTTCGAAAGAATATCGACAAAGAAATCGGGCTTCAAGCCCTGTCGTAAATGTGGAAAACATATGTCGATCACGGATCCACATGACGACTGTGTATGGTGTTTATCATCTGACCATGATGTGGATGGATGCTCTTGCTGTCGCAAGATGAGCTCCAAGGCTCTCAAGGAAAGGGAGGCGAAACTCTTCATCGCAAAGATGAAAAAGGAGAAGAGAGGAAGGAGGAAGTCAAGAACGAGGTCGAGGTCACGATCGAGGTCAGCGTCGAAGTCGACTTCGGGGCATGCTTCGAGATCCAAGAAGCACAAAAAGAAGAGGAGACATTCGTCTCAACGTCACTCTGACAAGAGTTCGGCTCCGAAGTCGAAGTTGCCTACTCGACGCCGTAAGGACTCTGTTTGTCCTTCACCCGTTCCGGATTCGACTGCTGGTCCATCTTCTCCAGTGAATTCACCGGTTCATTCTCCGGCTACATCTCCGGCGCCGGCTCCATCTCCGACGCCGGTTCCATTTCCAGCTCCTACCCCGGCTCCGGTTGAGGAGCTTCAAGCACCGGGTGAGCCTTTGATACCACAAATTCCACTGTCTGCGCCGGTTGGCCCGAGTCCGGTGATGCCAGATCAGTACCCTGCGTTACCTGGACCGGGTCAGGACCCCACGCATTATTTAAATGCTATGTACGGGGTGTTTTCGAGAGCCATGTACTCCACTGGTGCACCAGTTTGGGGGTGCCTCAAGCCTCAAGCCTGTCCACAGGCCCCCTTCATGCCTTCTTTTTCCGGCGATGCCGTCTTGGCATCTACCGGCGCCGAGGACATCGACGCCGCTCCCTTCTTCACCGGCGCCGGCTCGACCTCGTTCGACGCCGGCTGCTCCTGTGGATCCACGTTCGATGCCGGCTCCGGCGCCCTCGGATTCGAACTTGGCACCGCCGACGCCGCTTGTACGAATCCGGTCCAGGAGGGAAGCTCAAAGGGTGCTTGATGAGCGAAGGTACCTTCTGGAAGAAGCAGAAGAAGGAGAGCTTGTGGAGTCTGATGAAGTTTTTGAAGAACTTAAAGAGGCTAGTGGATTGGATTTGTCTCCTGAGTGGGAAATTACTCCACCTTCCGAGAACCCTTGAAGGATGTGGCTCCATATCATGCAGTCAATAGGAAGGCAGCTGAACTGTTAGATCTTCAGTTGCCTACTACTGAATTTAAATCAAATTTTCTAACAGAAGTACTGCATTCTCCTACTACAGTTTCAGAGCCATTATTGCCTTTTAATGAGGCCATTATAGATCCTGTGATGGAGGTGTGGCGTAAGCCTTTTTCTGCTCCCGCAGTTTCTAAGACAGTTGCTAGGAGGTATAGGGCAGCTCCAGTGGACCCTGAGTTCTTAACATCACATCCATCGCCTGAGAGCCTGGTGGTTCAGGCTGCTTGTTCAAGAAAATCTAAGGGTGCTTTTCCTCAGGTTCCAAGTGACAGAGAGGCTAAAAAGCTAGATCAGTCGGCCAAAAAGGTCTTTTCATCGGCCAGCATGGCCCTTAAATCAACAAATGCCACTTGCCTTTTGGGACGCTATATTCATGCGCTCATGGACTCTGCAAAGAAACTGGCACCAAAACTGTCTGAGGAGGATAGGGTTGGCTTTAATGAGGTCTTGACGGATGCCCAGGCAGCAGCACGTGAGGTGATACAAAGTGGACTGGACACGGCGGATTCAGTGGCAAGAGTCATGGGGTTTTCTGTTGCCACTAGGAGGGGTGCGTGGCTGAAGTCTTCTGAGTTTTCCCCGGATGTACAGTCAACACTGTTGGACTTGCCATTTGATGGCTCTGGATTGTTTGGCAAAAAGGCGGATGCTGCTCTTGAACGTTTTAAGGAAAGCAAGGCTACGGCTAAGTCTTTGGGCCTTCAATCCCAGTCAAGGGGATCGTTTAAAAGATACAGGGTTTTCGGAAGGGCAACCTTTAGTTCCTACAGGCAGACCCAACAGCAAAAGCAACAGCAGCAAGGCTCTCTGTATAAAGGATACAGAGGCCGCTCACGTAGCCGTCAACTCTCCTCCTCTTCCTCTTCAGCCCCTCCTTCCACTGCAAAGCAGCCCTAGATCCGCCATTCTGGGTCATGTTGGTCCTGTGGGGGGCCGGCTTACCCATTTTCTACAGGATTGGGAATCGGTAACTACAGATCTTTTGGTTCTAGATCTTGTAGAAAATGGGTACGCCCTTCCCTTTCGGGAATTCCCTCCAAATTACCCTCCTTGTCAAGGGGCTTGCTCAGAGAACCACTGTCTTCTCCTACAGGAGGAAGTCCTGAAGTTATTACAGAAAGGTGCGATAGAGGTGGTTCCAGAGCAGGAGAGGGGTCAGGGATGCTACTCCCGGTATTTCCTGATTCCGAAAAAGGACGGCAGATTGCGTCCGATATTGGACCTTAGAATCTTGAATCTTTTTCTAAAGCAAGAGAAGTTCAAGATACTCACCCTTGCTCAGGTTCTTTAAGCGCTGAATCAGGAGGACTGGATGGTGGCAATCGACTTGCAGGATGCGTATTTTCACATCCTCATCCTGAAGTCGCACAGGAAGTATCTCCGGTTTACGCTAGGGTCGCAACATTATCAGTTTGCGGTCCTTCCGTTTGGTCTTACTACTGCACCCCGAGTCTTCACGAAGGTGATGGCAGTGGTGGCAGCCCATCTCAGAAGGTCGGGGATCTCGGTTTTCCCCTATCTGGACGACTGGCTGATCAAAGCGGAGTCGCCAGAGAAGGTGCTACATCATCTGCAGGATACAACTCAGCTGTTGGTCAGATTGGGTTTTTCGATAAATGTGCCCAAGTCTCACCTGGTGCCCTCTCAGCTCAACCTGTTCATAGGTGCGGTACTGGACACTACTGTGTGTCGAGCATTCCCTCCTCCTCAAAGGATTCTCGACATGCAGGAAATGATTCCTTTGTTTTACACTGGAGCGGTCGTTCCAGTTCTGAAGGTCCTTCGCCTGCTCGGTCTGTTTGCTTCCTGCATTCTGTTGGTCAACCATGCACGCTGTTACATGAGGGCGCTCCAGTGGTGCCTCCGCAGGCAGTGGTATCAGCACAAAGGAGATCTCAGGGAGTCTGTGAGGATCTCCAGAGAAGCTGCAGCGGATCTGTCTTGGTGGAGCGTGGAGGGCAATCTGTCTCAAGGAAAGCCCTTCCATCTTCCTCCATCTGTGGCCACAGTGATTACGGATGCATCCACTTTAGGGTGGGGTGCTCATCTGGGGGATCTGGAGATCAAGGGTCTTTGGTCTCCATAGGAAAGGTTACTGCACATCAACCTTCTGGAATTGCGGGCGATTCGTTTGGCACTCAAGGGCTTCCTCCCTTCCCTTCGCTGTCAGTCTGTTCAAGTCCTGACGGACAACACTACCGCGATGTGGTATGTCAACAAGCAGGGAGGAGTGGGGTCTCTTTGTCTCTGCAGAGAGGCCCTGCGTCTATGGTCCTGGGCTCAGGACCATCAGATTTGTCTGATGGCAAATCATGTGGCCGGAGTTCTGAACGTGCGTGCAGACAGTCTCAGTCGGCAGTTCTCCGCCGACCATGAGTGGAGGCTCCATCCGGAGGTGGTTCGTTACGTCTTTCAGACGTGGGGAACTCCTCGGGTGGACCTGTTTGCCACTCACAAGAACGCTCACTGCCCATCATTCTGCAGTCTCCAGTATCCGATGCAGGGAGCGTTGGGGGACGCGTTTCAGTTGAGTTGGAGCTCACAACTCCTTTACGCGTTTCCTCCCATACCCTTGATTCCTCGGGTTCTGAGGAAGATTCCCCAAGACCGGGCCCAAGTCATATTGATCGCCCTGGATTGGCCAAGAAGGGTGTGGTACAAAGATCTTCTCCACCTCTCCTCGTGCCCTCCGCCCCGTCTCCCTCTCTGGGCAGACCTCCTCTCGCAGTCGGAGGGGCAGGTTCTACACCCCCACCTCCAGAGCTTACACCTTCATGCCTGGAGATTGAACGGGGCAACCTGAATTATTTTTCTCTCCTGCCCGATGTGGTAGATGTAATTTTGTCTGCCAGACGTCATTCCACCAAATCTATCTATTCCTATAGGTGGTCTAAATTTGTACTCTGGTGTGGGGAGAAGTCGATTGATCCTTTGAAGGCTCGTTTATCTGATATTCTGCAGTTTGCCTTTTCTCTTGCTCAGCAAGGCTTTGCTGTGGCCACGGTAAAGGGATACTTATCGGCTTTCTCGGCTTTCCTTTGCTTGCCGGATCAGCCGTCATTATTCAAATCACCTATTGTACTACGATTTCTCAAGGGCCTCACAAACCGGTTTCCTCCTACCCCCTTTATTGTGCCTCAATGGGACTTAAACCTTGCCTTGACTTATCTTATGGGTTCTCCTTTCGAGCCCTTACACAAGTGTCCCTTGAGATTGTTGTCTTTTAAGACGGTTTTTTTCATTGCAATCACCTCGGCAAGGAGGGTAAGTGAGGGTAAGTGAGCTTCAAGCTCTAAGTTCAAAACCCCCGTTCTTGACCATTCATGCTGAAAGAATGATGCTCAGGAACAGGGCTGCATTTTTGCCTAAGGTGGTAACTCCCTTCCAACTGGGGCAGTCCATTACCCTTCCTTCCTTCTATCCTCCCCCTCACCCTTCCAAGGAGGAGGAGAGACTTCACCGCTTGGACCCTAAGAGGGCGGTGAGCTTCTACCTGGACAGGACAAAAGACTTTCGAGTTGATGATCAGCTCTTCGTGGGCTTTGTTGGCTGCAGGAAAGGCAGAGCGGTGCACAAGCGCACCCTTTCCAGATGGATTGTCTTGTGCATCAAGGTATGCTATTCTTTGGCTGGTTAGGAGCCTCCAGGGTGTTTAAGGGCCCATTCCACTGGCCCATTCCACTAGAGCGAAGTCTGCCACTTCTGCTTTGTCTAGGGGTGTTCCTTTGGAGGACATTTGTAGGGCGGCAACTTGGGCCTCCCTCCACACCTTCGCAAAACATTATTGCTTAGACACCGAGGTGAGGAGGGACGGACACTTTGCTCTTTCCGTCCTTCAGGACTTTCTGGTATAGAAGGGTGGACACCCTCCTCCGGGAGTGGGGACTGCTGTGGGAATCTATTCACAAGGTGAGGAATCCACTGGCAGATGTATCCATCAGAAGAGCAAGTTACTTACCTTTGGTAACTCTTTTTCTGGTGGATACAGTATCTGCCTGTGGATTCCTCACTGACCCACCCTCCTCCCTGTTGTCCATCCTTCTATACCTACAATTCTATTAATGGTATTTCAAAATGTGTTTTGTTACTGACAAAGGCATTGTGTTATTTCTTTTGCCTTTCTACTTATTCTCCACACTGTGTGTGTTGCTTTGTATAATATGTATTGTGTATACTGTGTATATTTTGCTGTCAGTCCGTCCGTGTGCCTCGAAGAAACGGAAAAAAGGCCGGACTGACGTCATCACGCCGACGAGGTCTTCTTATGGAGCCGGTGAAGTCAGCGGAGTCGCGTGCGGAGCCGTGTCTCTGTGACGTCGTCTTCGACCTCATCGGCGTGGACTGCTACAAAAGTTTCTGAATGTTGCTGGCGCAGGGGATATTCACAAGGTGAGGAATCCACAGGCAGATACTGTATCCACCAGAAAAAGCATTACCGAAGGTAAGTAACTTGTTCATCTCTGGATATTAAGAAGCTTGTGGTAATGAAGATGGGCAGAGGTGGCTGGTCAAACAAAAGTAACAGAAACCCATATGGTGAAGGCAGTGCTTAATTTGTAGTAGAATGAGAGCTGGTGCCCAAAGCTCTGCTCAGAAATCCAGTGCATTTAAATGTTGCTGCTCTGAATACCAAGGCTGCAAAGTCTTGAATCAACCGCATGGCTCCTCCATAATCAGCCACTCCTTGTTCCTTTACTTTTCTCAGTTTTCAAGGATCCTGTATTGTCCTTTTACAATGTTTTTTTTTTCCGTCTTTATCTCCGTACTTCTTTTCTCTTTCTGTGCGTTCCCCTCTTTTGCTCACAGTCAATGTCTGGCGAGGAAAAGTAAGGACTGGTCCCCAAAAATGAGTGCTGGGGCCCCACCTCTCTTCCCCATCCCCTCCCCCCAGCAACCACCGACATAAATTAAGCACTGGTGTAAGTCTGCAGACACAGGAAAAATTATGTTTAGCAGGTTGTCCTAAAGAGAATGCATCACTGGGTTGATCCAACCACATGATAATGTGATCAAGTATAGAGAGGTAAATATGACATAGTGGCCAAAATAGACTAATCAGGGATGCCTGTTGCTCACAAAGGAGCCCCACCAGCAGAGCTTATGACAACTTTAACATCATCTGGAGAAAGTGCACAAATGATCCCCTTTTGTTTTGGAGGGATGCGAGGCCAATTCTGAATTCCTTACATTCACTCACTAGCAGGCCTTTCCTGGTGGCCCCTCCAGTCATGCCTGATGTCATCAAAGAAGATGCACATCTTTACAAGAATTGTATCTGAGTTCACACATAATGCTGAGGCAGTACCACTGATGAGAAGACGTATGTCCATGGATGGATCTGCACAGAAGAGAAACAACCAGGAGGTGCTGTGTTGGGGCCTTAGACATCACTGCAGAGGCAATTTAGCAATTTATGGTGGTGTATACAAGGGGATGTAGAACCTGTGAAGTATAGCAAAAATAGCTGTGTACTGAAGGTGGGCAAACACTGGTATATTACATTGGAAATATCTCAGGATGGTCAGATACTGTTGAAATGGGCAAAAAAAAACTAAAAACGAGGTGTGTGACGTTTGCAGAGTCTGGTTGAAAGGTGGCAGTAGCTGTAACTGATTCCGTAAGGAATCTTTGCATAGTCTGTTGCTGAGGAACACGAACCAGGGTGAATTCCTGGGTGCCAATTGGTGTAAATCTGATCGCTATATGGAGTTTTTCTGTGAAGCATGTTTAGATCTTTCGCTCCTTACACCACCTCCTCTGAACTACTTTTGCAAGGACCCAATAAAAATAGTGCATTTGAAAAAATCCCCAGTCTGAGAGTACTTAAAGATCATTTTAATAACTACCTTTCTAAATTGGTAAATGAGAAGTATTTTTTTTTTATTTGGGCAAAAGGGAACATCTGAGTATGTACATATAAAAAAAAAGAAAATAGTACCTCTTCATAAGACAAATCTGAGAGAAAATTTGGTTGAGTGCAGATGAGGGTTATAAATGGTTAAAAATTGCTTCAGTCGCCTTTTCCAAGATGGTTCTACCTGAAACGTAACACGGTCAGTGAATTATCAAATTATGCGCACAGATTTAGGTGCAAGCCTTGCTTTTATGAAAAACAAATCAAAATTATACGTGGAACTGAGTGCACTAGCATGGATTTATTGACTTCAGCTTACAACTTATATTTTTATTGTACCAGGGACTTCCTGATAGTCTTCTGACGTTGTATAGTCGAACAGTCTGTTTTGGATCTAAACTGGAGGTTCTCAGATTAGAAAGAAGGGCGGGTTATGATTGGGAACATAAAACACAGATTTGACCACGATTAGCTTTGCAATTCAGCCATGCACGAGGATCAACTCTGCATTCCTGGATGAAGGCTGTTGTTACTTGTGATTACCAGAGCCATAATCATTCAGAGCAGTTGGACTAATCCAGTGATTCGTAGCTCAATGGAGTATTCTGCCCTCATATACCCAATTGTGCAAATGCTAAATAGCCATAGAAATGACCCGTTAAATTTGATGCGCCTGGGAAGAATTAAGGATTTTGCCAGCTCACTTTGGGAGGGTGCTGTATTTTCTTCATGTTCTCCAAAGAGCCAATCACACTGGTGGGACAGTTTAGGGACCATCCATGTAAAGCAAGAGGGCGACTTTGTACATCAGGGGTGGGTGCTCTGGTTTTAAGATGCTGAGCGCTGGCATAATGCATTACTTAGAAAGAAGACGTGGGAACTATGGTGGCCTATGCAGTTTTTTTTATGAGTTGGTGTTTTAAATTGGCTTAAAAGTGCAGAGGCAACTTTTTCTTTTATTTCCGGTATGATGACAGTAGCTAGTTTAAAATATATGTAACATCTCAGAGATGTATGTGTTTCTTTTAATAGGTATTTTAGATTTTACACAGCTTTTAGGCTCATTGCAATTAACATCAATATGTTAGATTTGGGGGGAAAATTCTAACTGCATGAGCCACGCACTCCGTACAGAAAAAATAAAAGTCGAATTTATTTGGTTGTCCATTTTTAAGAATTCCATATTTAATAAATGAGGAACGTTTCCATCTGACTCGGCTCGGCTCTGAATTAATTATTTCGCCGACGTATAGGCTTGGTTAAGGGAAGGTAGAAAAAGATGTGACTGCTCTGGACCTATGCTGGTCCTGTAGCACAGCCATCTCCCCTGTGGATAATTAGAAGCATTTGAAAGTATTGCTGTTGAAGCTAATTTGTGTCTTTCACTTTGCATATTCTAGAAACTTCATACATTAATCATGAGGGGGCAAGAAAAAAAATTCAACGTCTTACGACGTTGATGGGCCACCAGGGAGTATGTAAAACGATTGGTGAATTATTCCACTGATGTTCTAAGTACTAATATATTTAAGCTAAAAGCTTGTTTCAGGATTCTTTCTCTGTTAAAATGATTGAATTATCAGGGTTTCATTTTAAATAAATATATGCTCGACTTTTGTGTCGTGTTTTAGAAAAACCTTTAATTGCTTTGATACTTAGTACATAACGATGTAATGCAACTTTTACAATGTTAGGAGCATAAAATGAAAATGTATTGTTTAAAAATGTTCTCTTCTTTCAGCCAATGAAACAGAAGTGGCGTTTTTTTCTAAGGAAGATTACACAGCGTACAAAGCAAACCCAGTGTTAGCCTGGTGATCGCCATTGTTGGAAACCGGTTACAAAATATTTGCACTAAATAATTGCATAGTTGTCTACATTGTTTTGTTTTTTTTAATAAAAAAAGGAATAAAAATCGGTTTCTCAAAGTGAGAAAGTTGAATAGACGTTTGTATTTTATCAATATTCGAAACAAAATAATGCACTTGCACTCCTTTCAGTCTGCCCTGTATTTCCTCACATCTTTTTGCAAATATAAAAACTAACACAATTATTTTTTTTCATTAGGAGTCTTAATTCCTAAGCTTTGCTATTCATTATTCTATTTGAAAAGTGTGCTACGTGGTACATTGATTATCAGCTGATATGTCTTCAAAGCTCAACAATTATTGGTATTTTGAACGTGGCATATGAAACAAGAGATGAAAGTATATTTCTTTAGCTATTCATCATGAAATGTGTCTTTCTTTACAGAGCACCACATAATATTATTTTGAGACTTGGCTTCCTCTTATGCTTGTTTTATTGCTTGATCACTCCAACCCTGCTTTTGTCACTGCAAAGAGATTTTTAGACTGGAATGCGATTGCTTGCACAACTGGTGTAACACATTTTATTGTGTTTGTGAAGGCGTCGTAGGTAATACTTATCTTAGGAGAATCTTTTTGTAGGAAGGTGGTGTGTTGTGTGGTGATGCTGGTTAAGCTTCTCCATGCAATACTTTCACACACTTCAAAGATGGTCCTTGCATTCACAATAATAAATCCTTAGCTCAGTCCTTGTAGTGTAGCAAAGAGCAGTCAGGCTTTACTAGAAGAACATTTGTTAAGTATTTCAGAGTACCAACATGAACGCTAAGTAATTGACACGATTTGAAAGAAATCTGCCACCAATTTATGAAAATAAAGTTGTTTTTTTATATTAATTTAGACACCAAAACGAATGTGATCCGATGCATATAACTGGAGGATTGGGTTTTAGCAGCAAACATAAATCAGAGCAATTCAATACTGCTGAACATTTGCATTGCAGTCAATGGGAAAAGTAGTATTGACAAAGGGTCACTTGCAGGTCGAGTCGCGTGGAACCCAATGAGGGTAAAGGTAATGCAGGTCCCAGGACCAAGCCACAACAGTTAGTTAAATTTTATCGAGCCCGGGTGCAGAGTTGTCCTGGCTGTCCCTGGTGCTGAACAGGAGCCGCGGGAGACCGGTTTTTACCGCTTACACGATGCTGTAGAGGAGCAGGTTTAAAATCTCAGCAACGGGGCTGCTGCTGATGTCGGACAAAGGTTGTATGGAGTTCAAGCATCGAGAGCAGGGATCAGTATGCCAGACTGGTGACCAACAAGCCTTGGCAGCAGTAAGTGCAGCAGGTAGGTACTTCGACGTCCAGTGGTCCTGGTGAACATAGTAGCTCCCTGAAACTTGGAGGAGGGCAGGATTATAGTTCCCACAATGCACTAGACCATCTGGATTTGGGCGATTCCCTCGGAGCACTCACTCGCTATTTGTAGAATCATTTTAAAAACTGTGTAATATATTTTAAACAGCTAGTTTTTACCTGTTGGCGCTACTGTTCTCTTGGTGCAAGTTCTCGCTGCTCCGAGGCCCCTCGCTGCTCCGAGGCCCCTCGTTGTCATTTCCTGACCGGCGCAGCTGAGTTAGGTGCTGGCGCCGGCAGGCTAGAGGGAAGCCATCTTGGGGGAACGAATACGAGAGCGGTCCAGTAGTTGGACGCTTTCGTCACGGCAGACCAGGTATTTTAATTCACTTTCCTGTTTGGGCTCAGTCTTGCTCTTGCTCACCCCTGAGGCGGAAGCCGGGGGCTCTTTTCCTGATATCTTTCTGCCCACGGGCACTCACTCGCTATTTGTAGAATCATTTTAAAAACTGTGTAATATATTTTAAACAGCTCGTTTTTACCTGTTGGCGCTACTGTTCTCTTGGTGCAAGTTCTCGCTGCTCCGAGGCCCCTCGTTGTCATTTCCTGACCGGCGCAGCTGAGTTAGGTGCTGGCGCCGGCAGGCTAGAGGGAAGCCATCTTGGGGGAACGAATACGAGTGCGGTCCAGTAGTTGGACGCTTTCGTCACGGCAGACCAGGTATTTTAATTCACTTTCCTGTTTGGGCTCAGTCTTGCTCTTGCTCACCCCTGAGGCGGAAGCCGGGGGCTCTTTTCCTGATATCTTTCTGCCCACGGGCACTCACTCGCTATTTGTAGAATCATTTTAAAAACTGTGTAATATATTTTAAACAGCTCGTTTTTACCTGTTGGCGCTACTGTTCTCTTGGTGCAAGTTCTCGCTGCTCCCAGGCCCCTCGCTGCTCCGAGGCCCCTCGTTGTCATTTCCTGACCGGCGCAGCTGAGTTAGGTGCTGGCGCCGGCAGGCTAGAGGGAAGCCATCTTGGGGGAACGAATACGAGAGCGGTCCAGTAGTTGGACGCTTTCGTCACGCATTTTACTGGATATAAGGATGTCACTTCCCCGTCCGCGCAGCTGGCGGGCGCAGACAGCGCGCCGACGACGCGCCTAAGGCAAGCCCGTCTGCGCCCGTCCGCGGCCGACCGGGGCTCGGGGCCAGTACCCCTGCCTCTTTTTTCTCCAATGACAGAAATGACATAACACACATTAGGTACACTATAGGTGACCTGCTTACCCTTCGCCCCAATGTGCAAGACAGTTGCCGCCATATCCTATCATTGGCTTCTCCTATGTTACAATGTGCGACTTGCGGCTTCTCCATTACTGGGGGTAGAAAGGAGGAGTTGAGGCTGTTAAACATGAATCTGACACTATTAAACTGTAGATCCCTTAAAAAACACAAATTAGAAATATATGATTTGGTGCTTGAGGGTAATCTTGATGTTCTCTTCTTAACAGAGACATGGTTAGATGAAGCCTCAACGCCCGAAACCCTGGAAGCTGTCCCCGTAGGATACAACCTGCTTAGAATTGATAGAGAAAGGCAGAAAGGTGGGGGATTGGCAATGATTTATAAAAACGACCTACACTGTACCTTAGAGAAGGCTACTTTACCCAATAGTGAGGGTGGTTCTTTTACGATTAAAGCCAACCCAAAAAATATTATTAATGGACTCTTTTTATACCGGCCCCCAGGCAAGACTTCACAGTTCTGCAATAATTTGACAGAGCTGATATCTCAGCATGCACTTCGGTACAGGAAAATTCTCATTTTGGGAGACCTCAATTTTCACTTTGAGGACCCTAATTGTAAGGAGGCACAGGCTGTGATAGATGCTTTGAAATCACAGTCGCTCAAACTGCAATCTACATCCCCGTAACATCAATTGGGCCACCTTCTAGACCCCATTTTTGCTAACTGGGAAGGGGTTGAAGTTGCCACACCATTGCAAATTATATGGTCAGACCATTTCGCTATTCCATTTGAGGTTGAAATTGGCCCACAGGATTATAGTATGATCAAACCTAGACCTCAGAAGCGTAGAGACTGGAAGAAGTTTACGAAGGAAAACTATAAATCCGCTCTACTTAAAGAATTCCCGCCTCCCAGCGATACTTTGTTTAAAGCTTGGGCTGATTATGAAAAATGGATGTCTAGAGCTTTGGACATAGTAGCGCCATGGACACTCAAGCCCCCTGCCAGGTAAACTAAGACCGCTCCCTGGTTTTCTAAAGAACTTAAAGAAGCTAAAGCTAAATGTAAAAATACTGAACGTAGTTGGAGGAAAAACTACAATTCTGAAGATAAGCTGAATTACAAAAGAGAACTTAAAGCCTATCACAAACTCGTAAGAGCAGCCAAAGGCGCTCATTTCAAAGAACGTATTGAATCGGCAAAAAATCCTACTAAGGAACTTTTTTCAATCTATAAAGAGCTTACGGTTCCTACTAGATTAGAGGCCCAAGATATCTACTCCAATAAATTATGTGATGATATCGCAGATTTTTTTGTAAATAAAGTGGATTTAATACACGCTACCTTTACAGGTAACATGCCGACTAATCATTCGGTAGTGAGAAATGATGCTGCTACCATGCCTCATCTGACATGCTTTAGAGTTCCTGAGAGGCTAGATTTGCTTACCATCGTTAATGGCATTCAGACCGGCTCTCCCCTTGACGTGATCTCTCCTAATCGTTGTAAGGGAATATTTGACTGCATGATTGAACACTTGATTTCCTTATCTTTCCAGGAGTGCTATGTGCCTAACGCATGGAAAACGGCACAGGTTATACCCCTGAAAAAGAAACCCAATATCCACATTTCCCAGTTACAAAATCTACGCCCCATTTCTCTCCTCCCCTTTTGTGGGAAAGTTGTGGAGTAGGTAGTAAATAGTCAACTCATGAAGTTCATTGAGGAAAACTCTCTTCTCCACTCCACACAGTCAGGGTTCAGAACGGGTCACTCTACAGAGTCGGCGGTTCTCTTCTCCACTGAATGCTTGAGACAATCTGCTGATGAGGGGCAGACGGCAGCGTTGGTTCTATTAGATCTTAGTGCAGCATTTGACACCGTGCTGCACTCGACGCTGCTGTCTCGCCTCTCAGACTTGGGAGTTGAAGGACCTGCCCTGAAATGGGTAGAATCTTTTCTAGATAACAGGAGCTTTCAGGTACACTGCCCTCCTTACAAATCGACTCTTCGCAAGTTGAGACATGGGGTGCCACAGGGCTCAAGTCTGAGCCCCACGCTGTTTAACCTATACATGGAGCCCCTAGCACATATCGTGGATGCTTTTGGTGTGGATATCGTCACATATGCTGACGATACCCAACTAATAATTAAACTTACCAACAATCAGGCAGAGGATGCCAAAAACTTCTCCAACTGCATGCGATCCGTGGCAGAGTGGATGAACAACAACTGCCTACGCCTTAATGGCGATAAAACAGAACTGTTGGTGGTTGGAAAATCCCCCTCGGCCTGGTCCCAGGCTTGGTGGCCACCAGAATTAGGTGCGATTCCCGTCCCAGCAGACTCCGTTAGAAATCTTGGAGTTTGGCTGGATACGGAGCTTTCTTTCAAACAACAAATTAATAAAATTACGGGAAAATGTTTTGGAATATTAAAAACACTTCGGAAAGTTCTCACCTTGCTCCCCATTAGTGCCAGGAAAACATTGATTCATGCCCTAGTCACTCCACACTTGGACTACGGCAATGCTCTTTTCCTAGGCCTAAGCAGAAAAGGCATACATCAATTGCAGTGCGTCCAAAATGCTGCCGCCCGCTTGGTACTCAATCTTCCTCGCAGGGCTTCTGGAAAAACAGCATTACGGAAACTTCACTGGCTCCCTATTGAGGAGCGCATCAAGTTTAAAGCACTTTGTTTTGCCCTTCGCATTGCCCAGGGTAAAGGTCCAGGTTACCTGCAAAATCTCCTTATTATCCATCGCCCCATTCGTAACCTGAGATCTGCTGGAGCGATGCTGTTCCAGCTTCCTCGCGTACGCAGGACCAGGATGGGAGGTAGCTCCTTTCGCCTTCTAGTGAGTAGGCACTGGAATCTCCCTCTTGACTTGCGCATGGAACCCTCCGAAACTAGATTTAGACTTAAGCTGAAAACATACCTTTTCCCAAGTCAATAATTGTCTCTCTTTAACCTAGGATCTAATTTAGTTTCGGACCTCGGCCTTCCAGGGAGGCAATAGCATTTCTTAGCACGGGGACACACCGTTTTGAGTGTAATCAGGCGCTCTATAAGTGGTTTTATTATTATTATTATTATTAGGGTCCGATGGCCAGAAATTCTTCGGATCAGGAAAATTGTTTTACCTGCAGTCTGCAGGGGACTAGTGCCACTAGTCCAGGGGTGTCTGAAGTTGCTTCTGGCCCCGTCCATCTGTCTGGGGGAACTGACCTTTAGCATAGGACAAGCCTCAATTTTGCAGTTCTAGGAGTGTTGCTACAGGTGCAGTCTCCCTCTTTTGGTTTGTGCAAGTCCTGTTTTTTCAGACTCTGGTCTCTTCTTTGTCCTCTTTGATACAGGATGATTCAGAACGGAGCTTCTGATGTCAGGGGTAGCCCATAAATCCTAGATTTATTCTATGGACCTTCTATCACGTAATGGTAAAGGCCACTATAGGGACATATTAGCTTGTACTTACATGTCCACACCTTCAATATGATGCAGCCTGCCTCCTGGGTTTTAGGAGGACTTCCTGAGGATGACTGGCATATATTCAAAATAGTGCATTGACTTTGCCACACATGGTGAGGGCAAAGTCGAGGAGTTTACACAATGGCAGGCCTTGCTGTCAGTAGTTTACTTGGGTCACTCAGGGTGGAACAAACAGTGCTTCAGTGTTGTCTGTTATTTTTCGACCCTAGGGAATGATGACTACCGTATAGTGCACTGAATTTTCAAGAACATCCTTTTCAGGCTTTAACCGTAATGGTGCAGCAAGGCAGAGCAGACAAGGCTTACTTCTGGAGATCAGCTTAGGTTAAGAAACTCAAACTCTTCAACCAAGAGAAGAAAAAGATGAATTGAATGCTTTCAAAAAGTGTCAGCCGCTCAGGCTGCATTACAGTACATTGTTTTTCACCCATTGCACCACGCCCAGAGAGAGACCATTTATATGAAAACAGCCTTAGTCCTACTCCTTTTGGAACAACTCTACCAGAACTGTCACACCAGGACTGGGAGCACATGCAACCCTTCACTATGGTAAATGTCCAGTCTGTGCTAGTTCAAGAGAATGAGGGGCATATTTATGAAAAAGTAATGCAGTGCAGCAAGTCACCTTGCTTTGCTGCATTAAAGGGAAGGAATGCACTGTATTTATCACAATGCACCCTAAGTGAGACTGGCATGCCCAGGCGTGGATCCTGTGAACACTGGGTCACTGGAAACAAGCTGTACCAGGCTGATGAGCCCATAACTAGGGCGAAACCGGTCCTTTGATGCTTGTGTTCTTGTTCAGCGAAGACCTGGCGGGCAGTTCAGGATGGACTGTTCATATGGAACAGGGTCAAGACTGATTTGCATATAGCGGACTCCAAACTGAGGTTGCATGGTGTGCAAAATAACGACGGACTGGGCTGAGACCTGGGTAATTGCCAGTGGCTGAGATTAATTCAAGCATTCCATCCATCATTTATTTGGTATACTTCAGTTTGTCACTGTAAGTGGGACGGGTATACCCAGAAGTGGCTTCCATTCACACTGTGTCACCGGATGCGAGCTGTACATGCCTGATGATCCCATAAATATTGTGAAACCGGTCCTGGGTTGTTTTTGTTACCGTTCAAGGAGGACCTGGTTGGGCATTTCGGGCTTGACTTTTTCCGATTGGAGCAGTGTCAAGACTGATTTGCATATAGCTGAGTCCAAACCTAGGTGGCATGGTTTGCAAATTAATGATGGACTGGGATGTGGCCCGAGTATTTACCAGTGGCTAAGATAATGCAAGAATTCCATCCAATACTTTTGTCTATACTTAACTCTCTAAAAGTGGTATTTTCAGAATTGTGACTTAAAACACAGCTCTACCAATAAAGAGGGTTTTAAATTCTAGTTCCTTTAGACCACAAACTCGACATTCCTAACTGCTCTTAATTGAAAATTATCACTTATTAAATGTAATACGTTAACCCAGTGTTGTCCTATGTGAGAGTCAGGCCTTGCAGAAGTTTAAAATTACTTTTAAGAGTTTTTCACTACCAGCACATTTAAAAATACATGTCTAACCTTTTAAATACACTGCACCCTGCCATATGGGCTATTTGGGGCAGACCCTTGGGGTGTCTTTTATGTATTGAAAAGGCAGGTTTAGGCATGGCAAAAGGTTTCTTTTGCCAGGTCGAAATGGCAGTTTAAAACCTCACACACAGGCTGCAATGGCAGGCCTGAGACATGTTAGAAGAGCTAGTTACATGGGTGGCACTTTCAGCGCTGCAGGCCCACCTGTAGTATTTAGTTTACAGGCCCTGGATACCTGTAGTACCACTTTACTAGGGACTTAAAAGTAAACTAAATGTGCCAATTTTACCATGTTTAAAGAAGAGCACAAACACTTTATCACTGGTTGGCAGTGGTAAAGTGCACAGAGTGCTAAGGCCAACCAAACCAAGATCAGCAAACAATGGAAGAGTAAGGCAGAATGTTTGGGGGAAGACCACCGAAATGCCACCAGGCTGACAGGTTGACAGGTCTAACGGGTGCATTTGGCTAAAGTCTTGGGATATGTTCTACAACTAAGCTGAATTTTTTTTTTACCAGGTTTGACCACACAATATAAATCCATGTGGTTATGTGCAGAGTGTGTGGAATGTCAGGATGCCCGGAGACTGTTTGCCAAGAGTCAGAAAGAGCAACATCCCCTAGCTCACTATGAATTGAAGCTAATGCAGCTGCTTTTTAGGCACACTCTGACCTTGTATTTTTTACCTTCCATGGACGATATTATTTATACGGCACAATTTACCTGTTTGCGCCATGGCGCACTGTTCAAAAGGTGTGTTGGGTGCCAACAGGGACTATGCCCTGTATTAAAAAGATTGCGCTGCCCTCAAGGCAGCAGTGAACTTGCACTGCCCTCGGGGAAGCGCATGTAAGTGCAATATGGAGCGGCTTCTTTAAAATTGTCAGTGATTGCACCCTTCCTTGTAGGGTGATGCCTAGGGGCTCCATATGAGACCCTTTCTACCCTCTAGAGTGTTGCTTTTAGGAGGCGCACTGAAAGTGTGCCACGTTTTTGTGGCACACTCTCAGTGCACCTCCTAAAGGCATGTTTACCTCTGCACCTGCATCGATAATACGGCACAGGTCAGGGGCAGTGATTCCCTCTTTTGCATGGGTCCATGCCCGCCTGCAAATAAGGGAACACCCTCTCTTGATAGCGCTGGCGTTTCATGCATGCCAGCGCTTTAAGTATTACATAAGGGGATGCACAAGCATCTGCAGCCCCTTCTATAATACTTTTGTGCCCCTGGAGCGCACACGTCCATTGTGCCCCCAGTGCTCTATGTATAATATTGCCCCTGGAATAAAAAAACAGCACAAAATGAATTAAAACTCTGAAATTATAAACCTGAGTCATTGATGCATGTATTCTGCACTTGATCAGCGCTACTTGATGACCGTAGATGTTGACTATGGACTTGTTTTTAGCTTGCACAACACACCTGCACCAGGTGATCATCTTCTGCCTCAATTGTGAGCACCCTCTGCTTGTGACCAGGTTAATAAAATGCATATCCAGTGCAGAACAGCTTTTAGGTAAACCAAATCAGCAGACATTATTCCTTTTGACAGACATGCACGACTTGTAATAGAAAAAGTTCACTTTTCTGAACTTTCCTCCTTAACTTTAAACTTCTTTTTAGCGGTATGGGCTTCTTTGCCACTGGGAGCCATTATCTGAAAGAAACACGTTAGTTAGATTCCTCACCTTAGAATATCCCCAGGCGTCAGACTGGATCCGGAAGATTTTTCGTCAGCAATACCCCTTGCGCGTCGCTAGGTGTCGTCTGCGGCTCCGCGTCCGTCGTCGGCGTCGTGCGCCGGAATGACGTCGTCGGAGTACTTAGACGCCGCCCTCGCGCGCTGACGTCAGTTCTTCTTTTTTCCGCGCCAGTAAGCGCAGATCCGGGAGAGCTACCCCTTTTTAGTCTTTTTTGACTAAGTTTTTTTATCCTTTTTGATCTTGTCTCGACTCCGGTGCCGGTAGGATGCCTGGTTTTACAGCCTGTGCTGACTGCAACCGCTTGATGTCGGTTACGGACCATCACCGCTGGTGCCTTTACTGCTTGGGCCTCGACCACGACGCGGCGTCGTGTTCGGACTGCAAGGCCCTGACCTCGAAGGCTAGACGGGAGCGGTCCCGTAAGCTTCTCGAGCTTCGCCACTCGGCTCCGCGCCCCTCTCGATCCCGGTCCAGGAGGAGGTCCAAGGATCGGTCGCGGAGCCGCAGCCGACGTCATCATCGATCGTCTGGCTCCAAGTGTTCGGGTAAGTCGAAGCACTCCAAGAAGTCCAAGAGGCGACACCGCTCTTCGGACTCCCCTCGCCGGTCGCGCGACTCGGCCGAGGGTCAGGGTGGTTCCACCCCTGCGGCTCCAGCGGAGCTGCAGGCGCCGCGCAAGTCCCCATACCCGCGGGTCCCTGGGACTGACGCGACGCCGGCGGAAGTCAGTGCCTTCCTCTCGGCCATGAGGAACCTGGCTCCGCCGTCGACGCGCGCCTTCGGGCCCCGCGGACACCGACTGGGCAACCTTGCATGCCGGCGGCTCCGGCCTCGACGCCGCAAGTGCCCGAGGGACCCGTCCCCGAGTCCCCGTCGATGCCGGTCGACCTCGTCACGCCTCCGCCGGCGTCGACACCGGTACCACCTCCGACGCCGGCTCCGCTCGGCGTCGATCCCCAGTTCAGTCCCACTCCGGATCCGGCGTCGATGGACGCTGTGTTCGGCGCCGTTAGAGACACATTATGTCTACCATCTGGCTCCGATCCTTCCTCCTGTGTACCAGGAATCGGATGACGGGGGCGACTGGGAGGGGTCCGATGACCCTATGGCCGTTCAGGCTCAGCTGTCACAGGACTGGGCAGATGAACTGGGGGAGGCCAGTGGTCTGGATACCTCACCAGACACTGGATTCATCTATCCTCCGACTGTGGCTTCGGAGGAGGGTGCTGCTTTCTCTGTGGTGCTGCGCAAGGCGGCCGCAGCCCTTGGGCTCGAGCTGCCGCCGTGGCTGTGAGGACTAACGTCCTCACTGAGGTGCTTCAGTCTGCAGCAAGCTCCACTGAGCCTCTGCTGCAATTCAATGAGGCCCTCATTGACGTTCTGCAGGGCACCTGGTCCAAGCCCTCCACAGTTCCTCCTGTGGACAGGAACGTCGCCAGGCGCCACCGCCCAGCTCCGGGCGACCCCAGTTTTCTGTCCCAACACCCTACCCCCGAGAGCCTGGTTATCCAGGCCTCTACCTCCCAATCCTCCTTCCCGACCGCTCTGCCGGCCCGGGATTCCAAGAGACTGGAACAGTTTGGCAAAAAA
Organism: Triturus cristatus; assembly: GCF_964204655.1. Classification (NCBI taxonomy): domain Eukaryota; kingdom Metazoa; phylum Chordata; class Amphibia; order Caudata; family Salamandridae; genus Triturus; species Triturus cristatus. Next base: position 193,842,635 of record NC_140584.1, on the reverse strand, counting down.
GTGTTCTCCTCCCTTAGTTTGGGCCTGCGGTCCTTGAACACCGCCTGTCTCTTGGACCGTTATTCCCACTCTCTGTGGGATACGGTGGAGGACGTGCTGCCCCTGTGTCCGGAGGAGGTCCAGACACGACTTACCCAGGCTCTGGCCGATTGGGAGGGATGCAGCACGACATGCTATCCGATGTGGGCTCGACACTACGGACTCGCTGGGTAGGGCGATTTCTACCACGGTGGCGCTTAGACGTCACGCCTGGCTGCGGTCCACGTCCTTTTCGGGTGATGTCCAGAGCACTCTCATGGACATGCCCTTTAATGGCACTCGCCTTTTTGGCGAGAAAGCGGACAGTGCGCTGAATCGCTTTAAGGACTCCCGGGCTACGGCCAAGTCCTTGGGCCTCTCGGCCCCGCGGTCGCACACTTCCGCCTTTCGCCCCTTTCGTGGCCAAGGAAGGGGTGCCTCCTCACGTACGCCTAGCCACCAGCCGCAGAACCAACCTGGTCGCGGACGTGGTTTCCGCGGAGGCGGTTCTGGAGGTTGACGCGGTCAGCCCACATCCACCCCGGCAGCATCCGCCTCAAAGCCTTCCTAGTCCGAGCTTTCAGGCCCATTCCACGCCAGTGGGCGGCAGAGTTCGCCATCACCTGCTCCACTGGCGGTCCATCACATCGGACAGGTGGGTGCTGCAAATCGTCCGAAGGGGCTACTCCCTCCCCTTCGAGACGACCCCTCCAGCCATGCCACCGCAGCACCACCGTATCTCGGGGGATCATTTGAATCTTCTCCACGAGGAAGTTTCTGCCCTCTTGGCCAAGGGGGCCGTCGAGCGCGTTCCGAGCCCAGAAGTAGGTCGTGGTTGTTATTCCCACTACTTTCTGGTTCCCAAGAAGGGCAAAGGGGGCCTTCGCCCTATCTTGGACCTCCGGAACGTCAATACCTTCCTCCGGAAGGAAAGGTTCAAAATGTTAACTTTGGCTCAGGTTCTAGCTGCCCTGGACCCTGGAGACTGGATGGTAGCGTTGGACTTGCAGGACGCATATTTCCACATCCCCGTCCAGCCGGCCCACCGGCGTTACCTGCGGTTCACGGTGGGTCAAGAGCACTTTCAGTTTACCGTGCTCCCCTTCGGCCTTACCAGTGCCCCTCGGGTGTTCACGAAAGTGATGGCGGTGGTCGCAGCTCATCTGCGCAGATCAGGGGTTCCAGTCTTCCCCTATCTCGACGACTGGTTGTTGAAGGCGGGCTCGCCCCAGGCAGTCGTCTCCCACCTCCAGACTACGGCGGATCTCCTGCATTTGCTGGGGTTTTCCATCAACGTGCCGAAGTCACACCTGAGCCCCTCTCAGAAGCTCCTCTTCATCGGAGCGGTTCTCGATTCGGCGCAGTTCCGGGTCTATCCGCCGGAACAGCGGGTCTGGGATATTCAGGCCCTGATTCCCATCTTTCGGCCTCTATCCTGGGTTTCGGTCAGGCTAGTGTTGCGGCTTCTGGGGCTGATGGCCTCCTGCATCCTACTAGTGCATCACGCCAGGCGGCGCATGCGGGCTCTGCAGTGGGACGTGAAGTTTCAGTGGGCCCAGCATCACGGCAACCTGTCCGACCATGTCTTGATCTCGGAGGGCACTGCACAGCAGTTGCAGTGGTGGCTCACGGACCGCGATTGGGTCACGGGCAAGAGCCTCTCCCTTCCCCAACCGGAGCATGTCATAGTGACGGATGCGTCCCTCCTGGGATGGGGTGGCCATATGGGAGAGGCGGAGATCAGAGGCCTCTGGTCTCCGGCGGAGTCTCGCCTCCACATCAACCTGTTGGAGTTGAGAGCGATCCGACTTGCACTGAAAGCCTTCCTTCCCTCTGTCAGGGGAAGTGTCGTGCAGGTGTTCACGGACAACACCACCGCCATGTGGTATTGCAACAAACAGGGCGGGGTGGGGTCGTGGACCCTTTGTCAGGAGGCTCTGCGCCTCTGGACGTGGCTGGAACACCAGGGCGTCACCCTAGTGGTTCAACATCTGGCGGGCTCTCTGAACGCCAGAGCCGACTAACTCAGCCGCCGGTGCATGATGGATCACGAATGGCGTCTGAACTCCAAAGTGGCGCAAGGTCGCTTTCAGCATTGGGGAGAGCCTTGGTTAGATCTATTCGCCACCGAAGAGAACGCGCAATGTCAGCAGTTCTGCGCGTTGGAATTTCCAAGGCAGCACTCGCTCGGAGGCGCTTTTCGTCGCGAGTGGAGTTGCGGTCTGTTGTACGCCTTTCCGCCTATACCACTTCTGCCCAGAGTGCTGAAGAAGATCAGGCGCGACCGGGCCCAAGTCATCTTGGTGGCTCCGGATTGGGCACGAAGGTACTGGTATCCCGAGCTACTCAGTATGTTGACCGATCCTCCGCTACGTCTGCCCCTTCGGGAGGATCTTCTGTCGCAGCAGCAGGGGACGGTCCTCCACCTGAACCTGTCCAGCCTCCACCTCCATGCGTGGAGATTGAGCGGCGGCAGTTGATGCCATTTGACTTGCCTCCTGAAGTCTGTGATATCATTCTGGCAGCCAGGCGTCCCTCCACAAAGACGGTATACGCCTGCCGGTGGAACAAATTTGTGGCATGGTGCACAGCAAAGGCTGTGGATCCCCTTTCCGCCCCTCTTTCTGAGGTCCTCCTCTTTCTTCTTTCTTTGGCCCAGCAGGGCTCTGCCTTGGGCACCTTGAAAGGTTATCTTGCTGCCATCTCTGCCTTCTTACGGCTTCCTGATCAGCCTTCTCTTTTCAAGTCCCCTGTAGTTACACGCTTTCTAAAAGGCATTACTCACACGTTCCCTCCTGTCCCTTTTGTAATGCCTCAGTGGGACTTGAATCTTGTTCTCACATTTCTAATGTGCGCTCCCTTTGAGCCTCTTCATAATTGTCCTCTTCATCTGCTGACGCTTAAGACTGCTTTTCTGGTAGCCATCACCTCGGCTAGACGGGTGAGTGAGCTCCAGGCTTTATCATCAAAGCCTCCTTTTCTCTCTGTTCATCCGGACAAGGTTGTCCTTCGGCCTCGTCCCTCCTTTCTTGCGAATGTGGTGACCCCCTTTCATCTTGGGCAGTCTGTCACCTTGCCCACCTTCTTTCCGCCTCCGCATCCTTCCAAAGAGGAAGAGAGGCTCCACCGTCTGGACCCAAAACGGGCGCTCTCCTTTTATCTGGACCGCACAAAGCAGTTCCGGGTGGACGACCAACTTTTCGTTGGATACGTGGGTCCTAAGAAGGGGAAAGCGGTGCACAAACGGACCATCTCTCGGTGGGTCGTTTTGTGCATCAAAATCTGTTACTCCTTGGCAAAAAAGGACCCTCCTGTTGGGCTGCGCGCCCATTCTACTCGGGCCACAGCGGCTACTACTGCTTTGGGACGGGGTGTCCCTTTGCAGGACATCTGTCAGGCGGCAACGTGGGCTTCGCTACACACGTTTGCCAGGCATTATTGCCTTGACAGCCAAGTCCGCAGGGATGGCTTCTTTGGCCGTTCTGTCCTGCAGGACTTTCTGGTGTGATCTTGGTTCGCAGACCCACCACCGGGGATGGTATTGCTTGGGTATCTATTCTAAGGTGAGGAATCTAACTAACGTGTTTCTTTCAGATGAACAAGTTACTTACCTTCGGTAACGATGTATCTGTAAGAAACATTAGTTAGTTAGATTCCTCACCGACCCACCCATCCTCCCCGTTCTGCGAACTGACATCTAGGGTTAAGGTTATCCTTTTCAGGCCCCTAGATTTTATTTTTGGCACCAGTGTCGGTCTTTGCATGGCTCTGCGTTCCTGGCGCGGAAAGCTATTTACAAGAACTGATGTCAGCGCGCGAGGGCGGCGTCTAAGTACTCCGACGACGTCATTCCGGCGCACAACGCCGACGACGGACGCGGAGCCGCAGACGACGCCTAGCGACGCGCAAGGGGTATTGCTGATGAAAAATCTTTCGGATCCAGTCTGACCCCTGGGGATATTCTAAGGTGAGGAATCTAACTAACTAATGTTTCTTACAGATACATCGTTACCGAAGGTAAGTAACTTGTTCTTCTGTGCAGTACTTGTGAAAGGCGGAATATCCAGCACTGCAAGCCCGGATTTTTTCACTCCTGACTAGACCTCTATCCGATAAGGTTGTGACCAGGTTTCAGTGCTGTTTAATACGCTAATTTGGCCAAGGACTTTTCATGACAACACACACAGCTTTTAGATTGAATTGAAATGTAAACTCCAACCACAGGCGGAATTCTTCGACTATCAGTACTCTCTACACTGTTTATTTTATTGTTAAACTTGTTCCTATTGCTTCACAAAATTCATGTTTTGTGTTAGCTTTTTTTATTGAGTTTCAGGCAATAAAGTAGACACAGTACAAACCCCATATATTCTTGTTTGGGTAAGCAGAACCCTCTCCAACTCCAACCCAGCCACCCTGCATCGTCGCAGTTCAAAGCTAGAGTTCGTCTGTGAGGCAAATATCCAAAACTGCCCGGCAGGGCGAAGGGCCCTGCTAGGTACACAATAAACAAACTCCATTTGACAAAAGGAAAAAACCCCAAACCCCCTACCCCCCTCGTCCCACCCCCTCCCGGAACCGGTGTGCCATGGTCATATCGAGTTCGGTTGGTGCCTATGAAGGTTGAGGTGTATCTGTTCTTCAGAGATTTCCCCTGATGTTGAAGTGTCCGTCTCAGGAGGCGAAGATATTTCAGGCATGTGATTTCATTAAATTCTAGTGCCAGTAGAGATAATAACGGGTGCCATATAGTGTTAAAAGAGGCCACAGATTGGGTGAGGGTAGCCTGGATATGCTCCATCCCAACTATGTACCATAATTTGTGTAGCCACCCCGTGTGCGAAAGGCGAGTCTGCGTACCCCATAGCGATAGGATGTGTTGAACAGCCACTCCCATTGCTAATCCCATCTGTCTTCCCCTAACTGATTTCAGTGGGAATGTAAGTGCATTGGGCAGCCCCAAGAGTGTGTAAGCTGTGAAACGAGGGATTTCGGTGTCGAATTGTTTGTCGATGTCATTAAGAACCTCCGTCCAATATCCCGTCACTTCCCGGCACTCCCACAGCAGAAGAGTTAATGTGCCCTCCTCGTCACACCCCCTCCAGCAGGTCGGACTGCGGTTGGGATTACCCCTGTTCAATCTGACTGGTGTTAGGTACCAATAAGTTGTTATTATGACCGCTGCTTCTTTGCTCGCCGTGTTCTTGGCGGTGTGGTTTGCCCTATAGTATATGGCTTGCCATTCCTTCTCAGAAAGAGCTCTCCCCAACTCCTTCTCCCAGCGTTTCTGACCGGCTGATAGCCGCGTGAGAGCCGGTGAACAGAGCATCTGGCAAAGTTCGGTGATCAGTTTTCGGTCTGTCTGCTTGGTAACAAGCCATTTCTCGTAAGTCGTCAGTCTTCTACCCACTAGTGGACGTATCTCCGGTTGCATCAACTAGTGTCTAATCTGGAAGTACTGGAATCTTTTCGGGTCTATGATGTCATATAGAAGTCAGAGATCTGAGAACTTAAGAAACCCTTTGAGGTCAAATAAATGGCCTGCGGATTTGCACTCCGAGGTGCGCTACTGCGGAAATGCTCGTCTTTCCATCCCAGGTACAAACTCAGGGTTGTCAAACAATGGCGTAAGCGGCGAGGGGAAGGAGGTGAGTCCCCTCTTAGTCGCTACCATGTCCCATACACGCATCACTGTGTGGGTAATAGGGGATTTGTTGAGGTATTTCGGCCTGTCAGATCACCGCAGGAAGGGAAGCCTCCAGAGGGCTGACTGCGCCATCGCTCTATCCTGAAAGAGCCACCTCTTCTCCGATTCGGGCCGGCTCCATTCCACTAAGTACCAGAGTTGAGCTGCTTGAAAGTACTTTAGAATGTTGGAGATCCCCAGCCTTCCCTCATCCAGAGGTCGGTAGGAGAGGTCTCTGCGCATCCGCGGCCTCTTCCCGGCCCATATGAATTGTTGTATTGCGTCTTGCAGCTTTCGAATTGTTCCCATGGGGGGCCCAACTGCTTTGAAACGTATATAATATTTTAGGTAAGATGGACATCTTTACCGCCGCAATGCGGCCAAGTAATGATAGTGGTTGTTGCTGCCATCTTCGCAGATCTCCGTGTATTTGGGAGGTGAGGTTCGCGTAGTTCAGGGTGACTGCTCTGTAGACTGGGTTAGAACAATCCCCAGGTATGGGATCGAGGCGTGCGACCGAAGGTCCCCATATTCCGGAGATGCGCCTTGTGGCATATTTTCGTTGCACCCTAGGGGGTAGGAGCATTGATTTCCCCGTGTTTATTTTGAGGCCGGATACCCTCCCAAAGGCCACCAGCTCCCGCAGAAAGTCCGGCACTGATCTCTTGGGTGTTTCTAAAGCTGCTAGGATGTCGTCTGTGTACAAACTGATTGTATATTGTTCCCCTCCGAAGGAAATACCAGCGATGTCGGGGTTGTCTTGGATCCTCTGTGCTAGGGGTTCTACGTAGAGCATGAAGAGGAGGGGTGACAGCTAATGTCAAACGGGCATGACTTTGTACCATTAACTCGTATCTTAGCCCACGGCTTATCGTAGCAGCTCACGACACAGGCCCTAAAGCGTTCCCCGATACCAAAGTGTGCCAGCGTTTTGTCTAGAAAACCCTGTCTACCCTATCAAATGCCTTTTCAGCGTCAATCGACAATAGCATGGCGTCCATCCCCTTGTAATGGGCCTTGTCGATTAGATGCATGAGGCGTTTAGTATTGTCGCTACATTGTCGGTTTGGAATAAAACCAGATTGAACTGGCTCGATGATGCCAGGCAGCCGTGGACCCAGTCTGGCTGCGAGGACCCCTGTAAAAAAATTCATGTTTTAATTGCAATTTTCTCTTGCTGATCAAAGCCTGGTTTTAATTAACTGAAATGTAATTCATTCATTCATGCTTTATGGCTCTCCAATCTCTTCCACCATGCCTCAAGTTACTAAAGTGGTGTTCCTTGTCTGGAGAGCTGTGCTTAGACATGCGCAATGGGATGGCAAACTTCCGCAGCAGACACCTCTCTGGCATGGCACCTGGTTGGGGGAGGCAGCGAAGCTTCAGGGCTTTAAAACCTGGGATAACATTGGTATCACTCAGTTGGGAGACGTCTGGTCCAGGACACACATACTCTTTTCAGGACCTTTAGGCTACATACACCCTGGCAATTACTCAATTTTATGTCAAGACTGGAGTCTAACATCATTGCAATCTTCCGTTAATTGCCACTGCTCAGCCACTTTAAAGAACTTAGTGCACTTACAATAAAGATTTCTCATTTAATAAAAGGTCAGAATCCTCTGACCTCTTCCTTCTGTTTTTTGGCTGCCTAGGAGAAAATAAGTATATCGTTTATAGCTGCTCTTATTTATGTGGCTTGGGTGTTTATATCGGTATGATGTCTAGTTTCTGTCCTGAGATAACAAGGTTACACTTGAATTTGTTACTTTTCATAGTAGCATGACTGATTGATTTCTAGAACATTTTATTTCTTTCATATTTTGAATAGCTATGCTATGAGTAGGGAGTCCATGAATATTTTGGTTAAAACTTGAAGGTAAGCAAAGTAGTACGAATTAGGAAAGTACAATATTTTTAAATAGTAAAGCGTGCTTACCGGGACGGCCGTTCGGGATGATTCCAGTCATTTACCAGAGTCTGTGGTTTTCAAGCGCACAGTGCATTTCTAGCACTCATGTGTTATGTCCCATACTGCAGCGTCAGGCTGTACTGATCTCTCAGCCTGGTGCCATCAGTATGCAGTAGGCAAGCGGTAACCTTGGGCGGCCTCACTTATTCCTTCTCGGTCCTGTTTCCTAGTCCCGTTTACTTGAGGAGCGGTAGAACTCCTCGGGATTGGTCGGCATGAATAGTCCTAGATAAAGAGGAAGGACAAGATTTGGGACATCATCTCACGCTCACTTAAGGATCAGGCGTCCATTTTAGAGGTTTGGGAAACCTATGACTTTCTGTTCTATAACACGTTTGACAGCTCGGGTTTATTGGTTGAAATCCAACCATCGGGAAAACCTGATCATCAGCGATCGCTAAAAGAAACACCTGAAGGGTTATAAACATTATTTTAATTTAATGTAAAAAGGAAACTTATTTTGTAAGTAAACAGATTTCAGAATATGGGTGAGGAGAGTAGTCCAAGCGGTTTGGTCTTATCTCTGGAAGATAAATTAACAGGAATGTTACAGAAATTCACTTTATTTATTATTTTATCACTGCAATACCGAACAAATCTTATCAAATCATCTTTGACCCCCCACCCCCAGCGCTCAGGATTTAAACCATACATAAGCAAAATAGTACAATTCATAATTATTGGGTTTAAGAATAAAAAATCTACCACACATATAAAAAAAAAAAACTTCGTATAAACTCTAAACCAGTTAATATTAAAGTGCAAATGTGCAAAAGGATGAGGAGTCTAAACGAACAACCCTTAAAAGAACGTTCTCAATGTCAGCATATATTAATCAGTAAACCTTGCCAAAGGGTCCCAGATTAACAATCCTTTTTTCCTTGCTTTATATCCTTTCTTAGCATATATCGCTTTCTCAAGGTTACACACGGCTAATAAGCGAGCCAGCCATACCTTGCAACCATGGGGGGTTGTGGATCAAGCCATGCCGTGCCGCTTACCAATCTTAAAATCGCCATTGCTACCATAAGAAAGAATTCTATATAATGCGTTTGGCTCTCATCAGAAAGTCCAAATAAAATCAATTTTGGGGTAAATATTTAATTTATCATATAAAAACTCTAGAATATCATTTTTGAGAGTGTCTAATACAGTACTGGTAGCAAACATATGAACTATATTGGCACAAGATGATGCACAGCGGGTACACCTTCTGCCACGACCTGTACCCCATTTTGCGATTCTCGCAGGTGTATAGTATAATATAAAATTAGTTCTTATAAAACTGCACCCGTAGATTGACTGACATTAAAACAGAATGAGATATACTTAAAGCCTATGCAAAATAGCTGTCTGAAATTACCAACTTATCTTGACATTTTCGGGAAACCTTATCCAAGTCATCTTTTATTTCATTATTTGATATAGTGTATATGAGTCTGTGCCCGTAAAGTTTCGTGCAGCTGTTTCTTGTGAAAGCCAATCAGTCCGCCCCCTTTACGTTGTAGGAAATCCCTTATCTGCAGGTACTTGAAAAATCCCCTGTTCTGGATGGCATACTCTCCCTTTAATTCATCCAACGTAGCCAGGCCATAAGGAGAAAAAAAAGCACCCAATTTGTTTACACCAGCCGATACCCATCTTTGCATGTAGCCATCCCTAAATATATCGGGTAAGCTCCAATTGTTCTGAATCGGGGTATACACATTTAATCTCCCTAAGCCCAGTAGCTTCCGTATCCCTATCCATACCGTGAAGGGCCCTAGGAGGCACTTAAATTGTACTTTTTTTTTTATACTAACTCGGTTCTGTTCACCTCCAGAGGCAGCCCCACGCATCATGTCCTATTAATAATTCGTAAAATGTAGGGGTGACTTGCGGGAAATCGTTCAATGAGGATGGGGATGGGGGATCCATCAATAGAATACAACTGTATTGCAATATCGTGGCCCAATAATATAATTTCAAATTTGGAAGTGCCCACCCCCCTCTTTCCTTTGGCAGCGATAAGTACCTTAGTGCTCTCCTAGGTTTGGTATATGCCCACAAAAATCTCGAGAAAATAGCGTCAAATCCTTTAAACCAGCTGTTAGCAAACTCCAAAGGGATTGATCTGAAGAAATATAAAAGTTTTGGAAAAAAATCATTTTTAAAAGATTGCAACGGCCAACCATAGTAAGATGTAAGTTATTCAGCCTTACAAAATCTTTTTTAGTTTTGACTAATACAGGCTCTAAATTTAATTCTACAATCTTCTCCACATTAGTGGAGATGCAAACACCTAAATATAACGCTTGGTTGCATACTCGATTATCTGCCCATATATTTTTATCGTTAATAACAATTTGAGTTTTCTCTTTCTCCAAGACATCCCCAAAACGGGATACCTCCCTCTCTATTGCTTTAATCGCTATTTCTGGATTGGAGGTTACTACTGCCGTATCGTCCGCATAAGCTAAGATTTTAGTTTCAAATCCCTGAAAAAGTATACGTGTAATTATAAAGTTCTGCCTAATCTTTTGTATAAATGGATCGATATAGATAGCAAACAAAAGTGGGGTGCAGTGGCAACCTTGTCGAGTCCCACGAAAAATCGGCACCGGTGCAGTTTTATCACCGGAGATAGAAACATTTGTCACCGGGTTATGGTATAAAGCTTTCACTCCCTGTATAAATTTCGGACCGATACCCCATGTTTACATAGCTTTCCGAAGATATTGCCAGGAGACCCTATTGAAGGTTTTTCAGCGTCAAGTAGTATTAAAGCAATAGGGTCTCCTGACACTTGAGCTGCATCACATAATGAGATCACACGCCTAATGTGATCCGTGGTATCCCTCCCCGGGATAGATCCGTGGTATCCCTCCCCGGGATAAATTCGTGTTGCTGACTACCGTCAATTTTGTAATGACCTGGGCTAATCTCGTGGCCAACACAGAATATATTTTCGAATCTGAATTGCACCGTCCTATATTTGGTTAAATAGTGCAGTCAAATAATTTTTGAGTTGGGGGCAAATTTTCTATAGAATTCTGAAGGAACAAGATCCATTCCTGTCGCCTTTCCGGAGGTTATGCTGGTAATAGCTTAAAAAAAATTCTCCTCCCATAAAAGTTCTCCTTCTAGGGACTCTCTCTTGGTAGTAGATAGATTATTTGCAACCACTGTCTGAAGGAATTCCTTGATGGATGATACACTGCTCACACTATCTTCAGTATATAGAGCTTGTGAGATTGCGCCAATAAGATTGTATCCCATTGTGGTTAAAATGTTCCTTTGTGAGGCCTCTGTGTCTGTTTCCTGAAGACCTACAATGTCTGCCTTCAGGACCTGTACTCACATTGCAACTTTTGATCTTTTTCTAGGATCGTTCAAACCACAGATATTAAGAGAGGTGACATGTATCCTCTGTATATCACCCATTTAATCTATGGAACAAAAAAAGGGAAACTATGGTCCCTAGTTTGTGGTATGCAAACAACTATTCTAAGCTGATTCGTGTTCCCGAATATTTCATAATTCCTACCCTTTTTTATTTTGAGCGCATGGGGTCCCCAACATTACCCATCCAATAGGCAGCCAGGCCTAACCTGAGTGATGGCATCCAAGTCCCAGGATCCACTTCTCCACCCCCTCGTCAAACATCGGACACCGCTCGTCCCTTAAAACTCTTTTTTTCCCTCCATTATCCTCCTTTGTTTCCCCCCCCCCTTCTTGTGGATCTAATTTCTCTTTTTTCCCCACCCACCCACCCCTTATCTATCTCCCTTGTTTACCTATCCATACTTCTACTTTCCCCTTCCAGCTCATTTAAAAAAAATACTATATTTTAAACTGGGATCCACCCTTCAACTCATCCAGATAATCCGGTGCCTGTACCTTGGAAAAAAAACTTCTCGTACGCCCCTTAAAGACCACTTTCAACTTTGCTGAGTTTTGTAAATAAACCTCGGCCCCTAGCTTCTGGAAGGGGGAAAACAGCTGTCTTAATCACCACTGACGCTCAACGGTGGCGTGGGCAAAATCTGGGCGGTCTAAAAATGAGACCTCCTCAAACTCCTTTTTCAAGTTAAGGCGTGCCTAGTTTTATATGCTCTGCAGTAGCAAAAAATTGCCAAAATATACCAGGACCACCCGAGGGTACACATTATTACTATTTTGTTGTGATTTGAGGGTCAGAGAGGAACCTGTGCGCCCTCTGGATTTCCTTCTCCCAGTTCCAGCCCGTAAGACCTGGAAAGGTGCCTTTCAAGAGCCTGATTATAAAGCTTCTTGGATCTCCTCTTTCAGCCCCCTCTGGAATTCTCAACAGTCTCAGGTTATTCGTTCTGTGCATATTTTCCTGCTCCTCAAGTTTCCACATTATATCGGTGAGTTTGGGGTCCTGAGAGATACGTAGCGTCTTTAGTTCGCCACCTCTGCTGCCAAGGTCTCTGTGCGCGCTTCTACCATAGTCATCTTATCGGAGATTTTGGTTCAGGTCTTAATTATTTTCCTGACAAACTTTTTGTAGCTTTTTCGTAGCCTGCCTGGCATCCTCTTGCATTTGTTTGATGTCTGCTAGGATGACTGAGGACGATGTTTACCCATTTCCGCTAGGTATTGGTCCAATGTACTCTGCACCACCCTCCTGTTGACCAAGTAACTTGACTGACTAATAGTCCCATCTCAGCCTAGGGATATCTTTCATGAATGAGCCTTCATATCGGCTATCCGTATTCTCGCCAGTCCTTACATATTTTTTCCCCATACTTGTAGATTTCCTCTTGTCCCTTTGCCCGCTTGAGTGGCTTTTACCCTTGGGTTGGATAACAGAGTTGTATGAGGAAACGCTGTCAGATGGACACAAGGGTGTGGGGATGAGGATTCCAGGTCAGGTATTGACGAGTCAGAATCTTCTGTGAGAGAGAAGAATTCTTCTCCCCACCCCTGTCACCTCTGGTGATAGAACCACCCCCAGCGAACCCGGGTTTGGGAAAGCGGTGCCCGTAGCACCCGAGAGGCTAGTATGGACCCCTCTCTACTGTTCAAGTTCATCTGGCTCCACAACCAAGTCATTAGGAGTTACAGTATTTGTAGTGAGGACCAATTCATTTCCTGGGACGGTTTCTACAATATTTGCCTGAATCTAACCCCCCCACCCCCGCCCCCCCTCCCTATCACTGGAAACCTCCTTTGGCTGGGGGCCCCCCCGGTAGCAAAAGCCAGCTGTGTATCTACCCGTATGAGAGTATCTGCAATTATCGGCAGGGTTGCTGCACAGCTCTTGTCACGTTCCAATTTCTGGTTTCAGACAGGCGGAAAGATATCCAAAATTATTGGTTGTCCTTCAGCACTTGCAGTATCCGTTACTCCGCGGTTCTGTTTCAGGCTGGGCTTCCCTCCCAGGCTTGCTGTATTGCCTCCTCTCCTCTGCCCCTCCCCTTAGTGTTCTCTCTTACCTGCTCTGGCCGAGCAGGCATTCCGGAGGAGCCGGCTGAAGCCGCAGTCAGGATCACAGCTGCAGCATGATTTTTCGCCCTGAGTGCTTTGCCTCCCCTTCCCGCTCATCAGACCGAGGGTGCCCGTCAGCCAGGTAAGCGGGTTTCTGTGGGTTTTCGCCAAGATTTAATCTTGGGATGTGACCGGGAAAATCATGATGAAGACAGTTGTGTCCCGCCCGTCTCTCCGTCTGGGATGTTCCTCGTCTGCCGAGTGTTTTAACGTGGCTTTGGGAGGAAAAGATATGCGCCACTGATCCGGCATTACAGCAGGTCCAATCTCCAGCCCATTGCTCTTCCTGCTAGGCAAAAAGCCACTACACGGAGAGTAAGGTGAGGAGTGGAGATTGCGGGTGAGTTACTTAGCGCCATCTTGCCCGTCAGAATGTTACAGAAATTCACACACATGATCTGGATGCTAAAATAGACAGGAAGTTAGAGAACTTATTGCAGGAAAAAAGGGATATAGGCGAGGAGGAAAGGTTTTGGTCTGCTGGGGAAGGTTCCCAGATTAAACAAGGAGGTAAAATGAGCAAAAAAAACAAAAAACAGATTATACTGTGTGTCAACCTAAAAGAGGAACATTTAATGAATCTAAAAATAAAATTTCAGTCAGTACGAAAATTGGTGGTGTCGAAGACACACAAAGGGACCAACGTAAGGGTCCAGTGAGATATAATGAAAAGATGTCAGCCTGCAAACATACGGTTGTGCACTGTGATGACTCCTTGGGAAGTGCGGAGGTGGAGTTGAGCTGCTCATTGGACTTTGATTCAGATAATAATGTGGAAGTTGTGACACGGAAACAGGGTATTTTAGAAAAAGAAATTGTGATGAGGAAGGGTCATTAACAGACCCCCTTGGGGGATTAACGTTTGAACCTATGCTGATAAAGCACCACTTTCACCTGAATGGGCACTATTGGCATATGTTGCTGAGTATGTGCAAGTTTGGTTAAGGAAAGAAATCCGTAAAGACGTTAGATTACGTCTCGGGGCGGAGTGCTGTAGACCTATGTTGGCCAATAAAGTGATGCAGACTTCTGATTTGGACCGAACAATAATAGCATTTATCGGAAAGGGTTGCGAATGTGCCAGGACAGATTACTGGACTTAACTGGCCCATTAACCAAAATCTTTGAAATGGCTGAGGAGGCTTTTGTGGGAAAGACATCCCTTAATGTGGAGGAACTAAGGGAATGGATACAGCGAGCGATTTGCCATTCAGGTAGCGCTAATACTGATATTTCAGTAGAGAAAGGGAAAAGCATCCTCCTAAAAATAGACCCTAAACTGGTTGAACTAGCCAATAATGAGGAAGGGCTAGCGGCAAAATGTTTACTGTTTGGAGAAGCATTCATTAAGGAAATGTCAAGATATGTAGGTGCTTGTAGCTCAATACAAAAATCTCAAAGGGAGGTTAAAAAAGTGTTTGACAGGCGGGTTTTTGGCTAGGCCGGGCGAATTAGGTTGGTTTCCCCGCTGGGGTCAAGGTATTACAATTACCTCATTTTGAAGGGGGTTTAGACCTAACCTATACCAAACCTCTTGCCACTCAGGGGTTTTACCCACAGAGAGAAAGGACTAGAGAAGAGAAATGCAAGGAGAACGTTGTGCTCGTGGATCAGATAAGTCTAGACCATTTTTTTATTCCCCAAAAAACTGGGCGGCAGACTTGCTCAGTTTTTCAACAATTGGTTAAAAGTAACAGGAGATCCGTGGGTGTTAGAAATGGTGAAGGGATATCACATACAATTTGTGGAGGAACCAGTTCAGGATCAATTACCAGAAATGATAACGTTCAGTATGGAACTCTCAGAATTGGTGGACATGCAGGTGAAAGAATTGGAAGAGAAAGGAGCTATTGTTGAGGTGAGAAACACTCAAAATGGTGTTATGAGCAATATATTTTTAGTACAGAAAAAAAGACAAAGGTATGAGACCAGTGATAAGTTTGAAGAGTTTGAATGACTGGGTGGAATACCATCATTTCAAAATGGAAGGCTTGCATTTAATCAGATGTTTTACAGTCAGTGGATTGGCTAACCAGATTGGATTTAAAAGACACATATATGACAATTCCAATTTGTAGACCCCATCAGAAATATCTGCAGATCAGATGGGGTGGAAGTTTGTGTGCCTGCCTTTTGGTCTATCCTCGGCCCCCTGGTGTTTCACCAAAGTACTTCGGCCAGTTGCAGCTTACCTAAGGGAACGAGGTGTACGTCTGATCACATATCTAGACTATATCCTTTTTATGGATCAGAAGAGATCCATGGTGTCGGAACACACTCTTATGGCAGTATCTTTGTTAGAGGATTTGGGTTTTGTGGTGTACAGGAAGAAATAGTGTCTAGTTCAGTCAGGTAACGCAGTTTTTAAGTTTTATGATAAACAGTACAGGGACAACTAAAACTGCCAAGGGAAAAGTTGAAATGTATAAAAAAGGAAATAAGAAATATTTTGTGTTTGGAAAAGATTTCACTAAGGATGCTAGCAAAAGTAGTAGGCTTGTTGCCTTCTACAATTCAAGCCATTTTTCCAGGACCTTTGAATTATCATGCCCTCCAGAGATTAAAGACCGAGCACCTGAGACAATGGTTGAGATACTCAGAAGAATTGATTCTTTCAGAGGATGTCAAGGAAAAAACTGGCTGGTGGTTAAAAAAATATGGAGGCGTCGAATGGGAGAGCCATTTTTGGGACATTGCCAGACCTGATTATTGCATCAGATGCTTGACAGGTTGGGGGGCAGCTTGTGGCCAAACTTCTAGAGGTGGTTTGTGGTCAGAGAGAGAGCGGAATTTGCACATAAATTGTTTCGAAATTTTGACAGGTTTCTTTGCGATAAAAAGCTTTACAAAAGACAATGGGAAGTGTTCAATTGTATTGCGGATGGACAATGTGTCTGCTGTGAGGTGTGTAAACAAGTTAGGGGCCAAAAATCAAAGGATTTAGCAGATTTGGCAAAGGTGTTTTGGGAATATTGTCTGAGACAGAACATTGTAGTTCAGGCAGAACTGGTCCCTGATTTGAGCAATACGGAGGCAGATTGGTTTTCAAGGAATCACAGAGACTTAAGCAACTGGACTCTGGACAGAGCAGTTTTCTTGAAATTGATGGAAATATGGGTCCCTTTTTAGGTGGATCGGTTTGCGGACAGATTGAATACCCAGTTGAAGATGTTTTACAGTTGGTGACTGGATCTGAAGTTATCTGGAATAGATGCTTTCAAACAGGAATGGAGGGGTCTGAAGGGTTAGGCTTTTCCACCTTTTTCAATAACACGAGTAGCTATGATGGCTCGCAGGTGGAAAGAGACCGTGGTGTTGGTGACACCGCTTTGGAAGTCACAAGTGTGGTACCCTATTTTGCTAGAAATGTTGGTAGATTATCGAATTATGTTGCCTGTGGGTCCAGCAGGTGAACTACACAATCTGATTATAGAGGAGCAGTTGAGATTGATGGGATGGAAAATTTCAGGAGAGTTTGGGAGGTGCCAGGACTTTCACAGGCAGCATCTAAACTTATCAAGGAGTCTTGGGCACCGGGAACCCATAAGATATATAGATTGGTGTGGAAGAAATGGGTTTGCTGGTGTGTGGAGCGAGATTTTGATCCCATTTTAGTGGGTATCGTGGAAATAGTGAATTGTCTGAAATGTTTGCAAGAGGATTGTCTTATAGGATAAGTAATGTTCACCAGTCAGCAATTGCTGCTAGTCATACTCTTATAAATAGCATTTCAGTGGGCCAGGATGTCCTGGTGAAAAGGCTTATGAGGAGTACCAGGATATCAAAACCGCCGGTTTCTAGATATAACTCTGTTTGGGATGTGACAAAGGTGTTGAGGTACTTGGATGTACTGGGGGCAAATGATTTATTAAATTTGAAATCTTTATCTCAAAAGCTAACAGTTTTGTTATGCCTAGTCTCCTTCAGAAGAGTTTCAGACGTTAGAGCTTTAGAGATTTCAAGCAGGATTTTTTTCTCCAGATGGGGTGTGTTTTTATTTAAACAGAACAAAGACAAATTCATATGCTATATTTTACCCTTACGTCGATACCCACGAAAATGAATGTGAGGTTTGTTGTGTGAAAGAGTATGAAGGAAGAACGTTACACTTGAGAGCTACAAATGTGAAACAATTGTTGATATCATTTAGGAATCCAGAAAGAACAGTTGATGGACAGAATGCAGAATAATGTCATACATTCACCCCAGTACAGAGATCTGGGCCTATATCCATTGTTTTTTCGCTCGCCATTCCAATTTTAACCCAGCCATATTCAAATCAGTCTTGACCCTGTGCCTCATGGCATGGAGAGCATGGGACCCACATCTGGGCATACCCGTCCCACTCGGGGTAACAAATGCAAAAAGAACAGTTGATGGACAGAATGCAGAACAATGTCATATATTAACCCAAGTACAGAAACCTGGGCCTAAATCCATCTTTTTTTGCTCACCATGTCATTCCAGTTTGAACCCAGCCCTATGCAAATCAGTCTTGACCCTGTGCCTCATGTGAACAGTCCAGCCTGAACTGCCAAGCCAGGTCCTCCCTGGACTGGAAACAAGCATCCTAGGACCGGTTTTGGGGTTTCACCCATCATCAGCCAGGATAGCTTGACTCCAGTGGCATGGAGAGCATGGGACCCACATCTAGGCATACCCATCCGACTCGGGGTGGCAACTGCTAAAAGAACAGTTTTGCATATGTCGCCCTAAGTGGAAAGTGTATGCCCAGATGTGGAACTGAAGTACTGGGTATTTTAGACCCAGCGGTGCAGGGGCACACACCCAATGACTTCTGGGTTCACCCTGTTCCAGACCTACAGAAACACAGAGTCTTCTGGGTGAAGTCAAAGATTCGTTTATTGGCTGCAGACCAATTACAGGTATCCTAGAAGTACAACCGCGTGTATGTTCTCAGGAGACTGCTGAAAATCATAGGAACGGACTCCATCTTAAATACCCTTTTTCTTGCCTCAAGCATACATTCCTAGGTTTTATGATACGGCCATTACAAGTGTACATTACAAAGAAAAGGCAGAGTCATGATGACCATCCCACATTCCAGTTCGGCCAGCCCACAATGATTTACACAGTAAGGTTCAGATCCCACGTTTGATACCAACTGACCCCCCAATAAACATGAGCATCTCCTGTTTTGGGAAACAAGTCATAAAGCAGGAACAAGCAGGTGTGAAAGAGATTAGCCGGAGGATTGTGTAGAATGAAAGGGTTTTATGATGGGTCAAGCCCTGATGCTAATCACAGGTGGACGGAGGAAGGGGAGCTTGTGAGACCAGTTTGACCCGGGGCAGCAGAGCCAGCTGCCCAGGTCACAGAGAAGTCAGAGGAGAAACCCATGTACTGTGAGGCCCGTATTTACTCCATTATAGCCTATGTGAGGGCAATGACAAGATGGCCACTGCTTCCAAAATGGAACCCGCGTAGTGAAGCAGAATAGCGTGTACACAGTGCATTCATAGCTAGAACGATATATAAAGCACTCGTACATACCGCATTAACCATTTGCGGTTTGCTAATACAGAGATAGACAGGGGTAGGGCCCTGTTCCCTACGCGGTAACAAAGATTAAAGTACGACAGACCCTCCTTTTGCCCTTACATAGGCAATTACTATACTCATTTCAATCCGAGTCTAGGTCAATGTTCGCAAAGTCATGGAGATGTTGCTGTAGCATCATCCTATTACTTAGCTCGTCCCTCGATACAGGTTTCCTTACACATAAGGTAGCACAGAGGCCACATATCGTGGGAGCACACTGTATACACAGACAGAACAGGAAAAGAATGGCTAAGATCATTCCAATGACCATCAGAACTTTCCAACCCCAGGCAGATATCAATTCCCAGAACCACCCCACCAGTGACCAGTCTCCCTTATCCACGTGTATGGATTCAGATATTTTATGGAGTTTGGAGATGGCTTGATATACTGTTGGAGCGTTATCTGGTATGAAAATGCAACAACTGGATTGAATAACCTTACATACCCCACCGCGGTCTGCGAGAATAACGTCTAGAATCATGCGGTTCTGCAAAGTCATAAGGCGATCCGCTTGGAGCTCAGCTGTCAGATTACCAAGGGCACCAGCCGTTACATTGACGGTGGACTCAACCACACGTGTCAGCTGTCTCAGGTTCCTACTATTCACCATAGGTCCCCAAAACGGCAGGAAACCCAAGAAGAAGTCTCCCGCTTCCTGACCGGCAGTATCCTCCTTACTAATCACACCTCTCACAACTCTAGTCTTGTGATAATCAGAGGCAGCAGTAAATGTAGGCGGTAGCAGATTTGCAATATAACATGTGCCCGAGAAATCAGGGGGCAGCCATGTATATGCTCGGTCATTACAGATGAAATATGTGCCCTTGGCAGCTAAAAACGCAGGGGAAAACTGTGACGGGAAAGTGTACGTTTCAGTACAGTCACTTCTTCCCAGTTGAGCTCTAGGATTCTGACCATTACCCTGTAAGCAGAACCGACCCATGTGGGGTACGACCCAGATTGGAGATGAGATTTTTCGCTGTCTTTCACCCAGACTAATACTATACCCCGTCGCGTTCCATCCTACATAAGGTCTCAGCTCTTCTTTGGGAATGGATGAGTATGCATCAATATCCCAACTCATCATATCGGCAACTCCTTTCATCAAAGCCTTATTATTGGTGATAGGTCTGATGGAACGCGGTTGGCGAGGGGAGTACGTATCTAGAGCATAGAGAAACATGGTCTGGAATGCCCATGACGATCCATTGTAACTATACGGCAGCACCAAATAAGGAATACCTTTGTTAATGGTATGTGGCATTAACCCACACACCCAGCAATTGGTCGTATTCATTACTAGTTGGTGCTGGTGCAAGAGCTGGATAAACGAGTTATTTACAAACTCTGATCGTCTGGTCTGTTCGTGCTCAGGCAAAGGGTGAAAAGAGTGAGAGGAGGCAGTAGAAAGAGGTATAGGCTGTTCAGTGGGTGCAATGGGCTTTTGAGCGGAGAAAAACACAAATCCTACAATAAACATTGTGATACTACACAGTGTAAAAAGGCACAGAAATACAAAACATTTACTTTTTACAATTCTACACATTCTTGCTTTAAAGTTCATTTCCTCAACGGGTCTCTCCATCTTGAAAAACTCCATCCTCTAAACGGGCCGCTCGCGGCGGATGAGTTTCTTCTGCTAAGGGGCACGCCTGTCAGTCCAGGGAAACGCCCTAGACCAACCAGAACCGTTGACCTAACGTCTTCGGCCTGTACCCCAAAGTCTTGGCACCGCGACCCTGCGGCAGAACCCGGATGGTGGTTCGAAAAACAAAAATCAGGAAAGTCCTTCAGATGGGAGAGCAAAAAATGTCAAAAGAGGAAATAGTAAGGAAATCTTTATTTGTCCATGGGCCTTGGTCTCAAATTATAACGGAGACGGCCAGGTGCTGTTTGGTCTTGGAACAAAAGTTCAGGCTCAGTGGTGTCCAGTCGATTTGATGGTGGCACAGCTTCCTGCAGAATATTGTCACTCTCTTGGTCTGAAACTGTGTCTTTTATGCGTGCGTCACTGAATGGTACAAAACGAGGCACAGTGTCTGTCTCAGAGTCGGCGATACCCTCCTGGACCCACTGGTCATATGGCAGAGGCAAGGGGACTACTTTGCAGTGGGTACCATGGATCCAGTGCTTCTTCCCTTTTACTCGCACCGCTGATCTCGTCGACAAAAGTACAAGGTGAGGGCCGATCCAGCGAGGCTCGTCGTTGCTCTTACGCTGGAAATTTCGGACCAGGACCCACGAGCCAGGGTTGATAGGGTGTCCGGGAGGTTCAGAAGCTTGGGGAAGAGTATCATGTACCTGTTGGTGCAAAACACGCAGTTTAACAGTCAAATCATACAAGTAATCGAGTAGTACTGGATGCTCAATCTCACTAAACTTTGTAGGCCTCGGTACACCCCATACGTTGGCCGGGCGGCCAAAGACGACCTCGTAAGGGCTAAGTCCCACTCGTGAGTGTATGGTCATTCTGGTGGACAGGAGTGCTAAAGGCAGAGCGTCAGGCCATTTAAGACCGGTGCTCGCCTGAATTTTGGCCAGCTTGAGCTTTAAGGCTCCATTGTAGCGTTCTACTAGTCCAGCTGATTGGGGGTGATTTGCAGCGTGGAACTTCTGCTTTATCCCTAGCCCTTCACATACATTCTTCATCACTTTACCCACGAACTCACTTCCATTATCACACCACACCATTCTCGGCATTCCAAACCTAGGGAAGAACTCTTTCACAAGGGCTTTGGCTGTGGATAGGGCAGTGTTATCCTTCAGAGGATAGGCCTCTACCCATTTTGAGAAAGCACAAACAACCACCAGTACATATTTCAGGTTGTTGCATCTTTCCATGTGAATAAAGTCCAGCTGCAAAACTTCGAATGGACATGATGGGGGTGCAAAGTGACCAGCTGGAGTTGGGGTTCCCCTACCAGGGTTATACTTCAAGCATACCATGCAATTCTTGACCACATTCTCTGCGCACTTGGGAATCCCAGCATTCTGCCATACTGGAGCCAACAACTTACAAATTCCTTTCGTACTGATGTGTGCCATTCCATGTGCCATAGTAACCACTGGGAGCACATATGCATCAGGCAACAACCATCGCCTATGTTCTGTCAGATCAATCCAACAACCATTCTCATCCAACTTACCCATACTTTCTCTCCACTTGCTTAACTCTTTCTCTGTGGCTTCAGCTTGAAGCGACTTCACACTCTCTATTGTGTTTTCACACATCCCAACATCGTCAACCCATCTTGCGGGGCCTGCAACATACATTCTAGTCTTTACATTCTGTGCTGTTTCTTTCGCCGTCTCATCAGCAAACGCATTCCCACGTCCAACATCATCTGTGACTTTTCTGTGCGCACTGCATTTCATGATCGCAACTTGCAACGGTAGGGTCAGTGACTCAAGGAGATCATTCACCAACTTGCCATTCTGAATTTTAGCTCCATGCGACGTCAGGAACCCACGCTCTTTCCACAGTCGCCCAAAATTATGAGCCACGCCAAAGGCGTACTGGCTATCTGTGTATATATTCACTCTCATTCCTTCAGACAACACGCATGCTCTTGTGAGGGCGATTAATTCTGCTGCTTGGGCCGAATTATGTGGCACTCGTGCAGTTTCCACGACCGTGTGTAAAGTCGTGATAGCATATGCAGCAGTCGTGTCACCATTAGGGAGCTTAAAACACGAACCATCCACCCATAAAGTACCATCACACTCAGTCAGGGGAGTATCTTTTAGATCTACTCTCCCTTTCGTCTCTTCTTCTGTTCTGAACAGACAGTCATGTTGCTCACTCTCGTCTGAGTCTGCTGGGACTGGCAATAACGTAGCTGGATTCAGCGTATTACATCTCTTTATGTGTATGTGATTTGCTAACAGTGTAAGCTCATAGCCTGATAATCGCGCACTAGTCAAGTGTTGTGTCTTGGTCCTATTTAATAATGTGTCTACAGCGTGTGGAACCATAACAATCAATGTATTGTTCATTACCAAACCAGCAGATTGTCGGATAGACATTGCTGCAGCAGCTGTCGCTCTCAGACAGCTTGGCAATGCCCTCGCTACAGGGTCCAAAGTTGATGAAAAATATGCGCATGGGCGCGGTCTGTCGCCAAAGGGCTGTGTTAACACTGACAACGCACATCCATCTTTCTCGTGAACATACAATGTAAAAGGCTTACTATAGTCAGGAGTACCCAACACAGGAGCTGAACACAATGCATTGCGCAATTCCACAAAACTTTTCTGGCACTCTTCAGACCATGGGATAGGATTCGGTGTGTCTTTGCATGTTAAGGCTACTAAAGGTTTTGCCAACAAAGAGAAACTAGGGATCCAATGCCTACAGTATGAAGTGATGCCCAAGAAAGCACGCACTTCTCTCTGTGTTTTTGGCACACTCAACTGTGCAATGGCTTGAATTCTTTCTGGGGTCAGTTTCCTTCCCTCCTTCGATAAGAGATGACCTAAGTAGGTCACTTCTTGTCGACAATATTGCAGCTTAGAGAGAGACACTTTATGATGGAAAGCAGATAAATGGCGCAACAATGACAATGTGGCTTCTTTACAAATCTTTTCAGTATCCGCAGCGATTAGTAAATCGTCCACGTACTGAATCAGGATAGCGCCACTAGGTAAAACAAGTGCATCAAGCTGCGCTTTCAAAGCTTGACTGTATATTGATGGACTTTCACAGTAGCCCTGGGGAGCGCGTTTGAAGCGGAAGCTTCGGCCTCCCAGACTAAAGCCAAAAATATCTCTGCTCTCTTCTGCAATTGGGATACTAAAGAAAGCATTCTTTAAATCAATCACTGAAAACCATGCAGCAGAGGCTGGAATCATCGTTAACAAGGCAGTTATATCAGGGACAACTGGAAACTGTGGCACAACAATCTTATTAACCTCTCTAAGATCAATCACAAATTTGTAAACAGGTGGCTGTGAAGGGTCCGTTCGTTTTAAGACAGGTAAAATCGGGCTATTACAAACGTTGCCTCTTGCCTCCTCAATCACACCTTTATTAATCAAGTCGCTGACAATGTCTAACAATGCTTTCTGCCCTTCATTAGAGATCTTGTACTGGGGAATACGTGGCAGTCTGACATTAGCCTTTAAAGTCACCACGTATGGCGGTATCTCCAAGAGGCCCACATCATTGGGACCAGTAGCCCAAAGGGCATCCGGAAGGGATGACAATTCAGGCGGCATTGTGTTTTTAGACAAGTACATTGGGGAAATCACTTTCTTGCCTAATGTAAGTTGTACTCCTGAAGGAGAACAATACAGTGTAGCGTGCAATCTTTTCAACAAATCTAATCCCAGTAAATTCTCACCACAACCTGTTGTCAGAATCAGGGGTGCTTTCAGCTCGCAAGGTCCAACAGAGAGTGACATGGGACTAGAAATCGGGTTCCTAACTGGGGCGCCAGAAAAACCTACTGAAACATTTATATCGCCAGACAAAGGTGCGCCAGGGAGCTTTGAATGCATGATCGAACTCTTTGCAGCACCAGTGTCTAGCAGAAAAGGCTCCGTTACATTTGCTGTAGTCACCTCAACATACGGTCCACTCTGATCCACTGGCACTGAAACAACTCCCTCTCTCTGTCTATGGCTGTCCTAGTAATCATTATTTTCTGCATCACCATCCTCTGCATAATAATCATTATTATAATACTGGGCCGTATTACTAGTCGCATTAGCTTGCTGATCAAAGCTATTAATGGCGCTTTGGGGCGGAAGAGGACGCGCGTTCTGGGGAACACTTCCACGCCCTCTGCCTCTAGGAGCTTGCTGACCACCCCTACCCCTTGCGCCATACATATTACCGTTCCGCTGCATTAATTTAGGGCAACTATATTTATAATGACCTTCCTCTTTGCAGTATGAACATTGATTAGGGCCTACAGGGACACATGGTTGATAATACCCATTCATTTGCTGGTTGTTCTGAAATTGTTGGGGTTGG
Source organism: Triturus cristatus (assembly GCF_964204655.1). Taxonomy (NCBI): domain Eukaryota; kingdom Metazoa; phylum Chordata; class Amphibia; order Caudata; family Salamandridae; genus Triturus; species Triturus cristatus. The sequence continues at coordinate 193,817,924 of NC_140584.1, read as the reverse complement.
TGATAGACACCTTGGGGTTGTCTATAATTATTCTGACCTCCTCGTGGTGGGTAAGCCTGCTGTAAAAGGACCTTTGTCTTTAATTCCTTCGTTTTCTTCTCTGTTCTATCTTTCTCGTCTTTATCTCTATTTTCATAATACTGTGCAGTAGCCAGTATTTGCGCTGAAGAAGAAACAGCCCAAGAACTCTCTGAGTCTTTCAACTTTTTACACAGGTCAGGAAGTAGATTCTGCACAAACTTATCCACAAATAACCGTTGGCCACCCTCAGTACTCATATCCTGCCCACTGTGGTCAATAAATGTTTCTTCAAACCTAGTAAAGAAGTCTGACACTGTCTCATCTTTCTTCTGCTTGCATGCAGATAACTTGTCCCAATTTACGCGCATCGCGGGCATTATTGTCTTCATATACGTGATGATTCTACCAGGCAGTTCAGCTACTAAAGGCTCAGGTTTCGCACCACCAGTTTGTCTAGCATCAGCAGCAACAATGTTAGCCCATGTGTCTCCTAGTTCTGCAGCGTGATCCGTATTACGTATGGATCCCCACAAAGGCTGTGGAACCACATTCCCAAACAGCATATCTACATCAGCCAGATTCATTACACACGATTCTGCAGTCTGTGACAGCTCCTTATAATAACCAGTAGGGTTTTTACGGGGATCAGGCAATGACTGCTTGAGTGCTAACACCTCAGATCTTTTCCATGGAACATGTACCCAAATACGCTGGAAATGTGCTACGACAGGTGGATTAGCATTTGCATCAGCGGGTCTCCAAACTGGGGGAACCTCACGCATCGGATATTGGCGTGCTTTTACCCTCTTTCCCACAGAGACATCAGGTTCAAACAACGACTGTTGACAATCATCATTCCTAAAGGACAATACAACCGCAACTGCTTTATCTACCTCGCGATCCACAATTATACCAGTTCCAAAATCAAACCTCACTCTACACAACTCCTGCGGGCTCGGGTCTTTACCACTATCCTCCAATTCTTCACAAAGAATTTCGCACATTTTCTCAAACACATATCTCTGTTTTGGGGCATCCCACTGATGGAAAACGTTGACAACTGATTCCACATCATACAATGAATGGAAAACAATCCATCTACGCGCCATGCTATCTATTACCTTTTTCTCATCAGGGTTAGGCAATTGACTACGCAGTTGCTTACGCTGTAAACCAGGAGTCGCACCAGACGAATCAAAGAGAGGCGACATTAATGTAGTAACCACATTAGCTAAGCGCTGTCGTGCTGAAGGAGAAGTTGAGGCGAAAACAGGGGGAAAAACAGAGGGGAGAAAAGAGGATGCAGAAACAGGAACTGGAGTGGTGCAAGGAAGAGTGTTAGGGGAGGCAGTTGCCGAACTAGGCAAAGTCGCAGGAAGTGTAGGGGCAGTTGGAAGCACAACTGGTGGCCCTTGAGAGGGCTGCGCTACAGGGATAGGAGCCGGCTGCGCAGCAACTGGCGGTAGCGGCAAGGCTTGCAGTATATTGACTAGAGGGGGCATATTCACAAGCTGGGGAGGCGCCGTGGCATTTTGAGCATACGGGGGTGGCGAACTCAACAAATGCGACATCAGGGGATCTTTCTCCTTTTCTTCTAACTCATTCTGCTTAGAGTGTGGTAAAGCTGGGTAACATTTGTCGATCCCTAACTTGCGCTGCCTATGCAATTGCTCATTCATCTGCTCCTCCTCATCATCTTTAAACTGTACAGCTGCTTGCATTACTGGCATACCTTTCTCTCTCTTATTCTTCTTCGCTAGCTTAATTTCCTTCTGTTTGGCTTCCTTTCGCCATAAGCGGAAAGAGTCAAACATCGCCGGCCGGGCTTTCTTCTTAAACAATTTAATTTCTAAGTTATCTAAAATATCGGTATCGAAACTACCATTTTGGGGCCATTTTAAAACACCGTCTTTCCTAGTGTAGTGGATCCACACTTCGTTATATGCAATGGGGCCTACGCCATGTTTTACATAGAGCTCATAAGTTGGAGTTCCAACCGGAGGAACCGGACATGATTCCTCTAGCTGGAAATCTTTTCCACAACCCAAACAGAATAATCTACCAAATATTCCAGAACCAGGCATCTTTGCTCACTAGTCTAGATCCAAACGTCAAAGGATTATCGATTACGATAGTCTCGTTAATACACAAGTCCTCTGGCTTTGGCGTTTGCAAACTCCAAATTACCAAATTACCAAATCAAACGATCCCTAAGGATACCAAAACAAATGGGAGACGCTCCACTTACACTTAACTGAATATTGCTGATCGATGACGTCACCAGAAGACTCTCTCGATTGTTTCGCTCTCTCAAACTCGTCAAGGGTCCAAAACAGGTCGATTAATCAGGGCAGCAGTCCTTCGTAGCCGTCGGGACGCGGAGAACCTCGCAGAAAAGACTTTCGGACCACGTCGACATGCAGGGGTCGATGAAGTGGCGGCCTTCCTCCGGAGTTTCCACACGAAGCTCCTCACGAACCTCTGGCTTGGACTGGTACCGCTGAAATCGCCCTACGTTGGGCGCCAAACTGAAGTACTGGGTATTTTAGACCCAGCGGTGCAGGGGCACACACCCTATGACTTCTGGGTTCACCCTGTTCCAGACCTACAGAAACACAGAGTCTTCTGGGTGAAGTCAAAGATTCGTTTATTGGCTGCAGACCAATTACAGGTATCCTAGAAGTACAACCGCGTGTATGTTCTCAGGAGACTGCTGAAAATCACAGGAACGGACTCCATCTTAAATACCCTTTTTCTTGCCTCAAGCATACATTCCTAGGTTTTATGATACGGCCATTACAAGTGTACATTACAAAGAAAAGGCAGAGTCATGATGACCATCCCACATTCCAGTTCGGCCAGCCCACAATGATTTACACAGTAAGGTTCAGATCCCACGTTTGATACCAACTGACCCCCCAATAAACATGAGCATCTCCTGTTTTGGGAAACAAGTCATAAAGCAGGAACAAGCAGGTGTGAAAGAGATTAGCCGGAGGATTGTGTAGAATGAAAGGGTTTTATGATGGGTCAAGCCCTGATGCTAATCACAGGTGGACGGAGGAAGGGGAGCTCGTGAGACCAGTTTGACCCGGGGCAGCAGAGCCAGCTGCCCAGGTCACAGAGAAGTCAGAGGAGAAACCCATGTACTGTGAGGCCCGTATTTACTCCATTATAGCCTATGTGAGGGCAATGACAAGATGGCCACTGCTTCCAAAATGGAACCCGCGTAGTGAAGCAGAATAGCGTGTACACAGTGCATTCATAGCTAGAACGATATATAAAGCACTCGTACATACCGCATTAACCATTTGCGGTTTGCTAATACAGAGATAGACAGGGGTAGGGCCCTGTCCCCAATGCGGTGGCAGAGATTAAAGTACGACAGGTCCCATGCTCACTACACCACTTGATTCAAGCTAGCCTGGCTGATGAAGAGTGATGCCCTGAAACCGGTCTCAGGATGCTTGTTTCCGGTCCAGGGAGGACCTGGCTTGGCAGTTCGGGCTGGACTGTTCCCAAAAGGAACAGGGTCAAGACTGATTTTTATATGGCTGGGTCCAAACTGGGGTGGTGAGCAAAAGAATGATGGATTAAACCCAGATCCTTGTGATGGGGGTTGAATGTTTGCATTGTCCAGCATTCCGTCCATAAATTGTTTCTTTTGCATCATTTAGGAATCCTCATAGTGTGTTGTCTCCAACCCTAGCGAGATGGGTAAAGAATTCTGGTGTGGATGTGAGTATGTTTGGAGCACATTTCGTGAGAGGTGCATCTGCTTCACAAGCTGTTATGCTAGGGGGCGCATTACAAGACATTTTGAGATGTACTGATTGGTCGAATTATTCAATATTTTGCAAATTCTACTTCAAGCCTTTTGAGAATGCAGCGTGTTATTTGTTAAAAAAGCTTTGAACTTGCAATAATGTTAGCCTCCGGTCTTGACATAAATTGTAGATTTTCCCCTGCTTTGGTCAGAAAATCTGAATTTTATTAAAGAGACAGAGGCTAATATTATTCCCTCCCTACACCCAACCCTGCTTTTCATGTGTATATATTTTTTTGTAAGGACTTGGTCAACAATAAACAAGGAGGATGAGGAAGAGCAAAATTATCCATGATATGGACTTCTTGGAGTAATGGAAGGCTTCCTCCATGAAGGCGGATTATGGACTTGTTGTATGGTTTCTTGTTGATTTTGGGAAATTTTCTGGAAAACACGTGTATGGTTTTATGAGATGTAGTACTATAAAAAAGGAAGAGGTCAGAGGCTTCTGATCTTTCATTAGAAGAGAATTCTTTATTGTAAGTGTTCTAAGTTCTTTAAAGTGGCTGAGCGGTGGCAATTAAAGGAAGATTGCAATAATATTAGCCTCTGCGTCTTTAATAAAATACAGATTTTCTGACCATTAAAGCTGGGGAAAATCTACATTTTACAAATATCTTCAGCCCTGACTTGCCCATCTCACCCAAGTATTAGGACTCGACTCCTTACGTGAAATTGACCCACTCGAAGCTAAACTTCTTATGCTAACCTAGGCCGTGGTGAAATTTCCCAAATCTATCATACCCTGATAATCAACTCCCCTGGTACGCTACAGCATCTGGTGGGAGGTTTGGTTGAGTTCTTCTGAGGATGAGGATTGGCTGGACACCCTGATGGGTTCGAGAGAGAGTTCACTATTTCCACCTGTTTGTGGTTGGTTCAAATATATTACCTTTATTACACCTACCCAGGGCTTGGAAAAACAGCTCGCATTTGCGAGCCAGATTTAATTAGGGCAAGCTATTTTTAGGTCTTACTTGCCCTTTCTGGCGAGGAGGAAGGAAGACTGACATTTGACTTTTGTTGCTGAAAGTAGAGCAAATGTGACAAGATATCAAGATATAAAGCCATCTTTATTGTTTACAAAGTGAATGACCAATAAAAATGCCTTTAAATCTTGTTAACTTGTCACAGAGGTCAAGTGCATTACATTCTGGTTGAGTAGATTTTTGAAGTTACGAGACATGCAGGTCTAGTGAGCATTTTCTGAGCCCTGCTTACCTTTCTCTGACCTGAATCTTCCAAGCTGGCCTCCATCCTAGTTTCTCCCCATGTTGTGGTATGGATCCGGCGGATTTTTATCACATGGTATGGTCCTGCTCTGTGATTACACACCTCTGAACCAGGGTGACCCAGGATTTATAGGACGTCCTTGGGTGGAGGGTTCCCCTTTCCCTCCTAATGTTGCTAGGTGTGTTTGAGGGCTCTGGTGGCACAAGACCTGAGTGATTATTCCTGGCTATGGCTCTCCTTGTTGCCAAGCGTGATATCACTGCTCAATGGATCTCCTCTGCCCCTCCACCCTTGCCAGGTTGGCGGCGAGGAGTGGATTGATGGGCGCAGCAGAAGCTTGTGGTCTATTAGGCAAGGGGCTTCCCCCACAAACATGGACGGGTGTGGAAGAAATGGGTGTGTCAATCCATTTGAAATTGTGAGTGGGGTAGTACCTGCATGGTGCGGTTTCCAAACGTGATGTATGACTTGAGAGCCACTGTTTAGGTCTCACCTAGCGAAAGCAGCGCATGCATTACTCTCGCTATTGCACATACCTTTTGGAATCAATTCTGCTGAGGGCTTTTATGCACGCGCCTGCATGGACAAATATGGCTGCTCTTGCCATTTGTCCATAGCAGACAGCATGCGCGTGTCCATAGGGACTGTGGACAGTCCCATGCCATTTTGTTGCTATAGCAACGAAAATGCCGCTTCGCTCATAGCTCCGCACCAGCGCGCACCCTGCAGTTCCCCCGGGGCACAAGCAGGCATCCACTTCTGTATTTTTGTTGACCTGCAGTTCCCCCGGGGCACAAGCAGGCATCCACTTCTGTCTTTTTGCTGCGATCAGCTTGTTTAAATTGTTTATGTGCCGCTGGACACTGATAAGCTTTCACAGCGCTTTGTTTTTCGGTAGGCAGCTGCATCGGTATACTATTGGGGTTGTATGTTTAAAGCTGTCATAAATGTTGTGCGCGGCGATATCATTTCACCGGAGAGCATAAAGCTTTTCACCAAGATTTCTTTTCCGGTACTTTTGCCCTTTTAAATGCGCTATCACAAGCATATGTTTGTTACACTACTCATCTTTTCACAGCGCTTTGTTTTTCCGTTGGTTTTTAAAGATGCGCGCACACACGAGCATATGCTTTTTGTACTGTTTACTTGTCGCTGGGCACTGTGGAGCTTTTCACAGCGCTTTGTTTATCGGTACATTTTTTAAGAAGCGCACACACAAGCATATGTTTTTTGTACTATTTTGGTGCTGTTGGATACTGCGGAGCTTTTCGCGGTTCCATGATGTTATTACACTGGACACTACTAGCTTTTTACGGCATTTTGTCCTGCGGTAGGTTTTCCTTTTTAATGGGCACACACCATTGCAATGCGGAAAAGTAAGGGACAAACGGAGTTCAGCTCGCACAGGATCATATACATGCGAGTCCGATCTCCTTATCAGCCTGCCATTGTCCAATCAGGGGGTGTACCCGGGGGCAGGTTGAAATTGTGGGCACCACAGTGCTCTCTGCTGAGGGTTCAAGTACGGTATGGGGCAAAAACTTGATACAAATGCATAGGCATAGGTATCACTGGCGCAACAGCTGCAGTAGCAGCGGGACCCAGGGGTAAGGGGGACGTTTCATGCCCCTAACATGCATGGATTCAAGGATGAGGCCTAATGGCTACAGCAGTCAACTTTGAAGCTGAGTAACAGACTTCGAGTCTCGGCAGGGATGCTCAACATCCTGTGATTCTGGGCAAAAAACAAAATGTGTGTCCGTCTGTAACACAGTTGGTAAAGCGCTCTGATACCTTCGGGTCGAGTACGTGCTATAGAAAACTCCCCCAAAATTTGCTGTCTAGTGAGTTGGGGACCATTGCTCCTAACCTAAGCTATAGTTCGTGACAGCCTGGTTACGTGACTAGAAATCTGGGCGGACAAACTGGGTACTGGAGAGGTGGTTACGTGAGAGTATGTAGGAGTGTGGGCAGAGGGCTTTCCACAATTTGAAGGGCCAGGGACAACAAACATGTAATCATGGGACAGGCAGTGAGGGACATCTGGCAGCGCGGAAAGTTGAGGCCCAGGAACTCACAAACAGATAAGGCTTATGCGGGCACAATCAGGTGAGGTAAAAAGAGGAAGAGCAGGAGTAGGTGAGGCATAGGGGCTGACACGTCATGTCAACGGTCGTCTCTGTCTCCTAACCTTGGAATTCCCTGGAAATGGCACCACTTACCTGCCCGAAGAAGGGGGGGGTAGTGTTTCTAAAGAGAGGCTAATGATTGAATGGTCTGGATACACTCATATTTGCCCCTCGTGCTCATAACTTGGAGGTGACTAGGGCAAACCCAGTGGGCAAGAAGAGTGCCGCTTTTCTAAAGATTACAAGAAGGTGATACCAAGACAGAAGCCGAGAAAAAAGTGGGCAAGCAGACGACATTACTGTCACCGATCCCAGCACAGTGCCAAGACTGAAAAGAAAAAAAACAAGCATTAAAAATGCAATAGGTCTCGCCTTTCATTAAGTTAAAGCCATTTGCTTTGCTATACAATACCATTAGCAAAGCAAATGGCTTTACTTAATTAAAGGCGAGACCTATTGCATTTTCAATGCTTGTTTTGTAAATGCCGACTCTTCTCCTGTCCTGTGCTATGATTAATGTGTGTTAGCTGTTTTACCTTTGCCACTGATGGTGGTTTAAAACCAATATAGATTTGTTTAAAAAAAAATCATTCATTTAACTGCCACTAGCTATGGCGAATGCCACAGGGAAATCAAGTATATTGCTTCACTTGAGATGTGCTTATAGGAGAAATGGGAGCCTAACTACAATATAAAAAGTCTGGGGTATTGTTTTTAGGCTAGGGCAGAAAGTACAGAAGGGTGATTAAGTTACAGTATAAGACTGTGTATGTTCCACTGTTTCCTGTCAGTTCTGGGGTAATTAAACACCGTATGAGCTGATATATTCAATTTGTTACTATGGACAAAAATGTAGATGCTGTCAGATTTTTATTTTATGTATCCTGTGATCTATGCAATAAAAATAAAAATAAAACATTGGCAAGGCAATGGCTGTCATCTTTGGGACCTATTGGCTTTACAAATGCGTTTCAGCCAAAGTGTACAGCATCAGCAAGATGCTGTGCAGCATAGCAAAAAGGTAAAAAAAATAATTTAAAAAAAGGCACAGTGCTGCAGCCCCATGGTTATGTTATCTTGTAGGCACATGCATGCTCTATATGCATGCACGCCTACAAATATCAAGGGTGCCATGTTTTTTTTATTTACAGCACTCGAGGGAAAAGCACACATGTGAAAGAGCAATGCGGAGGGGAGAGCCACGCAAGGGAGAGCGCAATACAGAGGGGGGAGAATCACAGGGAGGAGAGAAAGCAACATGGAGCGAATTGGGTAAGAGAAGTTCATGAAGGAGACAGCTGGAAAACTCATGCACTCTCTTGGACTGCTTAATCAAAAAAGAAACCGGCATTGGCAAAGCTAATAGGCCTCGCCTATGCAAGAGCTATTGGCTTTGCCAATGTGTTTTAGACATGTACACCAGCGTGGGTGCTGTTCAGTATGGCTAAAAGTTAGTGACGTAGAGGAAGGTGCTGTGGAACGTAGAGTGGAATGGCAAAGAATGGAGTGAAGAGGGGAGGGGAGTGGAGTGGCATAGAGTGGAGTAGTGTAAAGTGGCATAGAGTGGACTGCTGTAGAGTGTATTAGTGTAGAATGTTGCAGAGTATAGTGGTGTAGAGTACAGCTGCATAGAATTTAGTCACGTAGAATGCTGCGATGTAGAATGCAGTGATGTAGATTAAAGTGTTGCATAGTAGAGAGCAGTGGGGTAAATTGTTGTGGAGTGGTTCAGAGTAGAGTGGTGCATTTGTAGAGTATAGTACCATACAGTGCAGTGGCATAGAGTGGAGTGCTGCAGGGTGCAGAGACTTAGAGTGGTGTGATTCAGAGTGCATTGGCATAGAGTGCAGAGTAGAGTGGGGTAGAGTTGTGTTGAGTACAGTGGTGATGAATACAGTGGTACAGAGTAGTGGCGTGGAGTGCCGTAGAGTGGACTGGTTTAGAGTGCTTTGGTGTAGAGCGTTGCAGAGTATAGTGGCATAGAATGCAACAGCATAGAATATTGGTGTGGTTCAGAGTAGAGGGGCTTGGAGTGCAGTGATACAGAACAGAGTGGCTTAGAGTGCAGTAGTGCAGAGTACAGTAAAGTGCTGCAGAGTGCAGTGTCGTAGACTGCATTGGCGTACAATGCAGGAATGCAGGAGTGCAGAGTAGAGTGCATTGGCCTGAGTACAGTGGTGCAGAGTAGAGTGCAGTGATGTTCAGTGGAGTGGAGTGCCGTAGAGAAGACTGGTGTAGAGTGCAATAACGTAGAGTGTTGCAGGGTATAGTGTCATAGAGTGCAGTGGCATAGAATTAAGTAGTGTACAATACAGCTTCGTAGAACGCAGTGGTGTAAATTAGAGGGGTGCATAGTAGAGTGCAGTGGCATGAAGTGCTATTGTACAGAGTGTAGTGGTGAAGTGTAGAGTGGCATCGAGTTCAGTGGCAGATAGTGCAGTGTTGCAATGTAGAGCGCATTGGCGTAGACTAAAGTGGTTCAGAGTGCAGTGGCATGCAGTGGTGTACAGTGCATAGGCATCAAGTGCAGTGGTTTAGAGTAGAGTGGCGAAGAGTAGATTGTTTCAGAGTAGAGTGAAGTGGCACAAAATGGAGTTGTGCAGGGTAGAGTGCAGTGACGTAAAGTGGTGTAGAGTACTGTGGTATAGAGTGCAGTGTAGATTAGAGTGGTGTACAGTAGAGTGGCATAGAGATGATTATCACAGAGTAGAGTGGAGTGGTTTAGAGTGAAGTGGTGTAGTGAAGAGTGCAGCTGGGTGGTGTAACATTGAATGGTGTTGATTAGAGTGGAGTATGCATGGTGTGCAGGGCCGGACTGGGAAGCGAAACCGGCCCTGGCAAACTGCTCGGCCGGGGAGCTGTTTGCTAGGGCAGGTTTCGGCTGATTTTGTTACAGGGGGTCGATATTGCCGCCCCCCGGTACCAAAAACGATCCCCCAAGGGCCCAAAACCAGCTCCCAACCTGGCGGGAATATATGACGTTACAACACGAACAAATACAACGCATGCTTTTACAACGCAAATGACTGTGGGAGGGCAGGTCAGATATACAGACGTGGAGGCTGAATATACTTTCCAAAGGTTCGTGCTTTATTATCAGGGGCCACAGTCTTATGTTTTACTACAGGGGTGTGGTGTTCTTCTTCTTCCCGTTTAGTCTTCTCTCTCCTGTGCTGGGGATATGGGAATGCTTGATCTGCTTCTTCCTCTTCAGGGCTGGTGTTCAGGGGGGCATGCTCTGGCTCGTCCGTTGTGCTAGCTTCCACCCGGAGGCTCGCAAAGAGGAAAGAAAATGGAGGCCGTCAGTGACACTGTTGTAATGAGGGGTGTGAGTTGAAACACCCGTCACCTGCACCCCGTGATGCCTAGGGGTTGTCAGCTGTTCACCGTAATTACTGGTGAACGACAGGCACCCTAAGCCGAATGTCAGGAACTGCGGTCAATGGTTTCTTTGTTATGCACACTCTGATAGGAGTCAAGATGGGGGAGGGGAAAGTGGGTAGGTAAACAAATATCAGGAAGCTGTGCTCTTTGGAAAGAAAAGGTTTTGTGCCCGAAATGCTAGCAGGGTTCGTTCTCCCCTGTCGTGTCAGACTCTCTAGATGGAGTGCCACTCTCCTGACCCATGCCCACTATCAACCCGCCTCCCTCGTCTATTCCACCCCGCCTTCCCTGGGACTAGCATCACTCACCGGCTCCGCCGCATCTCTCCTGAGTTGCGGCCGCTCTTCAGCCTCCTCCGGTGGACGCCACCACTCTTCAGTCCAGTGGTCATCTGTCTTCTCCTCTTCAATGCAGCTCCGGTCGCCGTCCTCTTGTCCCGCACTCTGCTCCTCGTACCGCTCTTCTCTTCCGCTGGTCAGCGACGACTCTTCCTGGTCTTGCCTCTCTTTCATTGGTGGTGAAGCAGCACTTCGGGGTCAGCTCCTCCCCTCTCCGCCTCCTTGCCTAGCTGTGGAAAAATACGAGAGGTGGGTGTGTCTCTTCTCCTGGCCGCGGCTTTCCTGATTACGGCCCTTGTAGTCTGCTCACCACACGTAAAGGAGTCTGGTCGCTGTCGTTCTTTAACAGCAGCTGGAATTGGTACCCCAGAGTCCACCCTCTCACAATGACATTACATCGCAAGTTTTTACAACGCATACCATTACAACACAAATATAGCATAATACATTAAATGATCATTACAACGCATACTAAACAACGCACACTTTTACAACGCGATATATATTATTTCTTTGTATCATAAACCCCTGGAGCGGGATGCAGGGAAATTAGGGGTTTTGGGTGGGGAAGTGTATTAAAACGTGGAGATAGGAAATTCATACATAAGTATTAAAATTAATAGTCTAGTATTAAAATATATACTCTCATTCAAACGTAACAATTTTTTAAATAAAATATATATATATATATAAAAAATATATTCTTTAAACAAATACTATTTTTGAACACGATATTTAACAAAATTACTCATATATAAAAATAATACTTGAGAATCAAATTTAATACTAGAGTACTTTTACTCAAATATTTTTTTATTAAATATATATAATTTCACTACATATCACAAATGTATAAAGTACATATAAAATAAATATCAAACTAAAATAATAAAAATATATAATATATATTTAACATAAACATTTGAACAACATTTCAAAAAGTAACCATATTAACAATATTATAAAGTAAGTGACTATAACTATATTTTTATTTCAACCGTTTTTAAATAAATGTACTATAGTGGATTTATAAAAATAGTACCAAAAATAAACTCTACCAAAATATGCTTGCTTAAATAAAGGTACAGAATAGTGATATATTAAAAAAACTATTCCCAATAAAAATTCTACTTGCCACATACAAAACGCTAGATACTGGGGTGTAAATTATTATTCCAACTCCAAAAGGTATTTGCTTCAGGAAAGATTCAATATATTGCCATATGAAAATAACTATACCCACTCCAAAAGCTGCTTATCTCAGCGAAAAACATGAATAGTGGTGGGCTTTAAATTACTATTCCCACTCCAAATAATGCTTTCTTCTGAAAAGCTGCAGTATAGTGGTATATTAAAATGACTATTCCCACTCCACAGGGTGCTTACCTCAGAGAAAAAGCTGGATAGTGATGGGTTTTTTCAATTACTATTCCAACTCAAAAGGGTACTTGCTTCAGAAAAGGTGCAGAATAGTGGTATATAAAAATAACTATTCCCACTCCAAAGGGTGCTTGCCTCAGAGAAAAAGCTGGATAGTGGTGAGGTTTAAATTACTATTCCCACTCAAAGGATGCTAAATTGAAAGAAAAAGCTGGATAGTAATGGGGTTTAAATTACCATTCCAACTCCATAACATACTTGCTTCAAGAAAAGTGCAGGATAGTGGTATTTTAAAATTAATATTTCCACTCCAAAGGATGCTTGCCTCAAACAAAAAGCTGGATAGTGGTGGGGTTTAAATTACTATTCCAACTCCAAATGGTGCTTGCTTCAAGAAAGGTGCAGAATAGTGGTATATGAAAATAACGATTCCCACTCCAAAGGTCGCTTGACTCAGAGAAAAAGCTGGATAGTGGTGGGTTTTAAATTACTATTCCCACTCCAAAGGTTGCTAAATTAAAACAAAAAGCTGGATAGTGATGGGGTTTAAATTACTATTCCAACTCCAAAAAATGCTTGCTTCAGGAAAAGTGCAGAATAATGGTATATAAAAATAACTATTCCCACTCCAAAGGGTGCTTGCCAAAGAGAAAAAGTTGGATACTGATGGGGTTTAAATTACTATTCCAACTCCAAAGGGTACTTGCTTCAGTAAAGGTACAGGATAGTGGTATATAAAAATAACTATTCCCCCTCCAAAGGGTGCTTGCCTCAGAGAAAAAGCTGGATAGTGGTGGGGTTTAAATTACTATTCCAACTCCATAACATACTTGCTTCAGAAAAGGTGCAGGATAGTGGTATATTAAAATGACTATTCCCACTCCAAGTTTGCTTACCTCAGACAAAAAGCTGGATAGTGGTGGGGTTTAAATTACTATTCCAACTCCAAAATCTGCTTGCATAAAATAAAACTGGAAGATAGTGGTATATTGAAATAACTGTTCACACTCCAAAGGGTGCTTAACTCAAAGAAAAAGCTGGATAGTGGGGGGGGGGGGGGGTTTAAATAACTATTCCAACTCCAAAGCATGCTAACTTGAGAGAAAAAGCTGAATAGTGATGGGGTTTAAATTACTATTCCAACTCCAAAGAGTGCTTACTTCAGGAAAGATGCAGGATAGTGGTATATGAAAATATCTTCACTCTCCAAAGAGTGTTTACCTCAGAGAAAAAGCTGGATAGTGGAGTGGTTTATATTACTATTCCAACTCCAAACAATGCTAACTTGAGTGAAAAGGCTAGATAGTGGTGGGGTTTAAATTACTATTCCAACTCCAAAGGATGCTTAACTCAAAGAAAAAGCTGGATAGTGGTGGGGTTTAAACTACTATTCCAACTCCAAAACATACTTGCGTCAGGAAAAGCGCTGGATAGTGGTATGTTAAAATGACTATTCCCACTCCAAAGGGTGCTTGCCTCAGAAAAAAAGCTGGATAGTGGTGGGGTTTAAATTACTATTCCCACTCCAAAAGGTGATTGCTTCAGGAAAAGGACAGAATAGTGGTATGTTAAAATGACTATTCCCAATACAAAGTGTGCTTGCCTCAAAAAAGCTGGATAGTGTTGTGTTTTAAATTGCAATCTTTTACATAATAACAGATTACTACTACATTCAACAGCCAAGTACCAGGAACATTGGGAAGAAGAAACAACTCAAACTGTCCACAAAAATTTGCTAAAGCATATTGCAAGGTAATTTCAATAAATATAAACTTCAAAAATTAATCATACAAATGAAATAGTATACAAATACAAATGAAAGAAATAAAACAACACCATCATTCGAAAATATAAACAATATCCAAATACTTTTTTCTTTCAGCTTTCAAAAAACCCATCAACAATAAATAAGAAAACATAACAAGGTAATTTTTACATGATAACGATATTACATTAAAAACTGAATTTCTATTATGAATACATTAAATGGTTTTCTCCCTCAGAAAAATACATATAACAGGTAAATACAAACTTTAGTAAAAAAATGTAGTCCAATAAACACAAATGTATTTCTTTAAAATAAAAATCTTTTATCCAATTATAAAACATAAACTTGTTGTTCCTTAACCAAAAACATATTTTTTTCAGACAAATAATATAAATAATGTTGAATATACTAACAATAAATTACTATCCTTTTTCAGACCACAACACAACTCCAAAAAAAAAAACCAACTCAATAAACATCCTAAACAGTATAATAAAGGTAAGATATGTAAAGAAAAACTTTAACCAAATTAGTAACGGTATTACTCTCCTTAGGAAACTTTACCATCAACTCTCTATATATAATAAAACACATTACATTTTTTAATTACAGAAACACCAAACCAATTAACACATTAAAAAAGGAGAATAAAACCACAGCTTTTCCTAAGGTAAGAAAAAGTAATATATTTTTCTATATAATTAATTAATTTTTTTCTCCCAATGAAGCACTATTCTATATTTATAAACCCAGAAAAGATATAAAAGCAACAATCTGAAAACATTAAACAGAAGCTAAAAATGCATAAATTGCATACTGTTAAATTGATTGTCTAAAATACACTGTCATTTTCCCTCCAAACAGGTATACACAATGAATAATTAAATATAATAACATCAACTTTTCTTTTCAGAAAAAATAATGTCTACACCATCGAAAGAAGCTAAATACCTCACATCCAAAAGAGGGAACAAACTACTAACCATAGTGGTTATTTTTTTTGTAAGCAGTGACTATCTGAACCCAGGTGTCATTGGAGGTGTGTGCAATATTACTCAACCCATTGCACAGGCAGAGCGGTTACTCTTGGTGACACTGTTTTAAGAACATCTATCTGGTGGACAGGTATGGGGGCTGCGAAACTCACGATTGCATTCGCCTGGAAAAAGAAGGCCGCACCGGACATTTCTTTATGGCATGCCAGGCTATGGAGAATTCTCTCTATGGAACGCCTAGCCGATAACTTTAAGGCCTTTGAAACTAGAAGGGGACTGTTAGTGTCTTACCTGTCCAAAGGCTTACCCTCGGCGGTCCGCCCTCCCTTTCCTAAGGGCCATACATCTCTTTCAGTTTTAACCCCCTAGTAACACAATGACTACATCTTCCACCACTCCTCTCTCAACTGAAGATCCGCCTCCATGGCCACATCTTTCGGACGCACCCATGTGGCTTACTCTATACTCTGACGATTTCACCACCACCACCAGGGGGGAGGGCTGGGCTGGGGTTGCTTAGTTCTACTTTGTTAGTTTTCACTTTTTCTTTTTATTTGTACTAGCTACAAGTGTTTGTCTACGGACGGCTTGCCCGACACAAAATGATTTTCAGCCTAGTAGATAACAGGGGGACTGTATCAAACCTAGAGATATATGCAACTGGACTCTCATTAGCCAAGCGATTAGCCTCTAGGTTTTGTTCACCCTACTGTATTCTGTCTGTGTTATTCGTAATAATGCTGAATAAAAAAGATTTTGACCCAAAAAAACATACTCGGATACCCAAATTCAAGGCTGTTTCTTTCACTTTTCTTAGGCATATTGGCGTAAACTACAGAAACATCCTTAATTGAGGATTATATATCAGATAGCAAACTACAGTTTGAACTTAAAAAACTAACTGCCCTTTGCTTTGTACTTCCTGATAGTGTAGACGAATACTACACTTCAATTACAGAATCTGAATATTTGACTGCAAATTAATATAATTTATCACCTATACTAAATTATTTTGAAGACACATGAATTGGCCATCTAAGCAGGTGGAGACCATGTTTCCATGTGGAGTGGTGGAACTGTTACTCGACCTGCTTAG
The DNA here is from genome assembly GCF_964204655.1 of Triturus cristatus. Lineage (NCBI taxonomy): Eukaryota > Metazoa > Chordata > Amphibia > Caudata > Salamandridae > Triturus > Triturus cristatus. Next base: position 193,801,754 of record NC_140584.1, on the reverse strand, counting down.
AGGGAGGAGCAAAAACAAACAATGCCATAGAGGGATGGCACATCTTCAATAAATCAATTGGCAAACCTCATCCTAATTTCTATCATTTCTTAGAAATTTTGAAGAAGGAGCAAAGTTTCCAAAAAATGAGAATGTCGCAATCATTATCAGGTAGTCTGATCCCACGATTATCTACCAGAACTTAGGAAATGTCTGAAAGACTATTGGGTGTAATTCAACAGTTTACGTTGACAGTGGCTTCAGACTACCTTGATAATCTTGCTCACATCCTACATTTCTAACCCTCAAAATATTTTTACTTGTCTGTTTTGCCCTAAAACAACTCCCACAAATTCAATTGATTATTTCCCAAAAAATTAAATTAATAAAAAATGTTGGGTCGCCTTACCTTCAGAAGTTTTCTTTCTTCAACTCTTCGACTTACAGTCTAACCATAACTTCACCAAGAGTCCTTCACTTTTATTTTTAATCCACAATAAATAACACAGAATCCATTTGAAAAATCCACAGACCGATTAAAAAGATATTACTATGCACACTAAAAACTGTGCATATCTAAAAAACGCACCCAATAAAGAAATCCCGAAAAATAAATGTATTGTTGAAAAAACGCAACAAATTCCAATGTAGCAATCCAATTCTGATCCAAATACAATGTCATTTTGATATCTGTAGAAATGCAAATTGAAACAACCCAAGATAAAATTCCCGAAAATTTATTTTTTCTCTCAAAAAACGCAACAATTTCCAAAAATTCCATCCATCTTACCCAAAAATCCTGTAGAAAAATAAAGATTAACACATCTAAAATTACCTTGACTAACATTGTAAATACATGTAACCGCGATGATGTTACATTTTTTTATTTAAATACAAATAGTATCACTAAACTCAAAAACTACCCCTTTCAAAACACTTTTGTTTCATTAAATGTTTAATATATATACCATTAACCACTTTATGAAACAAAACTGTTTTTTAAAAAAAAAAGAGACCCGACATGAGCGTACTACTGCAACATGTAATGGCGGAAACTAATTGGTAAACAAACATCAAACATACATAAAATACATTTAGAACATCTATCTACCTCCCTCATCTCTCCTTACAATAAACATTACCACTACACTATGTATTTTAACAATGTAAATTTGTCTTACCTTAACGCAGCTCTCCCTTGCTTCTGTTCTCTCCAGCGACGATCTCCATAATGATGAAACTTACGTTAATGCGTCGACGTCATTTCTTTCTGTAAAGATAAAAAAAGGACAATTTCTCCTATTGAAATCAATGGAAAACCGTGAGAAAGTAAAAAATAAATGTATTATCAAATGCTAATGTACATAATAAAACACCATTTTTTTATGAATTATGTATGTGTACTGTATTATTTTTATAAATATTCTAAATTTATTTCAATAATTATAAAAATGTAAAATTAATATTAATTAATAGTTATGAATACATTACATGTGTTATATATGTTTGTTTATATACCCAAAAATCTAAAATTGCTACAAAACATTAAATATTTTACACATTTTTTAACATAAATATTTCAGATTTTACATCTACTTTACATTAAACATAATTGTACTTTCCCCATTAAACAGTTACCCATCATAATATTTAAACATCACAATAACTATTTTTTCATTACAAATGTTTTCATGCTTCGAATCTTAAACAATTTCAATTAAAAAAAAGTTACCATACAATACTTACCAATGTGTTGTAAAAGCATGCTTTGTACTAGTAAATGCGTTTTAATGGCATGTGTTGTAAAAACATGCAATGTAAGTGTATCTGCGTTGTAACAGTTGCATTGTAAAGGCATTGCATTGTAATGCCTGCATTGTAAAGGATGTCTCATACCTGCCGGCCCACAGGGGAAACGCCCAGTCCCCGCTATGGCCAGTCCGGCCCTGATGGTGTGGTAGCACACTTTCACTACAGACAACACATTTTCAATTGAAATGACCATTACATTTGCACAGACATACATTTTACAAATCAAACAGGATTTGTAAAGTGCGGCTAATCACATGTGAGGGTATCCTGACGCTGAGGGTCTTTTTCTAAGGATGGGATCAGTCTTATCTATTGCAGTCGTAAACTATACAGAGCAAAAACGGTTGTGTGGAAATGACATCACCTAGTGTATTGTGTTGTTTTGATTATATTAAAGTATTTGTTGCCAACACACGCCAGAATTAACAAAAAAATGAGCTTAATTTGTACTTTGCTAATTCTGATATATTCTGAATTACTTTTACATTGCACTTAAATGTTGTTGTTTGGTAGAAAAAAACCTTTTCATTTACCCAGCAAGATTGTCACATAAATCCTCTCACTTTGAAGTCAAAGGAAGAAAAGTAAACCCCAAGCTCCCTCGGAAGACCTAGCCTGATATTTGACCCCTTTTGTTTGAGTGCACAGCAAATGTGACACGATGAGAACAAGATTTACAGGCCTGTTTACAGAATGGAGCTGCTTGTGGAAGAATACAAGGAAAGGTAGTGTGAAAAGAAATTTGCTCCTTGGGAGGGACAAACTAATCTTGGACAGCCTAAAGCAAATAAAAATCACATCGAAAGCCATAAAATGTGAGTTACAAAGCAACAGGTGGAATGTATTCCCAAAGAAGCTTTATGAATGTCCCCAAGATAGCTTTTTCAAACCAGACAGCTGTGCTATCTGGTAGGCTTCGACCTAAAAACGTAGTGCCTGAAAAGTAAGCAGTGGAAGGACCCAAGTAATGACGCTATGAAGTCAGCATCTTGGATTGTTCCAGAATGCTATGCTAGAGGTTTTGGTTGGGGTGGACGGATAATGTGGCATGGTTGGATTGGCCAGAAGTGCCTGGCCCCTAAGCTTTTCACCCACCCCCCCTTCAAAGAACATGCAAAAGAGAGACAGTTGAGAAGAGCCCTAACCTGGGAGTGACCACAGCAAAAGCCTGCCGAGCTGTAAGGAGAAGCTATCTGATGCCTTGTGAGGATGGATTAAGGACTGTGGGACTTATTCTCAAGCCCATTGCACTGTGTCACATTTTTGGACGCACCTAGGGCATAGTGTGTGTCTGCCTATATTTACAAGGCCATGTAAAGTCCCCAGGCCATATTTACTGGCCCCTTTCAAGCATTACTCTGTTCCCACGCAATGTCTATGGAACCTGAAGCATTCCCAGATTTACTAAACCTGGGAATACGTCAGATTCCTATGCCATCTCAGGTGTGGTGCAAGGGAGGCGCAACGAGGAAAAGTACGTTTTATTTCTCTAATTTTTCTTTTTCTATGTGTGCTCGGGGGGATGGACCTGGACTCCACTGCCACCTAGGTGACATTGAAGATGCCAGGAGGCCCAGGGGAGTGTGGCAAGGAGCTTGTTCTGCTGACTTATTGTGCAGGGGCTGTGTAAGATGCCCCCGCCAGCAGGAGAGGAGTGCCAGACAGAGGAGAGCACAAAAATCCAGCTCCCCACTAAATGTCTATTTTTAGAGGCCAGATGAAAATCCTTTTGTAGCTTTACCTGGCCACAGGGCTATAGATATGCTGCTTTAAAGAAAAGAAACACAAAAAAATTGTGCATAGCACCCCACTGCTATTTCTCCTCATTACCTGGGGGGGACCAGGGCCCAGGGATCTGTGTATCATCACTTAAGCAATTTTCTGGGCATGTGTGAGCACCCTCAGTAAATCAGGTTTGCCCCACGTACCTTCATCTCCCCGGGGGCAATGCACAAAAAGACCATACAGGGAGAAGCCTGCCTAGAGTCTTAAATGTTGCCCGCCTCTGTACTCTGGCTTGCAGGGGTGGGCAATGCTGGACTCTGCAATAGCTGCCCACTCTCACCTCAGTCAGGGGACATTGTGCAGCTCCTGCCCACTGGCAGGAGCAGAAGAGGAGTTCCCGCCATGGTGTGAGCAGGCAGGTAGATGGCCGCTCCTGTGCAGCACTGAAGATTTAAGCAGGGAGTCAGCTAATCATGAGGGTCACCCTGCAGCCCACAACGAGTTCCTAAGCCTGTGAGTGTCCTGAGTCAGACCACAACACCCAGGAAAAAGAGGCAATAAAAGAAAATGTTGCATGACCTAAGGCTGCTTGGGAAATAAAGAGCAGGTGAGCCGCTCATCAAAAATGCACCAGTTCCAAAAGTAGCACTCTATAGTGCCCCTGAGGGGGACTGAAATCTGTCCTTTGTGGTGCCCCACGGAGGGGCATGGGCACAACCATCTGTATACTCTTGTGTTGGGGGGGGAGCTGCAGAAGTTGCAGCTGCCTCCCAGGAAAGGTTTCGCAAAAACTAACCATCTCTGTGGATATTGAAATGGTGACCCCAGGAGATGTCACTTATGTCAAGCCCTCCCAGAGCTGGAATTTTTGTTCCTGGGCTCCCCAGTATAGGAGCCTTTTGTGTCTAGGTCAATGACTGTGTTCATTGGTCTGTAGATTGTAAAGAAAGACTTTGAGGCACATTTTGATTTGAATTCAAATGCTTTGTTGACAGTACTAATATTAAACAGCAAACGCTATTGATTATTAAACTGTACTTACTCATTTTCATGGTGTTATAAAATTGAAACATGACATGTTGATTTTATTAAAGTGGTGATACTCTCACAAATACATTGATACCCCTTATAATGTGTTACATTGATAAAATCTAACCAGTCATTATTGTTATTAATGTTGTGAACTCCTGACAAAGCCAGTAGGACTGCCTTATGTCTAACGACACACTGTTATATTGTGATTTGACATCTGTTATAGGTGGGGGGTATTGTGACTCTAGGATTCAGGATCCACTAGGGATATTGTGTGATATGAGGGTGTCACCAAAGGTATTTCCATGTACCTGATGTATATATTTGTAATTTAACCCCTTCTGTGCCCATGACGAGCTGGACTCGTCATGGAGCACGGTCGCGCTGTGCCCATGACGAGTCCAGCTCGTCATGAACCCCGCCCGCTAATGCAACGCCCGGCACAGGGCGGGGAAAGGGCGTGGCACACAAGGGGTTAATGCATAGTATTTTGTAGTGTTTGTAGTAAAAGTACTTTTCCTTTTTAAAAGAATAACCACTGACTGGACAATAACTAATTGAGTATTGTTCTGCATCAGAAAATTAGGATTGCTAGTCTACACCACCGTTAGTCCTTGGACTGCTCTGCTTCGCTATCCTGAGTGGCAAGTGCTACAATCGGGTAGTTGATTCTACGAAAGGAGACAAATGTGAACCTATTCCTTGTGAAGGTCTCTCATCCTTCGTAACTACTAACCCAATTTCTTACATTCATCCTCTTCTGGTTTTCTTGGCTCTTTTGCCCAATATTGTTCAAAGCACCACCATAAGATTCCCTTGGTGTAGCAACTAACAGCCTCTAGAGACACAGGAGGTGAACCACCCTGAGTCAAAGTTTCTCAGTCTCACTGGAATGTTCTCTCATTTTCTACCTGTTATATCAGAGTTGTCCTGCACTACTACAGTTGCCACCATTTAACTGCTGCGGGATGTTTGTGCAGCATACATTACACTTGGAATCTCTGTGCCTTTTACGTAGGACCATCCTTTCGAAGTCCTAAACCTTTTTGTCCCCTCTACACTTGCATACCAGTAGTCTTCAGTGATAGTTGCATAGGTGCTGTTCTGTGGGACAGGCTATGTTCCAGTGTCCCTCAATTCAAGAAATTGCCAAAGTATTCAAAACTTAGTAATCATACCTGTCACATCACTGCATGTGTATGTTAGGCTCTGTAAACTCAACCCTAGCCATACATGTCAATCACAGGCTGCACGGCCAGTGAATCCAAGTACGTCCCTGTGAACCTCCAATTTTGTCCATCTGACCAGGTCTGCCATTGCCGGTGTCTCCTCAGCCAATTGTTAATCTATTGTGCTTTGCACGTTTTGGTTCAGATCCCATCGCCCTTGCCACTGTAAAGATCAATAAATGCCACGGAAAAATTATGTATTAGGGTGACGTTTATTTCAAGTGTCAAATAAGGTCCACACGTGGAGAGAAATGAAGCACAAGCTCTCACCAACAGCTCAACGCTGTTTTTCCCCACATTCTAAATACATAATAAGGAACGCAATGACATAACATGCAACAAATTTGCTGCAAATCCACTCCTCCATTGGGGGTAGTTCTCATTTTACCACTTTGCACTGTAGACTCGATAAAGCATATGTACTCTTCTGCTTGCGATTGTTCTTGTATTGCTATTTTAGTAGGGTGCCTAGACAAATAATCTGCTGGATTAAAGTCTTTCCCTGGGTTATGAAGATCTTAAAATCATAATCCATCATTCGCATTCCCCATCTTTCAAAACATGGTGGCATCTTAATTTTTGGGTTTTTATAAATTGTTACCAGCGCTTGACGATCTGTTATTATAACAAATGGCTTCCCATTCACAAAATCATGATAATGCTTACAAGCCCAGACTACTGCAAGACATTCTTTTTTGGGCAGTGAGTATCTCCGTTTAACATCAGAAAGACTTTTACTGATGTGAAATCACATACCGAGGGGTTTCTCTACCAGGCTTGTGTTGCACCAACATTGCACCAAGTCCTACAGGACTAGCTTCCACTACTACTTCAGTGCATCATTTCAGATCAAAATGTTTCAGATTGGCATCAGACAATATGTTGTCTTTTATTTGTTTAAAAGCATGCTCACAATTCACATTTCAAATGAATTTCTGATCTTTTTTCATTAGCTCTCTAAGTGGTGTACTTATAGTGGCATAGATATTTACATAACGTGAGCAGTAACTGGCCATCCCCAAAAATGAACGTAGTTCAGACACATCTTTGGGGATATCAGTTGAATTTAGAGACAATATCTTTTTAGGATCGGGTCTCATTCCATCTTGAGAAAAAATATGGCCATAAAATGTTAATTCAGATTTATTTATTTCTCATTTTCCTAACTTGAGTGTTAGACCTGCTCTCACAATTTGTTGACATACTTTGTTTAATGCTTGATCATGTTCTTTTTGTGTTTTTCCAAATATCAAAATGTCATCACTGTAGTTCATATGTGTAAAGGGATTCCCGTGTCTTTCAGCTTTCCTAGACCTGTAAATAATTCTGGTTTAGGACAGGATTATCTGTTTTACTAACAGACCCATAATCTGAGCTGTGATGTTGCTTAGCAGACACGGACCTGGAACTTCCCCTTCCAATACATGTATCTCTTCCCTGCTAGATTTCTCACCATACTGCACAATGTCTTCAAACTTTCCTAAACATAAAACTGAATACTTCGCTCCCCATTGGAAAACACTGACATGTGAAGGACTTAGAGATGGTCGTTTTTCCATCTTCTGATACTCAGTGATGCACATTATATTACAGGTTGCTCCTCTATCCAGCACAAAAGGAACCTTTTGAAGCCAACTCCAATGTCCTCAGATGTTGTTTTCTTTATGTCCTCTCTTCTGATCATGTTAATTTGTTTGAATTCACCTTCTTCTGACATCATGGATAACCTTTCTGATTGTCCAGCTTCTTCAACCTCATAATCATGTTCAACACTTTGCATTTGTCTCAGATATTTAACGTTCCCTACTTTCTTTTTAGTTTCAAGTATACTTTGTTTGTTCCAGGTTTCTTTTTTTTACCTCTCTTAAACCTGCATACACTTGCAAAGTGATTTTGTTTTTCACATTGCCTACACTGTTGAACTAGTGCTGGACAAACCTTTAAATGTGTGAATTGCACATCTATAGCATGACCTCTTTTCTTTAACTTGTCCAACTGCTCTATCTGTCCTTGACATTTGTCGCACTTGTTCCATAGTAGTAGCATGCTTTTGTTTCTGTTCAAGCCATGCGTAAAATTGTCTGTAAGTCATACATTTTCTCTAGGAACTTTACAGAACAACATCCTTGAAATATCCTTTGCCTTATCTCCTCTTCATTGTTGAATTTCCCAAATTCATAAAAAGTGACCAGTTTCCTTAATCTTGTTACAGATTCGTCCATGAACTCATCCTCATTCTGAAAATTTACACTAAAATTATACCTTTAAAAATCCAAATTTTTTTGAGAGTCAAACCTATTATTGAGACATTTAATGAGACCTCTGTATGTAGTTTTTTTCTTGTTCAGGAAACTTCTCTATCAAATCCTCTAAATCATCACCTACCAAGTTAAGCAGCAGATCACTTGCTTGTTCAACAGGATTCTGTTTGTATGTAGCCTTAAACAAATGTTCGAATTTTCTTCTCTATTTTTCCCACCTTTGTACCTTGGAAATGCAGGGCCTCGAGGACCTTGCGATGAGCTCCGAAGAGGCGGCACCATCGGCAGGCGTCAGTCCCGGAGTTCGGTGCAGGAGTCATCAGGCCCTTGAAGTCACATGCGTTGCAGATCCAACTCCATGCGGTTGAAGTCAGGAGCTGTGTTGCGGCTGTGGTGAAGTGGATCAGCGCGGGGTGCGGTGCCCTCAGGTCACGGTGCAGGCAGTGGCTCGGTGACGGCGTGGAGCGTCATTGTCGGGGAGACCAGGGTCGTGATGAGAAGCAAGGCAGTGTGAACTGCGGTGCCCTCAGGTCATGGTGCAAGCAGCAGCTCGTGGCGTTTTTATCACCGAGACCAAGGTTATGATGTGGGGCGGTGCCTTCAGGTCAAGGAGCTGGCAGCTGTGTAAGGTTGGGTTTTCATACCACACAGTTCCCTGTTCTGTTGGCATGTGAACCTGAAGTTGTTGATGTTCCTGAGTCTTCTTGAACAGGGGGCAAGCTGTACCTCAAGCCCTTGGAGAAACTCAGGAAATAAGCTGCAGAAAGTTCAGTCCAGTCCTTTCACTGCCTAAAACAGAAGCAGCAACATCAGGCCAACATAACAAAGCAACACACAGCAAAGGGGCAGTCCTTTTCTGGACCTTCTTCTTGGCATGTTCCTTAGTCCAAAAGAGTTCTAAAGTTTTGGGGTCAGGGCCCCAATATTTAAACTACTTTTCTCTTTCAGGTTTTAAGCAGAAAGTCCCTCTTGCTCAGTAAAAACTAGTTTTTTTTTTTTTGTTCAGCTTCGCTACAGGAGGTGGAGACATCATTGTGCAGAACAGCCACAGCTTATTAAGGTGTCAGTGACAAATCCTCCTACCACTCCTTCCAGGATGGTCCATCAGCATAGGCAGGGCGAACCTTCAGCTCCCTTTGTGTGAGTTTCTGGAGTGACTGTACAAACCAGCCCCTGTCAATCTAATACCAGATGGTGAATCCACAAGCAGGCAGAGGCACACAGGATAGTTAAGCAAGAAAATGAGCACTTTCTAAAAGTGGCATTTCCAAACACACAATTTAAAAGTCATTTTTACTAAAAAAGTCTTATTAAACCCATTAGAAGTTTTGCTTGTAAAATGTTACAGGGCAGCTCCACTAATCACCTATGGGAAAGACGGTCTTCCAATAGTGAAAAACAAAATGCATAGTATTTCACTAGCAGGACATGAAAAACACACCAGCACATGTCCTGCCTTTCGCATATACACTGCCTCCTGCCCATGGTGCTACCTTAGGGGTGAACGTATGTGTAATAAAAGGGAAGGTTAGGGCCTGGCAAGTACTTGCCAGGTTGACATAGCAGTTAAAACTGCACGCAGACACTGCAGTGGCAGGTCTGGAACACCATTGAAAGGCTCCTTGTGTGGCTGGCATAAGCAGTGCTATAGGCCCACTAGTAGCATTTGATTTACAGGCCCTGGGTACATGCAGTGCACTTTACTAGTGACTTACCAGTAAATCAAATATGGCAATCATGAAAGACCGATCATAACACAAATTACAGTAGTAGACCTCGCACTTTAGCACTGAATAGCGCAGTGAAAAAGTGCGCAGAGACACTAAACCAGCAAAATCGAAGTCCAGCATACCATCAAAAACAGGAGGTCAGAAAGCAAAAATACAGGGGAAACACGCCAAAAGATGCCAGGTCTAACACCTAAAGAAAAATTTAAATGTGTCCTTAAAAATGTTGAAGCTGACTCTTCCTTATACAATGGAGACTCAAATAGGGTGTGCTTTATTTTAATCAAGTTACACTGTGCAATTTAAGTTGTATTTGGCTTCAGGCTGAAGTTTTTGTAAAGGTACCCATTCTCAGGACAGATCCACCGGACTTTAAAATAGCCACCAATCATTACAGATGGAGGCCGGTTTCTATTGCTGGCTTCTCGTCGCGTGTGTGATTAAGTGCACGCGATTGTCCTTCATTATCTATCGCTCTGTGACTCGCATCTTGAAACGTACTTGGAAGCACGCACGCACCTCAACTCTCACTTTGCTCATAAAGTATTTATTTTCTGCACTATCTTGTAAGCGCGTTGGCGATTACTAACTGCGGGATGTAAAAATGCCTTATCACCACTTGTCCACGTCTCACCGACCTCCGTGTTTCACCACCTGAGATCACGTTTACGGGTGAGTGCAGCCACCTAGATTCTTCATTACATGTCACACGGATCTTCATTGCTTGTCGCCATTGTGGTAACCAGCAAAAATGAAATGTAGACAGCACACCCTCTTCAAGACTTTATTCAGCACACTATATACTGTGCTCTTCCCTTCAGCTCTATCTCCAACCGCCTTGTCTATAATATATCCTACCCCAACCTTCAACATGCCGTTACCTCACAATATATGTTCATGTTACATCATCACACCTTCTTTTCTACACAATGACTTTTGACATGTGACAGTGCAGGATTAGTTTCTCTGACACATTACTTACAAATCCACTTCATAAGTACACTATCATGACGCCTTGAACATTTCGTAAAAGGCCTAGATACACATAGCTCAAATGTTGTTTGTTATTCGTCTAGGAGGCGACATGACTATCCCCAGATAATAAACAAATGTCAGCCTGGTTGAAGTCTCAACATGGAACAATGGATATTATTATAAATACACATGCATTTCCGTGCTCAAAATCGAGGAGCACTTTGCTGCCATTGTAAGGCTGTCGCTGTATCAGAGTCTCAGCCCAGCTGATTCCTGTTTACCCTCTACAAGGAGGGATGTCCAACTTTTGACAAAGATGTGGACCTACATATTTTGCCTTCAGTTAATGCGGACTTAGATCATCCAGCAAGGAATTCTTGGCAGAAAACCCACCATAGGCAACTAGGTTAGGAAACTCATAGTAGGAGTATACTATAATCTATATATACACTGTTTTAGCACGATGGTGGAATCGGTCATTCATTTAATTGTACTCATATTGCTAATCACTTATCTGCTTCTGTCTATTGCCTATTGTGGCGCACATATTCTATACAAGAATCACAATGGTTCAATAAATATTGAAAACGCCCCTTTGTGTATTTCTTGTGCATCTCTCTGAGCGAGCACGAGGGATTGAGCACAAAGTTTCTAGATCTGTTTCCCCAATTGTTAGGGGAGTCAGGGTTGTCATGTTCTGAGGCTGCCCAAACCATTTGTTACCTTACTAGGTTTAGTGGGTGTAGGAGAGTAGGATCTGCTTCACATGGGTACCCCCACTTTTTGCTGGTGTTTCACAGTTTTTCGACCTTTGCCTTGCTGTGGCCCTGCTAATCAGGACCACAGCCTAGCTGCTTCCTCTCTAAAATGGTTTGCATGTACATTAGGTACATATCTAATTGGATTCTGGAGTGCCTTATAAGCCCCTAGTATATGGTATACTATGAACCTAGGGCATCGGTACCTCAGAGGCCTACCAGGGGCTGAAGCATGTATTATGCCACTCCTGGGAAGCACTCCAAAATGGCACCACAGGTCTGCTACCGCAGCCTGGGTAAAGGTGTGCTTGCACCCCTTACAGTGGTATAGGCTACCTATATCCACATATATATACAGACACATATAAACCTATAAGCCACTCCTATGGCAGGCCTTGACAATCCTGAAGGCAGAGTGCTTGGTTTTGTGTGAGAGGGTGCCCAAGCATGAGCTGAGCCCCTCTGCGTCTTCCGGAAATACTTCCTTATGACTGTTCTGTGATACAGCCATACCATATACTCTTAAGAGCATTATAACCTCGCGGTAAATGCTAACTTTGGAATGGCTGCATCAAAACATGTCATGTTTGGTGTCAAACATCTTGGAATACTACCCCCCCCCCCCCGCCAGTTCTGACACTGGTCAAACCCGGTAGGACTTTCCTGAGCCCTGACATCACAAAATGGATGCCTCTGCCACAGACACGGGTCTGGCCTCCTGCTGCTGACAAACTCTGGCAGCGGAGGCCTGGACAATAGGTTTCCTGTCGAAGGGGGGTGTAACCACCTCCCCAGACAGGCAGATGTGTATAGGGGCTGGGCGGGAGCACTATCTGGTGCTTTGAAGTCCTGCACTGGGGGCACATTTGGTGTCCCTGTGCATAGTCCAGTTCAAACCAGTTGCAGGGACTACCTGCCCCTGCTCTGGCGTGAAACTGGACAACGGAAATGGGTGTAACCACCCCTCTTTCCAGACCCACCCATAGGTGGGGCCTTAGAGTTAGTCCATCCCCTAAACTTAGTATAAGTATAGGAATCCAGTCCCTAGGACTTTAGATTACCCTGGACGAAACTCTGCAACATATTTCCTGGACCTTCGACGTTCTATCCTGACTAGAAGACTGAAGAAATCTCCCTTGGGGTCAAGGAGTGACTCCCCTACTTGGCAGGCACCAAAGAAGCAACTGACCGGTCTGCATCGCTGAAGCTCCTGCCGGACGTTGAAGTCTTTGCATCACCAGAGGTGGATTTCCAGACTTCCCCGAGGCTACCCTGAGTCCACAGCAAAGCTGAGGCCCGTGGCTATTGTGGGTGACGTGAAACCGTGACCCCTGGACACCGTGAACTTTTGCAGCAACACTATCTTCTGGGACGTCCTCGAAGTTGTGCTTTGGGCTTCGAGTAGCCCCAGCCTTGAGCACCTCCTGCACCGAAGATTGCTGGCCTCCACTCCACGAGGGACCCATGGGCCAGTTTCAAGTGCGACCGCTCGAGGCTCCTTCGCGATCACTAGCCCATTGGCTAGCAGGGCCCCACGAAGGCAACTCCTCTTCTGCTTGGGCTTTCCTGGTTGCTCCGGACGTGCCCTGACTTACCCTCGCTGGGTGAGTCCCTCAGACCTTGCTGGTCTGCACCGCAGTCCTTTCTCTGAATTCCAGTGACTTGCCATTGCCAAGGCTTGTTGGGTCCATTCTGGTCGCCGACACCGCAGCACTCGACAGACTTCGTGGGACAGCTTGAATCCGGCTCGTGGACTTCGTCGACGCGTCCTTGACCTCGTGGCTGAAGAGTCAAGACACCCATCAACTCACCTGAAGCACCTGACATCTGTGGGCATTGGTCCATCCTGCCCTCGGTCACTGGCTAGTGACCCAGACTCTGTCCCCTCTGCTTTCAAGTTCCTTCCATCCCAGATCCAGGCTTGGATCTCTTCGGACACTTCTCCTCTTCACGGCAGCAGCAGTTCTTTGCAGGCTTCCATTGCAATCGACGACGCGACCCGACACCAAAAGACACCTATGCACCCGGCTTCCCTGGGTGAGGTAACTCGAGTACTCCGGTGCTCCTGTGGGTGCTAGCCCTAGAACTTCTTAAGTCCAAAAGGGTCTGGTCCTGACACGATTCTAAGTGTCCCTAATCTTTAAATTTCCAACCTCGACATTGCCCATAGAAGATAGCGGAAATCCGCGGTTGTGTTCACACACTGCATACAGTCCCCATTGGTCCCCTGTGTCACTACCTTGGGTGATTCTTTGGGGTCCCAGTGATTCTACAGGCTCTAGGCCTTGTGTCTAGTTCTGTCGTGGTTCTTATACCACTTTATTGGTATATGGTTTGGTACGCCCCTAGGGCCCAAACTTGTATTTGTGCTATTACTGATGATTTCTTACTTGTAACTTAAGTAGTTCGAACTCCAGTCTCATAAAGAGACTAGAGGGGTGTGTTTTAACCTAAATACATATATTTTAAATATATACCCGGTGTGGTTGTCCTTTCATTTGATCATTCAAGAGATTATAGACTGGTAAAACAAGCTGCTTTACATTCCTTCAAGACTTAGCCTGAAGGCTGCTCTCCATAGCTACCACTAGGATAGCTTTCAATAAAGGTTGTCTTTAACCAATTCACCATAAGGGGTTGTTTGGACTGATACATGGTGCCCACTAGAACTAGTGGACAGCATATATGAGGCCACCTTCTCACAGTGGGTACTTATAGTGGCACCGTAAGCTAGCTGGTCTATAGGCCAGCATACCCAAAGGGTGCACAGAATCAGTCTGGCACCATCCCAACATTTATGTTGTCCAACAAATGAACAGTTCCTACTGATAACGTGGAAATCATATGGCGAAGAGTAGTGATAACTCATGTTTGCCTATGATAGAAGTTTACAGTGCTTGCCAGGCATGCTACAAGGTTGGGAACAGTGTTCCATCACAGAACTTTTTTCTTGTGTTCCAGGCACAACATTTGAAAGCACCAAACAAGTTCACTGGATGATGACAGGTGGCTTTTAACTCATCACAAGTTAAGAGGCCATGAGGCTGGTTTTGGTCATGCTCATTACCATGGAGAGTGTGGCAAGAATCCCAGGCTTTTTTAAAATTTAAATATTGTATTACCTTTTCCTACATAGACATGTATCATAACAAACCAATACCAACTTTAAGAGGCATGTTGTTGAGCTATCGTCACCTTTTATCTGGCCCAAATTTAAAGGTTGGAGCCGAAAGCATGTCTAAGCAGAACTAAAAATACATACTTCCTTATCTATCCCCTGTGGACTTCCCGATTCCCCTCTCCCCCTTCCCTAGTTCTCCTGCCCTTCTGCAAATCATTAATGGGCCACGGGCCCCAGAAAGAATCCCAGGCTTTGAGGTATGCAGACTAGCATGGAGGGATAATAACACCACATCGGATCCCATCGCAATGTACCACCAACACACGAGTCATCCCCCCTCTCTGTACCTTGTCTTGGAAGGACACTGATGGGTCACAGTCACTCCTTCAGCAGGAATGGCAGAGAGATTTGGGATTCAGGAGCTATCCGTGTTATAACCTTACGCTCAAGGGCATCTCAGGTGATTCTCCATGAGTTGGACATATGTGTTTTGGTAGGGGCTGTGATCCTCACAGAGAGAAGGGCTGAGGTCAAAGAGGCAGAACACCTGAAGCATCCAGTAATATAAGCCGTCTTTCAGACATATACCTCTATCCTGCAGTTGTACCTCCATGAGGATAAGTTGTTACACCCACCAGGGGCAGCCCTACTATCCAGATCCTGGGATATTAAATAATAGTACACCAACAATGGTTTGGGGAACCGATTCATTCACATCAACTTTTGAGTTGGTGTGAATTAATTGGTTCCCAAACCATTGTTGCTGTACTATTATTCTACAAGGATAAGGGCACAAAGAAATATCAAGTAAAAGTGGAGAAAAATAGAGCGGTGTCTATGCACAAGGAATCTCTCTTAGGTGGACCCGGCAGTAGCAGGGCCCCTCTCTCCCTACAAGCAGCAGATCCTCATTTTAGTGTTAAGCATCTGGGCAGGATCAGTCTGAAAGTGAGTTTTTGCCAGTTGTCTGCCTCATTCTCTATCACAATAGCTGCAAACGTGTTTGTCTGCCACTGAGCTCATATTCAGCTCCAGAGAAGAGCAGCAATGCTATGTCCCCCATAATCAAGTCCTTACTCTGTGCTAGATTTGACACTTCAGAAAGAGTCACCCAAATTCAAGTGCATCCTTCGTTTTATGTGGTCTATTTACATGGCAATGAAGCACCCAAAATGTGGTGTCTCAATTCAAGGAATGACATACATCCCATAGTGCTCCCTTGGGATGTGGATTGACAACTTCTGCCTTTGCAGCTAGTCTTCTCTCGTGAAGAAAGGATACTCGACATGGGCACAGACTCCATCCTTTTGATTCAGGTGAAAACAAAAGTTAAGATACTGGTCTTTCTTGGCAAAAATACCAGTTTTATACAAGCCACAGGCTACCTTCTTTGACCTTGGAGAAACACAGAGGTCTCCTCTTCTGTCCACTGTAGCTTTTAGCGATCCAATCAGACACACTGCAACCTGAGCTATCTGCCCTGTACAGCAAGGAGAGAGAGAATGGCATCAGGAGCATTATACAGTTAGTGAAAGTGTAAACTAGGTAGACAATTACATGTCTGACCCACGATTGTCATTGGTAACCCATTATCTTTGGAATACACAGCTCACCTCCATGGTGATCACATATTCCCACACTCAGGGTAGGTGTGAAGGAGCTGGTAGGAATCCAGGTCTTACACATCACCAATTTTACCACAGAAACCCAGTTGGTGCACTTCCTATTAGGGCTAAAAGACAAATATCTCAACCCCATAAAAACGGCTGCCACCAACCAGTAGTTGTGCTATGGCTTGGAAAGAAGATGGTTGCCTGCCTTGATAAAAAGAGGTTCACCTCTTGTGGAACTGCCATCTTTAACAAAGTCTTTTGCTCTGCTCATGAGCAGCATTGTAGAGCCCCTATAAGTGAACTTGGGATCTCTGACCCATGTTTCCTGAGCATGAAACAAATGGCAGGTTGGTCAGAACTTATGAAAATAGGAGAAGAGTGACTTGGCCATACTACGCTAAGAACCTTCAACACTACAATAACATAAGAATGAAAAAAGATATGGGCGACCCGATGATCCCGCATTCAATATGGACAGGCACCTCCTCCCTAATGGCACCTTTGCAAGGGCCCTTTACTCCAAACCAAATAGGTACCCTCTCACTGGCCCCACCAAGCATTCCGTCCACATTTGGCACACTGCGACCGCCTCCATGGGCTGGACCAATAAACAGACCCTTTTCACACCCCTGTGGGACTCTCAGAAACTAGGGTACTTGGGCAACACGCTGGGATTTGACAAATGGGACCTGATAGGCATATCGCGTGTCGGAGATATGTGGGATGCAAAAGGGATTAAATCCTTTGACTGCCTCCAGCTTCAGTATACCATGGCAGACTCAGAGCGTTTCCGCTATCTGCAAATACGCCACGCACTACTAGCAACATTGCCCCACGACGCCCTCTCACCTGATTATACACCACTGGAGGATAGGCTGCTAGACGGCTATTTGCCAGATAGAGCCATCTCCCTAACATACAGGAAACTCATCAATAATATGGACGACCCACTGGCGCCTATGCAAGAGAAATGGGTAAAGGACGGTATAGAATTAGACGATGAGACCTGGCAGGTCGCGGTTTCCTCCCCCAAAACCGTTGCCATTTCGGCGCGTCTCCGCCTTGTTCAGCTGAAAATCCTACACCGAGTTTACATCACGGGGCCCCAATTGGTACACATGGGTAGTTCAGTCGACGGTTATTGAAGAAGGGGATGTACACAGCCGGGCACGTTCACTCATATAATCTGGCATTGCGACCCTATACAGACCTACTGGCGAGACATCCATAGCATTATGAGCCAGGTACTCAAGCTTACTATACACCCAGAAGCTCCTAGATGCCTCCTTAATATGTGGGAACCTACTGACCTGGGCTCACACGCTATACAATGGGTCACACTGGGTTGCAAGATTGCCAAAAGGAACATTGCTCAACTCTGGGGGGCTACGCAAGCCCCAAGGGCCATAGATTGGGAAACCGACCTCGATTTTTGTATGCTTAGAGAGAAGACAGTCTACGCAGCTAGGGGTTGCCCCCGAAGTAGGCCAGGATCTGGTCTCCCTGGAACGCATACTGTGGTTACATATGTGCCCCACCAGACTATCCCGAAAGTGATGGCCCCCCCTCACCATAACTTCCTCCTTTCATTCTTGTTATCCTGTATGATTTGTCTTGCTGTGCTCTCTGTTAGTGATCTGTACCCATGTTGAATATATTGCATAAATTCAATAAAAAGTTATAAAAAAAAAAATAAAAAAAAAGAATGAAAAAAGAAAGGTCAGGTCCCCTTGCCACTAGCATACTACTTCAACAGGGAATGTGTCACATCCGGGCCCAGATTTACAAACACCTTGCTTCAGGTTTGTATAACATTTTTAACGCATACCCAACGCAACAATTTGCGGTGAGATTTACAATCCAACGCAAATCGTGATTTGCGTTACAATCTAACCTACAGTAACACAAAGCTGTGCAATACGCTGCCTTGCATTATTTTACATCAAGGGGGCATTCCATGGGTGGTGAATGAAAGTTCCCATGCAACCATCCATGAGTTTTGATACAAATCGCTACTGTGAGAAGTTGGCCTGGTATATGATGTCCACTAGTTAAAGTGGGCACCTTGCACCCGTCCAAACAACCCTTATGGTGATTTAAGAGGTCTAAGATAACCTTAGAAAGCTATTCAACTGATAGCTGTGGAGAGCAGCCTTCAGGCTTTGTCTTGAAGTAGTGTTAAAGCAGCTTGTTTTACCAGAATGCAATAGTATAGTTTTGGTTAAATGAAAGGAGAACCACACAGTAGTTATATAAATATGTATTTATTCTAGTACGACACAGCATCTCCTACACGGAAGTAATCACAAAACACACAATACTTAAGCACAGAAATGACGGTAAATAGCTTATATACACAGTGGGCCCCGGGGGGACCAAACCATATATTAAGAAAGTGGTATATGAACCACGACTCGAGTCAGGGTGATGTCAAGAGGACGTAGAATCGCTGGGACCCCAAGGAACCACCCAAGGTAAGTAATGCTCCGTACAACTTTATGTGAAAGTAGGGGTTGAAGTTTTAGAGATGAAGGACCCTTCCCAGTGGACTTCGAGGAAACCTCGAGGAAGACAGAAGGTTGGAGAGCCACCCCATACGTGGATACCGAGATACCCAAGTTACCTATTTCAGGGAAGCCGGGTGCATAGGGATGAAGTGGCATCGGAAACCGCAGTCGAACCAAATAAAGGACTTCGAGAAGGTGCCGCTGCTGGAAGGAAGAATGTCCGCTGGATTCCAAATGTGGATTCTTGATGAAAAGTACCTGAGCGCAGAGGGGACAGCGATTGGGTCACATAGGCATGACCAGGGGCTCGGTAGATGAATGGCCACTGATGTCAGGCGCTTCAGGTTAGTTGATGATGCTCTTGACTCTGCAGCTGCGAGGACCAGGCAACGTTGGACGACGACCAGGAGCCGGATGCGAGCTGTCCCATGAAGGTTTTCGAGTGCTGAGGGGTCAGTGTCCGGAAGTAGCACCAACAAGCCTTGGCAGCAGCAACCCACGCAGAAAGTCACAATAGTGTACAGTTTGGACCAGCAAGGTCTAGGAGACTCACCACAGCAAGGGGAGTCAGGGTAGGCCTGGATCAACCAGGGGAGCCTGAGAAAAGCAAAGTTGACACTCAAATGGATCCTCAGACCGGAGGCACAGGAGTCACCAGAGAACCTCAAGCAGTTTCACCAAACAACAGGCCACAGAGCACTTAGTGCGAGGAGGTCGAAGATCTTGGTAGGAAATGGTGCCAGAGATTGGGGCTACACAGAGCCTAATGCACTTGTTAAAGAAATGCCAACAAGAACATGCAAATGAGCACAGTGCACAGGGGTTCGGGTATTGCAGCCCCCATGAGGGATACTGGCCTCAAACTTGGTAAGAGGGCAGCTCGGGCCTCAAGAGACGTAGAAACCCACCTCTTGTGTTGCTGGACCCTTCGCAGTCCGTCGGAGCTCAGGATCAGCAGACTGGTCAGCAGTGTTGAGGTGCCTGTGAAAGGGAGATTATCTTCAGTTGTCCTTGATGCTCCACATGTCCTGCACAGATCCTGTATGGTGCACAGGCACATACGATGCAGCAGACAAAGTCCGGCCCAAAGGAAGTCTAGACAGTTGAAGTGCAGAGGTTTCAGTTCTGAAACTTGTCCACGAAGAATCTAAGGACCCACAGCCAGGTAAGTCCTTAAGTACCCACTGGTGGGGGTTGGAGAGATTCAGGGGACCCTCCCAGGGGAGGGTCTGGACAGTGGGGAGGTTACTCCCATGTCCTTTGTCCAGTTTCATGCCAGAGCGTGAGCCAATGGCTCCCAGGACTGGTTTGAACTGGACTATGAACAGGGACACCGAATGTGCCCTTCATGCAGACTTTTGGTCGCTGGCAAGCGCACCCACCCAGCCCTAATACACTAAATCCTGTCTGGGAGGTGGGCACACCTCCCTGTGAACAGATGCCTATTGTTCTGCCTTTTACAGATATCAACAAACAAATGTAGATGGCTATGTGCACCAAAATCATGCCCCACCTTAAGGCTATTGTGACAAGTTTTTCCACTTATATGTACTGAATTGAACAGCGCTCATACAAAGTGATAAACACCTTAAAGCATAGTTTTTGTACTGGGAGGAATACCCTCCTGCACCAAACTATACTTTCCAAAACACAGACACCCTTGCACTATGGCACAAAGGTGTTTGCGTTAGTGCATGGCAGCCAAAAGTGCACCAGCACAGGTGAAGTGCAAAACAGCACCTCGTCTTAGTAGATATGGCCCTGTTCAGCTCCCTCCCTAAATCTGAGCATAGATGTTTAAATCCAAAGTGACGCGGGTCCACCTCCATCAAATGTCCCTTTATTTTTTTAAAAAATTTTTTTTAACTCTTTATTTAAGATTTTATGCGGCACAATACAACAACGCAACACACTTGTCCAGGTATGGGTCAAGAAAGGACAACAATGAAATATTACATTGTATCGTATACTCCAGTTACACACATGTTTCTGCACAACACCATCCCAACAAGGATGTCCCTTTATTCATAGAATTCAACAAACAGATTTAGCGTTTTCAGACTGGGAACAAAGAGGGTAAGCCATGTACTCTAAACAGAAGCCATTTTTTGTGGAGAAACTGCACTCTTGATTTATTGCTTTTTATTCGCTTCACAAAGTCTGCTACCAAGTGATATTGGTACTCGTTACTGCCTTTTAGCAATTGCCAACAGATATATTGACAGTTCTTTTCGTCCTTGGTCACTGTAACCAATTTTCTGAGTGGCCTGGGAAAACAGTACATACTATGACATACCCCATGATGTCTTTGATCACACTAAGAATTTCCTTCCAAAAAGAAGTCAGTTTGGGAATGTTCCCAGATATGTGTCATGACTTCTGTAGATCACCTTACCTTTTGTAGAACCGTGATGTGTTAAGGAGAATATTTGTAAGTTTGCATTCAGTGCAACACCATGTGTATGTAACTTTATAGGAGTTTCTTTACATCTTATACGCTTACCACTCCTAGCCATATCTCTGTGTTTTTTAATCTGATTTTCTAATTATATTTCCTATTGGTGCTTACAGGGTATGTCACTACCCCCTCTGATGAATAACTATTCTTAAAACGAGGGAATAAGCCCTTTATCGCAGCCTGATGGAATTCCATTATTTTCCCTTTCTGGCCCACACCATCCTGAAAATCAGTTGCATGTTTACAAAGCCATCTCGACCAGTGGCTCCACTTATCTTGCAGACTAGCTAACCATATCTGGTGTGCTTGCCATACCAACATCCTAGATACCAAACGACTGCATACTAAGAAGTTTCAAAAAGAAAATACAAGGTAGAAGTTACTTTCCATCTATGGAACAACATAACCATAAGGACAGCCCCAGTGCTGCTACAATTTATGGAAGAGTCAAAACTGCACATCTTTAAAAAAAACCAAAAAAAACACTACATTACAATGCATTATTTGTCCAAGAACCAGCTCCTTCTCAGTAATCTTTTTGCTTGTCTTATACCCTTTATAGCGCTCCACTGCCTTTTGGCTAGGTTTGTGCTACAGAAATATCACATACATTCAAGCCTCCTGCAGCCCTCTTGTGCGTGCTCCCTAAACTGCCCAGTGCACCCTGCAATATGTAGTCTGTAACCACTCTTTACTTATAAAGAGGTCTCCCACCCGCCAATTTAACCCTTCCTCTTA
Source organism: Triturus cristatus (assembly GCF_964204655.1). Classification (NCBI taxonomy): domain Eukaryota; kingdom Metazoa; phylum Chordata; class Amphibia; order Caudata; family Salamandridae; genus Triturus; species Triturus cristatus. Next base: position 193,779,819 of record NC_140584.1, on the reverse strand, counting down.
CAAGTATTCCTTCCAGGGTGCCTTCCAGTTGCCTTTTGCTCAATGTCTCTTCCTTTGGTACTCGGGCGCACCGTGCCCGGTGTTCCCATATGCTTTCAGCTTGCTCTGCCAGACTAGAGTGCATGCACACCAGGTACTTGGGGTGTGTGAGACAGCCCAAGCTAGGAATAGGAAGAGAGTGCGGTCCTCAGTGGCTCTAGCCACATGCCCGATGTGGCACTCCCACTCCTTATGGCACAAGGTAACTCATGGTTACATAAGTTTCTCTTGCAGCAGTTTTCGAAAACACATTAGATCCACTAATATTTGGTGCAATGCAGCAAAACAACTTGATGCTGCATCAAATGGAGAGGGCAGGAATGCATCACATCTACAAAGATGTGTTGCATTCCTGCTCTCCTTCTGCGCAGGTGCACTTGTGGCTGCCAAGCGCCAATGCAGGCACCATTACATCGTGGTGCAAGAATGCCTGGATTACATCCAGGATTGTTTTTGTGCAGGAAGGGGCACCATCCTGCAAAAAAGCAATCCTCCAAGGCTTTTTCCTCTTTGTATGTGAACTGCAGAATGTAGCACACGTAAAAAGAGGAAACAACAGGGAGAAATAAAAACATTTCTCCTCGCTAGGTGTCACCTGGGAATGCGTAACATTTTGATGCATTTCAAGGTTTACTCCCGTAAGTAAATCTGGGATTGCATCAAAACCATGGGGGAATGCATGTGAACACCCACACTCCACCCATGGACGTTTTCCCAGGGCAGAGTAATGCAAGACAATGACTCGCGCTGCTTTGCGTAACTCCACAAGTAGTATGCCTCGCATAACCACGTAATATGGCTCTGTGTGGCATAGTAAATCTCACTTAGGGGCTTGCACTGCCCTTGTGCCACCTTGCGTGAGGCAAGGACAAAGCCGGCCCTTGATAAATCTGGCCCACAGTTGCAAGCATTGGAATTAGTTCTTCGTTGGGCTCTCGAAATGTGCCTTCTTCACAATGGCTTCATTCAGGGACAAGGCCATGCTCCTTCTTACACAAGACTCCGCTAGCAGCGCACTAGATGGGATAAGACAGCAGTAAGCTTACATAGCAGTCAGTGTTCCACTGGTGTTGTGCGGTGCTACCAGCCCAGCACTTTCACTTCTGCAGGAAGCTGGGTTGTGAGGCTCTTTTCTAGGCTGCTCTTTGGAAATCAACACTTCCCCTACTGTTGCTTTTGGAGTAGGGAATAGCAAATCTGATTCCTCCAAAATCCAAAACTTTCCCTACTGTTTGTTAGGTAGGAATAGGAACAGTGATCTGACCCCCTCCAAAGTCAGACACTTTCTATGCTGTTGCTGATTTTGAAGGGGGCAGATCTACTATTTACACTGAAAAGCCCAATACTTTCCCTACTGTTGTTTAGGTGGCAGTGGGAAAAGTAAATTGGATACCCCCAAAGTCCAACACTTTTCTTTCTGTTTCACAGGTTGGAGTAGGAATAGCAAATCTCACACCTCCAAAGTTTAACATTTTTTCTAAAGTTCTTTAGGTTGTAGTAATAATCTTAAGTTTAAAAAAAATGTATTTACGTTTTTTATTTTATGTTTGAATAGAGTAATGATGCTCTTATTCAATTTATTATTCATTACTTTGGAATTGCATTAAAAAAAATTAAAATTGCATTTAATTATCATTATTTGTAGTATATTATTTTTTTGTGTAATACTTTTTTATATGAATTGGGTGCCAGATTTATCAAGGGCTTGTTTTGCCCTTGCGTCATAGAAAAGAAAAAACCCAAACAGAACAGTCTTGCCATTGAACAGTCCCTGTGGCCAACTGCCATGATGTAGGTCATAGGCTGTGTGCAGTGGAGGTTGCCAACCTGCAGTGGGCCGGGCACAGGGTCAACTGACCAGTCTGCACGGATAAAGGATGTGCGTAGCATGGGGGTTGGGAACCTGGGGTGCTTGGGCTCATGGCCTGGCCAAAGGCCAGGCTCTGTAGCCATCCCCTATGTAGCACAGCCAAAAGCCATGTTCAGCAAGAAGTTGGGCAACAGTGAAGAGCTGGGTGCAGAGCCTGGCCAGAGGCCAGCCCATGTGGAGTGGGGGACTGGGCACCTGCAGTGGGTTGGGCACAGGGTCCGGTAGGAGGCCTGGAAAGAATAGGTAGGTAGGTAGGTAGGTGCAGGGCTGGGCTGGAGGCCAGAGCGTGAACCGTGCGTCCACGGTAAAAGCACCAGATATGTTGGTACCGAAAAACCATTTAAAATAAATTAGATGTGTCTGGTCATAGTCCAGACCCTGCGGCTAACCACCATTATGCAGGCTGTGTTGCAGTGGGGGTGGACTGCCTGCAGCGGTTTTGTCACCAAACCAGCACTGTGCACGGGAGCGTTGCATAGGGCAATTTTTGTTGGAAGGGTTGGGCATATGCCCAACTTTAAATATGATCAAAAAGCCACAGAAATTGAACATAGATCATTTAACATGACATAAGTGATGTAATTTGTGAGGCTATAAGAGTATGATGGGTTGCAGGTTATAGTTAATTGACTAAACCACAACTGGTGAATTTCTTTTGTTTTTTGCTTCTTAAAACATAAGCACTTATATCTATTCAACACCTAACTATAATGTCACTTTAACCCTTGTTTTTTGTGAGTGAATTTCTGTGGTTGTTTTTTTAGCTTACGCTTCCTTTTAGAAATGGGGGTCTCTTGTTGGCAATGGCTTGCACCTTTGTCCAAATAGGGACCCTTGCTTCTATTCAGGGAAAGGGGGATACACTCCTAAAATAACCCCTGCTCACCCCCTTTGTAGCTTGGCACGAGCAGACAGGCTTATCTCAGAGGCAGTGTGTAAAGCATTTGTGAACACATACAGTAACACAGTGAAAACACTACAAATGGACACCACACCAGTTTAGAAAAATAAGTAAGCTTTATCTAGACTTAACACAAGAGCAAAATACAAAAATCCACAATACAGTAATAAAAATATGACTTTTAGATGGTAGAACTACCTTAGTTCAATGTAGATGGTAAATGCAACACTTTACTCTCAAAGTACCTTAGATGTGTAACGCAACATAAACAAAAGGGTCGCAGGGAAGGCGATACGTCAGTTCCTTGCTTCGCGGGAGGTGGCGCACCTGTTCCTTACTGCAGCCTCCTGGCAGGAGGTGGAGACAGCATTGTTGAAAGCAGACCTGGCCCAGGTAGCTGAAAGGAAATCTCCTCCCCCTACTCTCTATTCAATGCACATCCTATTCAGCCCAGCCCTGACCCATCAGACTGCTGGAGCCAAGGCACTCTCCAGCCCCCTGTCACTCACAAACCAGACATGGAATACACAAACCTAGCAGAGGCAGACTGGATGGTTAGGCAAGAAAATACCTACTTTCTAAAAGTGGTATTTTCAAACACAGAATGTAAAAATCACCCACACTAAAAGATGTATTTTAACATTCTGAGTTCAGGCATACTAAACTCTTTTTTCTACCTTGTTCCCTGGGTCACTTAGGATTATAAAATGTTATAATCTAACTGCCCAATCTGGCCTACGGGAGCAGGTAGCCTTGCAATAGTGAAAAACTAAATTGGGTGTAATTCACCATCAGGACATGCCACACACATCAGGGCATGTCCTACCTTTCACATACAATGCACCCTGCCCTTGGGCCTACCTTAGGGGTGACTGACATGTAGAAAAGGGAAGGTTTAGCGACTGTCAAGTGGGTGTATTTGCCAAGTCGACATGGCAGTCCCAGACTGCACACAGGCTCTGCAAGGGCAGGCCTGAGCCACACTTTAGAAGCTGCTTCTGTGGGTAGCACAACCAGTGCTGCAAGCCCACCAGCAGCATTTGATTTACAGTCCCTGGGCACACATGGTGCACTGTACTAGGGTCTGACAAGCGAATCAAATAGCCAATCATGAAGTCACTAATCCATTACAACAATTTACAATAGGGAACACTTGCACTTTGGCACTGAACAGCAGTGGCAAAGTGCCCAAAGCATCTAGACCAGCAAAAACATAGTAAAAACATAGGAGGCAACAGCAAACAATGGAAGGGAGACCCACGCCAATGGTGCCAGGTCTAACACGTGTCCCCTCCAGCTGAAATGTGGGGAGAACTACCCACCCTCTTGGGAGTTCTCTTCACTAAGGTGGAAAATCTGGACAGACCATCAGCATTGCCGTGTTCTGTACCAGGGTGGTGTTCCGCCATGAAGTCCATCCCCTGTAGGGAAATGGACCACCTCAACAGTTTTGGGTTCTCACCCCTCATCTGCATCAGCCATCTGAGGGGCCTGTGGTCTGTCTGAACCTGGAAGTGAGTTCCAAACAAGTACGGTCTCAACTTCTTCAGTGCCCAGACTACAGCAAATGCCTCACGCTCAATTGCACTCCACCTCTGTTCCCGTGGAGGTAACCTCCTACTGATGAAGGCTACAGGTTGGTCTAGGCCCTCCTCATTCATCTGTGAAAGTTCAGCCCCTACACCATGCTATGAAGCGTCTGTGTGCGCAATGAATTCCTTAGAGAAGTTGGGCGCCTGAAGCACGTGCACCGTGCACATGGCAGTCTTCAGGGCATCAAAAGCATTCTGACAGGTGTCAGTCCAGTTCACTTTCTTGGGCTGTTTCCTGGAAGTCAGCTCTGTCAAGGGGGCAACAATACTACCATACCCCTTGCCCAACCTCCTGTAGTACCCTGTGAGTCCTAAAAAGGTTATCACCTCTGTCTGGGTCTTGGGGTGGGGGGGTTCCCAAGCCAGGATGGTATCAATCTTGGGCTGTAGGGGCGCCACCTGGCCGTCCCAACCTGGTGTCCCAAGTACACCATGGAACCCTGCCCGATCTGGCACTCACTCACCTTGATCGTGATGCCTGACCTCCGCAGCGCCATCAACACTTCCCAGAGGTGGCACAGATGTTCTTCCCAACTGGCGCTGAACACTGCGATGTCATCCAGGTAGGCGGCACTGAAATCTTACAGTCCAGCCAACACCTGGTTGACCAACCTCTGAAAGGTGGCAGGGGCATTCTTTATCCCAAAGGACATAACCCGGAATGGGTAGTGCCCATCTGGTATGGAGAATGCGGACCTCTCCTTGGCCCCATCAGTTAAGGCGATCTGCCAGTACCCTGACGTTAAGTCAAACGTACTGAGGTACTGGGCAGCCCCTAACCGATCAATGAGCTAATCAGCTCTGGGGATGAGGTGTGGGTCAGTCCTCGTGACTGAATTGAGCCCTCGGTAATCCACACAGAACCGGAGATATGGCGTGGCACCCGATGTGGCAGCCTTTGGGACCAAAACCACTGGGCTGGTCCAAGGACTGTTTGAGGACTCAATCACCCCTAATGCAAACATCTTGGACACCTCCTCCTTGATGCAAGCTCTCACCAGGTCAGTCACTCTAAGTTTTGTGTTTTACAGGAGGACTGTCGCCAGTGTTCACATCTTGGGCGCACCAATCAGTGACACTGGGAGTCAGGGTGAACAGATCAGGAAACTGTCCCAACAGTTGGCGACAGTCATCTTGCTGCTCGGGGGTCAGGGCAGAAGAGAGGTTTACATCATCCACTGACTCATCTTGCTCTTATGCAGACAGGAGGTCAGGAAGAGGCTCAGTCTCCTCCTCCATTCCATCATCTGTCGCTAGGAGCCTGCCCACCTCGGACCTCTCCAAGTGGGGCTTCAGGCGGTTTACATGCAGGACCCGCAAAGGGTTCCTAGGAGACCGCAAGTCCACCAAGTAGGTGACATCGCTCTTGTGCTCCACCACCTCAAATGGTCCAGTCCACTTATCCTGGAGCGCACAAGGCTTCACGGGGGCCATGACCCACACTTTCTGACCAGGCTGAAACTCTGATCATACCACCGTTTCAATTCTTCCTGGCTTGCTTCCAGATTTGCCTGAGCGAGTTTTCTGAAATGCCTAGTTTGGTTTCTGAAGGCCAGCATGTAGCTATACACATCCTGGGGAGGTTTACTGGGAGCTTTCTCCCAACCTTCTTTTACCAAACTCAGAGGTCCTCTTACAGGGTGACCATACAGCAGTTCAAAGGGGCTGAACCCTAAGGACTTTTGTGGCGCCTCTCTGTAAGCAAACAGAAGGCATGGCAAGAGGACGTCCCACGTATGCCCCACAAGCTCCTCAAGACCCATAATCATGCCTTTTAGGGTCCAGTTGAATCTCTCAACCAGCCCTTTACCTTGGGGGTGGTAAGGAGTGGTTAACTTGTAGGTTACACTGCAATCCTACCAAAGGGACTTCATATACTTAGATATAAAGTTGGTATCACAGTCTGACACCACCTCTCCGGGGAACCCCACACGGGAGAAAATCCCCATCCATGCACGGCCTACCACAGGGGCCGTCACAGTCCGGAGAGGGATGGCTTCCGGGTGGCATGGTCCACCAAGACCAGGATGAACCTGTTGCCCATGGCTGTCTTGGGGTCCAGAGGCCCCACAATGTCAATGCCCACACTTTCAAAGGGGGTGCTGACCACAGGGAACGGTTGGAGAGGAGCCTTTAGCTTCCTCCCACTCTTACCACTTGCCTGGCAAGTCTGACAGGTCCTGCAATGAGTATCTGAACTCTTGCGCATTTGGGGCCAATAAAAGTGGGCGACAAGCCGTTCAAAGGTCTTGTCTTGCCCCAAATGTCCCGCTAAAGATACATCATGAGCCAGACCCAGTAGGAAGGCTCTGAAGTGCTGGGGTACCACCAGCACACGGGCTCACCCAGGCTCAGCAACCTTAGGCTCGCTATACAGGAGACCATTCTCCCAGTAGATCCAATGTGATCCAGACTGAATCACCTGCTGCCTGGTTTGTGGCCTGTTGCCGCAAACCCACAAGAGAAGGGCACTTTCTCTGCTCCTCGCAGAATTCTTCCTGGGAGGGTCCTCCTTCCTGCTGCCGATGGGTCAGCTCAGGCAGGTCCCTCAGTTCAGCCACTTGCTCCCCTGTAGGTTCCAGGGCATCCGCCTCAAGGTCTGCTGCCTCCTGGACCGTGGAAACTTTGGGGGCTGGTTACCCACGCTCCTTGCCTCTTCTCTTTAAGGCAGGCACCTGGGCCACTCTTTCAGGCTCCAGGTCCTCTTGAATACCCTTACTGGCTGCCATGGACCGTTGGTCACACACGCCCACTCAGGTAGACCCAACATCTCCAAATGAGCTCTTCGCTCCCCCTTAGCCCAATTCGAGCTTTCCAAATGATTGCCTAGCAGACAGTCAACAGGCATGGCTGGCCTCACAGCTACTTGGAAGGTACCTGAGACCCCCCCCCCCCACTCAAAGGGAACCTGGTCCACCCTGCAGTAGCTCTCTAAGTTGTCAGCGGCAACTACAGGGTAAAATGCATTAGGGATCACCTGCTCTTCAGACACCAGCCGACAACTGACAGCTGTCGCACTGGCTCCAGTGTCTCTCATGGCCTCCACCCTTTGGCCATTGATGGTCATCCACCGCCTGTATTTCTTAGTGTTATCAGGCAGTTGGGTCCTGGGGACCACCTCACAGTCTCCTAAAGAGACCAGGGTCATCTCTGCGGGACCCCACCCATCTTGGGCACCCATCTCCTCTCCCAGGGCTACACTAGCCATCTGCCGGGGCAGTGCACCAGTGGGTGCTGCTTTACCTTTGTTGGGACACTGAGGCTCCCAGAAGTGGCCCACCTGACCACAACTAAAACATCTCTTGGGACCCCTCCGAACAGGCTTATCTGTCGGGCCCCTGACCTCTTCTCAGGGGGGCTGAGAACCCTTCCCTTGGGGTTTACTTTGGGGCCCTTTCTGGAACTCCCTCTGTTTACCCTTGTCTCCCCCTCTCTCTTCTACTGGGGACCCTGCCCACCTTTGGCGAGGTCTCACATATGACCCTTGTTGACCCGGGTACTAACCTAGCGGTCCGTCTCCTCAGCAAGCTTCCTAGGGATAGTCAGCTTACTATCAATCATGTGCTGGCGTAGCTCTGGAAAACAATTACTAGACAAGTGCTCCCATGCAATCAAATCAGAGTGCTTCAAAATCATTCACTTTGCTACCCTTCACCCAACCATCCAATGCTCTGCAAAAGAAAGACACATATTCTACGCAAGTACTTGACTCCAGTTTTTTACAATTCCTAAACCTTTGTCTATAAAGCTCTGGGGTCAACCCATAGCTGGTCATTAAGGCTTCTTTCATGGGGACATAGAAATTCTGGTCCTCAGAGGGCAAGTCTAACAAGGTGTCCCGCCCATCACTGAAGAACCGCCCCCACAACCTTGCTCCCCAATCCTTCACAGGGACCCGGTGGGAGGTCAGAGCTACTTCATAGGTCTTAAACCATTGCCCAATATCTTCATGCTTGCTGAACATCTTAATTACATCTTTGGGGATGAATACTCTTGTTTCAACAGGAGCGGATGGTGTGCTGCCACCAGATGGAGTAATTTCTAAACTCTTGGCTTTCAACTCCAACTCCCTCAACATCCGCCCATGCTCCAAATGCATTCTCTTTTCTTCCAAGGCTAACTTCTTGCTTCTAATTCCATCTAACCACACAGTTTGAGCTTGGCTAGCTCCATCCTGTGCATTCTATCCTTCTCCCTGTCCTCCAGCTCTTCTGGGGACAGGCCCTTTGAAGAAACACTACACTGCTGCCTGCCCTGGAAGGTGCTTTCTCCCCGGTCAGGCCCAATGGCCCATCTAGCTGCCCACCTGTATTCTCTGCCTCATCTCTAGGCTTTGCAGAATGCTCAGGAGCATTTCTAAATTCCAACCAGGACCTCAGCGCCTTTAGGAACTCTTCCTTCTTGGTGATGCCTTTCACAGGGATTTTAAATCTTTTACAGAAGGTTTTAAGCTGTGGCACAGTGTAGGTATCCACCTTATCTTCTTCAAATTGTAGATCCAAAGATGCGTTGGATACTTCTTCGCTCATGGTAACAAACATTGGCAGTTTTTAGCAAAAATAGAAGTCCCAAGGAAAAAAAATTCGACCATAATGTATGTGGTCGCGTTATGGTCTGCACTCACTAGTAGTGTACACCAATGACTGTATATGAGTCACAAATGCAAGTCCAAATCCCACCACTGACCACCAATGTTAGAAATGGGGGTCTCTAGTTGGCAATGGCTTGCACCTTTGTCCAAATAGGGACCCTTGCTTCTAGTCAGGGAAAGGGGGATACACTCCTAAAATAGCCCCTGCTCACCCCCTTGGTAGCTTGGCAAGAGCATACAAGCTTATCTCAGAGGCAGTGTGTGAAGCATTTGTGAACACATACAGTAACAGTGAAAACACTACAAATGGACACCACACCAGTTTAGAAAAATAAGTCATCTTAACACAAGACCAAACGACAAAAATCTACAATACAGTAATAAAAATATGACTTTTAGATGGTAGAACTAGCTTAGTTCAATGTAAATGCGACACTTTACTCTCAAAGTATCTTAGCTGCGTAACGCAACATAAACAAAAGGGTCGCAGGAAAGGCGATGCGTCAGTTCCTTGCTTCGGTGGAGGCAGCGCACCTGTTCCTTACTGTAGCGCAGGGGAGGCGATGCGTCTGTTCCTTAACAGAGAGGAGGCGAAGCGTCTGTTTCTTACTGTAATCCCCAGTGAGATGCGACAAAATGTCGCCTCAATGCGATGCGACGATCCGGTACGATGCGACAAAATGGCGTCTTTGATGCAATGCGACAACGTGGATGTGATGTATGCACGCCCGACGGCGAAATTGATGGTTTCTTGAGCCGCGACTGACCCTGCGACACGCTTCTCCAGTGATGCGACGGCAACCTCTGCGGTGGCGACACGCTTCTCCGGCGATGTGATGGCGAACAGTTGCGGCGGCGACACACTTCCTTGGTGATGTGACGGCACTGCTGAGGCGGCTAAACACTTCTTCCTCATTGCGTCACGCTTCCAGCTCCAAGTGACATGCAGTCTCTAGAGGGCCCCAAAACAACAGCAGACACCTCTCTGCAGGTAGAATTCCCAGCAAGGAAATTCAGGGGGAGCTGGGGGTGAAGTCTTTGTGTCCCTGATACTTCAGAACAGGAGGCAAGCTCAACTTCAAGCCCTTGAAGATCTTCCTCAAGATAGTTAAAGTACACACAAAGTTCCTTTTCTCCTTTCCTTGGCAATAAGTAACCACTGCATACCAACCCCAAACAGCTAACAGCACAGGGGTAGTCTCCTCCTACAGCTTCAGTGGCTTCTCTCCTTGGCAAAGATGTGTCCTGATTCCCAGAAGTGATCTAAAGTTCTGGGGTTTGGGCCCCAATATTTATACTGCAAAATTCTTTGTCCTCTGAAGGCAGAGGGTGTCTGTGCCCAGCCAAAACCAGTTCTGTCCTCCCTGGTGCAGCTTCCTGTCAGGAGGTGGAGACAGCATTGTTGAAAGCAGACTTGGCCCAGGTAGCTGAAAGGAAATCTCCTCCCCTACTCTCTATTCTATGAAGGCTCGGGAAAGTGAAAGGAAATCTCCTCTCCCTACTCTCTATTCAATGCAGGTCCTATTCAGCTAAGCCCTGGCCCATCAGAATGCTGGAGCCATGGCCCTCTCCAGCCCCCTGTCTTTCACAAACCAGACATGGAATACACAAACCTAGCAGAGGCATACTGGATGGTTAGGCAAGAAAATACCTACTTTCTAGAGTTCAGGCACACTAAACTCGTTTTTCTACCTTATTTCCTGGGTCAGTTAGGATTATAAGATGTTATAATCAAACTGCCCATTCTGGCCTATGGGAGCAGGTAGCCTTGCAATAGTGAAAAACGAAATTGGCTGTAATTCACTATCAGGACATGCCACACACATCAGGGTATGTCCTACCTTTAACATACAATGCACCCTGCCCTTGGGCCTACCTTAGGAGTGACGAACATGTAGAAAAGGGAAGGTTTAGGGACTGGCAAGTGGGTGCACTTGCCAAGTCAGCATGGCAGTCCCAGACTGCACACAGGTTCTGCAAGGGCAGGCCTGAGCCACACTTTACAAGCTGCTTCTGTGGGTGGCACAACCAGTGCTGCAAGCCCACCAGCAGCATTTGATTTACAGGCCCTGGGTACACATGGTGCACTAAACTAGGGTCTGACAAGTAAATCAAATAGCCAATCATGGAGTCACTAATCCATTACAACAATTTACAATAGGGAGCACTTGCACATTGGCACTGAACAGCAGTGGCAAAGTGCCCAAAGCATCTAGACCAACAAAAACATAGGAGGCAACAGCAAAAAATGGAAGGGAGACCCAAGCCAATGGTGCCAGGTCTATGACTTCCTATTACCTTTCCGAACATCACTTTAATATTTGCCTCTTTCAGAGCATATATATATATATATTAAAAAAAAAAATATATATATATATATATATATATGCTATGAAATTTGACCGCCAATTTGGTTGATATTATGTTGTGCTGGGGGTCTATTAAACAAATTCGATCTCAACTGCTTTCGTGAGCCACACCTGTAGAGCCACAAGAAGAATGATCAAACTTATGCAGCGGGTTTTGAATTACTGAACTAACTCTGAATGATACTGGGTTGGTGTTGGGTCTAAGACCTCTTATATATTTGGGCTGTCTTTTGGTGTAAACCTTTGGCTGGGTGGTTGGGAGACATATATATAAGTTTCACAAACAGTTCCTTTCTGAACCCCGTCCACTTTGGTGGCGTAACTGCTACCGTGAGCCACACAAAGTGAAAAATGCACCAACCCACACAACAAGTTTCAAGTTTAAGTTTATTTGATTTAGTTCTCATCTGAGAACAACAAATCTATATTTATATTTTTTCAGAATTTTTTTTTTTTTTTTTTAAACCTTTATTGTGCATAAAAAGTAAGAAAAACTCAATACAAACATGGGTCTACAACCACCAGGGCCGGCCGCTAATGTTATACATGTTCAATGACATCAAGGAAGCGACAGGCCCCTTGGGGCTCAGCCGAATTAACAAAATACTGAATGCACCTCAGAGATTATCAGGATACATAAGTTTTATAACTATAAACAACAAAAATAAAATAGAACAAAAAAATAAGGCGGAAACCATCAAAAAAGGGCGTCTAACCACAGCCGGGGGACCACACGATACCTAATCCACCCTCAGGTGGTCAATGAAAATGATCAGAGGGGGAAGGGGGGGCAACGGGAAAGCCAGAACTATCCAAAGGGAAAATGTAGCAGTCCGGGAACCGCAGGATCAGGGGGACAATACAGCATCAGATGTGTCCACGAGGGGGGGTGTACAGATATTCCCTCGGTACGCGTTCCACTGACCCCAGATTCTACCCCACGCCCCCGGCTTACCCCGAGCCACATACACAGTCTTCTCTCTGTACATGCACCAATCCATGTTCTCCTTCCATACTGGTACGGCGGGAGGCCGCCGGGAACCCCAAAGCTGTGCGATGTCCCTCTTAGCAATCATGTTCCCAAGGACCGCCCACCGAGTCTGAGCCGCATTATAATCATTAGGCTCCCACACATTCAGCAAACATCGGCGAACCTCAGGCAACAGAGCTACCCCAGTGACACAACAACAAATATTTAAGATTAAAATTATATTTGGGTAATAAAATTATCTTTCTCTACAAAGTTAAAAATGATTTAAAAAATGTATACATATTAATACAAATGAGTTCATTAGGCGGTGCCTTACAGAGAGAAATCAGGTTCTGGACAGAGTTCATTTTGCATTTTGTTCCGATTGGTTTTAAAAATCTCTTTCTAGCTTCTACGACAGCCGCGTTTGGGCAAAGAAATAATACGTGTTGTAAGTCTTGCACCCCGCCTTTACATAGATCACAGATATTAGACTCTTTCTTTTGGATACCATTTAAAAGTAAATGATTTCAGAGGCAGTATCCCAAGATGGAGTAATTTATACTTCGCCTGTCTCCGTGATTTAAGTTAAAAGAGATATACTGTTGTGTTTTCTTAAATACAATAGTTTCCGCATATTGTTTGTACATTGATAGTTTGGAGCAATGTTGGATATCAAGATCCATGCTTAACCTTGGTGTTAGATGTTTTAAATAAAGGTTCAGATGTACTGGTGACCATGATGTCAAGATTAATATTTGATAATTTAAAAGCAATAGATACATTTCTGCAGAATACATAATTCGGCGATTCTTGCTCAAATGTCTCAATTTTTAGCAAGAATCGTAGAGTTCCTTGATCCGCATGAACGAGTGTATTCCCATCTTATTATGTTAGTGATCCTTCTTGCAAAAGAGCGGACTAATGATAATTCGAGACGTAGAGCTTGTACCGGCACAGCTTGTGACGTCTTGGTCAGTTTCCAGAGGACTTTCCCTTCTTTCAGGTCAGGTTGTTTCCATTGATCTATTGGAATATATTCTAATGCGTATGATAGGACCAATGGAATCTTTGAGCTATATACTTGTAGGAGTGAATAGAAGTGTCTTTGCCCAGTGGAGGAGTAAAGTTATTGGAGAGCCTCTAGGTGGACATCAGCTTTACGGCCCATGTTTTGCAAGTGGGGCAGATTTTGCAAGGATTGTGAAAAGATTCTCCCAAGATATGTGTATTCCTTTACAATTTCTAGCGGTTTTCCCCCTAAAGAATAGTTATATTTAACGTAACGCTTCCTTCCTGTAAACGGGACGATTTTTGTTTTAGTAACGTTAGGTATAAGATAATTTTCTTCTGTATATTTAGTGAGTGCCTGCAGATTCCTTTGCAGACCAAATGGGGTCAGATCTAGGATTACTACATCGTCTGCGTACATCATAGAGTGGATTTTATGAAATTCAATTTTAGGATGAAAATTATTAACCTTATTGAATCTTTCCGGCAAGTCACTAAGGTATAAAGAGAACAGTATGGGAGCTTGAAGGCACCCTTGCCGCAGGCCGTTAGGTGTAGGTATTGGGCTGGTTAGGCGCTTCTCCCTCCCCATTTGGACTTGACACCATGTCCCGGAGTAAAGTGATATTATTATATGGAGGAGGTTATCTGGAATCCCCATTCTTTGGAGTTTTTTTCCATAGTATATCTCCGTCTACCCTGTCAAATGCAGTCGTAAAGTCGACGAAGACTGCGTACACTACCTGTGACTTGTTGATGACATATTTTTCCATTATTGTTTGCAGCACTGCACTATTGTCTGTAACCGAGTGTTTTGTTCTAAACCCGGCTAGATTTACCAGAATGGAACCAGTTGAATATGTCCACTATTTGAGATCGTCTAGAACAGCTGCCGCAAATATCTTCCCAGTTGCGTCGAGGAGAGCTATCTGCCGGTAATTACAGGGCAGCAGCCTGAAGCCCTTCTTGTGGATTGAAATGACAATGCTCCCCTTCCAGGACTTTAGCATTTCCCCTGTTTCGAATATGTAGAGGAAACGGTGAGCTAGAATCTTGCTCCACTCTTCAGGGTTGCTTTTTAGGACCTTGATAGGAATTTGATCAGGTCCCACACAACAATAAGCTGTTCGAAGAAGCGAAGAGTAGTGCAACACCAACGTTTATTGTAAACATGCACCCATGGTGCATTTCGGCCTCACAGCTTTGACCACATGGCCAACAATCTCCAATCAATACCCTACCTTCAGTCCTTAGCAAAATTCAGTCACAATATTGATTGGAGAGTGTTGGCCAGGTGATCAAGGTTGTGAGGCCAAAACTCATCATAGGTGCACATTTGCAATAAGTGTTGGTGTTGCACTACTCTTCGCTTCTTGGAAAGGCTTATTTTGTTGTGGATTGGCATCTATATATAGATTGTCAATCTGAGAAAAAAGAGGATATCTTTCTCAAAAATAGCAATTCATTATTTGATGCAATAAATCTTTAGTCAATTTGGAACATCCAGTTAATTCCCCAAAATAGTTAATATTGCGCATTCACAAGTTACTTAATAATTAATACAACCACAGCCAACACTTGTTTCGCGACATTGCACCATTCTACTTTTTCAAATGTACTTCATTTCGCATCCTGGTGAGACACTTCTTTAATGTCAATATTTACTTTCTTTCCCCTCACAACGCTATATCTTTGGAGTGCCCTGGCATGTTATTTGATTGTTTTGTATAACTAGTAAAACATGATAAATTTCCAATAATGCATATCTGTTTTTCAGTGCTGCCCGTGATTATTATTTGCCATCCATATGTACTACTTTTACTGAGGCTTCTTACATAAATATCCACATATTTGTAAAATTGGCTCTCTCAAACTCCAGGGCACTTAACTTTGAGTTGGCAGTTTCTACATGTGCTTTCAGATTAAACTGTGTATTCCTACTAACTGAAAATGTACGGAAGCCCCATCAGATGTACATCATGAGGCCTATTGCCTTAGTCAAAAAGGTCTTTGCATTCAGAAATAGAATAAACATGCACTATAAAAACTGATCAGTAGGTACAAATCAGGGTACATTTGCACCTGTTGGTTGGTTTTAATAGTACTGACATTTCTACAGTGCTGGTAGATTTGTTGGTATTCACTAACAGTTTGTTGGTTGTTGCTATCCAAAAACAGTTTGTAGGCCGTCTCCCATCCTAAGAAAGCAAGCAAATGTACTACTGTAGAAAGCTGAAGTAAGTGCTTTTGCATAATAGTATAGTAATATGTACTGCATCAAACTGTAGCGGGGGTGGTGAATCTATGTGATAAATTATTATCAGAACAGAAATTGCATTGTGCATTTCCACCACGCGAACGCCATTGCACCAATCACCAGGCAGTCATCTAAAATATATACATATATATTTCAATGGAAAAAAACAGATTTCAGGGACGTTATAGTTGGAAATTAGCATTTAAAAAGCCTTGGAAATTCACCGAAAAATCACAGGCTTCAGGGATGGTATAGTTAGTTGGACATTTCACTCGTACAAAACCAGAGAAATTCAGCCGTTCTAGTTAGTCGAGCTAACTAGAACTTGCATCCCTGCAATGCACTGCTTATGATGCCACATATTACATCACTCATGACATGGTCAATGACATCACTGATGACATCATCCAGTGAGTGTGTGTTTCTGAAAAAATTATGTTTTATATATATATATATATATATACACATACACGCCAAGGTGTATTGAAGAGGGTGTATGAGTGACTGGCTGATTTAGTAGGTGCGTGACTGACTTTATAAGTGAGTGATTAAACGTGTCTTACTGAATGCATGGGTGAGTGACTAATCTGTGTGAATGTCTGTATTCTGTTTGTTGGTGTGTAAGTGGCAGCATGGGTTGGTGAGTAGCTTCATGAGTGTCTATATGGGTTAATGATTGGTGGTATGTGTATAACTGTATAATGAGTAAATGACAGTGTGATTGATTCTTTCAGTGACTGACTAGGTGTGTGAGTAACTATGGGTGAGTGGCAGTGTGTGAGTATCTGTATAGGTTTATGAGTGCTTATATCAGTGGCTATATTGATAAGTGACTGCGTGTATGCGTGACTGTATGGGTGAGTGGATGTGTGTGTAGACCTATGAATCAGTGACTGGGTATGTACTAACTGGAATGGGTGTTTTATGGTTTCGAGAATGGTAGTTTGTATTTTAGAGTAGGTGTATGAAAGGTTATATTAGGGTGTGAGGAGGTGCATCAGATATTAAGTGGATGATGTCATTTGAGATGTCATCAGTGATGTCACTCACCATGTCATGAGTAATGTAATATGTGACGTCCTCAGCAGTGTTCTCTCTGGTTTTGTACGAGTGAAATGTCCAACTAACTAACGTCCCTGAAACCTTTTGTTTTTTTAGTGAATTTCAAAGGTTTTTTTAAATGCTAATTTCTAACTATAACGTCCCTGAAACCTATAGTGTTTTCAGTAAATTTCTAAGGTTTTTTTAAATGCTAATTTCTAGTCGCATTTGCAGAGAGGTGCAGAAAGGGGCCTGGGCCTCCGACCAGCGCTCAGGAATTCCGCTTGCTTAGGACTTACAGGAGTAAAGTGGACTTCATCCCCCAAACTGTGCTGTGCTAGGAGGCGTGTTTGCACAGTGCAAGAGAAAGGTGAGCATGGCCTCCGAAGACCTCTTAGCAACCCCACAGTGTGGGACTTACTGGAGGTAACAAGAGGGGTAAGTTGGCACCCAAGGTCAACCTTGGGGGCCAACTACCCCTCCTGTTACCTCCAGTAAGTTCCGCACAGCGGTATTGCTAAGTTCTCATAGCAGGCCATGTCCCCTTTCCCCACCACTCTGCAAATGCACTCCCTGGCACGCTCTTGGATTGGGTTAAAATCCCCTTCGTTTCTGGGGCTCCTTGGGGCCAACTAACCTACCTGATACCTCCAGTATGCCCCAGATAGTGGGATTGCTGACAGGAGGACACAGGCCATGCCCCCTTTCTCTACCACTCTGCAAACCTGCCTTCTGGAGCGTTCTGGGTTGGGAGATTAAGTCTCCTTCAATCCTGAGAGTCCCTGGGGGCCAACTAGCCCACCAGGTGTGAGCAAGTGGCTCTGTATATACTGTTCCCAAATAGGTACAGGATGTACAGAGTCCACAGTCCCCAGAGGTTTGGCAGAGGTTAAAGTTAGCTATAACCTTACTCTCTAAAGTGGTAGCTTGGTCGAGCAGTAAGGCAGTATCAGAGGACAGTGTAAAGCATTCGTTGTACACACTCATGTAAGCGAAATGATTTCACACACTCAATAACTGAACTCTAGACCAATGGTTTATATAAAAAATATGTCTGTTTTATTTTAGAACCAACAAAAGGAATTAAAATATACTTTCTCAGAATGAGATGCTTTATATAAATACTTTTGCAATATGCAATTGGCTTTTGTTGAAAGTTACAAGTTGTTGCAATTGGCAACACAGTTTTAAACACAATCATGCATTGAGTTCAATGGAAGTTTCAAGTTATTTGCAATAGATTACTTTCAGGATTACTTTTGTGATTCCAGGACTGGATCCTAGATTCATTCCTGGGACAGTACTTAGAAACAAGTGATAATAGTCGACTTAGTTACTACTAGGATTTTTAAGTAATATTTTGCTATTTTAAAAGTTGACACAGAAGAAATTTCATAGAAAACAGTCAATGATTCCCTATGAAAGAAAATTCAAGTTGCAGGTATAGTATGTTCGTGTTACTTTTGTAATCCAGTACTGGGTGCCTAGACTCAGTACTGGGACCTTTATCTAAAACAGGTAAGTAATTATGTTGGCATAATTTATACGATTTTTAAAGAATATTTAAAGTTTGCAGAAATCGACACTTAGAAGAAATCTCACAGAAAAACAGTCAATGATTTCCTATGGAAGAAAATTGGGTTACTGGTAAGTACGGTTGTGAATATTTTTCAGAGTCAGTGCTGGGCACCAAGATCCAGCACTGGGAGCTCACCTAATAGCAGGTGAGGGTTTTCGTTACTCAGCTGATTTTTGGTGAATATTTTAAGTTTTGAAAACTCCACACTTAAAAGAAATTTCAGAAGAAACCAGTCAATGTTACCCTATGGAGAAAATTGAGTTATCGGTTTTAAGGTAAGTACTCGACTGGCAGACTTAAGGTTCTGGGCATAGACCCAGGGTCAGGTAGGTACAGTTGTTTCACCCTCAGCGGCACAGGGGCAGCCGGGTGCAGAGAGAGTTAGGCCCAATGTTATCCTATGAGAGGCAAGGGGGCCTTGGTTGGTGGCTGCTGACTAGCAGGCCACGCGGCTGTGGGAGCTGGGCTCCTGGTCACTTGCTCAGGGCAAATGGGGAAGTAGATAGGTGTAGAGGTTACACTGCCAGGGCCACTCAGGCGGCTGGGTGCAGGGTGCTTTTGAGCCTTCGGGCGCTCAATTGATTTCAATGGGAAAGCTCCGGTTTAGAAAAAGACTGCGAGCTCAGGGGCGAAGATTCTTCAGGTGCCACCACCACTTCGAGAGGTAAGTTGGGTAGTTGGAGAATAGGTAGGTACCCCGGACTTGGGCACATGGGGATGCAGGGCGCCGGGGTGCCCTTTGGTGTTGGGAAATCTTACCCTCTGTTGATCGCGGTTGGGGGGGTACCTGTTTGAGGCTGCAGGCGTCGTCAGGAGCGTCGAGGGAAGTCCTTGGGTGCTGGACTCGGGGTCACAGTCGTCGTGGGGTCGTCCTCGTGGTCTTTGTTCACTCCGGCACAGGCCAGGCTTGGCGGGTGCAGAGTGTTAACCTCTTCAATGCCTATGACGAGCTGGTCTCGTCATGGGCCGCGGTTGCGCTGTGCCCATGACGAGACCAGCTCGTCATAAACCCCGCCCGCTAATACAACAGCCGGCACAGGGCGGGGAAAGGGGCGGGCACTGAAGGGGTTAAGGGTTCGCGGTTCCGGGCTGATGCCAGGGATTAGAAGCAGATTTTGAGTAGAACCTCTACTCATGGGAGTCCCAGGGGCTTAGAGCCAAAAGGTAGCCAGGTCCTCCGGGGTTTGTGAGGTTGTTGGCCACTGGGGCCAAAGCAGTTGGTGTCTTCCTCTTCTTAGCAGCTGCAGGGCAGGTCTTCTTTCTTCTCGCTCTTCTTTGTATTTCGTAATCTGTAATCTGGGGAAGGAAGGTTCAGGGTGCCCCTAAATACTAGATTTAGGGGCGTTACAGGTAGGTAAAGGGCAGGGACCAGTGAGTCCCTGTCCTGGGGTGGGTACACCCCCTATTCTGCCACTCTCCTGTGGGAGGGGGGCAGTAGCCTAGTCCTGATTGGGTAAAGCCTCCCATCTTCAAGATGGCCGAGCGCCCGGAGATGTGCTTCCCCCACCTGAGCGGTGGGGTAGGCAGACTGGCCCTGTCCTTATTAGGGGTTTCCGGCAAAGCTTCCCGCTAGAGTGGGGGTTGCAAGTGGCCCGGGGAAGCTCACAGAGGCGGCATGCCTTTGAAGCTTCCCCCTGCCCATCCTGGGGGAGGAGATCTAGCACCTCGCCCAGGATGTGCATTGTTGCAGGCCCAGGAGAGCAGGGGCTCCCCTACCCAGGCGTCCAGCAACATGTCTGCTGTGTGGCAGCCTCTCAGACCAGACGTGGATTGTAGATTAGGTTTCAGGGGGCCTCTCTAAGATGCCCTCTGTGGTGCTTGGTACATTAAAATCCACACTGGCATCAGTGTGTGTGTGGTGTGTGTGTGTGTGTGTGTGTGTGTGTGTGTGTGTGTGTGTGTGTGTGTGTGTGTGTGTGTGTGTGTGTGTGTGTGTGTGTGTGTGTGTGTGTGTGTGTGTGTGTGTGTGTGTGTGTGTGTGTGTGTGTGTGTGTGTGTGTGTGTGTGTGTGTGTGTGTGTGTGTGTGTGTGTGTGTGTGTGTGTGTGTGTGTGTGTGTGTGTGTGTGTGTGTGAGAGTGAGAGTGAGAGTGAGAGTGAGAGAGAGAGAGAGAGACACTATCCTTGTGGGGACTTGGGTGTGATAACACACTCACGCTGTGGGGACTTGATTGCACTGTGGGGACTTGAACCCAAGTCCCCACAAGGCAATGTCTTCTAAATGACAAAAAATGACTTAAGGAACATCTGTGTCAATTTTGACAACTTTTTTAAAAAGTGTCTTGTGGGGACTTGTGTTTCATCAAGTGTGTTTATATTTTTGCTCAGGTCTGCCCCTGTAGACAGGAGGCGGTACTGCAGCCTTAAACACACTTTGCATTTAAACACACTTTGCTTACTGGAAACACATTCTGGCAGCAGGAAGGACAGACTCTCAAAGAAAAAGCTGCATACTCCGGTGATTATCCAAATATTTTTCATGCAAATTAACCATTTCTTTATTTATTAAAATAAAATGTTATTTTACATGAAGCTATTGAATTTAGATTTTTTGTGTCTGAAAATTGTTTGTGGTTATATAAACATTGCTAAAAACAATTTTTGCCAGTTTTGAATCCCAGAATACTTACCTATTGCTGTTTGATCCTTATCTGCAATTAAAGAATGATGATGCACTACACTACAATATAATATAAACTGATTTGATAGTATTTAGCAAATAATCTAAAGATGTTATGTTGCTTTGCCTTTTTTTTTTACCTATCACTATGCACTATGGAATAGGTTCTTTTATAGGATGGCTAGATGAGTGAGGGACTAGTGTTGCATTGCGCTTATGCCCATTGCATAGCCAAGCTTATTTTTAACAGAAAAGTTATGCTTTTATAGAATTAATGAACTTGTTAGAAGATATGTTTAAATACAGCCATAATATGTAATTACATTTAAATCATTTGAATTGCTTAATTTAAAAACTGTTTATAAAGCTTTCCTAATGAAAACAGTTTATTGATATTCCTAAGGGTGGGTGAAAAACAATCATATAAAAATAAGGTGATGTTTTTGATTAGTCAGCATTTTGGTTTATTTTATTTTTTATATTTTTGCAATTTTATATAGCGCACACTCGGCCTAAAGGTATTGGAGCGCTTTAGATGAGCACCAGATACATTTCAAAAGGACATATTTATTTCTGTTTTTGGCATGGGAGATTAAATGATAAACTCATCAGATCTTAAAAGAGAGAAGTGCATGTTTGGCTTGATTCTAAAATCTACGAGCCCTTTTGAAAAAAAGTATTGAATTCTCAACAGCGTCTGTAAATACTCCCTGCTTTGTTCGGAAACTCAAGGAAGGACTTCAGGATGCCCGATCAGAGATGCAAATGCACCTCTACACATAACAAAGTGGCCAAAAACACAGCAAGAGACCTGTGCTCTCTTAAGCCTGACTGGGGGAAGGTCCTGCTTCTAACACACCTTTCTACAGAGAGGCAACACGAAAGGGCTGAGGGTTGCAAACCCAGGCTGTCTCTGCACAGCCACAATCTATGAGCAGTTAAACAATTGCAAGCATTACCCAATGTATGTTTTTAAAGGCCCAGCAAAAGTGAATGTGTACACATTGTTTCATTTGTACTTAAATGACCACAGCTCCGTTGTGAGCTTGTGCAGACTGAAAGTTTTACATGTCTCTCAAATCCCTTCATAAACTGAACGTTTGGAGTTACTATTCTGCATTTTTTAAGCTGTTCACATCTTCAGTAGTGTGCACTAGAAATGGGAATATGGAAGGAAAACAATTTAAATGGCTGGGAAAAGGGGGCAAGCAAGGGGAAATCTGAGAAAGGAGAACGTGGGAGGTCTGGAGCATGTGAAGTGAGGAGAGAGGAGGGAGAGAACATGGGAAATCAACAGCACTAGACGAGAGGAGAAAGGAAATGCAAAGATCAGAGGAAGGAAAGGAATGGAAGGGCTAAGGTGGAATATATGAGAAGAGAGAAAATTAATGCAGCTCATATATCTATTGCACCAGTCTGTACACTATTAGAATGAACAGTAATGCTGAATACCACTACACAGTGTATCATTAGGGTTACTTTAGAATTCCACATTACATAGACGCCAATGGATTTTCTGAACCTACCAAGTCTGACTATGCTGTTTACACGAAAGAAATACACACAGGATCAAAAATGGTTTTCATAAGGATGGGTGTAAAAAGTGCAACTAACAAACGCACAATAGTCATTTGGACATGCACAATGTATGTGCACATTTCCTACCTACAGCCACAAAGTTAAAAATACAAATGTATTCTGACAAAAATCGATAAAACAAAGGGTTATGTTGGAGGATGTGGTTAGGCCTGCAGGAAGTTAGAAGGCTGGTACGAAAACACAATTTGGTGTGGTATGGTATGAGTATTTATATAACAGTTATTACCCTAATGAGGGGCTGACAGGTAGAATGCTACTCAGAATGGTCAAACATTAGAAATGTTGTCATGCATGAGTATTTACAGATTGCCAGGAATAGGGATTACAGGTTGTCATTCTGTTTGTGACAATCTATCATGCAGTTTTTCTTGTGTCACTTCTTAAATATATAGATGTTAGATTTATATCAAACTGATCTAAAGGTATGTTCAAAACATTAGTAACTCTGTCACACACGCAGAAAATGTTCAATTGCCATGCTTTTGTCACACAGTTGTCATGCCATTTCTGAAACATTTAAATTAGAGATGTAGGTCTCAAATTAAAGAGCCCCCAGATAATTCATATATATGAGTGGTATCTTCTTTTTCTAGAAAAATAGGAATTATGAGGTTTATTGTAAATACAGCACCCCTGCAATTTCCCCACATACATTTTGGGAGGTCAAATGTCCTATAAATACTGGGGCACAAATGGCCAGTAAGTACGGAGCCATGTGAATGTTTGGGCAATTAAGACTTGCTTTGTCATTATTCAGCATTTCTTTTTAAATGCCAGTCAACCGGGGAAGGGTTTTTTCCTCTATTATCTATGACACACTATTAACGTCACTGCTACACATTATACTGTAACCAGGGCCACTGGAATTATGTGGCATAAGGGCATCAAATTATGTGTCAGGTTAACTTAATTATGTAGCAAGAAAAGGCATATTATGTAGCATAATGCTGCACGTTTTATGATGGTATTACTTGATTATTTTGTCATTTATGGCCATGTTAACACTGCCTTAGCAAAGGTTTCACCTCATTACTGCCACTTTAACCTCAAATACAGTAAAGCCTACTGAAAGATGACCACTTCACCTCTGCAAACGGCCTTCCATTGTGCAGCAACACGTCTGCTTATTTATCAGTTTGAACTAGAATTTCTTTTTTGTTAAAATCTATCTGCAAAATTATGCAGTAAATGATGGATTATGTGGCAAATACAGCAAATCAACAATTGTGTGGAAATCGCTGCAGCCACAGAATCACAGAATTTCGGAGGTGTAAAGTGTAGTACTAATCGTTTGTACTGGATACCTATCAGAGTATGAAGCACAAGGGATTAATGAAGTTTATGAGACTGTTCCAAAACCAGCACCAAGCACTTTATTGCACGGGGCAGCCGGGGACTACATCCCCCATCATCCTTAGTGCCAGGAGGCGCCCGCACCATCCCCCATATGCCGGAGGCGCATAATGGCATACTCGGGCTCCCACGGTGGGGGACGCGCACAAGTGTGCCCGGGCCAAGGGCTGGCCTGTCTGCGCCCATCAGCGCCAGGAAGAGGCATGGCTGGGCCCCCCCTCTTTCACCTAACAACTAAGTGACTAAGGGGCATATTATCAAGGACGGCGTTAAAAATCATCGCTGGTTTAGCGCCAGAAAACTGCAGCTAAAGTGGTGATAATGGGCTTGATAATATGCCCTTGAGAATTCCAATAGAAGTCCATGTTCTGGTGTGAACAGTTTGAAAACAGTTCCAGGATGGATATTGAAAACTTGCAAGAATTTAACTTTATTTAGCGTCTTCTTGTATTAGATGGGTTTTCTTTCTTGTCAAATCTTTACCGAATGTCAGGTTAAAGTTTTTGGTATGGAATTGCATTCAACTGTTTGCTAGCGAACGTTTTTGGTGAATCTGCAGGGATGATGCACCTTTGTGACGTATGCCTCTATCCCTTTAATGTAGCACAGACTGAGCCACATCTTATTACAGACATGCGCTCTAAGGTTGGGCTTACATATTTGTTGTTTTACCTAGGTATCTTAGCAGTGCTGAAGACCATGTGCCACCCACAGGCTAGCCCCTGGGGGTAGTCGTTCAAAGCAACTCAAAGCACTGTTTGTGTTACTTTAATAGTTACTCTCCAGCACAATAAAGGTTTGCACTGGAAAGTAAATACTTTATCAACACTTTGTGCAATTTTGCAGCAGCACAAAGTGTTACTAAATCTTCCATACAGAGTCACAACACCATTGAAGAAATAGGCTCACTTGGTATCTGTCTACAATGACTCATGAAGGTGGCCTTAGTCTGGAACTATTGCACTCCCTAAAATTGCAGCTCCATCACCTTGATAATCAGCACTTTCTAGGGCTCACCACTATAAAATACATGCTGCAATTCAATTAAATAGCTAATGTAAAAACTCTATTGCCAAGGCCAACTCTTTCCAACACAATCTGAACAGTATGAAGCTTGAAGCCTTCAGCAATTGGTTCTCGAAGTGATGGAAACCATGCAGAAGTACTTTTGATGACTTTTTTTTAGCCCACTTTGAATTTTTTGAGCCCACAGACAGAACCACCTTCCAGTAAGCCCTCAACCACTACCACCAGCACCTGAAGGAGACAAAAAAGAACGCCCTGGAGGACTGCAGCAAAGCCAGCCCAAACCACAGCAAAGAACTCTTCAAAATCATCAATCAGCCACCGAAATCATCATCATCATCACCACTTGCCAGGAACTTTGCAACACCCTGCAAACTTCTTCCATGACAGTATCTCCACCATCTACAATAACTTCGGACTCCAACCCGCCCCCGCTGACCTCCTCTGCCACCTCGCTCCTACAAATGAGAGCCCTGACCACCTACTCACCTCCTGGGACCAGCTTACCACAGAGAACACCACAGCTTCCACGAACCCCTGACCCACCACATCTTCAATCTTAGGAGCAAGTAAATCAGCAGCAAGCTTACTGCCATTGTCAATGCATCCATCACCTTGGCCACCTTCCCCGAATAATGGAAGCATGCAGAAGTCAAACCCCTTCTCAAGAATCCATCCATTGACCTCACTGAACTCAAGAACTACCATCCCATCTTCCCACCAGAGCCCACGAAAAAAGCCATCAACTGCCAACTTGCAGAACACCTGGAGAACAACACTCTTCGGGACACCTCCCAATCTGGATACCGCACCAACCACAGCACCGAAACCGCCCTGATTGCTGCCTCCAATGACTTCAAAACTCTCCTTGACCAGGGAGAAATGATGGCCCTGATCTTCCTCGACCTCTCTGCAGCATTCAACACTATATTCCACCACACCCTAATCAAAAGCCATCATCCCATCAGAATCCAAGGAGATGCCCTCAAATGGATTGCCTCCTTCCTCACTGGAAAAATCTAGAGAATCTGCCTGCCTCCTTTCACTTTGGAACCCAAGAACATCATCTGTGGCATCTCTTGAGGCTTGTTCCTCATCCCCACACAGCTCAACACTTACATGACCCCTTTGGCCAACATCATCAGAGCTAATGAACTAAACATAATATCCTATGCAGCCGACACCCAGCTCATCCTCTCACTCTCAGAAGGCCTCACCGCCACGAGGGCCAACTTCCGCAGGTGTATGATGAGTGCCACCGACTGGATGAAAAACAACTACCAGAAATTCAGCACAGACTAAACAGAAGTGCTGATCTTCAGCAACAGCACCTGCCCATGGAACGACCCCTCATGACCCCCCAAATTAGGACCCTCACCCACTCCGACAGACCATGCTTGCAACCTCGGCATCACCCTGGACAGCAAACTCACCATGAAAAGCCAGATCAATGCAGTTTCATCAGCCTGCTTCCTCACTCTTTTCATGCTTCAGAAAATCTTCAAATGGCTCCCTGTCAATACATGATGAACCGTCACTTAGGCCCTAGTCATCGGCCGCCTTGATTACAGCAACACACTCTATGCAGAAATCACCACTAACCTCCTGAAGAGACTGCAAATCATACAGAACTCAGTGGCCAGACTCATCCTCGACCTCCCCAAACAGACGCACATCACCTCTCACCTCAAACTCCACTGGCTCCATACAGAAGAGAAGTCAATTCAAGATGCTGATCCACACCTACAAAGCCCCACACAGCCAAGGACCAGCATACATCGCCCACTGACTGAATGTACACCAACTCTGCAGACACCTACGCTCCTCCTCCCTCTCCCTAACACACAACCCCTGCATCCACCGAAGCATCAGTGAAGGGTGCACCTTCACCTACCTTGCCCCTAAATCCTGAAACGACCTCTCCCTTCACCTCCGGACCTCGACCTCTCTCCTAGAATTCCATAAAGCACTTAAGACCTGGCTGTTCAACCGAACCCACCCGAAGCAGCAAGTCCCTTAGCACCCTCACAGATGATTAGCCACGCTTTCTAAATGCTGCTTGATTGAGTGATTAATTGGCAGTGATAACCTAGAGATGTTAGCAGTAACCTTAAACACCTCAGAAAAGTGTGTAGGAAATGGGAGCCACTTTAAAGTATTGACTAATTCACCTCTGTATCAAAAGAGAAAACCTGATTTTGAAAAATAGGATTATTCACAAGAAATGAAATACAGTTATAAGGAACTGGAACACTATAGGGGCGCTAAAAGAAAATAGGGATTAATCTGAAAAGACATATTTGTGGACTGATCTACTCTATTAAAGGAAGAGATCCCTCAAGCCTTTTGGGTAGGATATATAAATAAACTATTTGGTGTTCATAACAGCATAGCTCCTGTGCTCATTTTTGACTCTTCAGTTCTTATTGCAATTGAGGTGAGAAATTAAAAAGTGGGGGTGACTACGATAATTGATTAATGGAATGTTTCTATAGCCGTAGGACCAGATGGCCTAATTAAAAAACAATATGAAGCAAGCTCATATTTGGTGCACTATGGTCTTAGTCTCACATGTTCATGTCCTATTCGGAGGGCTTCCATACACTTCAAGAGTGGAAGGTAGCACTATTGGTGCCTATATGTAAGAGGCTCAATAGGTTAATGCTTTGTATCACAGACTGCTTGTCCTGCTATGTCCACCTACCAGACTATTCTCCAAGATACTCTATTATGAATTACATACTTGAATAGCCATGAAGGAAATATTATCTAATAAACAGAAGAGCATGTTCACAATGTACAGTGAAGTGGCAATAGCACTCATCGTTATCCAGAGCTTTATCAATCAATCAATCAATCAATCAATTAAAGCATTTATATAGCGCACTACTCACCCAGAGGGTCTCAAGGCGCTAGGGGAGGGGGGTCCGCTACTGCTCGAACAGCCAGGTCTTGAGTTGCTTCCTGAAGGCGAGGTGTTCCTGGGTCAGGCGGAGGTGGGTCGGGAGGGAGTTCCACGTCCTGGCGGCGAGGAAGGAGAAGGACCGTCCCCCTGTGGTGGCTCTTCAGATGCGGGGGACGGTGGTGAGGGCGTGGCCGGTCGATCGAAGCTGGCGTTTGGGAGCGTAGAAGTTGAGGCGGCTGTTGAGGTATCCTGGGCCTTGGTTGTGTAGGGCTTTGTGTGCGTGGGTGAGGAGACGGAAGGTGATTCTCTTGGTGACCGGGAGCTAGTGCAGGTCTCTCAGGTGTCCGGAGATGTGGCTGCGACGGGGGATGTCCAGGATGAGTCGTGCTGAGGCGTTCTGGATCCGCTGAAGTCTTTTCTGGAGTTTGGCGGTGGTTCCGGCGTAGAGGGAGTTGCCGTAGTCCAGACGGCTGGTGACGAGGGCCTGGGTGACCGTCTTCCTGGTCTCGGTGGGGATCCACCGGAAGATCTTTCGTAGCATGCGCAGGATGTTGAAGCACGACGAGGAGACGGCGTTGACTTGTCTGGTCATGGAGAGGGTGGAGTCCAGGATGAAGCCCAGGTTGCGTGCGTGGTCTGTTGGTTTGGGTGCGCTGCCTAGGGCGGGGGGCCACCAGGAGTCGTCCCAGGCGGAGGGTGAGGATCCCAGAATGAGGACTTCCGTCTTGTCCGAGTTCAGTTTCAGGCGGCTGTTCTTCATCCATTCGGCTACCTCTTTCATCCCTTCGTGGAGGTTGGCTCTGGCGGTGGCGGGGTCGTTGGTGAGGGAGAGAATCAGCTGGGTGTCGTCGGCGTAGGAGATGATGTTGAGGTTGTGCTGGCGTGCGATGTCTGCGAGGGGGCTCATGTACATGTTGAAGAGGGTTGGACTGAGCGAGGAGCCTTGAGGAACGCCGCAGATGACTTCTGTGGCTTCAGATCTGAACGGGGGGAGGCGGACTCTCTGTGTCCTTCCGGCGAGGAAGGAGATGATCCACTCCAGTGCCTTCTCCTGGATTCCGACGTTGCTGAGTCGCTGCACTAGTGTACGGTGGCAGACAGTGTCGAAGGCCGCGGAGAGGTCTAGGAGGATGAGGGCCGCTGTTTCTCCGTTGTCAAGCAGAGCTCGGATGTCATCGGTGGCTGCGATCAGGGCGGTCTCGGTGCTGTGGTTGGCCCGGAAGCCAGACTGCGAGAGGTCGAGGGATCCGTTCGTCTCGAGGAAGGCGGCCAGCTGCTTGTTGACGGTCTTCTCGATGACTTTTGCAGGAAACGGGAGCAGCGAGATGGGGCGGTAGTTCTTGAGGTTGGTGGGGCCGGCTGATGGCTTCTTTAGTACAGCGCTGAGTTCGGCGTGCTTCCAGCTCTCCGGGAAGGTAGCGGTGTCGAAGGAGGTGTTGATGATGTCCCGCAGGTGGGGTGCGATGACAGCGTCGGCCTTGTTGAAGACGTGGTGAGGGCAGGGGTCGGTAGGAGATCCGGAGTGGATGGAGTTCATCGTGCGGACGGTGTCTTCGATGCTGATCGGGGTCCAGGCGCGGAGGGTGGTGGTGGGGGGCGGTGGTTCGGTCGTGGCGTGCGTCGGTTGAGTGCTGAAGCTGTTGTGTATGTCCGCGATCTTGTTGTGGAAGTAGGAGGCGAGGGAGTTGCAGAGGTCTTGTGAAGGGGTGATGTCGTTGTTACCGGCGTTTGGGTTGGAGAGCTCTTTGACGATGTTGAAGAGTTCCTTGCTGTTGTGTGCGTTGTTGTCCAGTCGTTCCTTGAATGCGGTTTTCTTGGTGGCGTGGATGAGTTGGTGGTGTTTTCGGGTGGCGAGCTTGAGGGCAGTCATTGGGTCTCTGCGCCAGGTTCTCTCGAGGGCTCGGCAGTTCTTCTTGGAGCTCTTGAGTTCGTCGGTGAACTATGGTGCTTTCTTGCTACCGGGTCTGCTAGTCGGGGTCTTTAGAGGGGCGAGGTCGTCTGCGCAGTCGCTGATCCACTTCGTGAGGTTGGTGGCCGCTTGGCTGGGGTTCGTTGCGCTGGTGGGTGGGTTCTTGCTCAGGGCGGTCGCGAGCTGGTCGGCTGTGATCTTGTTCCAGCTTCTGAGTGCAACCTGTTGCTGGTGGATCGTGGTCCTTCTGAAGCTGAAGTGGACGCAGCTGTGGTCCGTCCAGTGGAGTCCGGTGGCGTGGCTGAAGGCGATGTCCTTGCTGGATGAGAAGACTGGGTCGAGTGTGTGTCCGGCGTAGTGGGTGGGGGTGGTGACCAGCTGCTGAGTCCGAGGTTGGCGAGGTTGTCCAGCAGGGTGGTGGTGTTGCGGTCGTTGTTGTTCTCCAGGTGGAAGTTGAGGTCCCCGAGGAGGATGTAGTCAGCGGAGGGGAGGGCGTGCGGGCTGATGAAGTCGGCGATGTCTTCGCTGAATTGTGTGCGTGGTCCCGGGGGTCTGTAGATGAGGGTGCCTCTAAGGGTGGTCTTGGGGTTGATGTGGACCTGGAAGTGCAGGTGCTCGGCGGGTGCGATGGTGTCGTCGGTGTTGATCGTGATGCGGATGGTGTTCCTGTGGATGATGGCGATGCCTCCTCCGGTGTGGTTGATGCGGTCCCTTCGGATGATCTTGTAGCAGTCTGGGATGGCGATGGCAATGTCGGGCGTTGAGGAGGCGTTCATCCAGGTTTCCGTGAGGAAGGCGACGTCTGGGGCTGTGATGTCGAGCAGGTTCCAGAGCTCGACGGCGTGTCTGTGAACGGAGCGGGTGTTGAGCAGGATGCATTTCAGGTGGCTGCTGCTGTTGCTCGTCTTGGTCTTGGTTGGTGCTGGAGTAGTGCAGGTCCGGATGCAGGTGAACTTGCAGGAGTTGCAGCAGAAGGGTCCGTGGGTGCGTCTCGGGGTGGCTCGATAGCATCCTGGGCTTCGGCCGGCGTTGAGTGCGATGAGGGTGGCGGCGTCGTACGTCCGGCGGGTGGGCTGGGGTCTGCGGGGGCCAGGAGTCCTGGCGCTGGGCGCGGTCCAGGCGCGGACGGGCGTAGACGGGCTTACCTTTGGCGCACCTTCGGCGCTCAATCGGTGCTCCCGCTGCGCGCGTCCGCTGCGCGGTCACTCTGGGGACGTCATAAGAAGGGAGCCGGTCGGGAGGGTCTGCGGGGAGGCGGGAGCGCGAGCCAATCGGCTGGCGGGGGGGCGGGGCCACGGGCTGGGGTGGCGGGAAATCTGGAGCGGGCTTGGCAGCCCTCAGGTGGCTGGGGCTGCGGGAGGCTGGTGTGGGCTCGGCGGCCCTCGGGTGGCTGGGGCTGCGGGAGCAGGCACAGGCACAGGAGCGTGGGGGTGACCAGGCCGGAAGGCGCAGTATAAGAATGTTTTTCCGTTGCATAGTGTGTTTGTCAACTTTTTTAGTGCTTTTGAGTGTGATGCCCAAAATAATTCTCTACTTGTTACATTTCCGCAAGAACTAAAAGGTTCCCTACTGGGTCTTAAATATTACAAGGATGTGTGACTTCGATATGGTCACACATAGCCCATGTCCTGAAAGGTGCCAAGGGTTGTTTGCATTCGGAGGCTTGTAGTCCTGCATTTGCAATCAGAAAAGTTATGCACTACTAATTCTTTAATCTAAAGAATAAAGCCATGATTTCATAGTCTGCTCTTAATGAGCCCAGCGTTTTTGCACTCAACTTCGGTTTTAAGGAGAAGCTTGCGACGATCCAGTGCTGTAAAATCATAGCACTTAATGGAACGTCTTTAAAGCAAGGTCAGACATTTTGCACATAAAATTCACAATAGGGTACAAGTGCATGCACATTCTAGACAGTTCCAGGTGTGCATGTTGCAGATAATCTTTCGCAGTAATGCATGAGTACAGTTTGTTTTTTTAATATTAACTAATTTAATGTAGCTTGTCTTTTGTTGTCACTATTTTAATTATTCTCCGTTTCTTCCACAAATTGACTTGCAGACTATGTTTAAAAACAATTTCCAGGTCAGTCTTTCATGTGCTTAAATGCACCTTTTGCCAGACCTAAGACTAGAAGCTCCCAGGGCCGTCACTGCAAACCCTTTAACATTTCACTTTCAAAGAGTACAGCTCTATCCGTCCGATCCCTGCTCCATCCTCTGTGGCAACCCCTCCCCCTCCTTTCGATGTGCAAGGTGAGAGCTTCCTTTGTCATTCTTGAGGCCCAGGAAGAGGTGCGAAGGAGCGCTGTCCCGCGCAGCTCTGAATGACAAAGAGCCTAGACCTTGACACTGCCAGCTCCAGCCGAGCAGCTTTGACTTCTGACCCCAGTGTCTGTAAATTTCTACAGACTGCAGTAACATCCCAAACTGGAGTCCACTAACATTAGTGCATAACACAATTTTAAAAGCAAAGCCTACTTTACTGTGGAAAAAGAAAAAAACAAGTAACATTCTTTACCTTATGTGATGAGGTGGGCCCCACATCTGTAAATCCTCCCGAAAAACAAATGCATATTGCAATTCGATGTGATAATTTTTTTTCTCAAGCAGAGCAAAGATAGTCCCGATTTTAACATTCATTTACGACATATGTTGACAATGTGCCAATGTTTGTGTGTGTTTTTTTAATGGCCTTTTTTCCATATAATATTCCTTTTACAAGAACACCATAGGAGTAGCATTTCTTCAAATTAAAAATCTTTCATATCGCGTGGTGTTATGCTCCAAGGTCAATTACATAATTGTACATTAGTAGGTAGTATCTCTGCATGATTTGCTCATATCACCAACTTCTATTCTTGCCCACCTGGCATAATTTTTAGGCCTGGGCAAAACTGAAATCACACCATAGTAATTTGTGTAATTTTGGAAATTTCTTGTTAAGCGAAAGTCCTGAAATGATGCTATTTCCTTCCGTTGCGTAAATATGTGCTGTTGACAGCAAAACGTTACCGCAAACACATGGGGAGAAAGCATTTGGCCAGAAAGGAAGCTGCTGTTGCCTACTCCACCTGTGGTTTTTTGTGATCTTTTTTACCTCGAAATGTGTCCTCACATCAAAATTGACACGAGGACACATTTCATGCTCAAATATAGTATTAAATGATGGATTTGCATTTTGCATCAATATGCGTTATTGCTCATAATTTTCCTAAAATTCCATGTGATTACACAAAAGCAAATTTCACATACCCCTCGCATTTTTCTCATTTGGCAGGATCTTTGCCCAGTGCATGCTGCCAATTAGAATTCTAGGCCTTCTCTGATTGTTCCCCATTTTGGAGTACATGAACACAGAACGCCACTGCGCCTCTGATTAGGCTAGAACCACGTTGCTTACTATAGATATGTCGTATTCCTAACAACATTATAATTTGTGTGCCTTTTTCTCACAGCTCGTGCTCCATCCATAGGCCCTGCTCCCCAAAACAAAATAAAAGCACCTCTGGTAACTCACGCATGATAAAACATTTCCCACATAGGGTGATAAATGAAACACTCTGTGAGCCACGCACTCACTGATGGTGTATCATGCTACCCATCCAAAAATGTGCTTTGGCACCCCACGTAGGAGTATGAAGCGCTGTGTAAGTGCTATAGTACAATACAATGCAATGATAGCAGCACCCCAGACCTTACTACTGGGAGCAGGCTGCTGTTGGCTCTTAACCCAGCCTATGCCTGATACCACTGAACTGCTGTGCTAGTGCTCTATGCTTGGCTAGAATTTGGCTGCAGTGATCTCTTCTTCTCCTTTAGTCTGGTGCCACTGTACCTGCTGCACTAATACTAGCTGTGCACCTGTGCTCTAACCTGGGAGCAGTTTGCACTGTGATCCTCAGCCATCTGGGCCATAGTAGTATGTTGTACTGGGCTCCTTACATTATTATCCCTGGATTGACTCTACCTGCAGCACTAATGTTAGTTGCATTCCTGTGCTGGAAGCATACTGCAGAGGGCTCCACAAACATCTTAGCCCCAGCGCCACTGCACCTGCTCAGTCCCCATCTCTGGGTTTTTCTATCAGTCCTCTCAGAAAAACAAACTTTAATAAAAGTGATGATTGGTTATCTCATTTACATCAGCCAATCGTATAGATCCCTATTGAATGCTTTCATGGAAAATCCTTGGGTAGCTCTACTACGAAGCCTGTCTGTGTAGAGCGGAGTGGTATAGAGTGGCCTAGAGTGTCTAAGAGTGGGGTGGCATAGAGTGGTGTGGATTAGAGTGTCATAGAGTGGTGTAGAGTAGAGTGGAGTGGAATAGAGTGGAGTGGGGTAGATTGAAGTGGCATAGTGCAGAGCAGAGTGTCGTAGAGTCGAGTAGACCAGTAGAGGCATGGAGTGGAGAGCCATAGAGTGGAGAGCCATAGAGTGGAGAGCCATAGAGTGGAGAGCCATAGAGTGGAGAGCCATAGAGTGGAGAGCCATAGAGTGGAGTGCCATAGAGTGGAGTGCCATAGAGTGGAGTGCCATAGAGTGGAGTGCCATAGAGTGGAGTGCCATAGAGTGGAGTGCCATAGAGTGGAGTGCCATAGAGTGGAGTGGCATAGAGTGGAGTGCCATAGAGTGGAGTGCCATAGAGTGGAGTGCCATAGAGTGGAGTGCCATAGAGTGGAGTGAAATAGAGTGGGGTAGGATGGCCTAAAGTGGCATAAAGTGGAGTGGCATAGAGTGCAGTAGATTGACATGTGGTAGAGTGGAGTGTCGTAGAACGGAGTGGCGTGGAGCGACCTAGAGTGTTGTAGAGTTGTGTCTTAGAGTGGTGTACAATGGAGTAATGTAGAGTGGCGATTTCCTTTTCTGTGCAAACTGTAATGTAGATGATAGACTAATTTTAAACATTTTCATTTCAAAATCTTTAGCTTTCGATTGTAGAAATGCCACTTGACCAGCCACACGTGGATTTTATTCTAATTATGTGGGGCATACGCATTTTTAGGAGTTTGGGAAATGGTAAACATTTTATTTGCCTGGCGTAACAAATCAAGATAATTAGTTTGTACAGTCCAGCTGGACTTAACATACATATTCTTTATATCAATCAAGTGGATGTGCTGAAATCATTTTGTTTAACAGGATTTTGTGTAAGTTAGTTTGACTGTATTATGAAATTGCTGTTTTGATTAAATACAATATCTGTTAATGGGGATATACCAAACCAGTATATCACAATTTGTTCCCAAAGAAAATATCACTCCTGAACTTGCCATATATATTTAATCAACACACTACAACAAAACAGCTAAGCTGAACTATCAGCAGCCAAACCCCTGGTTGAATGAATGAATGAATGAAAGGTAGGTTTATATAGCGCAACTGTCACTCCAGACGGAGCCTCCTGGCGCTGAAAATAACCGGACTGACTGTTAATGTGCGAACTAAATAAGGGCAACAAAACAGCTAAGCTGAACTATCAGCAGCCAAACCCCTGGTTCCAAATTCAAAGCTTTTAAATCTCCCTCATCTACACTGTAGCGTGCAAAAATATGTAGGAGATGCACATGTGGCAGCTTGGCAAATGTCCTGAAGAAAAGCTGCTCACACCTCAGTCACCGAATGCTGTGCTTAATTTGTAATATAATAAGTGCTGGTGCCCAACGTTTTGTCCCCGGCTGGCCCCATCAAAGGTTGGGGAGCTGAATACCAAGGCATAACCCTGCCTTTCATTACTTTGTGTCAGTTGGGCGTTACAGTGGATGACGACTCATGAGTTTTTAGAAAGGAACTGAAAACGTATCTGTTCCCCTAATCACCTGTAATTACCCTCACTCCAGTCAGCACTGATAGCGCTGGGAAGCCTGTTGTCGGGTAGCCATGCGCTTAATAAAACTGGTGAGCAGAATAGAACATGAGTGGCACTTGGACGTTCCCATGAATCCACCCATGTATTTTGCCGAAAACCTAGATTTATAAGGACTTGTAAACCTGGGTTTGCACCAAATTGGTGTATTTACCTGAAAGAGACGTAAAGAGGAGAAATATCTTTATTGCTCCTTGTTACTTTCTCTATTCATGTGTGGTGCATTCTGCAGTGCACATAGAAAGAGGAATATGTCCCTAAGGACTGTTTTTGTAAAGGGAGGTGTCCCTTGCTTCACCAAAACAATCCTGCCCGTAATGCAGGCACCATTACATCATGTTGCAAAGGAGCCTGTATTGGCAATAGGTCTTGGAGCCTTGACATGTACTTCATGCTACTGGTTAATTATTTCCTAAGGGGGCCCCATATATGTTTTGTGTATGTTTACTTGGTTGCATGGATGAAATTAGGAGAGTTGAGTTGGCAAGCCTATTTCTCACACAGAAGACACTGGCCCAAGCTGACTCTGTTATTAATGTAGTACAAAAAGTGAAATTAGAAGTGGTGAAAGAGTCCATTCAGAAAACAAAGGTGGTCACAACAGCTGGGCTCTGAGGCCTATTGTAGTAATCCCTATATGGCTAAAAATTTGCGAGTTATATTAAGTTAATTCCTGGCTTTCAGTACTAGAAGTACCATCCAGCTGGAAACTTTTCCATTCTCAAAGCAGAAGCCCAACAGTGATGTGCCAAGCCCAACCTGCACTTAGCCCTTTGCCTATTTCATAGCCCTAGGATTGTACCCTTCTCATATGCATGCACTGAGGAACTAAGCATCACTTGCAAACATATTAAGAACTATGTGATGGAATATTGGATCTATGGGCAGTAAGTGTTAGTCACATATGCATCTCATGATACAGGATCCGGACTGGATTGGCTACGTCAGCCTGGTATGGGACTACTTGAGACCTTAATGAAGAGGTTGTTAAAACTGGCTTAATCCCCGATTAATGGTGTCCATTTTTCCAAATGCCAGCTTGGAGTTGCCATGCATATTGAAATTCCAAGTCAAGACATAATTAATCACCCTAGGGGGTGCATACATTTTTAGAGCTGCTAAGGACCACAACACTCAGCAAACACAGATGAAGTGACTCCCTCACTGCCAGTCAGTCAATGTGATGGACTAATAAAAAATCCATAGACTGTCTTTAGACTTAGAACCACAACACCAAGAAACCCTGTATGACGCTAACCACTTCCCAAATATCAGGTACTGCAAACGACTACTAAAGAAGTTCTAAACCCAAGCTACAAAACTAAGTCCAAGAAACCCAACATCAAGTGATCACTTCCCGCCAGTCA
This sequence comes from Triturus cristatus, assembly GCF_964204655.1. Classification (NCBI taxonomy): domain Eukaryota; kingdom Metazoa; phylum Chordata; class Amphibia; order Caudata; family Salamandridae; genus Triturus; species Triturus cristatus. The sequence goes on along the minus strand of NC_140584.1, from coordinate 193,742,961 downwards.
GTCACCTTGAAGTACTACTTATAGAAGCCCAAGCCCAATCGCAGAATATAAACCACAAGTCTCAACCACACTCAATCATGCGACACGCTTGTTTCCAACTAGGTAATGCGAATTACTATAAAAGAAACCATAGCTGGCTCTCAAGCTTAAGACAACCAGCAACCTTGCATCCCATGACCCATTTCTTTCCAATTTAGACATTATAATGGACTGAAAAGAAGTGACAGCCCTCTGTTTAGGTTCAGATGCGCAACTCTCAGTAAACCTACATCCTGTGGCCGGTTTCCTACAAATTGGACAGAGTGAAACTTTAGTTCAGAACACTCCCCAAGCTGTCCTCAGCAAGGTATCCTAGTAGGACAGGGGGCCAGAACCACTGATCTAATCTCGACAAAACAAGCACCTCCAAAGTAATGCTAGATCATGTGTCTTGCACAACACCTTAGATTACACAGACCATGAAAACACAGACACTCAACACCCTCTCATCACACAAGCTTCATACACATCCAACTAACTACCAGACATCTATAAACTACCAAACACGCGTCAACTCATGCTCATTAAATCATGTTGTGCTGTAATCCACAATCCAGACAGCACATTTGTAATCATAAGCAAAAATCACGATGCACTTTTCATCACAGAAACCTGTCTCACCCCCAACCTCGCATATCCTAGATATTCCTTTACCCATTGGGCATATCAGTCAGCATTCAGACCAAACACATAAGAAAGTTTTGTAGCCTCGCTTTTTTCACGAATCATGCCTGACCTTGCATCTTAGGTGAAGAAGTGACAATCAAGTCTGTGGAGCTTCTGCCATGCCTCTGCTACTCACTACAACCCAATCTTCGACCTTTCAACACCTCATTTACATGTTTTCTCGAAAGGACATAAAATTCATAAACAAGTTCTATGATCTTCTCACCACCTCATCCATCCCTCACACCAACAATATCATCTTTGGAGAATTTAAACTCAATCATAGTTAACAACACAGACACCATGTTCAAACTCATCAACATACTCCAGATGGTACAACGTGTCCCTGAACCAAGTCATTCCAATATCCACATCCTCAAATTTGTCAACTCCGCGTCACCAACCACTTAAAACAAAACCACCTGTGCCCTTGGACTGGACCATCCATTTTCTCATCTCCATCAGCTTGATTTACAGCCAACTTATAGATTGAGGTGACTCAAATAAGAGCAAAAAACCTTTAGATCTTTCAAGGACATTGCCATTGTCAATCTATAACGCAAACATATTCCTGTCTATCAACACCCCTCACCTCCAGCTTCATACATTGATACTCTTCTCAATAACTTCAACATATTACTTGAAAACGAGGCAAACATTCAAGCAAATAGGAAAACGCACAGGTGTATTCCCAAACCATAGGCATCCTGGTATTCCCCAGGACTCACTAACAACAAGCCATTGATGAGAAGAAATAAAATGAAAGAAAAACAGATCCACCATCGATTCTAAAGTGCTATACACCATGCTATAGTCAATTTGTGCTACACCAATGCAATCTATGAGGCAGCCAACAAAAGCAAAATGCCTTTTAGGACAATTTTACCAGACCAATCAATCCCACACTGAATCAATAAATGCAATGCTATCAGCCTCTTCTTTGCTGGAAAAAATGAAACAGATCTGACAGCGCATCAATTACAATTCCCCTTTCTCTCTATGAACCCAGATCTCCACCCTATGATCCTATAAACAATCTATGATTATAATATTTGCCTTCACCCTTGTACTTTGCTCTAATCACTGTAGCTTGGTTTGTGCCTATTTAAATACTAGGAGTGACGTAGCTCGTGTAATACCCTGTAGCATAATTACCTAAGAATTCTACAAGATTATGATTGAATTATGGGAGAAGAATGATTGAGATTGAGCGTCAGTGAGTATGAGTGAATCCAAGTGAGTAAGACTAAGAGTGAATGTAAGTGAGAGTGTGGGTGACTGGGAATGAATAAGCATGTGCATGAAGGAGTATTAGAGAGTGTTTGTAAGAATGAGTGTGAGTGACAATAAGGTAAAGTGAATGACAGTGTGTGAGCATATCTGTGAGCAAGTGAAAGAGTGAGAATGAGTAAGAGTGTGGGTGAGTGAGTGTGAATAAATTAGTGAGTCGGAGTGAAAGGGGGTTTGACAATAGGAGTATGTGTAATTAAGTGTGAGTGCTAGAGTATGAGCGAGTCAGTGATTTATTAAAAAATAAGCCAGAGTAAAAGTTGGAGCCAGAGTGATTGAGAATGACTGATTGCTAGTGAGTGAAAATGTAAGAGTGACAGTGAGTGAGAATGAGTGCGTATGAATAAATGTAAGGTGGTGTGTGAATGTAGTGTTCTGCTTGCAAGTCTACCACTGGCCCTGAAATACCAAAGGTAATTATTGGCTTATAAATGCCCCCCAGGCAAAATACTAGCTGGCATACTGGAGGAAATTCTTACCACAGCAGGTGGCAGGCATCTGTGAAACAATATAGGCACCCGGAAAGTATAGGCAATTATTGGATTAATGAGATCCATAATAAAATACTGGCACCCATGGAAAATGCAGGACCTGGCACAGTTGAGGAACTGTTTGACTTGAAGGCAACCATTTCAAAAGGCTGACACTAGCTAGCTGGAGGTAGTTCTTTGCCTAAGGGAGGACAACTGTGGCATAAAGGCATGACAATCATGAAAAAATGCTGTCACTGACACACTAGAGGAATTATTTCAAAACAGATGTTCCCCTCCCACTTCCCCCCGCTATGGTTCATGGATGGCCTTAATGGCAAAACTTTGTCACTGCCATATTGTATGTAATTATTGGCATGCCGGCATCCATGGCATGTAGTGGGTAGCCATCCACACTTTGAAAAATACGGGGAGCATCAAGATTCATTGATAAGGAACACTATAAAGGATTTTAATATTTGATGAGTGTCCCTATAGTGCCTATGGCTTTTGAGCAAATTCATGTGAAAATTGTGCTTCAAATGCAGCATTTGATCCCATTTTATTTAAAATGTTCTCAAGGGGAGACACCATAAACCAGACCTGAAGCCTTATATAAGAAGTCTGACTCACTTACTTCGCTCGCTACAATTGAGGGCAAATATTACTCCCCATCACTTTCAAAGATCACGCCAGCATCCTAATATTGGACATTCCTGTGTAGTATTGTCATAGTAATCATGCAGCTATTTGGGGATTTCAGCGCTGTCAAATATTGTCATGCCATTATGATATAGTTATGTGGCCTCACTTACTGGTAAGATTCATGGCATGGTCTCTTCCTGTGATGCCATTATGGTAAAAGGGTGTGTCATGCATACATGCCAATAGACCCGATTCAGGCGGGAGACTACTGATTTTTCAAGTAAAAAATTGCTTTATTTTAGCTGTCTCCCGCCTGAAATTGCATTTTCTAAAATAGAAGTGTGAGAAAGTGCCATCTTTCTTGCATAGTATGCCCCCACTTTTTGCTGAATTGCTCATGTACTTTGACTGAGTGTGCCCTGGGCTCCTGCCAATCAAGTTCCCAGGGCCTGTGTTCCTTCCCTAAAACTGCATTGACGCCTAAACCAAATTGGCATCTCTGGCCACATGTCAGCCCCTGGTAAATGGTACCATAGGTACCCAGGGCCCGAGAGACCCTGTATCCTGACACACACACACACAGCCTTTGCAGGCTGAGTGTCTTGGTGCAGAACAAAACAAAGAGTCGACATGGCACACATACCTGTGTGCCATGCCCACATACACACTGCCCTGGTATACTTCAGTCACCCCTCTAGCTGGGTGCACTATGCCAGTGGTGAGGGTACAGGTGCATGAGCCCTGTACCCCTACAGTACCCAGGGCCATTCCTGGGCATTGTAAGTGCAGTGCTGCCATTAAGAGTATATGGTGCTGGGAGGTCGTCATCACGAACTCCACAGCACCATGATGGCTACAGTGAAGACTGAGAAGTTTGGTATCAAACTTCTCAGCACATTAAACCGACACTGATGCCAGTGTGGGATTTAATGTAACCTGCACGACAGAGGGCATCTTAGAGATGCCCCCTGAACTTAACCAACAACCTGCATCCTGCCTGAGAGGCTGCCTAGGCTGCCACCCAGCCGACATGTTTCTGGACCCCTGGGTAGAGAGCTATCCGCTCTTATGGGTCTGCAACAATGCACATCCTGGGCGAGGTGCTAGGTCTCCACCCCCAGGATGGGCAGGGGAAGCCTCAAAGGCATGCCGCCTTTGTGAGCTTCTTCAGGCCACTTGCTGGACAGAGCAACTGGCCCCCACCGATTCTGACCCCCACTCTGGCGGGAAGATCGGCGGGAAAACCTAAGTGACGAAAGGGGGTGTGCCAGCCTCTGCCAACCCCACCCCTCAGGTGGGGGAGGCGAGGTGAAGCATAACTCCAGGCTCTCGCCATCTTGAGGATGGGGAGCCCTACCCAATCAGGACTAGGCTCCTGCCCCCCTCCCACTGGAGAGTGGCAGGCTAGGAGGTGTACCCATCCCAGGGAAGGGACCTATTTAGCATTTAGGGGCACCCTGAACCTTCTTTCCTCAGATCCCGAATCCGAAACAAGCAAGAAGAACAAGAAGAAAGACCTGCCGTGCAGCTGCTAATAAGAGGACAACACCAACTGACTTGGCCCCAGCCCTACAGTCCTGTCGACCTTCGAACCTGCTCCTGCTAAAACCCGGCGTCTCCAGTGGTCAGCAACCTCGAAAACCCCAGAGGACCTAGCTGCCTTGTGACTCTAAAAGACTGGGACTCCCACAAGCAGTGGTTCTGCTCAAAGCAAGTAACAAACCCCTGGCGCCAGCCAGGAACCGTGACTTCTGCATACTCTGCACCCACCAAGCCCGGCCTGTTCCTGAGTGAACAAAGACCCCGAGGACGTGCCCCCGGCGACTGTGACCAAGAATCCAGCACCCAAGGACCCTCCTTGATGCTCCAGACGATGCCTGCAGCCTCAGAACCAGGGACCCCTCCAACCACGACCAGCAGACGGTAAGATTTCCCAACGCCAAAAGACACCCCTGCACCCGGCGCCCTGCGGCCCCCTGTGCCCAACTCCTTGGTGCCTACCTAACCTACAGCTTCCCAACTTACCTCTCGAAGTGGTGGTCTCACCTGAAGAATCTCCGTCCCCGAGCTTGCAGCCTTTGTTCCTCTGCTAACTTCTCCATTGCAATACATTGAGCGCCCGACGGCTCAAAAGCACCCTGCACCCAGCCGCCCGAGTGCCCCTGGAAGTGCAACACCTATCCTATCTTACTTCCCCACTTGCCCTGTGTAAGTGACCAGGAGCCCAGCTCCCACAGCCGCGTGGCCTGCCTGCTAGCAGCCACCAACCAAAGGCCTCCTGCCCGCCATAGGCTAACATTGGGCCTAACTCCCTCTGCACCCGGCTGCCCCTGTGCCGCTGAGGGTGTAACTACTGTACCTACCTGACCCTGGGAGACCCCTGAGTCTATGCCCAGAACCTTAACTCTGCCAGTCGAGTACTTACCTGAAAGCCGATAACCTACTTTTTCTCCATAGGATAACATTGCCTGGTTTTTGCCAGAAATTCTTCTAAGTGTCGATTTTTGAAACATACAAATATTCCTTAAAAATCGAGTGTAAAAAAAATTATTTCTTTCAACTGTTTACAGGAAATGCACCAGGGTTGAATCCAGGATCCAACCCTGAGTAAGAAAATCATACGCAAAGTATTTGAAATTGCATTTACTTAAAAACTCCCATTGAGCTCAATGTTATAATTGTGTTTGAATTGTGTTGCCTATTGCAACAACTGCAACTATTGCATTTAAAAGTCTATTGCTTATTGAAAGTATACAACTACAGCATTTTATTCTGAGAAGTATTTTGATACCTATTCTTGGTTCTAAAATAAAACTACCATATATTTTTACATACAAAACAATTGGCCTAGAGTTCAGTTCTTGAGTGTGTGAGACCATTTGCTGACTGAGTGTGTACAACAAATGGTTTACACTGTCCTCTGATACTGCTCGACCAAGCTACCACTTTAGAGAGTACGGTTATATCTAACTTTAGCCTCTACCAAACCTCTGGGGACTGTGGACTCTGTGCACACTGAACGTTACTTTGGTTCAGTATATACAGAGCCACTTTCTTACAAGAAGTCAATGAGGAATTTTAATTCTCCCGATTTTTTTATTTTAAATCTCCCACGTCCCTGTCCTTAAATGTTGGCATGTATGGTCATGTCACTTTCACTACCCCAGGCATTTTGGCGAGTCAACGTCCATGTGAAGTCTTTGTCGCGAGTGTAGCAATAAGTGCATGTTTAATGCTGAAGCCATATTGTAATCACATTATTGCACACACAATGTACAAATAACACATGCTGGACATATGCAGATATGCAGGAGCCACATGCCTGAGACGGCAGCTATGCAAACAATGCACAGAAAGCACACTATGGTGTTTGTTGCTATGAACATGGCACTCCATGGAACTTCTGTTATGGAGGGATGTGCGCTCAGTACCGAAGCTGAGCATGAGGAGCAGGTGCCACAGAAACTATGTATGAGTCACATCTTTACACGCTGTCTGTGAATGTTAGATGCTGCAGATGAGGTTAGCAACTAAAATATCAAGGCAATCTTTTGACAAAGGTATTATGAAGATAATAGCAAAACACAAAATGAAAACAAATAATGGTGTACAGAATGTGTGTCTATAAAACGGGTGACTCATTGAGTAAGAAAGTATTAGTATTGAAAAAGAAATAGTAAAATATTAAAACTAGAACAGAAAACGAGGAATGGCAATTGGTAAATTACGCACAGGTCAATGTACCCCTAAGCCGTTGTGTGACTGAATGGAAATGAAATTTGGATATTGCCAAACAGTAACAGAAAAATGTTGGATGCATGCACGTGCACTGGAGGTGCTTTCGCAGATTCCTGACTTTACCTACTTTTCCAGCTGTAGATAATGTAGGATTGTGGATGAGAATTTGACGATAACATTGCCGCAACCTTTCTTCCTCTGAAGATAAGAAACCCTTTCGTGCCCAGTTATTTGAGGCAACCCTCCCCCATACTCCTGTTGAGCTGTGGGTGAGAGTCTCTTTTGTCAGCCTCTGCTGTCAGACTGTGGCAGGGAATCAGGTGTGAATGTGCTCTATTCCGAGTTCAGCATAACAAAGGATCGTGCGCTTGACGCTCCCAGCTCCATTCAGACCTGTTCCACTCCCTGGCACCAGCGCCCACAGAGCAGCAAGCAATCGAAGAGAAACCCACGGGACTGATCGCCCTCACCTCGGTCCTCCGTCGATGGGGACAAGAGCAAATGCCTCTCGTTTAAATATCTGCATGTTCACTGCCTCGACCGGAAAGCGCTATCCTCACGCGCGTCATTCCGATCAGGTGCTAGCCAAAATGGAAGGCGGACTGCTCTTGTCCCCATCGACGGAGGACCGAGGTGAGGGCGATCAGTCCCGTGGGTCCTTGGAGTAGTAAGTAATACTAGTAGATGGAAAGCGAGTGACTAATGGTGATGAGAAAGTACGAGAGAAGTTTAACTGATGGCGGTGTTTCCCCTTCCATCTCGTTTTTCATTAGAGTGTGACTACAGGACCACGGTCCCTCGCCGGTCCCGGGTTTGGAGATTTTCTAATAAACCCTTGTAAGTCCGGTGTTGTAACCTCTCACTCATCTTGTGGTAGTCGCACGTACTTTGGGGCGATAAGTGGGTAACAACGTGGCTTTTTCACAGAGTTGTGTTCCAACTTCAGGCTTTGTGATAATATGTGTGTTTTCCTCGCATTAGGGAGAATTATGGATACCATTTCACTACGCACCTTGTGAGTTGTACCTTAGCGGTGGAGTGAGGTGTTTTGCTTATGGGAGACACGATACTCGGTGGCATTTTAACTTAGGAGAAAGCTGTTATTTTTATGAAAGGTATATGATAGAAGTAGAACGACAATATATATGCTCTACTCTTTTTCAGAAACTGTTCACTCTTGGAAGCTGTTCAGAGTACAGTACAAAAAACGACAAGCGGCTGCCTGTCGTCTGAAGGCAACAAATCCTCAAATAGGGGTTAGACTAAAAAACCTTAGGGACCAACACCCTGATGAATGCCAGTGCGACTCTTGTGAGCGTTTGAGTTGGCAGAAACATGTTGGTACAAGCAGCTGGGATTTAGGGGCCTTTACCTCCCCAAAGAATCCCAACTTTTGACTTTTAAATTCTGCCAGGAGGTGACAGGAATAAGATTGCATACAGTCTTCTCCTAGGTAGTTTTAGTATATATGTCTGCACCCTTTTGGTCCCTTCTTGAGGGAATATTTTTCCTTATTTTGTTTGTTGTCATTATCTGTATTTGTTATCACCTTTCATCTTTCTGTGACCTCACCACTACTTTCTTCATCTCTGAAAAAACATTGCGCTCCGCCCTCTGTGTTGGTCTGCACGGGGGCATTTGACGCGGCGCAATGATGAAGCATGACACTGCAAAGTGTGTGAGGGCAGTATTATAAAAATATAGCTTTTTCCTTTTCACAATCATTTTAGGTTCCGATAGTAAGGAATAACAATATGTGTCTTTCCCACTATCATGGTTACCTGTTATCAAAAAGTTTAGGTAGTTCTTCTCTGTAGAGTGAGTTCTTAACATTAGCTAGGGGAGTCAGAGAAGGCTAAAGCTCTCCCTTATATCTCTTCTTTGTGATAGCAGAGGTAGAGAATGACAACGAGAAGGGGGAGGCTGATGTGGGCATACATAAACATAGAGTGTTGAACGGGGAACACATGGCCACAGGAGACACAGGGAACATTATACAATGCAACATGGATCAGATAGACACAAGGGCATCCATTAAAACAGGGAGACATAGATGCGAAAACAGACACAGGAAGTCAAAAGAACATTGAGCTGCATAGACAGTGATATGGTGAGATGGACATGGACAAATATTAACATAGGGAGACATGGACATAGAAAGACGTGCATATGGGAGGCATGGGGTCAGCAGGAAAACACTTTTGGACAGAGAGAGACAATTGCAATGAGACAGGGTTGCATTGATTCCAGTACATTGAGACACAAACATTGGGACATGAAGAAATGTGTCCTGGCGAAGAGACACTGGAACAGGGAGTCACAAATTCCAAGACATGTCCTTAGACCAGGGCAATGGTAGAGAGACGGTACAGATAGCAAGGCAAACATATATCACACTGGAACATTGTAACTTTGACACTAGTTTAGGGAATCAAAAACCTTTAAGATAGCAAGAGAGAAACACTAGGAAGATATATAAGGGCCTGATTCACAAAGATAACTTTCACTTTTGAAAAAATGTAGAATTTTGAGAAAATCTACTTTTTGGCTAATCACAAAATTCGAGTGTAAGTTACGCTTTTGAGTACATTTACACTTAGATTTTCTGAATAGCCAAAAATCATTAAACTGATTCAGAACGGTAAATGACTCAAAAGTATAAATTACACAAAAGTGTACAGCCCCCAGCCCCTTCGGCTTGGAGGAGACATGTATTGTGAACAGCCAAAAAGTAGTAAACTTACTCAAATGTTTAATTACTCAAAATTGTAAGTTACTTTTGTAAATCAGTCTGATACACTTGGGCGCAGAGACATGGGAATTAGGACCAGCGGCCACATGTATGACCATTTTTAATGGTCACAAACGGAGATGCGGGGCTTCTGCGACTGCTAAAAAGGGTTGTTGCATGTATCAATCCTATTTTGCAAGTCGGTAGCCTGTCACCGACAAGCAAAATAGGATTTGCGAGTTGGTATTAGGAGGGTGTGTGCCAAGGGCATCCCTTCCCAAAGACAAGTCGCAAGGGCATGTACGATTGTATTGTGACCCGAATGCAGTTGCAAAACAATCGCAGTTTACTGCCTACTTTGAGTAGGTGGTAAGCCGCTCGCAAACTTCCCAATTGGGACTGGCAGCAGAAATGTTTTTTTAGAGCAGGCAGTGGTCCCATAGACCACTGCCTACTCTTAAAAAAGTGAAACAAACAGGCTGCATTTTAACCCGTTCCGTGCTCATGACGGAACCACTCCGTCATGAGCCACGGACGCCGTGTGCTCATGACGGAGTGGTTCCGTCATGCTGCGGCCGTTGGCGGCCGCTCCTCCCACGCGGCTCTAATTCCCCGCCTGTGCGGGCGATTAGCGCAGTGGGCGGAGTCGTGACGGAGGGGTTCCGTCATGAGCACAGCGGCGCCGCACTGCCCCCAAAACCCCCCAGCGCCGCGGCGGAATTCGTGCCGCAGCGAAGGCGTTAAAAAAAGATGCTCTATTTTAAAAACAAACAAAGACATGGGGGTCTGCTGTCCCTAGCAGGCTACCATGCCTGTGTTATTGCCCATTCCCAATGGGTCGCAAATTGCAACCTGCCTCATAAATATTGATGAGGTAGGTCAGTTGCGACCCCATTGGGAATTGCAAAATGCATCTGAGACACATTACTACATTTTCTTTTACGACTCACTAATTGAAAGTGGTTAAAATTTACAAATTGCGAGTCGCAAATGAAAATGGTCGTACATGTGGCCAAAAGTGGCATAAATAGCACTTTTGATCACACTGCAGCATAACCCAAACAACCATCAGGTTTCAACAGTATTGAACTATGTAAGTGCAGCAGCCTTGCTGATGAGTGTTGGTGATGTACAATACAAGTGCAACAGTCCTCCTCTGATGTGTTAGAAATGTGCATTGAAAGTACTGCACTACTTGCAAGTCTTGGCACACACTGCTGAGAAGTGTTGGTGGTTTCCACTTAACATATGGGAGCCTCACTGAAAAAGGTGTCCCTGGCAGTTCTGAACTGGAAAAAATACATTAAACTGTCCACTCAAAATAGGTTGGATTGTCTGATGCACCGAATCCAAAGTATCCACCTCAGTCGGGCTGTCGGTATAGTGTTTCCACTGGTACATCCTACGCAAACACTGCTATCAGAAACATAATGGCCGTCCTGACTATAAATAAAGCATCAGTTTGGCAGGGAGGGTACTATGCCACTTTTGGGTCAGGGTGCCCTCTCTGCCAAAATCAAAATCAGTCGATGGTCTTCCAGCTAACCTGCAGACTTGCACATTTCTGCTACTCCTATTCAGTGCTGTCACGCTAACTGCAAAATACTTTCATTGCAGCTCATTTGTTGGGACACTCCTAGTTTCACATCTTCCTTAAAATCATTACAGCTAGGAATCATGATGTAATATGTGCTTTACAAATGTAGTCAGTGACAGGATGTGTAGTAGTAAATTCCAAAAAGGTAGCTCAAATGTTTGTCAGTCTCAGAAATATGTTTTTAATCGATCTATCACAGGTATCAAATGAATAAGACAGCTTGTGAGGTTAATGTGTCTGCTGTAATTGTGCATAACATAGCTGCTGTTGATATACAAGAATGGATTTGATTAAATATCATACCACCCAGTAGTAGGATTTTTCAGGGTGGGTCTGCCTTTTTGGGACGCAAGTGATTTTTTAGGGTTTAGGGTGGGTCTGCCTTTTTGGGAGGCAAGTGATTTTTTAGGGTTTAGGGTGGGTGTGGGTTTTTGAGTGGTAAGAGATTTTTTAGGGTGGGTTTTTTTTGGGTGGCAAGGGAAATTTTAATGTTTAGGGTGGGTGTGGATTTTTGGGGGCAAGGGATATGTTAGGGTTTTGGGTGGGTATGGGTTTTTGGGTGGTAATGAATCATTTAGGTGTAGTGTTTGTATGGGTTTTTGGGTGGCAAGGGATTATTCAGGATGGGTATGGGTTTTTGGGAGGCAAGTGAATTTTTAGGGTTTAGGGTGGGTGTAGGTTTTTGAGTGGTTAAGGATTTTTCAGCATTTGGGATGGGTCTGGGTTTTTAAGTGGCGAAGGAATTTTTAAGGTTTAGAGTGGGTGTGGATTTTTGAGGGTCAAGGAAAATGTATGGTTTTGGGTGGGTATGGGTTTTTGGATGATAAGTGAATTTTTAGGGATTAGAGGGGATGTGTGTTTTTCGGTTGTAAGGTACTTTTTCGGGTTTAGATTGAGTATAGTTTTTTGGGTGGCCAGTGAATTTTTATGGGGTTAGGGTGGGTATGGGTTTTTGAGAGGCGAGGAATCAAAGGTTTGGGTAGGTATGGGTTTTTGGCTGGTAAGGGATTTTTGGGGGTTAGGGTCGCAAGGAATTTTTAGGGTTTAGCGTGAGAATCGTTTTTTTAGGTGGTAAGGGAATGTTTAGGGCTGAGGGTAGGTATGGGTTTTTGGGTGGCAAGGGATTTGTTAAGGTTTAGTGTGGCAAAGGAATTTGTATTTCTAGGGTGGGTATGGGTTTCTGATTGGCAAGGGAATTTTTAAGGTTTAGGATGGGTGTGAAATTTTGGGGGCAAGGGATATGTTAGGGTTTTGGGTGGGTATGGAGATTTTAGGGTTTATGCTAGGTGTGGGTTTTTGAGTGGTAATGAATCGTTTAGGTATAGTGTTTGTATGGGTTTTTGGGTGGCAAGGGATTTTTCAGGGTGGGTATCGGTCTTAGGGAGGCAAGTGAATTTAAAGGATTTAGGGTGGGTGTAGGTTTTTGAGTGGTGAGAGATTTTTTAGGGTTTAGGGTGGGTATTGTTTTTGGGTGGCAAGGGAAATTTTAAGGTTTAGGGTGGGTGTGGATTTTTGGGGGCAAGGGATATGTTAGGGTTTTGGGCGGGTATGGGTTTTTGGGTGATGAGGTCATTTTTAGGATTTAGGGTGGGTATGACATTTTGGGTGGTGAGGGATTTTATAGGGTTTAGGCTGGGTATGGGTTTTTGGGTGGTAATGAATCAGTTAGGTGTAGTGTTTGTATGGGTTTTCTGGGTGGCAAGGGATTATTCAGAATGAGTATGGGTTTTTGGGAGGCAAGTGAATTTTTAGGGTTGAGGGTGGGTGTAGGTTTTTTAGTGGTAAGGGATTTTTCAGCATTTGGGATGGGTGTGGGCTTTTAAGTGGCGAAGGAATTTTTAAGGTTTAGAGTGGGTGTGGATTTTTGGGGGGCAAGGAAAATATATGGTTTTGACTTGGTATGGGTTTTTAGATAAGTGAATTTTTAGGGATTAGAGTGGATCTGTGTTTTTCGGTGGTAAGAAACGTTTTCAGGTTTAGGTTGGGTATAGTTTTTTGGGTGACCAGTGAATTTTTATGGGATTAAGGTTGGTATGGGTTTTTGAGAGGCGAGGAATTTAAGGTTAGCGTAGGTATGGGTTTTTGGGTGGTAAGGGATTTTTGGGGTTTAGGGGGCATGTAGGTTTTTGAGTCATAAGGGATTTTTCAGCAATTAGGATGGGTGTGGGTTTTGAAGTGGCAAAGGATTTTTCAGGGTGGGTATGGGTTTTTGGGAGGCAAGTGAATTTTTAGGGTTTATGTTGGGTGCAGGTTTTTGAGTTGCAAGATTTTCTAGGGTTTAGGGTGGGTATGGGTTTTATGGGTGGCAAGGGAATTTTTTGTGTTTAGGGTGGGTATGGATTTTTGTGTGGTGAGGGATTTTTTAGGGTTTAGGCTGGTTATGGGTTTTTGGGTGGTAATAAATCATTTAGGTGTAGTGTTTGTATGGGTTTTTGGGTGGCAAGGGATTATTCAGGATGGGTATGGGTTTTTGGGAGGCAAGTGAATTTTTAGGGTTTAGGGTGAGTGTAGGTTTTTGAGTGGTTAGGGATTTTTCAGCATTTGGGATGGGTGTGGGTTTTTAAGTGGCGAAGGAATTTTTAAGGTTTAGAGTGAGTGTGGATGAGGGGGGCTGCTCTTACGGCACGTGGGAACCCGTGATGTAATGAACAGTTGTTGGTGATTTGGAAACTAATAAAAAAAGTTTCAACAAAAAAAAAAAAAATAGAGTGAGTGTGGATTTTTGGGGGTCAAGGAAAATGTATGGTTTTGGGTGGGTATGGGTTTTTGGATGAAAAGTGAATCTTTAGGGATTAGAGGCGATGGGTGTTTTTCGGTTGTAAGGTACTTTTTTAAGTTTAGGTTGGGTATAGTTTTTTGGGTGGCCAGTGAATTTTTATGGGGTTAGAATGGGTATCTGTTTTTGAGAGGCGAGGAATTAAAGGTTTGGGTAGGTATGGGTTTTTGGCTGGTAAGGGATTTTTGGGGGTTAGGGTCGGAAGGAATATTTAGAGTTTAGCGTGAGAATTGTTTTTTTAGGTGGTAAGGGAATGTTTAGGTCTGAGGGTAGCTATGGGTTTTTGGGTGGCAAGGGATTTGTTAAGGTTTAGTGTGGCAAAGGAATTTGTATTTCTAGGGTGGGTATGGGTTTATGATTGGCAAGGGATTTTCTAGGGTTTAGGGTGGGTATGCTTTTTTGGTAGCAAGGGAATTTTTAAGGTTTAGGGTGGGTGTGAATTTTTGGGGGCAAGGGAGACGTTAGGGTTTTGGGTGGGTATAGAATTTTTTAGGGTTTATGCTAGGTATGGGTTTTTGAGTGGTAATGAATCGTTTAGGTATAGTGTTTGTAAGGGTTTTGGGGTGGCAAGGGATTTTTCAGGGTGGGTATTGGTTTTAGGGAGGCAAGTGAATTTAAAGGATTTAGGGTGGGTGTAGGTTTTTGAGTGGTAAGAGATTTTTTAGGGTGGGTATTTTTTTGGGTTGGCAAGGTAAATTTTAAGTTTTAGGGTGGGGGTGGATTTTTGGGGGCAAGGGACATGTTAGGGTTTTGGGCGGGTATGGGTCTTTGGGTGATAAGGTCATTTTTAGGATTTAGGGTGGGTATGACTTTTTGGGTGGTGAGGGATTTTATAGGGTTTAGGCTGGGTATGGATTTTTGGGTGGTAATGAATCATTTAGGTGTAGTGTTTGTATGGGTTTTTTGGGTGGAAAGGGATTATTCAGGATGGGTATGGGTTTTTGGGAGGCAAGAAAATTTTTAGGGTTGAGGGTGGGTGTAAGTTTTTTAGTGGTAAGGGATTTTTCAGCATTTGGGATGGGTGTGGCGAAGGAATTTTTAAGGTGTAGAGTGGGTGTGGATTTTTGGAGGGCAAGGAAAATGTATGCTTTTGACTGGGTATTGGTTGTTAGATAAGTGAATTTTTGGGATTAGAGTGGATGTGTGTTTTTCGGTGGTAAGATAAGTTTTCAGGTTTAGGTTGGGTATAGTTTTTTGGGTGACCAGTGAATTTTTATGGGGTTAAGGTGGGTATGGGTTTTTGAGAGGCGATGAATTTTTTAAGGTTAGCGTAGGTATGGGTTTTTGGGTGGTAAGGGATTTTTGGGGTTTAGGTTGCATGTAGGTTTTTGAGTCATAAGGGATTTTTCAGCAATTAGGATGGGTGTGGGTTTTGAAGCGGCAAAGGATTTTTCAGGGTGGGTATGGGTTTTTGGGAGGCAAGTGAATTTTTAGAGTTTACGTTGGGTGCAGGTTTTTGAGTTGTAAGATTTTCTAGGGTTTAGGGTGGGTATGGGTTTTATCGGTGGCAAGGGAATTTTTTGTGTTTAGGGTGGGTGTGAGATTTTTGGTGGCAAGGGATATTGTACATTTTACAGTGTGTATGGGTTTTTGGGTTGCAAGGGAATTTTTAACGTTTAGGGTAGGGGTGGGTATTCGGGTGGAAGGGATTTTTTAGGATTTAGGGTGGGCTTGGGTTTCGGGTGGCAAGGGAACATTTAGGGATTAGGTCTGGTATGGGTTTTTTCGGTGGTAATGAATCATTTAAGGTTCAGAGTTTGTGTGGGTATTTGGGTCACAAGGGATTTTTTATGGTGGGTGTGCATTTTTGGGTGGCAAGTGAATTTTTGTGGTTTAGGTGAGTATGTTTTTGAGTGTTAAGGGATTTTTAGGGTTTAGGGGGATGGGTTTAAATGGATTTTTTTGCATTCGGGATGGGTGCCGTATTTTTGGAGGTAGGGTATTTTGTAGGATTTATGGTGTGTATGGCTTTTTGAGTCTCAAGGGGATTTTTAGGGTTTAGGGTTGGTGTGGGTTTTTGTTCGGCAAGAGAATCTTTAGGGTTTAGGGTGAGTATAGCTTTTTAGGTGATAAGGGCTTTTAGGGTTCAGGGTGGGTATGGTAGTTTTGGTTGGCAATTACGTTTTTAGAGTTGGTGTGGGTATTTGGGTGGTAAGGGATTTTTAGGGTAGGTATGGATTTTTGGGTAGCAAGGGAAATCTTAGGGTTTAGGGTGGGTATGGGATATTAGGTGCAAGGTAATTTTTAGGGTTTAGTGTGGGTATAGGTTATTAGGTGGCAAGGGAGATTTCAGCATTTAGGATGGGTGTGGCAAAGGAATTTTTAATGTTTAGAGTGGGTGATGATTTTTGGGTGGTAAGGGATTTCTTAGGGTTTAGGGTGGGTATGGGTTTTTGAATGATAAGGGAATTTTTAGGGATTAGAGTGGATGTGTGTTTTTGGGTGGTAAGGTACTTTTCGGGTTTAGGTCGGGTATGTTTTTTTGGGTGGCCAGTGAATTTTTATGGGGTTAGGGTGGGTTTGGGTTTTTGGGAGGTGAGGGATTTTTTAATGGTAGGGTTTTTGGGTGGTACAGGAATTTTTGGGGTTAGGGTCGCAAGGAATTTTAGAGTTGTAGCGTAGGTATCGTTTTTTGGGTGGTAAGGGAATGTTTAGGGCTTAGGGTGGGTATGGGTCCTTTGGTGGCAAGGGATATTTTAGGGTTTAGGGTGGCGAGGGAATTTTTACTTTTAGGGTGGGTATGGGTTTTTGATTGGGAAGGGATTTTTTAGGGTTTAAGGTGGGTATGGCGTTTTGGGTAGCAAGGGAAATTTTAAGGTTTAGGGTGGGTGTGGATTTTTGGGGCATAGGAAATGTTGTGGTTTTGGGTGAGAATTGGGGTTTTGGGTGAGAAGGGAATTTAGGGTTTAGGGTGGGTATGGATTTTTGGGTGGTAAGGGATTTCTTAGGGATTAGGCAGGGTATGGGTTTTTGGGTGGTAATGAATCGTTTTAGTGTAGTGTTTGTATGAGTCTTTGGGTGGCAAGGGATTTTTCAGGGTGGGTATGGGTTTTTGGGAGGCAAGTGAACTTTTAGGGTTTATGGTGGGTGTAGGTTTTTGAGTGGTAAGGGATTTTTTTAGCATTTGGGATGGGTGTGGGTTTTTTAGTGGCAAAGGAATTTTTAAGATTTAGAATGGGTGTGGATTTTTGGGGGAAGGGACTTTTATGGTTTTGGGTGGGTATGGGTTTTTGGATGATAAAGGAATTTTTAGGGATTAGAGTGGATGTGTGTTTTTGGGTGGTAGGGTACATTTTCGGGTTTAAGTTGGGTATAGTTTTTAGGATGGCCAGTGAATTTTTGTGGGTTTAGGGTGGGTGTGGGTTTTTGGGTGGTAAAGGATTTTTGGGGATAGGCTCGCAAGGAATTTTTAGGGTTTAGCGCGAGTTTTGTTTTTTTGGGTGGTAAGGGAATGTTTAGGGCGGGTATGGATTTTTGGGTGACGAGGGATTTGTTAAGGTTTAGGGTGGGAAGGGAATTTTTATTTCTAGGGTGGTTATGGGTTTCTGATTGACAAGGGATCTTTTAGGGTTAAGGGTGGGTATTGTTTTTTGGTGGCAAGGGAATTTTTAAGGTTTAGGGTGGGTGTGTGTTTTTGGGGGCAAGGGAAATGTTGTGGTTTCCGTTGGGTATGGACTTTTGGGTGGTAAGGAATTTTTTGGGTTTAGGCTGGGTATGTTTTTTTTTTGGGTGGTAATGGATCGTTTAGGTGAAGTGTTTGTATGGATTTGTAGGTGGCATGGGATTTTTCAGGGTGTGTATGGGTTTTTGGGAGGCAAGTGAATTTTTAGGGTTTAGGGTGGATGTAGGTTTTTGAGCAGTAAGATATTTTTAGGGTTTAGTGTGGTTATGGGTTTCTGATTGTCAATGGATGTTTTAGGGTGGGTATGTTTTTTTGGTGGCAAGGGAATGTTTAAGGTTTAGGGTGGGTGTTGGATTTTGTGGGCAAGGGAAATGTTATGGTTTCAGTTGGGTATGGATTTTTGGGTGGTAAGGAATTTCTTTGGGTTTAGGCTGGGTATGTTTTTTTTGGGTGGTAATGGATCGTTTAGGTGTAGTGTTTGTATGGGTTTGTAGGTGGCAAGGATTTTTCAGGGTGTGCATGTGTTTTTGGGAGGCAAGTGAATTTTTAGGGTTTACGGTGGTTGTAGTTTTGTGAGCGGTAAGAGATTTTTTAGGGTTTAGGGTGGTATCGGTTTTATGGGTAGCAAGGGAATGTTTTGTGTTAAGTGGGTGTGAGATTTTTGGTGACAAGGGATATTGTATATTTTATAGTGTGTATAGGTTTTTGGGTTGCAAGGGCTTTTAAGGTTTAGGGTGGGTGTGGGTATTTGGGTGGAAAGGGATTTTTTAGGATTTAGGTTGGGCATGGGTTTTTGGTGTCAAGGAAACATTTAGGGGTTAGGGCTGGTATGGGCGTTTTAGGTGGCAATGAATCATTTAAGGTTTAGTGTTTGTAAGGGTATTTGGGTCACAAGGGATTTTTTATGGTGGGTGTGGGTTTTTGGATGGCAAGGGAATTTTTGTGGTTTAGGTGGGTGTAGGTTTTTGAGGGGACTTGGAGAGGTCTATGATCTCACACATTCTCTTTGGCATCCATGGCAATATTATAGTCACACACCATCTCTGTAGGGACCTCGACATCTCTATAATCACACACTATCTCTGTGGGGAGCTGGGCATGTCTATAATCAGACACTATCTCTGTGGGGTCCTCGACATCTCTAAAATCACACACTGTATCTGTGGGGGGCTGGGCATGTCTATAATCACACAATCTCTGTGGGGACCTCGATATCTCTATAATCACACACTATCTTTGTGGGGACCTGGGCGTGTCTATAATCACACATTATCTCTGTGGGGACAATGGTAATAATATAGTTACACACCATCTCTGTGGGGACTTGAGCATTCTTGTAATTACATGCAAGCTCTGTTTTGGCTTGAGCATCATCAGCTCTGCATTCTCTGTATGGGGCTTTGTGAATCCTGAAAAGTAGTAAAGTTAGACTTTTGGTCTAAGCTTACATTTGTGAAACTGAAAAGTAGAAAAGTTATATTTAGTGCCTAAGTTTACCTTTGTGAACCGGGCCCTATTTTAATGAGGACTTGCATACAATCATCTTCATGCACTCTCTCTGTGGGGACTTAAACATCGTTATAATAACACACTATCTTTGTGGGGGCTTGAAAAAAACTATAATAAAACACTATCTTTGTGGGGACTTGAACATTAAACATACCATCTCTGTGGGGACTCGAGCATTCCTGTAATTAAACGCAAGCTCTGTTTCGGCTTGAAGCACCAGGGAGTGCCATGAGGCACTGGGTCAAGACTGATTTGCATATAGCTGGGTCTGAACTGGGGTGGCGAAGTGAGCTAAAGAACGATGATGGATTTAACCCAGATCTGTGACTGGGGTGAGTGACTGAAAAGTTTCAGCACCCCGTCCATCATCTCCTTGTGTTTGCTTCAACTTGAACATAATCAGCTTCACATTCTCTGTATGGGGCTTTGTGAAAATTGAAAAGTAGTAAAGTTAGACTTTTGGTCTAAATTTACCTTTGTGAATACTGAAAAGTAGAAAAGTTAGATTTTTTTGTCTAAGTTTACCTTTTTGAACTGGGCCCTATTTTAATGAGGACTTGCACACAATCACCTTCATGCACTATCTATGTGGGAACTTAAACATCGCTATAATAACACACTATCTTTGTTGGGACTTAAACTACACTGTAATAACACACTATCTTTGTGGGGACTTGAACATCACTATAATAACACACCATCTTTGTGGGGACTTTAACTTCTCTATGATAACACACTATCTCTGTGGGGACTTACACATTGCTATAATAACATATCATCTCTGTGGGGACTTGAGCATTCCTATGATTACACACAACCTCTGTGTGGACTTAAACATCATTAGCTTCACACTCTTTATAGTGGGATTTAAGCTTTGAATGTACACACTATTTCTATGGAGACTTAAACACAATGATCGTCACCCACTATCTCTGTGGGGACTTGAACACCTATTTTGGCCAAAAATGTAAGCAGCTAATCAAGCTCTGGGTTCCACTTGACCATATTCCTTAGTTCCGTATGTTAATTTCTTTGTGTTAGTTCCCTTATCTCCTAAGATTTTAAGCACTGATAAATAGTGGAGAAGTGTGGCTCACTGGTTGGAGAAGTGTGGCTCACTGGTTAGAGGAGGCAGACCTGGAAGCAGAGGTCAGCCCAGGACCAGGGTTCAATTCCTGGCTCGGCTGGGTCTTGAGTCCATAAAATGTCCATGGACTCGATAATTCTCGCTCCATTGCCTACTCGCCTCATGGGTTCACACTCTGCGACTCTGGGCAATAGCTTGCTTAATCTCCACATGGGCCCCTCGCGGCGGGATGCCTGGCTTTCACCTTGCGGATGCCCTGCTGGGTTATCTCACAGGGGAATACCAGGACGGGTTCCCTAAGCAAGCGCTTAGAGACCGCTTGGTGATTTGCGCTATATAAATTCCTTTACATTTACATTTACAAATAGGTTAAATACAGCTTTAAGGGTCTTTCTTTAAGCATGATATGATATTTTCTGGCACATTAACATGATCGGTCTATAATGTATACCCCTAGTATATATGCAGCAATTAATATATGAATAGATTATAATGTTGTTTGTGTATATTGTTGATAAAATAAACATTTAGCCATGTGCCTTCAACTGTATTCATTCACAAATAGTGTTACGGACTAGGTCCCCACAAGGATGGTAGCACGTGTTCAAGTCCCCGCAAGTATGGTGCTGTGCGCACGATTAAATAACAATATATTTGCAAATTTGAAGCAGGATCCTGTATCATGAATTTTTTCTTAACGTTTTTCTGTTATTAGAGTATTTTAAAAACATTGGGAAAGGTTAGTCCCCACGGGGGGGGGGGGGGGGTGTGTGCGTGTGTGTGTGTGTGTGTGTGTGTGTGCTCTCTAAGGGTGGCACAATGAGTGCTGCAGCCCTTAGAGGCCTTCCCTGGTCACAAGGCCCAGGGTACCATTTACCAGGGGCTGACATGTGGCCAGGGTTTGCCAATTTAGGTTGGAGGTTTTGGTTTAGGGAAGGAACATAGGCCCTGGGCACCTGATTGGCAGGAGCCCAGGGCATACACTCAGTCAAAGTACATTCAGCAATTCAGCAAAAAGTGGGGGCATACCATGCAAGAAAGATGGCACTTTCTCACACCAGGTACCTCCAGTAAGCCCCACACAGCTGGATTGCTGAGACTGGTCCAAGGCCACGCCGCCTTTTTACACCACTATGCAAACACGCCTTCTGGCGTACTGCTGCTCGGGGGATGAAGTCCACTTTAGTTCCGAGGTCCTCAGGACACAAGAGGACCTGTTGGCCCCACCAGCAATGTGCCAAGAGGCGCATTTGCAGAGTGGTGTAAAAAGGGGTTGTGACCTTGGACCACCTCTCAGCAAACCAACCGTGTGGGGCTTACTGGAGGTACCTGGTGGGCTAGTTGGCACCCAAGGACGGTAAGCATTTAAGGGGACCTAATCCTCCAACCCAGAACGCATCAGGAGGTGTTTGCAGAGTGGTGCAGGGAGGGGACGGGGCCTCCAGCGAGATGCCGGCTTTTCTTTTTATATTTTTAGAAGGGGGGCTGTGTGGCCCCCCTTTCTATGGCCTGAGCCATTTTTTCCCCTTAAAAACAGGAAAGGGGTCGCATGCCCCCCCCCAGTCTCCCCCCATCCCAAGGAAGATTTTGGCCCCAGGGACCCCATTCCCCAGAGCATGGCCACTTAAAAAAACATAATAAATTACATTTAAAAGGAGGGGGACCGCGTGTCCCCACTCTTGAGGCCATTATTGGCCCCAGGGACCCCATCCCCCCAGCCCATTGCCTCTTTAAAAAAAATAAAATTACATTAATATTACGGGAGGGGGGCCATATTGCCCCCTTTCCTTGGCCACATTTGGCCCCGGGGACCCCATCCCCTGGGGCCTGGTCTCATGTTGGGGACCACGGGGAGCCCCAATGCCCCCGCAGTCCCAGCTGGTTCCCCGTCTCCTGCGGGAGCCGGCATTGCTTTTGGACAAGGGGAGCTTCTGACATGCAGTTCCCGTGGCCAAAAGCAATTCTGCTTTGCTTCATGGAAGCGAGAGCAGGTTTCCTGCTCTCGCTTCCATGAAGCGAAGCAGTGTTTGCAATTACAGGGCGGGAACAGTGCTCCCGCCCTGTCATTGCAAATTGCAGTGTCCCGGGGGTAGGCACCCCGGGACATAGCTGGAGCCGGCCCTGGGGGTGGCGGTCCCCAGGGCAATTTAGGGCTCCTGGAGGGGGGGCGCGTGCCCCTGCACATAATTAATAAAACTCCCGGGAGGGTGGCGGTCCCTGGGGCTGTGGGGGCCCACGCAGCCACCGCAAATATTTCTCACATTCCCTCTGGGACCTGGCCCAACTGGGGGCTTAATAAAACGAAGCACGGAACACCGCGCTTCCTTTTTTTTTTTTTCAGCATGATTAAGAGAATCCGCCGAAATTTTTTTCACAACAATGCTTTTTTGTGGCCCTGGGACCCCCTGACCAGGCCTAAGGGGTCAGGGTGTTTCTACCCTGCCCACTTATCTAGTTTGTTTACCTTTTTTTCTAGAGACTCAGTTCTACAGAGTCACAAGATGGCTGCCAACATTCCTGGTTTGAAGCGCTGGCAGCCAATCAGAAACAAGCCCGTGATCGGGAGGGTTCAGCCAATCAGATCTCACAATACTCAAATATTGATATCTGTAAATCGGTAAATGTCTCAAACTACTGGACGGATTTACACCATTTAATAAAAGCGTCATTTTTGGAGCAAAAGCTACCTTTTTGCCAAATTTGGTGTAATTCCGTTCAGCAGTTCAGACTGTAGCCGTGTCTAAAGTTTCCAATGGAAATGAACATGGAGAAAACACGTTTTGGGACCCCCCTTTTTTTCCTCAGACCCCACTTGACGAATCACCCCGAAACCTTCAAGACAGGTGCTGACCTGAGTGGACCATTAGTTTTGAAAAATTTGTGAAGATTCGTCAACCGGTGATATTGGCAACAGAAAAAATGCTTTTTGAATAGAAACAAGGTTCTAACTAGAACTACCTACTGGCGACTGCCAGTAGGTGATATATATATATATATATGGAAAGGACTACTAGAAATCATTCATTTGCATAGATTTCCATGTATATGTTTGACAGCTTTTGTGAACCTATCTGAACCACAAAAGCAAACAGTTCTCTCCCTGAACAAATTGAAAACCATTCCTAGATGATGTCAAGGGTAAACAATTGACTACAGCCAGAATGGGTTAAATCTATACCTTACAAATAGTATATGAACTTTAATGCCCAGTGGAGGAACAGAAAATCTCTTTGTATGCTTTCCCTATGTATGCAAAAATACAGAGTTCATCTTGTTCCATCGCCTCCTCAAAAACTAAATTACTCCTTTTGCCTTGCCCCTTTATCATCTCAGCAGTCATGTTGAAAAGGTATGGGTTACAACATTACACGATACAAGATAATTACATTTTGTTTCTCAAGGATAACTATTATGTATGAAATGTTTAGCAGTCTGAACTAATAAGGCCACCAGTGAGTTCTTGATTGCATGCCAATTTGTGAGTTTGATCATGTTTTTGATTCAGGTTAGTGACCTATTAACCTGTACCAGATAAGTTCGTATTTATTTGCCCCTGTATGTGACAGAAAAGAGCAAAGATTGAAAAATTAGTCCCCTGCCAAATCTAAGCCGTGATGCTAGTAATACTGATCTAATGAAAGCAATTAAAGTCTCCTTCCCCACCATGGTTTCATTTGTCATTAAAAGGCATTCCCTACTAATGTTGAAAATGAAAATTATTTTGGTTGGTAATCTTTAGAAGGGCACAAGAATGCCTCATCACATAAACTAGAAAAAGGAATAATTTCAGGGTTTTAAAATAATTGTTGCTCTTGCATGCAGGGCTGAGGACAGTAGGGTTACATGGAGTGGGCCAATTCAGTAATGTTCTATCAGGGCTGTAACCCTCCAGGCACTTCGTGTGCCACTTTAGCACATGCATAGTGCCAGTCTGGCTTGGGCCTGAGCCAAGACCTGACTAGGGCTCACCTAACGGGTGTTTGTCTACCTTGGGCAGCTTTCAGAAGCACAAGAGGAGATTGTGGCTTGATCCCCTAAACAGCTCAGTTAATCTTTAGTTGGTTAAAATATTATAAAAAAATAGATACATATGAAAAATACATATACAACCAGACAATAAAAACTCATGCATAACCCAATAATCTTCTCACTTTTACAGCTGAAGAAAGAAAACAAGCATCATGATAAAAATGTTCACATTATATGAAAGTTGAAGATAGAAAAGTGCAGGTCCAACCTGTTTAAAATTCAATTTCTTCAGCAAGAGACAAATTAATTTATTCTTTATAGTGATATACATGGGGCAAAACATAAAGTACAAGGTGTCTTGCTGGGAGACGAGTCGAGCTTGCCAGCCAATGATGGTCAAGGTTCAAACTGAACTGAATCACTAGAAAATGAGGATGGTTGAACGTTAAACAACAGATATCTCGGTCTAGAAAGGTCTATAAATCGGGTGGTTTTAGTAATGGGAAATGGTCTGACCAAAGGTTTGGCCATAGCATGCTCCTCTCTCTCCCATTGTTTGCTGAGATAAAAAGCTTTGATTGTCCAGTTAATATCCACCTTGGTAATAGAGTTAGGGCAGTTAAAAAGACAGGGATGACCTAAAAAGCTTGAAGCTCTGCTCTATGTATCTCACCCAAAGTATAGACATACTGTTATCAAGGAAAAGGCAATCCTCCAAAATTAACCAACTCAACTTGGCCTCTGGTTTAAGCCACACTTTAGGGCATATCGTCAATGTCAATAGTGCCGCTTTAGCGGCGATATTTTTATCGCCCTATCAGCAAGCTGTCGCTAACAGCTGTTAGCGACGGCTTGCTGGCAGTAGCGCCCGTGTAAATGCCACTTTGCAGGTCAGCGATAATAATCATTAATGACATGCAAAGTAGGCGTTCCCTCTGGAAACAACCCTGCAAAAGTCGCTAACCGCACATCGCGGTATCATCAAGCCAGACCCGGATTCCCATAGCGAAATGAAAAACGGCGCTAACCGCGGTTATCGCCATCAGCTAACGTCTGCTAAATGTCAGACTTAGCTACATTTATAATGGGAGGTGGATTAAAAGCCTAAATCCATATCTCCCAATTATCAAGGATTCCCTTAGCGCTGTAGTTGCATCTCTGGATTTCCAGCGATGTTCCCTCATAACGCCGCTATCGCCAGAATTTTTATCGCTGTGGAGATGAGCATTGATAATAACGCGTTATCTCGGCGATTAATTCCGGTGATAGCCGGCGTTATGCAAATTCGCGCTACGTGCGCTCTGCGATGTTTATCGCAGTTTGTTGGTGATATGCCCCTTGGTGTCATAAAATGCAATGGATGAAGTTGTATTCCCACTTCTTTGTGAACCGTACTAAATGCAACACTTTGAGATAAGGCTAACAATCTTCTCATGAAATTATTTTCCACTGTCTGCAATAATAGTAAAGTAAAGTAAAGTGACAAAGCCCTACATCACATACGTAAGAAGCTATTTAAACACACTTTGCATTGTAAATTCTAATTGTAACACCAATGGATCAGTGGCCTATCCCCTTGGTGAGGTTAAACACACAGTTCACACAGTAACTGAACCTCCCAAGTGTCAATTTATTCTGGTTCAGTAATGGGGTCCACTGAAACAAATAATATTCCCAAATAAGAGAAATGACTCCACTTTGCCAATTGGAAGACATTTAAGAATAAAGTTTCTAGATTTTGTTCCCTTAGGACCTGAATAAAATGTGCCCACCTTCAGTTTATGAATAATTGGCGATATCTGGGATGTTAAAAGGTTACGTCGTTCCTAAGGTTGCCAACATGAAATATTCTTCTACTTCTTACCAATTAGGCACAATGGTACAGCAGTAGCCCTATCACATTTTCTATAATCTTACGGAGACTGGTTGTTTATCAGTGCCTGCAAGTCTTGTGTCCCCGTTTCAAGATGGAATCCACGCGGTGTAGACACTGGTTGCTTGACAGTAATTCCAGGAGTTGTGACTCTGCTTCTGGCAGAACACTGCATAGTGTATACACATTTATTGTTTAACAGTACCGCCTGAGGCGGAGTCTCTGTCCCGTCTTGGTGTACTCTCTATATCCTACTCCCTCTGGTGAACTCCACCTATCTACATTCATTCTAAGATGGTCTCAACTTTAGGATCCTGACCACTCCTAAAATGGTAAGTATGCATAGCTAAATATATTTTCATAGTTTCCGAAACACCTTATTCCGATGCACAGGCCTGTTTGTTGTATCATGTTTGATAGGGTGGAGTTTGGCCTATGGAGGAGGTGTTTGGATAAGGTCAAGGATATGGTTCAATCCACAGACTCTGAAACATTGGCAGGAACACTATGCAAATAAAAGAACTTTATGGCCCCGTCTGAACGATGGTGCAACTATATAGTGCTAGTGAAATTATATTTCTTTGATCTTGGGTATACCAACATTGTTAACACAAGTCCCTCTAAAAATAATTCAATAAATAAGTGCTTCAAATAAGTGGTTTCGGATTAAGGCAGAGAATGATCTTAAGGCTAAGCTCTCTACAGTCGTGATGTATGTGAAGTTGGTTGTGGTTCAAGATTGAAGTAAATGGGGTCTTCATTTTTGTAGCGGAGCATGTAGGTTAAAGGATGAACCTGTTCCAATCTAAAATGAGAAGCTATACTTTTGTGGTCTAATTCTTTAATCAAAGAATTGTCAATAATATCTTTCCTGCTTTAAATGCTGAAACCAAAATTTTTAAATTTAAAGTCATGGGGCATCTCGGAGGAACTAGAAACTAATGTTAAGGTTTTCACGTTACCTGATTTTATTAAGCATATGCCAATGTCCTAAATGTTTCTTTTCCCCAACAGAAATGTTTTATTTAATTTGGTCTAATTATTTTTCCACCATCATTAATCTCCTTTAAAGGTTTACAAAAAAAATAGTAATATTGTATTAATAAAATAATAAAAATACGAAATTAAGGTAACTTTGCATCATTTTATTTATCATAAAAATACAAAATGGGATGTCAAGGATAACATGTATAATATACTTAATAAGTGCATAACCCGATTTGAAGGCTGCTATAGAACAATAACTTTTCTTTAGGTAAATCATGTAATACAATCCATTATTTATATTCATATATATTTATACAAAACACAAACAATGCACATAAACTGGAGATAATTTTTAGGCATTTTGTTTTACCAAGGTCTTGATCGCCACCTCACAACCCACAGACACCGTACTTGAAATCTTCTTACAGGGATACTTTTGTATCATTACTAACAAAATTCATGTCAACTGGGAAGAAAGCTTTGGTTTATTACTGGCTTCCAAGGCAAATGGGTTTTTCTTTTAATACATGTTCCAGATATATTTTATACGTTTTTCACAAACACGAAGGCACTTTTGTTATTTTAACACAATACAGTTCTGCATTTACAAATAAAAATATTTCTGTATTATTAAACAATACTGTTACAACTTTGGTACATTTTACTTGCGTTATAGGGGAGACAAGACAAAAATGTCAGATCTCTGAAAGCTTGTACAACAATGTTAAGGCTTATTCAGAGAACAAACACTAAACCCATAACCTAGAATTTTTGACATTCAGCTTTCCAAATAACCCTTGGATAAAATGCATAGATTAATGGAAGCAGTATGGATTTAAGGTAGAAACAAGACTATCCTGAAGTCAGCACAAAATACATGTAACTGATGTACAGGAGCATTACAAAAAAAAATTAAAAAAAAATGGAAGAATCCAGAATGCTTCTGATCATCATTCAAATGTCACTAACCACTAAAAGTTAACACAATATATTGAATGGTGTACTATAATACAGATTACAGTGCAGTGACTAAGGCGGTGGACACCATTTTCTGTAACATAAATGTCATTCTAACACTAGCGTGCTTTCCATCTAAGATTATTATCCTATAGTACCAGGCATCTTTGTCCAGGGCAGCAGGTGTGCTGCAAGGCAGAGGGTTTTAGATCCAATACATCTTCAAAAGATCAGTCGAAGAAAGTTTGTACTACAGGCACCAAGTGGGTGGAGTAGCACACAGATTGCTCAGCCTCTTTAAAAAGTTGCGATCACCCAAATGCCAGAAAATGACTTTGGATCTTTACAAGAAAATTGAAACCATGGTTTACATACTGTGCCCTGTGAACTAGTTTTCTTTTGTACAACCCTGTGTACATTGCAAAACAGACAACTTGAAAAATCCACACTGTTGACTCCTTTTAACATTCCACAATTTCACTCTGCGAGGAATGGGATGGTTACACATTGCTGGTGCTCTCTCTACTCAAATACTCATTTAACTGCAGTGCTGGATTAGGTGACGCAAACGTAACATATCGTCCTTTTTCCCAACCCCTACGTATGCGTACTAATTTTCTGTTTATGCACGGCATGAACAGCACTATCCTGGCTAGTATAATTACACATGGAACCAGGAGTGTGAGGGTGAACGTAGGCGGAAGGTAGAACTTGTACTGGTTGCCATCGAATGCTCGCTTCCATCCAAAGGTAAGAGTGTGAAGAGTGGCAATAACCAGAGCCACAAATCCAAGCGTCGACTGCACAAAACACAAAAAGGATTTTAGTTCAATTTTAAACTTTTACATTTTATGGCTTATATTTGTTTTATACTTTGGAATTGTCATTTGATCCTTAACATCGTTGCCACACAGTTAAACTACATCATTTACATTTTTGTTTTGACCCATTGTTTGAGGAAAATCTATATGAATGGGGCATTTTATTTGTTCAAATCTGTTGTACTTTAAAATAGCTCCCACCTTCAAGGGATCTATCCGATTTTAAAATGGTTTCAAAGCAATACTGAATTCCGATATTAATTAGGCCCTTCTGACATGCAATTCATCAAATTCTGCACTTTTAAAAAAACATTTAGTTACAAAATGCAATCACTATGTAGTCAAAAACAGTCCACGTAACACTTCAATACCATGCTACTTTCCTTTTAATATTGGACTGAATCCTCCCTCGCACCACCACAATGAAAATGTCCCAGTTTGCACCTAGTCGATACATTTTAGAACATAATTTAAGGGCATAATAATGGTTCACCTCATTGGCTATGTCATCAGCACAGTCCATGAGCTTCCCTTAGAGCCATTTCATAGGGCTGTAGTCCGAGTGCTACCTGGTGGAATGCTGGGTCGAATAGTTTGCCCTTTACCACATGCACAGAGCAAACTCATGTTATGCTTTGAAATAGAACAGCCTTGGGAGGTAGTAATGCAAAACACTACATTGGGCATTTCTTCAAACATTAGGGCTTTCCTGTGCCAAAAGTAATGACCCTGTAGAATGCCCTGCGAGTTATCAAGTGAACAGTCTGCTTGTGACCTGGACAAGAAGTATGTGCTTGTCAAGGTGAAGTGGTCTTGCACCATCACTTTTTGACTGTGATGGTTTACTGTGTGAGTTGAGCACATATGACAGAACACCAATGAGAACAGGGACCGTATACTTGTTTGATTCCAGATAACATTAAAGATGGAGATTTTTGTTATTTGTATGTGAAATTTTTGGGGATAGCTTTGCAATGTGCAAAATGCTAGGAATTTTGAGACTTTATGCAAAAAATATTTTTCTCATGTTAAATTCATGAACCAGCTACCAGCGCTGTTTACCAGTGTGCTTGTTCTACCTTTTTATTAGGAAAAGGTGGTGGTGTTGCCAGTAGGAAAGGTCTTAAATCTCTGTCCATAAGACTAAGTGCTGGCTAAAATATGTCCTGTCTAAATAAAAAGAGAGGGCCCCACAACCCAAAGGGACAGAGCTTCGTGTAAGCCTGGAAAAGTCACAATTTTTCGCTTTGGGGTCACAATACACCACACCGATTCTACTAACTGTTCATTCATACATTCAGAGTCAAAATGTCATTGGCCATATACTCATAACCCCAATCCTAAGTAAGGTAAGTGCCAGAAAGGATTAAAAATTGTTTGAGATTTAAATAATAAATCTTTACAACTATTATAAAAGTTGGTTTATCAATTTGTTGGCACTTGCCTTACTTAGGATATGGGTTATGAGTATATGGCAAATTACATTTTGACTCTGAATGTAAGAATGAATAGTTGGTAGAATCGGTGTGGTGTATTGTGACTCCAAAGGGGAAAATGTGTGATTTGACAAGAATATATGATGGCAATGTGCAAAACCCCGAATCAACTCTTAGCTCCAAAGAAGTAGAAAAAAACAGAACCACCATCAGCAGCAGTTCAGAGCGAAACTGAAAATATAAGAGAACATTCTTTAAACAGAAAGGTCTCCAATGGGTTTCTGAATCAGAGTTTGGAGTGAATCGCCAATGACAGTAGATCTGTAACCTTTGTGTTTGGACCAAGAATTGCAAATCCCCTGCCCCCTGAATTTTACATCTTGTTTTGGTGAATTCCAGCACACCCAATTGTGCAGAAATCTATGACCCCAGAATATAATGCGCAAGTTTGTCGGAATGTAAATTAGTCATATGTTTTAAAGTTCAGTTGACTGATTTTCAATTGATCCTTTTGCGACAGAAAAACAGTAAAGATGCCAAAAACAAATCAAGAACAAATCCCTATTGGGTGATTAGACAGGTCAAGGTTCTGCGCTCCTTGCATCAAATGCCAGATATGATCGACATGAAAGCAAG
The DNA here is from genome assembly GCF_964204655.1 of Triturus cristatus. Taxonomy (NCBI): domain Eukaryota; kingdom Metazoa; phylum Chordata; class Amphibia; order Caudata; family Salamandridae; genus Triturus; species Triturus cristatus. Next base: position 193,712,112 of record NC_140584.1, on the reverse strand, counting down.
GTACAATCCTTGGCATAATAGAGTAGATTTTACCAAGACTCTGACTGCATGTAATTTTATGATCCACCGGAAACAAATTGGAGAGCCCCGCTTTAACTGATGTCTGCTATAACCCCAGATATCTCATCTGGGAGTATGTTCTTACATGGGAATTCTATAGGCCTCAAGCAATTTCTCACTTTCCCCACAAACATCATTGGAGAGGCAAAATGTGACAGTAACTGGATTCCAGGACATCCAAGTGACCCCTATTGGAGAATCACTTTTGGTACCATGGAGGCTCTGCTCATGGAATTGGCAACCAGCTTAAAACTACTCGACACTGCTCCAAACTGTGTGAGGATCTCTACAATCAATGACCTTTAAATATTTTGTCGGATGGTACACACTACGTAAGACAATATTGACTTATTGGTGGACACAAACTGATCCTGTTTGCGCCAACTCGTCCCAAAAAGCAAATCCAAGACTGCAAACATTGAAAGAACTCGGGATCATCAAAGGCACTCCTCCGGATCTATTTTGTTGTAGGAGAAAATGGAGCAGTGTTAACAATAAACTATTCCGCATGGGAATCACCATGCATGCTGTACCTGAATGAAACTAAACTCTCTCCAGTTTAGGGCATTCCCAACGGAAGGTAATGAGGAAACAGCAAGTAGGGACATCACTCCAAGGGCCATTATTCCAAATGATACATAAATTTCCATTCGCCACACTTCCTCCTCTATCCAAGCATTGTTTTTATTTTCTGCAACCTATTAAGACAAGTAAACAAAGGACAAGAAAGTAAGAATGGACAATCACTGATGTTGCCTCAATTGAAACTGGCTTTCCAAATAATCACTTAACATTTTAATAAAATCAGTATGTTTTACATAAATAAAGGAAAAGTGCTATTGAGAGCCATCACTTGTCAATGAGAAAAATTAAGGTAGAAAAAGGAAAGATTTCAGAGAGGTTAGGGCTGAATGGACAAGGTGACTGGCCTGATATGTTACCCACATGTAACCGTATCAGAAACCTATGGATTTAATGTTTACTTTCTAGAGGTAATCACTCAAAGGGGACCCACACTGAGCCACCTACATACCAATATTTACACATGCATACTGCCTTCCATGTCCACCAACACACAACCATGAGGCTAGAGACACACCCACAAAAAAATCCATCCATGCTCTGACATGTAATACCTATGCATCCATCAACCTACACTTGTTCATACATCTAGCCAAACCCACTCATTCATCCATCAATCAATCCAAACTTATATTTACACCTGTGCATCGATTCATCCACCCTACACATGTGCATTCATATGCACACCTATTCCTCTATGCTTTCACTTAATCCACTCAAACGTCCATCTAGGCATATCCATCAATCAATCCAAATGTAAGCATCTACTCGTTGACACTTACGTGTTCATCCCTATCCACCTGTGCGCACACACACAAGCATCAAACACCTACTCCTCTACTGGAGAAACAGGCACTATGTGTTTGGGGGTGTCCTAGGACTGGCCATCGTTTCTAGGGGGTACACATTGTTTGGAAAGTTGCTCAATGAGCTGTATCATGGCACCTGCCCCTGCAGCAAGTCCCTCTCTTGGGAGTATGATGCCGCATGGCTGACCAGTGCCACTCACAGTACCTCATCTGGGGGTGGTACTACAAGGATGGATTTTACTCTGCCCATCTCCCCTAGGTAAAGAAGTGTTGCACGATCCGATGTTTCACTGCCAGCAGCTACTGGAACGCAAATTCCTGCTCGACGTACAATATATATTACCTCTAAACATAAACACCACGCTATTAACTCTGCCAGTGGTTTTCGCGTATCATGGTGGTGAAGCAGAGTAAACAAGCATTAGTAAAGCATCTAGGTCTAGCTTGTATTTTGAGTCCTACCAAAAACATTAAAAACATTGCTCAGGTGGAAACAAAACAAAAAGGATTGCTTTTGCAAAGCAATCCATCTGTGAGGAAGAATTTAGTGCGTTAGCGTTCGGTGTATAATTGAGATGTAAAACAGTTGCTCCTGCATTACATTCCAAGCACTTCATAGGAGGTGGAATGATGCACCAAACAGCCAATAGAATGAGGTGAGAGAATTACTCTTCTGGGAGGAGCCAAAGCCCACTACTTATATATTAAAGACTAGGACTTGAAGACAGCCCTAATAATGATTATCATCCACCTTAGTACTTGGTACTCGATCAAGCACCTGTGCTAATAAACATGCGTACATCTGTACATCTATTCAAGAAATGCAGCAGGATCAAAAGGAAGTAGCTCCTTTTAAGACTCCGCAATGGTCTGGCTCATGTTTCAGCTCACAAACTGCCGGCATGGATACCACTGGACGCCATGGATAAATGCAATCTTAAACCAGTTACTGAATAAGGCGTCATTGTGTTGATCCAACACTTGGCACGTTGGTAAACAAAGACAGCAATGCACTGCACTTCAAGCAATGCTTTTAACACGAGCTGCTGTTTTGCGGCTTAAACCTCACGTCCGTTTGTAAGGTGCATACACACTATAGGACGCGACATGGGATCTATGGTGCTACACTAACGATCACTAATGTCTTTTAAATGCATGGTTTTAATGGTGAAGTGGTGAATGTGGGTTAATGAAGCTATTTAGTTGCAGCGTCCTAAATTAGGTTTGGTGGGTCGGTAGACTAATGGACTTCCTCAGGGCTCTGTGTTTGATTGGCCTCATGGTCACAGGATCAAATCACTATTCATTGTTCTGAGGTTGATAAAATGAGTACCATTGACTTCGATAACAATAAGCTTCTGCTTTCAGTGCCGGGAAGACCGCCATCGGTGAACGTCCACTTAACACAAACATGTTGTGTTACCAATATCAGGTGTGAGCAGCTCACCCAGTCCTGGCTTGCCTTCGCATTCCAGCAGCACTACTACCTCAGAATTTATAGTGTACAGTTAAAAGTAACAGGATTAAAAGAAAAGAAAAATGAACCTGTAGAACGACTATTTGACATGTAAATAATTCAGATCTACATTAGTGTGTACATAGAACCTGTCAGAGTCTCTAGTAGAGCAGTAAACCGGGCTCTAAAAAACCCACAAATTATAGTAAGAACTTGAAGTGTAATTTCCAAAGAATGTACCTGTTTGAAAGCATCATTCAGCATCTGGTAGCGACTGGAGCGGCGCATTGGCAAACAGAGGCTGTACACAGCGTGCAAGGCTGCACAGTAGAAGCTCACAAGACCCATCTGCTTCCTGTGAATAAGCCACTGATCGAGCCAGTCAGGAAAGCGCCTGTATTTGGTGCCATGGTGTAATTGAAGAAACGCTGCAAGGACTCCGGGCAAGTAAACTAGTGAGAGCATGACGTAGGCCACGCACGGCAGCGTGACGTTGACCAACTCTATTGGAATCTTATAAAATTTGTTTTTGTTCTCCTTCAGGTAAGGATGCAAGACACTTCTTGTAAAGTTGTAGAAATAGAAGCCTACAAACAAACACAAAGCGAGCAGGATGGGTATTTTCCATAGAGGGAGGAGCCGCAATGGAACGTTCTCGATCTCGCGTGCTGCACACAGAGAGCCCATGTCCACTGGGATGAATCCCATGCTGCGAGCAATTATCGAAACTGCATTCTTTGCTTCTTGATTATCAGAACAAATCAAAACCTGCAAAGTACACACAAGCACAAAGATGCAATTAGAAATGGGCAATTAAGCAACAACAATGTCCAGAAATCAAGGATTTAGCGACTATATACAGTGCATGCTGTGAACATTTGAAGGACTTCATACAGGCCATTAGAGTTCAGGCACTGAAGTTCAGCTAAAGTACTCCCCACAGCTTCATCTCTATGTGCGGGAGCTCCACTCAGGCAAGTTGAGAGGAGCTCTGGCTGTAAATTCAATCAATCACTTGCCTTCACGAGAAAAAAGCAAGATGGGTGTCAGTGGGGATAATTTGCAAAGAGCGGCTAAACCTGAAAATCAGAACGTGACCAACCAACACTCACCATGGACCGGCGTATCAATGCAAGTGGGTACTAGAGGAAGTGGATGGTCTATCACTGCATGGAGTTTCTAAACACCAGCACTTGGATGAGCCAGACCAAAATGACATTATGCACATGGACTTCACACATCTAACAGATTCAGCCAGGTCTCTAAAGAGCTCTTCCTGTTGCCAGCCCTTGGGATCCTTGGTCTAGCCCAGTCTTACTGGATCCTTTGGAGCTACCGCTTAGCTGGGCAGTGTCTTCTTCTCTATGAACACAGGTGGCAGTGTTCTCCTTTTTTTTACACCGCTTACCTTTCAACTATTCCAATAGTTAACTTTAATGGCATTTCATCCTCATCTCGGAGGTGCCCCAGATGCAGCAAACATAAATAAACTTCCTTTCAAGAAAGCTGCTTGTTTAGCTGGAACTGTGTTGTAGCATAGAACAAAGTATGCAACTCATCAATTACATGTGTCTACACAAAATGTCCTACTTATAAGGAGCAATGATGACTCCATGTTCTGTCTTGTGCGCCAAATCCACTTAACCATCAGAGTTGAGAAACTTCACTCCCTCCCACAAAATAAACCCTAAAAAACAGACAGATGCACTAAACTACTTATAGAACCCTCGCCACATAACTACCGCAAGCAGCACAAGGGAAACAAACGGGGAGTAACCTTTCAGGGGATAGACTTATGTTCCTGATTCTAGTGCTTATTAAAAGTACTCGAATAATGTGAATTGACTGTTACATATGATAAGACTGGTATGGGTGGATTAATGCCGAAAGTGGCCCATTGCTACTACTTACATGGTCTTTTTTTATTATCGTCAAAATGCTGTATTTTGCAACAAATTGGAAATGCCAATAAATAGAAGTTTAAAGAATAATAATAATAACACACTTGTTGCTAGTCCATTGCGTTGCAAGATGTGTTATTACTCAAATGAATGATACTAAAGAAGACTAAAAGGCTGAATTGGCCTTACCAAGAACTGAAATTGTGACCAAATCGAGCAGAGAAGCAGCATGAAGACTTAATTGTTCTGTTGGATCAGGCTTTAGGAAATAAAACTTGTAGGAGAGTGAGCCCAGAAAGATAAGCAATGTAATTGGTTGAGGAGTTAGTTGACATTTTCCAATAACAGAGCACTCTGGTATGCTATTCCTGAGGGACATTAGTAAAAACCCAGGGGCCATTGACACTCCAGCCTTTGGCACAATAAAATGTCATTGTGACATAGTTAGAGTGGCCAGATTAAACTGTTTTTTTATTGTTCATTTAGGCAAATTTCTGATGCTGCTCTGCCAAAATCCCTTTCAGTGGAGTTTCAGTTGTCAGAGCACTGTATATATGTCTGCACTGCTGCCACTTGCCTATTTATTGTATGTCTATCGTCTGGGCACAGCGTTCACCTGGGGTGGGTGGGGATATAATGGCACAAGAAAAATAAGCAACAAAAAAAACGGTGCAGTAAAAGAAAAAAGACTTATAATGCCTAAACACGTTTTTAAAGATTTTCTAAACTTAAATTTAATGTAGGTCTCAGATTCTGAGGAACTGAATCCCATTTTTTTACCAGCTGACGAAGAGCAGCTTCAGAGTGATGACTTTTCTGATGAGACCTAAGCTTTAGCAAGTTTGAAACGGTCAATGGTTTATCTTTATGAGGAGCCCTTGTGCCCTGGCTGGTTCATCTGTTATGGTAAATGGGATACAGCCTCCCTACATTCCTCTTAACAGGGGGAACTAGACAAGGATGCCCACTCTCTCCCTTGTTATTTATTCTTGCTCTAGAGCTGTTCCTTAATCAGCTGAAACACTCTGAAACTTTTTCCGGCGTAAAGATTAAAGACTTGCATATTAAATACACCGCCTACTACAGCTGTATTCAGAGATATCTGGAAATAGACTTAATTTAGACAAATCAGAATTATGCTTTTAGATACATTTTGCTATAAATCTTCTTATATAGTCAGGTCTATCATGGAATCCCAATAAAATTAAATGTCTAGGGATTTGGTATAGTAATAACATGAGGGATACTTTGAAACTTAACATGGACCCTTACTCTCTCAAATTTAACGCCTCACACAAGGTTGGTCGCCATAGTTCTTGCCCTGGTGGGGTCGCTTGGATACTATTAAAATGATGATTGTGCCAATTATAAACGTAATTTTTATGATCTTACCGGTTAAAATACCCAAGATGCATTTTGCTAATATGGATAAGCTTCTATCTAGGTTTCTTTGAAGCGGGAAAAAGTCTAGGACATCCTTGTATATATTAAAACTCCTCAAGACCTTGGTGGATGTTAATTTTCCTAACTTTTGTTCATTATCACACAGCGATCAGTATAAAAACAGATACAGGGTGGTATGCCGAATTCCACTAATGTTACATCTAACTTGTGGCTTTCAACTTGAGTTAGCTTTGTTATCACCATTCTCCCACCAACATATTCTTTTTATGTCCCCATCCCCCTAAGTTCTGGATGCCATCAGTGGTCTCTCACTCCTGTTCCTTACTGCAACCTCATTTTGTCTTCAACTTATCCCTTCTTGGACAGTTTGTCTATAGTCCTATCTGGTATAATAAATGTCTTAAACACAAAGGCAGGACACTGATGTGGAGGACATGGTTGGACAAGGTCTTTTCATCAGTTCACAGCGACTTCATGATTCAATTATTCCTTTTGAATCCCTCTTCACACATACAATCTTCCCTCTATGATGCATAGGCAAAATACTGACGTGTACATTGCACTTCGAGTTTCTTTACAATCCTTCATGACCCATACTACTCCTCACAAAGACTCCCAGTTCAATTCATGTCCCAGCGAAATATTCTCTAAAGCTGCTCGAAATTATAAATTGGTTAATAAACCCACAAGTGACAGACCCAAAACTAAGCAAGATATTCCACTGGAATCTGATTACATTATAACTGGTCCATCTTAACATGGGACTCATTCTATAGCCCATTCAGCAAGCCTAACACAAACTTTATATATTTCTTCTACAATAGATTTTACACTCCACTACACTTATCTAAACTTCATATAGATACTTGCTGTTGATGTAATTCCCATTCTAGTACTTATGTTCATATGTTCTTTGTTCAACAGTCTCCGATTTATGGGTTCAGTTGTTTTCACGAGATCAGGCGATTACCAGTACACTTACTTTATTTTCATTGGATAAATTATTTCTCGGTGGAACATTGTATATTGTCATATCACTGAATGCTTGGTAAATTGGTGGACCTCCTTATTGCAACTGATCTACAGATAATATCACTGTTAAACAGTGGTGGAACTTATTGTGCCACAACCATTGACTGGACAGGTACAATCTGCAATCTCTTTGAAATTAATATCAAGCGTAAAGTACTGTGGTCACTACTTATTAATTAATTATGTTATTACTCTTAATAATGCTCCCTTGACGTTCATGGAATAGTTGCATAACAAAATGAATACTGAATTATGTACATTTTACTCAGTTTATATTTTATAATATTATGCTCAACTCTTCTCTCTTCGCATGTTTTCTTTTTGATGCCTTAATTTAGATCTGATCTAAAGCTTTCTATTTTATTACAATGTACAATTATGTTAACTTTTATTCGATTTTTTCCATTCATAGATCGTTTTATGATGGATTGGTGTACATGTATCCTCTCGCCCACCTTTTTCCTTTATTTTAATAAACTTCTTAAACTTAAAAAAAAAAAAAAGAAAAACACATGTAAAGCTCCGATTGGGTCATTGTGCAACTAAATCAACTTTGATGATACAACAACAACCCATTCTATCCTGGTACAACTTACTAGGATTGCTGGGATCGCGCAGTTTGTACTGGCAGTAAGCGCACACAGTGGTTTTGGTAGTATTTAACAGTTAAATATTTTCAGCATTCCATTCGCAAGTATGTACTTTAAAAAACATAATATTTAGTTTTGAAGTGCTATGATGCGGCCAGCGCTGAGTCATAATGTTTTTTGGTTTTTTTTAAAAAGCAACACGACGATGGGGGATAGAGGGGCAACAAAGGGGATGGGTGAATGGGCAAGCAAGGATGGTGGGGCGGGATGGAGGGCAAGGCCCTGCAACAAGGAGAGGTGGTGGGTGGGAGGGGAAAGAAGCAACACAAGCTAAAAAGTACCTCAATCATAGCACGAGCAGCACAGACACTAACGAAGAACCAATCTGTGGTCGGTCAATGCGCCAGAGACGAAACAAAGTGATGCCTGGCATCCGCTGTCTAATTAGGAGGCAGCAAAGAAGAAGTGACATAAAAGAAAATGAATAGTAAGCAAGAGGCAGGCTACAAGTCCTTTTTTGCAAATATGGCATGGCGCACACATGCTCGACTCTAAAAGGCACTCGCATGGCGGCTACACAAAAGAAAAAAGTAGTTCCCTGAACGTAAGCAGTGGAAGGATACGGTTATACAATGAAAAGGGTTGTCAAAATCTATGCTCAAGGTGAAGTACAAACAAAAGAAGAGGAAGGAAAACCATAGAATAAGCAAGAAAATGAGATTGTCAAGAAAGTCAATGATCTGCAATGACTGGCCAATGCCCAATTTAATTATTGATAATGTCCACAATATGTCTGTTGATGTGTAGGCTAGACCTACAAAGGTAGAGAGCTAAGGCAGGATTGGATGCTTAAAGAGTTGCTGACAGGACGTTGACTCACTGATGCCAGTTAGTATTGCTAAACAAGAAAGAATGATTGGACGTATAGTTAACTAGATTTCTTTAGAAAGACCCTTCTTTTGAACAAATAAGCAGGGTTTGGTGTTTTTATTTCACCTTTTTAACTTTTCACATAATATTTTGACATACAAAAAGACATTAAATTCATGTCATATAGAAAGAACAAATACAAAAACAACAGTTGATGGACAGAATGCAGAACAATGTCATACATTCACCCCAGTACAGAGATCTGGGTCGTTTTTTTGCTCACCATACCGTTCCAGTTTGAACCCAGCCATATGCAAATCAGTCTTGACCCTGTGCCTCAAGGGAACAGTCCAGCCTGAACTGCCAAGCCAGGTCCTCCCTGGACTGGAACCAAGCATCCGAGGACCGGTTTCGGGGTTTCACCCCTCTTCAGCCAGGATAGCTTGATTCCAGTGGCATGGAGCGCACGGGACTCAAGTCTGGGCATACCCTTCCCACTCGGGGTGACAAATGCAAAAACAACAATTGATGGACAGAATGCAGAACAATGTCATACATTCAGCCCAGTAGGATGCCGAAGATCGTTGCTGGGAGGAAGGGAACCTAAACCACTTATGCAGGAGTCGAGGCATACCAGAGAGTCGAGGCATACCAGAGAGTGAGACGCCTTGATTATTTGACTGACGGCAACTCAAATTTGCAAAGCCACCGAAGCAGTGCAACAACGCACATGCTGATTCAACTGGTCCCTTCAATACCGCGCACACTGTAAACATTGGGGTTACGTGGGCAACAGTTGTGAAAGAACACAGACAAATCCTTTGAATAGTCTGACACAATCTGAAACCCAATTACCAGCAGCTTGGGCATTCCTCAACCTTTTAGACAAAAGAGTTCGACCGAGTCCTGGTCCTGATGAGAACCCTCCAATGATCATAGGGTTCCGAAACGCGTCGACCCTCACAGCTGGACGAAATAATTTGTATTGCACTGATTGATTCAGTGGTCAAACAAGGCAGTACGCCTGTTGTATTCTTTTTATCGACCAGCTGTGTGTAGCCTGTGTCAGTAACTTAAATTGTAAATCGGTCTGCACCGTTACATGTTCGCTTTTTCCAACTCAAGGCCTGGTCATTTTTGTTCATTTGCCATCATTAATGTTCTTTGTTGTGTAAACTTTTAAATGTCAAGTATTTGTTTACTCTTTGATGTAATGTTGAATGGATATGTCTGTTCTTTCTATATGACATGAATTTAAAGTCTTTTTGCATGTCAAAATATTATGTGAAAAGTTAAAAAGGTGAAATAAAAACACCAAACCCTGCTTATTTGTTCAAAAGAAGGGTCTTTCTAAAGAAATCTAGTTAACATAGGCCCAACCCCCCTTGTTTAAAAAAAGTTAGTATTGCTAAGGCTTCCCCTGGACTTTGAGAGTTTCAGTGTTTTGCTGCTCAGTTTCTAAAGTTAAAAAAAAGGAAGCATACCACCTGCCTTCAGGTGGTTATTAGCATAAATATCATTTTGCACATAGGAATAATAATTCTTCATTCGGTTTTGAAAAGAGAAAAAAAAAAAAAAGTACATCAAAAGTGCAATCTTTTAAAGGCAATAATACTTAATAATTCGTATTAAAACAATTGATAATCCTGGGAGTGCTTATAAATTGTTTAAGCTAATCAGCAGGGGGAGGGGAATGAACCATTATGTAAAGTCCCACATTAGTAACACTCTGGTTCACATAAAATATGTGCGCTAAGGGAGTAACAGCTGTATTTCCCACTTTAGTGACTCCAATTCTATAAAGTGCATTTGCGTTAAATAATAACAACCATATATCAATAATCTCCATCGATGCGTACCAATCTCCTTATGCACAAAGGAACAATCAGTATTAGATTATGTGCATCAGAAGCCTAATACAGATAAACAGTTTTGGATTCTGAGCCACCAGGGTACAACAAATATCTAGACACAGCAAATAGTAGCCATGGTGTTGTATCACTCTTTAAAATTCTAACAGCCTCCGTTAGGTGCCTCAAAGTTAAAGTGTGACAAATCAGGAACAACTACACTTTTCTGATGGCTAAGTGTTTGGAACAAAAAAACAAGAAGTGATGTAAAGATTCAGGACTATCTGAGCAAAAGGAACAGTTTGGGGAACTAGAACTTCCCACCCATCTGCTAGGGAGCACATTTAGTGGTATAATGCCATATCTGAGCTTTAGATTCAAGGATCTTACCTCGGGTGGTTCTATGCAATTAAGAAAATCCTCACAGATCATTCCATCTTTAAAGTCCAGAATTCTGCTAGTTACCTCACTAACACTGGTTTATAATGTATCCCCAATATCTTTTCTTTAGGTTGGAAAGAGATTTGTTCAACATCACTCCAGGGTTAGTCCATTGCCAAGGCTTTCCCAGAATGTATAACCACTTGGCCTGTTTGAACCAGGTTGTTTTCCCTTTGGGGTCTAAAGCAATGATCTCAGCAACTGATTCACATAAAAACAGTGGAGAGTCATTGGTCCATAGTCTGACCCAAAATGCCAGGGACCTGAATGCAGCCACGTGCAATATATTTTGCACATAACTATAATAAATTAAAAAAAAAAAAAAAAAAAAAAAAATCGGAATTGTTTGCAACTGTGTATTAAGTTGCTAGATCACGCAAATGCTTCACTTGCAAACTAAGTGGAATTAGTGTGTTGATTAGGATTCTTCCAAATCTACTGTTTAGGAAAAGGCAACAAGATGTATGCCTATACACTAAAGGAGGAGGGGTGAGAGAAATTTTAAACAGCCCTACTCAGTACCCCCTCCCTACATCAATACCTAAAGAAATAAGACTGTTAGGCTTCGACTCTTTAGAAGTCGAGTCACCATAAGTGGTCTGAGGGCGCAAGTGTTTAGGCTTGTTTTTGTAGGATTCCTTTAAAGCCTTTGCTATTGGACTAATGAGCTGGCATGAAAACTTAGAACAGGTCAGATAATCTTGTATCCTTAAGTACCCCAGCTCTCATTACCTAGAGTAAGATTCAATTGCTGCCCCACCAACTCTTGCAGGAGGGAGGGGAATCAACCATGACGATATGCTGACTGGAGGGGCACAAGCTGAAGAACCGGTCTACTGCAACCAAGGTGGTTATTGGGCATTGCTATGCAAGGCTGCTTAGGAGGAATGTGTAGGATATCGCATTCTACATCCAGCCACCTTATCTTACTAATGTGATTTTTTTGAGGTTGTCAGAGAGCTTGGAACCTTCAGTTGCACATATCCCAGTGGCAAAGCAGGTTAAGTACGAAATGGGTGCATTTCCTGTGGTCTAAACATGGATGCTGAATCCATTTTAAGGACCAAGCTGTGCCCGCCCATGACCTGTGTTAACCTTGGTTTAACCAGTACAACAAAGTTGATCAATAGTGATATGGCAAAAGGTGTCTACGCTTGAACTGGATCCCTCGAGTCATCTGCTGGCGAACAACGAAACTGCGCTCATAAATGTGGTGTGGTTTCTCTCACAGAGCCAATTTTCACTTTCGATTTCCTAACGGCTCAAAAGATCAGTATTTGTCATCATTCTTTTTGTGGATAAGAAGTGACCCCAAACGGGTTACTGGACTCAGAGGCTCTTTCGCCCAAAATCTTTGGTGGAGGTTGTTATACAAGAGGCAATGGAATATGCCTAGTAAGATCCCAATGTAAATTAGGAGAGACTATATGGACATTAGCACTGGGAGGAATCTCAAGTGTTCTGCAGCCTAAGATCGGCTCCAAACTAAAATTATAAACAAGGAAGCCGCACCCAAAATCTTAGTAGGTTGAAAAAAGAAAATGAAATGGTGTGGTGCTGTGGAGCACAAAATAGGCACTTGTGACGTGGCGAGGTCATGGGAATGCGCAACACAGCCGTTATTCTTTTCACTTTTAAAATATTTGGAGTTCCTACAACTGTAGGGGATTATATCACGTTTGTAGGGACACCAAGCAAGAGAATTTTTCATGTGTTGTAAAACTTGGAGAAAAATAATGGTAGATAAGTACTACTTACACCATATTCATAGTTACAACAAAGGGTGGATTATTATTACGACTGTGATATACCTCTAGGGAAAACATCTTGAATTACAAATCTAAAGTGTTTTTCAATTCTAATGGGATGAAGTAAATGGCAGAGCACTACAGGCAAGAATGGTAATATTTTGGGAGATATACTCTGGGAGGCATAGAGATATACAACACATGGTCAATACAAATTACAAAAAGAGACTACAAGTAGGACTATCGGTTGAATATCAGTGCTGGTGGCCATTTTAGGATTAAGTGCTAAATTCCCAGTTAGTTGTATGTCGGAACATCACAAACTAATTTTGTCTGGCATAAAGATCATTTTCCAAATATGGTTTACGACAATAACTTATTGGATATTGTTTTTCTATTATTAACTCTAAATGGGTGATATATGTGTGTGAGCAATATTTAGGACAAGATACTAAGGCGATTTTCAGACCATGGCATACTGGCACCCCACCTTCTCATGCACTATAGCTTTCTTTGGGAAATCTCATGTGTATTCTTTTACAAGCTTATTAAAGATTACAATTCGGCCTGGGCGGTAAATTCAGCTCCGCTCGCGGAATTTGCAGAATTTTGGCAATTCTGCGTATAACGCGGGATTGCCGAAAATTCCGCGATCCGCAGCGTAGCGGAATTTTTTCCTAGTTTGCGCTTTCAAAATGAGTGTTTGCGCGCGTGGAAGGGACTTACTGGGATCCCTGCGTTCGCCAATGAGTTTTCCTATCAGTTTGCCCCGAGATTTTGGTAGCTGGCCCCGCGATCCCGAGTAAGCGTGCGATCGCGAACACATCATTCGTACGTGCCATCGGCATCCTCGGTCACGAACAGGAAACACGCATCGCGAGGGGGCGGGACAAATAAAAAAAGATGGCTGCGCCAATTGGCAACTGCATGGGCAAGTTCGCAAGATATTTCCCGCCGAGCACACAAACAGCGTCCCCGAACAGGACAAACGCATCGCAAACTGGTGGAACAAGCAATTCCGCGTGCTTGCAGAATTCTGCGTAGCTCGCAGAGATTTTTTACCGTTTCGCTGAACTTTGCGTAACGCGACTACGCAAATTCTGCCCACCCCTAATTACAATGCTCATGACCACATACAGATTGTTGGCAAACATCTACTCTCGGGACAGATGTGAAAATAGTATTACATATGGCACTACTGTATCTCCAACCATGTGACAGCATGTACGAGCCAAAAATTTGCTAAATTCAAACAAAAATAAAAAGGGAGAGTACCCTCCAATGCCATCATAAAATATTAGGATTCCTCTTAAAAAAACTAAAATGCACTCAGAGGCCCAATGCTGACCTAATGTGTACCTCTGTTGTACCAAAGGAATTCTGTAGAACTACTGACCAGGACTCAAAATTGGCACACCCATCGCATGCAGCAACTGATTTTTTTTTAGCTCACTTTGATGTAAAATGTGACAGACAGTACTATTTATAAACCCCCCTCTGGCACAAAGACCTTTTTTTACTTCTTGGGCAAAATATGCATCACTTTTCTTTACATTTGATTATGATCTCAAGTTGGTTTTGAGGTCGCTCTGGGCTTTTTCCTAGAATCAACACAATCAGGACTAAGTCAACAATTGCATTTTTTGGCTATTAACACATCCAAAACTATGGGGCATACAGGGTATCCGAGGGGGACTGCAGAACAGTTTGCTGTTTCCACTGGCCAATGGAAACCTACTTTTAATGTACAACTACTTGACAGCTATGTACTATGCCAAATTCCTTTCTTTCTCAACAGAACATAGACAGGTAATTGTTCCTTCCTACAGATATCGCTCCAATGTTTTCCCTGGGCCCAAGATGTCAGATGTCTACATCCCACGCTAGCACACCCAGTTTCGACCTCAAGTAGTGATAACAATAACCTGCAATGAGATGGCTTTACTATATCATTAATATCTGGGAGCCAGGATACCCTAGAGGGTGATAGTGCGTTTTACAAATACACATTACAAAGGACATTATCATGAGATAACTGTGTACAATCCAAGTTTATTGTGTCCGGACCTGAAAGTGACAAAACAAAAGGGAATTACAAATATCTCAATGTTAAGTCTTCCAAGAATGGACATTAACACTATCACAACATACTTGTTAGAAGGCTAAAAACACTCAAGATATGGGCAAAGTGGGCTCTGGCCCAGGGCCCCAGCCTTTCAGGGGCCCCCCGATTCAACCCGCTGTGCTCTGCAGAGAGTCTTGCCCTGATGAACTTAAATAATTCTTAAATAGGTTGTTTTAAATGCCTTTATTTATTTTTAATGTGGGTAATGCGTGATCTTCTATTACAGACATTTTGCAGAGAAAGTGTGTTTGTTTCATGCAACAGTCATGAAAAAAGTTTTTGGTGGATCAAAATAAGGCCTTATTTGAGAAATGGGAGGGTGTCCCGGAGATATTTGCAGCAATATTAGTGAGCTGCTGTTGTGTTACAATATTGAAAACGCACATCACTATCCCTGAATATTAGATGTAAACACATTTAGAATTTGGACGAGTGTGCCTGTCCGTAATCTGGCCAAAGAGGGAATAAAAGAGCTGAAACTTAATCTTAAATTGACAGCTGTTCTAAACAGGGGCCCCTAAAATACGTTTGGCCCAGGGCCCTCAAAATCCTTCAGATGCCCCCACACTTGAGACTTAAGATGAGACGCTAGCATGAACTGAAGTGTGTACATTCGCCTAGAGTATCTGCTAAGGAATGGGATTTAGAGCGTGAGCTCAGACGGATCACTGCAAGAAATGCTAGGCTGCTGCTGATAGACTGGGACATTCTGGAGTGAAGCAGCATTACTGCAGCCAGTTTTTATTGCCAGGTAGCGTGCACTTTCCACGAAAGTGCGATGATCATCACTGGCAGAAGATTCTGTTGCATATTTGAATCAGATCCTGAAAATCTAAACATAGATTTTCGGTTACCTATGTACTAGCGAGAGAGCGCGAGAGAGCGAGAGCGCAAGAGAGAGAGAGAGAGCGCGAGAGAGCGAGAGCGCAAGAGAGAGAGAGAGAGCGCGAGAGAGCGAGAGCGCAAGAGAGAGAGAGAGAGAGAGAGAGCGAGAGCGCAAGAGAGAGAGAGAGAGAGAGAGCGAGAGCGCAAGAGAGAGAGAGAGCGCGAGAGAGCGCAAGAGAGAGAGAGCGCAAGAGAGAGAGAGAGCGAGAGAGAGCGCGAGAGAGAGAGAGCGAGAGAGAGCGCGAGAGAGAGCGCAAGAGAGAGAGAGAGCGAGAGAGAGCGCGAGAGAGCGCGAGAGAGAGAGAGAGCGCGAGAGAGAGAGCGAGCGAGCGAGAGCGAGAGCGAGCGAGCGAGAGCGAGAGAGAGCGAGAGAGAGCGAGAGAGAGCGAGAGAGAGCGAGAGCGAGAGAGAGCGAGAGCGAGAGCGAGAGCGAGAGAGAGCACGAGAGCGAGAGAGAGCACGAGAGCGAGAGAGAGCACGAGAGCGAGAGAGAGCACGAGAGCGAGAGAGAGCACGAGAGCGAGAGAGAGCACGAGAGCGAGAGAGAGCGAGAGAGAGCACGAGAGCGCGAGAGCACGAGAGCGCGAGAGCGCGAGAGCGAGAGAGAGAGAGCGCGAGAGAGAGAGAGAGAGAGAGAGCGCAAGAGAGAGCGCAAGAGAGCGCAAGAGAGCGCAAGAGAGAGCGCAAGAGAGAGCGCAAGAGAGAGCGCAAGAGAGAGCAAGAGAGAGCGCAAGAGAGAGCAAGAGAGAGCAAGAGAGAGCAAGAGAGAGCAAGAGAGAGCAAGAGAGAGCAAGAGAGAGCAAGAGAGAGCAAGAGAGAGCAAGAGAGAGCAAGAGAGAGCAAGAGAGAGCAAGAGAGAGCAAGAGAGAGCAAGAGAGAGCAAGAGAGAGAGCAAGAGAGAGAGCAAGAGAGAGAGCAAGAGAGAGAGCAAGAGAGAGAGCAAGAGAGAGCGAATTGATGGAAAAGAGATTGTGGGAGGAGACGTAGGGAGTGGGGCGGGTTTGAACATGTTTGTCCAGTCCAGCCCTGGTTCCAAAGGCCAAATGGTAATGAACTGTCAGTTTTTGCACCAAAACAATTTATCAAAGATAATGCCTCACAGTTGCGAATATCCCCCAAGTTAAATTGTGTCATTGAGACTGGCAAATAGTAGGATTTCAGATCAAGGTATGAAACTTGTTTATAGTAAGACTGGAGTACCTTATAGTTGCATTATATACTGCACTTAATGTAAACAAATATTACCTGCTTATTTCCATCTTGAGGGCCAGACTGCAGAGCCCATGCTGATACCACATTGAATCCTTTGACTACAGTGCTTCCTGGGAAGAGGGACGCCAAGTACTCAGCATTGGATTTGTTGTGATTGTTAATTTCAGTTGCATTGCTCACATCTACCAGAATTTTGCCCTCCAGCACGGTGGTCAGATCACGCAAAGTGGAATAATGTTCCTTGAACACAGCCACAAAAACAATATCCGCTTTCTTCACAGCTTCCTCCTGCAAAGTTACTTCCGCTGATGCAGGGAATAAACTTGCATTGCGCTTTGGATTGCGACTTCCAACAACCACCTGAAAACCAGAACACACGAGACGTGTGGCGAGAGAACGCGCGTAGTCTCCGCTTCCAAGGATCCCGACTGCTGTTCCAAGGGAATCTTGAGATGTGTCGTCGGTTTTGTCATTCTTGCTACTCAAGAGTGGCTTTGCCATGTCTCCTTTCGACATTCCTCTGAACTGCAATAAAAAGCACACACACGCGTGAGCAAATATGTTATGAGCATTAACTTCTCAAGCAAAGGACTATTCTTATAAAGTTGTCATCCAACGAGCAGCATCGCTGCTCAGCACATCATTATGTAATGGCGAGGGCACACGAAGAAGAAAGTCTTTATTATCAGGCACAACAACCCACCAACCAACAGAGTAATAAGCCAACAGACAAACCGGAATGTACAAAACTGAAGCACACAATCTAGAATAACTAATACCAACCCCAATAATGATACCCGTTGAAATGAAAAATGAAGACCCACATTTCCAATGATAAAGAAAACCAACCTGAAATGTATATACTACATACTCTATTACAAACACAAATTTAATTAAATCAGACATCTAGAACACACCAGGAAATAAAACTCTACAACGTAGCTTCCAACTAAGGACAATATAGGCATCAAAAACTTTCAGGCACAGTACGTTTGCATGAATTGAGACTAGATGCAACCACATGGTACTAAAGTATCGCCTGCTTCACTACCACACAGAAACGATCACCACAACACCTAGAACTAAAGGTCCCACAACTCCCTCCTACCTTAATGTTCTCAGTATTCCACCATCTTTGCCATGATTTCCATCAGCCTACCCCCCCTCCCTCTCTTTTTTAAAATTGTAAGTTGGGTCTGAAAATCCCAACATGAAAAGTGTTACTAGATTAAAAAAAACATGTTTGACAAAGGAGTCAAGCATTTCATAAGATCGGTTAAATAGCGTGATATTAATTTCTTTTTAAAGTTAATAGCGTTGCTGCCTGATTCACATGCGAAACCAAATATAAACCCTGTACAGCTGTTTTAAGGAAGTGCACTTTTTCATTCACATCATACTTATAACAAGCATTGACAGGGCCATGTCTCATCATTTCTGCATAGTGTATGGAGAAACTGTTTTTACTAAGCTTCACTAAAAAGCAAGACAGGTATAGCAGAGGCAGCAACAGTGCAAGCCTTTCCAACGCAATACAGGCAGATTTGACTAGTGTGTGTGCGCGAGTGTGTGCGCGAGTGCATGTACGTGTAGGACAGAGTAAAAATGTACGAAAGAGTGCAAGAGATATGAAAAGGAGTGTGAATGAATGAGTGTCTGTGAGAGAATGTGTATGTCTTCAAGTTTGTGTGCAAGTGTACGTGTGTTGTGCTTGCGAGTGTGATGCCGGTCTGGCATACTGGAAGTTAATTTTGCAGTATGGATGAGGGCACTAATGGCATACGAATGGGAGGTGTTATCCTTGGCAGAATGCAGGCTCTGACATGCTGTTGTACATAATTCTTAGAATAGGGTGTGCATCCATGGCAAACTGATGAATCTTGACATCTGAGGTAATTCTGGTCTTAAGAGACATTGTACTCGTTTATAGGGGCGTTCCAATGGCAACATTCTGACCACTGTATACCAGAGGTAATTTTTTTATGTACCCATGACTATTGGATGGAGTATCCATAGCAAAATGTTGGCACTAGCAAATTGTATGTAATCCATGGCATAAGGGGCCCAACTATGATAAAATGCAGACCGTGGCATAGTGGAAGTAATTTCTGACTTCGGACTATTGAAGAAATTGGATCTACTACTAAGAAACACCAGGCGTCTCTAATGCACTTTAAAAGCACTGAAATGTTTCATGAATGCCCTTTCAGGGTCTACGGTGTTTTAGCAAATTTGACCCCATTTTTTTTATCCTCTTGGGAGAAGCCCACTCTCTCCAAAACCACCGACGAGAAGTCTCTTTACTCGTTTTGCTTTCTAGAATTCATGGAGAGTATCACCCCCCCACCACGTACAAAGATTTTTAGCCAAATCTAGTGAGTAGAAATGGCAGGGTACAGAGGGGGCAGTTTAAGAGTAGAGTGTTCACCTTGTCTGCTGAAAGGACAGGAGCTGAGATTTGGAAATACAATAACAGCATAGTCCAATCTTAAAATGGATACATTTGCTTACATCTCAAAGAGGCTAAGGTTGTCGCTCTCTTCCCATACCTGTATTTCTTCCCTATTTATAGTCAAAACTGGGCCATGTGGTTCGGACTATCCCAAGAACTCAGTGAATCTGGCTCCCATGGCTGCGGGAGCTGCCCAGGTGCGGGCTGCTGCAGTTCCCAAGACTGTGGGAGCTGCCCATGTGTGGGCTACTGCAGTTCCCACGGCTGCGGGAGCTGCCCATGTGTGGGCTGCTGCAGTTCCCATGGCTGCGGGAGCTGCCCATGTGCGGGCTGCTGCAGTTCCCTTGGCTGCGGGAGCTGCCCATGTGCGGGCTGCTGCAGTTCCCTTGGCTGCGGGAGCTGCCCATGTGTGGGCTACTGCAGTTCCCATGGCTGCGGGAGCTGCCCATGTGTGGGCTACTGCAGTTCCCAAGACTGTGGGAGCTGCCCATGTGTGGGCTGCTGCAGTTCCCATGGCTGCAGGAGCTGCCCATGTGTGGGCTGCTGCAGTTCCCATGGCTGCGGGAGCTGCCCATGTGTGGGCTGCTGCAGTTCCCATGGCTGCGGGAGCTGCCCATGTGTGGGCTGCTGCAGTTCCCATGGCTGCGGGAGCTGCCCATGTGTGGGCTGCTGCAGTTCCCAAGACTGTGGGAGCTGCCCATGTGTGGGCTGCTGCAGTTCCCAAGACTGCGGGAGCTGCCCATGTGTGGGCTGCTGCAGTTCCCAAGACTGCGGGAGCTGCCCATGTGTGGGCTACTGCAGTTCCCATGGCTGCGGGAGCTGCCCATGGGCGGGATACTGCAGTTCCCATGGCTGCGGGAGCTGCCCATGGGCGGGATACTGCAGTTCCCATGGCTGCGGGAGCTGCCCATGGGCGGGCTGCCTCAGTTGGGGAGAGGGAACTGAGACAGTGGGTTGGTGAGGAAAGAAGGATCAATGTGAGACGGTTGAGGCTGCAGCAACTGGCTTGTCTGTCAGAGTGCTGGGATGGGAGGGCAGGAAAAACTACTTCTTGTACACGACACAATCGTAAAACAAAATAAAAATGCAGAGAGGCTTTTGCAGCATTAAGGTGGTTGCCACACCCATTTTGAAAGAGGAAACACCATTATTAGGAAGGTCTATTTCCCAGTGGGACTAGCATATCAAAAAATATGGTCCACACAGTAGTTAATGCACACCGTAAGCATGTCATGATGGTTTAGCAATATTATTTGCCAATACTACACCATGGCTGAAGAGTCTTCCTACGGTCAACTACCACATCGTGACATTTCTTTTAGGTTACCAAACTCCCTTCAGGCGCCAACAGGATTACAACAACCTCCGTTTCTCATTGGTAGTACACACCTTCTGCCCAATCAAATACTGTGCTCAAGGTAAGTAATATGTGGGCGGAGATAAAGCCCCTCTCTCAGGTGTGCTTCCTAAATCTCTTTTTCGTTTGATCACACAAGGTCAGTTGACGGTTACAATGTGAAGCCAGACCCAAAAAGTAAATCTCTGAATCTCAGAAATGTTAAAACACATCCATTAACTTTGGTGCTCTAAATAAAGCACATCATAGTGCTGTACAAGTATCAACTTTTTCAGACTACCTGACCGAATTACGTCATAGATTGACATGAAATAACTCATTATCCAGAAGCAGTGCAGTATTTCATAACACTCAGTTTTATTCAAAATCATTTTGTTTTCATTTCTCTCCTTTCATGCAATTATTGCCAATAATCTTTCACTGTTCCTAGTTCAACCAGTGTGCAATTGACTCCATTGAAATCTTAGTAAGTGTGGCTACAACAACTAGCTCCCTCATTTGAGATGTTGCGGGCTAAGTTCTATAACATCTTTAACCTGGAGTATAGTCTCTATGCAGTGCAATCTGTAAGGCGACAGAAACTAGGAGCTCAGTGATGGGGAGCCTATGGTAGAGCATATGAAATAAAGGTATTGGTAGGAAATTATTGGTATTCTGGAGGGGAAGGCCAACTGTAAAATGTATTGTTTGCTTGGACAAGGCCCTCTGGTTTTTGTTTGTTTTTATTTACTAAAGGTACCAGTACCATGTGTGTTAAAGTTAGGTATGCAATGTATATGGATTGCTATTTTGTTCTGGATTGAGCAATAACATAAAAGAAATCTTAGTAAGTGAATGAGTGACTACATGGAGCTAGGTAATGCATAGTGCTCAGCTGTCCTGTCGGAATATGTACCCTTTCTAATAGAGAGCGTATTCATGCAACATTATATTCTTCCTAAATGAATATGGACTTTCGTATGGTTTGTTTACTCAGTACATGTTTAGTGGACTCCGTTAAATGTGCATGGATACTAAACTGAAGTATATTTGTGTCTCAATGTAATCATTAATGTACAATCATTAAATATATCATTCCCAATAATTGCCAATGTCTATACAGCACACACCTAGAGGAATGGCCACTGCTCAGCCTTTATGTGGTGAGCAGGATGGATGTACCATTAACACAGGACTGGGTAGCAGGGCAATCTGGCTGGAGCCAAGATACCCGATGCCTGCCTTACCTTCCGAGAAACCTGCCCTGTGTCATGGAGAGATGACCTGGGGCTGAAGAGCAGACCGCACTCAAGCGACCTGAACATGAGGTAGGAGATCTGAACAGGGAGAGCACAAGAACAGAGGGGCTAGGTGAGTTCACATGAAAAACGGTACTCTAAACTATAGTTCCTGACGTGGTAATACCATAGGACATCCTGATGCCTTGGCTACACAGTTAAAGGCCTCAAAGGCCTTTGATGTGTGCCTGGCACACCTATATTACTTCCAACCTTCCAAATGATTTTAGACCCCCTGCCGCTCTCTCTATTTTTCATTCATTGCTCAATCACAATTCCAGCAGGACTGTGCAGTTTACTAGACAACACATCAAGAAAACAACCACAGTTACTCACCATTAGCCTTGTGAACACACAGGACTTCATCAAGGCTGCAAAAGCTTGTAGGCCAGCATGATCACTGGCAGACCCAAGCCCTGCTCATATATGCAAGAATATCCTCATTCACACAGCTGCATCTAATGCAGCCAGAGGTATCCCCAACTCTTTAGATAAAGATGTCTTCACAAGAACTCCATAAAACAAAGAGGGCTTCAAACAAGGACTTGTTCTAACTTCTGTTCAATAACCAACTATTTCTAGGCCAAAAGATTAAAAGATCGGTGTAAAAAAAAATATCTACATTCATCGAAGAACATAACGTTCTCTTTGATTACCAAAACCGATTCTGGTGTGGCTGTGACAAAAAAAAGTAGCACTGACTTTCATAATTTGGTAAACTAAATTGTACCTTCAGTCATTAATGGGACCGGAGCATTTTTCCAGACTTGCAATGAAAAATATTTCACAAGCAAATTTTCCTGCCACAGAAGGGATCAGTGAATTGAAAAAAAGGATGGTGTCTTGAAATAACTTAGCAGACAAGAAGGATGTGGGGGTCCCTGGACACGTTTCTAGACTCTTTTGAGCCCCCATGAAAACATGGTGGGCCGGGGGTGACACATCCTAGCACCCATAATGAAGTACCACCCCAACAAGAATGTACCCGGGCTCTAATGGTCAGATCCAATGTCAGACGAAATATTCATGCACTGTAACTCTCGCGTGCCTGTCTTCTAGCTCTTCTTTCATCCCCTTAGCTCTCATGCTCCTTTCTATTTTCCTTTCTCTCTGGAATATTAACACAAATAGGGTATGCACAGAATTGTATGGACAATAGGAATTTGATGCATCGTTGCAAACCCTGTTCCAGAACTACTAATGTGTTCCGCTTTCTTTTTTTTTTTTTTAAATGTGTAATAAAACTTATTGAAATTAAAAAAAAAAAAAAAAAAGAAATAACTTAGCGGAAACTTGTCCTATGTGCTTTAGATTACAATCTGTAGAAGCTGTTTTTTTAGTGGTCAATGCACTCAATCTGCTTATTTATACATCACTGAGTAGCCTAAGAACAGAGCCAAACCCACAAAAGCATGTTTGCTATAATAACAGGTTTGTCCAATACGTTTAAATTGCAAGATTTGTCCCAGCTTTTTCTTATATTGGCTATGAGGATATATCCATTCCCACGTCTGGAAATGCTTGTTCTGCCCTCCTGCTGAAGTGTTGCACCCCCCACCAACCCCACCCTCGAAATGTGGGGCTAGTTGCGCCCCTGCACAGTACCTACACTTGCCAGGTTTCTAAACTAAAATGAGATCTTATGTTCAGCCAATCACGTACCACGACCTCATTTTCCCTCACCATTCTTCTGCAGCCATAAAAGCGTTTTGATTTTCTGTGCACAGTTTGTACACCACCTTAGGCAGGCCTGGGCAGGTGCAATAAAATGGTATATACAAAATAGGCTAGTACAACTGAAGCATAAGCGCCAACCAATATATAAACCGCACTGGACAGTTTTGAGAATCTCACTTTTGCACTGGTCGGTTTGAGCAAACATCAACAGAAAACAGCAAAGCAAGGGTACAAAGATTGTGTGATCTGGCCCAGCTTTGTATGAACATCGTCCACGCTACTGATAAAGGGGCGTCCCAAAATGATGAAGTTCAGGCTGATTGCACAAGTGGGTGCTGGTTTCACCATGACGACAGACAAGGATATGTTTCAGCAATAATTGTTAAACACACCCACGGAGGGATTGTGAAATTTTACATATCCGGCTTACATCTAATATTTCAAAATGTACATTCTTGCACCAGAGTTGAATAGAATCATCTTTTATTTAAGCAGAAACAGCTGTTTCGTTGCCAATGATGCAAACGTTGGAGATATTTAAATACTAGAAGTAACCCGATAACAGCGCCGAGTGGGATTTATAATTTGGAGTAAAATCAATGCCTAACTGCAACTTGCTCCATGGCACACAACTTTTTCTGCTTTACTGTGTGAAATTAAACGTTTTCCTTATAGAAAAAATAACTGAGAAATAAATCTTTTAGTGCCATGCATGCAAAGCAAATGTATTCTTGTGAAGCCCGCAACTGTTTATGTATGCAATAAACGTGCTGCAAAAAAATTGTGACT
Source organism: Triturus cristatus (assembly GCF_964204655.1). NCBI lineage: Eukaryota > Metazoa > Chordata > Amphibia > Caudata > Salamandridae > Triturus > Triturus cristatus. Next base: position 193,687,595 of record NC_140584.1, on the reverse strand, counting down.
TGTGCAGTTGGGTCTCATAGTCTGTCTTCTAGTTTCAATAAACTTTTTTTTGCCCGGGAATGACCTCCACATTGTGTGAACCTCTGAGTTGTATTTACTCTGTGATTACTTCGTTTTTTAAGCTGCTCAATAAAAGTGAGAGTTTGACAACACCAGCCCAAAACACAATTAACAAAGGGTTCTGTTTGATTAAGTGAGCAGGAAGCCATTAATTGCTATACAGCCTGGCATAAAAATACTGTAGATAAAGAAACTCTCTTATCTCGGAACAGATAGGAGTGCTAGTTAGATTAAAAAAACAAGCATTTGCAATGAAATAGGTCTCGCATTTATGAGAGTTTGTGCTATTGGCACAGACAATGCCTTTTTTTTTTTTGTTTAATGCCAATAGCTCAAACTCTCTCAAATGCGAGACCTATTGCAGTGCAAATGCGTTAGGAGAGAGCGCGTGTCCTGCCTTGGGAGAGAGGGATGTAGACAAACACTGATCACTTGTGAGTGTGAAAAAGGCTGCTTTATTAACACAGGTGCACATCAATCCTTGGCCACTGCCTCACAAATCTAAAACCTCGCTATACATTGAGATAACTATCCCCTATCCCACCCCCACCATCCCCCCAAACATGTCCACTCTGTAGAGGACTCATTAACTTTATTGTATTTCAACATTTCCCAATTGAATTTCCCCTACAGCCTACGAGTATCTATATGAACCTGTAAGTAACCAATTGTCCTAAAATGACCCTTTAACATCTGTCTACCCTCCCCCTACACCTGGATCCCCAACTGTCAATGGCAATCAACTTTTGCAAACTTCTGTCCAACTTTTCCATGCTACCCCGCCGTGCACCTGTGAAGTGACGGATACACAGACCCCTGCTCCTGCACACCTGTCGCAACGCACGGCCTAAAGCAAAACTGAAAGAAAACTACAAAAAGGATTCCCCTCCCCCCGAAGCTGAATTAAAGGGAGGGAGGGTGGGGAAACATTCACCAGGAGGGGTACCACCCACCAGGTCACCTGAACCTAAAATGGTGGCTGGCCGCTCAAGGGGACCCCTAAATATACGTTGGGCTATTTTTGGGCTCTTAAGGAGCCCAACACAAAATGGCAACCATTAGACTGCACCACCCTCCCAATCAGCCCGGGAGGCAGCCTTCCCTCCGGTCAGCTGCTCCCCAAACCCCCTTTTCCTGCAGGAAAGAGCAGGCAGGACAAAGCTCTTAGAGAAAACAGTGCTCAGACGCTGTAATTAATGACTACCGCGCCACAACACACGTCACAGGGGTGTCCTCATGGGAGGTTACAAAATGGGAAATGGTGGTACCAGGGAGGGACTACTAAGCCTATTTACTAATGAAAAGCCACAGTTTACAATGACAATGACGCAAGCCAATGAAAAAAACTGAGCGGAGATAGGGCAGAGCTTCACGTCCATACCTTAATACCACATCCCTTACAGAGCAGCGCATGTGCTGCCCAGGCTTCGCCTCAAAACGAAAGAGGCTAGGGCAAAAAAAATGGATCTAGAAGGAAAACAGTAAAAAACAAAAGAACTCGTTTGCAATTTAACAGTTCTACATTTTTAAGATATTTATTTAAAAGTCACAAGCTCACGTTCAACAATTTCTTCTCAAGTCAAGTCAAAGTATGCTTTATTCGAAGGATATTCATAAAAGCAAGATACAATATACAATAACAATTCATTAGATACATTAAAATACTATTAAATACAATACATTTCGATACTACATACTTTAACAAAATCTGGTTAAATTACATCCATAAGGGAGACATTATTTCATTTGGCAGCGGTGCTGTTCAAATCACATGCGGGTTGACATAATTGAAGCCCTGGGTTAGACATTCCGCGATAATAACAGTGGATACTTGTTGTTAAAACAATGATATTTAAATAATTAAAAGTTTTAAAACAGATTACATACGATAAAATGCTAAGAGTTAGCAGGGGGGGGGAATAGTAAAAGGACTAGCAGTCTCCCCCGGTTCAAGAGAATAGTCAATTGACTAGCAGTCTCAATCTAATCATCCACGCCCATCCTAGATACTTTGCAGTGGCAATTGAAATCCAAGGCAATGTGCTGGTGCATATAATGCGTAGAGCAACAGTGCCACTAGTAGTTCCTAGATTTTTGCACAGTGGAGTAAGCCATATACGCCGTGGAGCAGCATAGATTTCACAAGAAAACAAGAAATGACCAATAGTTTCATTTTTTGTACCACAGGCAGGGCAAACAGCACTATTTCCCGCTTCCCATTTTACTGTTAAAGATCTAAGGGGAAGTGCTCCAGCTCTTAGTTGGAAGAGAAGCTTCCTATCTCTTGGCTTGGTTATGATATCCCAGTAAGGCTCAAGATGGGGGTACATCTTGGCCTCTAGGAACTCTCTAGTCATGTTACCAACACTTGGGCTACACCAGTTCCGCTGGGCAACCTTCTCCCAATAAATGATCTTGATCGTACTTTTAGAAGGGAAGGTTGCTCCTGCAGGATCTTCCCAAAGTGTGCTCAAACCAAGCTCAAGCAAGGATGCCCTAAGCGCTTTTAGCCAGCCTATTTTATGGTGAAGGTCAGTTCTTATGATGTCTAGAAAGCCCCCTGCATAGTGGGAAAGCGCAGGCGTGGTCCATAACCTGCGCCAGTACAATATTGGGCGGAGCCGTGCCATATCTACAATGGCTCTTCTACCCAAGTCATACTTAAGGGGCAGCAGCGGGGTGCTTTTGGGAACGCCAGTAATGGCCCTAAAAAATATATTCTCTGCAAGTTGAAGAGCCGGCATTTTTTCAAACCCCCACAACTCAGCACCATAAAGTACAGAACCCAGAGCTTTAGCTTCATAAACCTGTAAGACAGGTTTCACAGGTTTAGTGAATGATTTTCTGTGTTCTGAGCTGATTGCGCCTGCCAATTGCCTATGTTTGATTGTTGCAATTTCAATATGGTGCCGCCAGGCCTGCGCATTGGATATATGCATACCCAAATAAGTAAAATTGTTAACTACCTCCAACGGACGATTGTTTAAGGTAATTTTTGTCTTAAAACTACGATGGGGATTAAAAGTCATCAGCTTCGTTTTTGTAATGTTTACTTCGAGGCCATACTCTTTACAAAATTGGTCAAAGATTGACAAAGCACACTGCAATCCACTTGGCGTTTTAGCTAGGATGAGTGTGTCATCCGCGAACATTAAAATAGGAATTTTAATACCATCTAAAAAAGGAGCATCCACTTGGGCGGAAGTCATACGTGCTACAACATCATTGATATAAAGTGTAAAAAGGACTGGGGCCATCGAGCATCCCTGTCTAACGCCCCTCTCTACTGGAAAATCTGAGGTAACTGAGCCTAAGCCACCCCACTGTATTCTTGCATAATTTGATTCATGGAGTCTCATTATCATAGATAACAAATCGTTTGGGATGCCCTGCTTCTGTAAAACCGACCATAGCTTTAGTCGAGGGACCAGATCAAAAGCGGCCCTTAGATCGACAAAGGCCGCATACAAGCTTCCTTTGCCGAGCACCACCGTCCTCCATTGAATCATGGTAAAACGAAAGACCTGATCCACCGTACTTGTGGATCGTCGAAAGCCAGCCTGGAAGGTTGAAAGGGCCTTGGTCTCTTCCGCCCAATCCAGGAGCCTATTGACGATCACACGCCCCACTACCTTTTGGATGGTATCTATAAGGCTTATAGGGCGGTAATTACCTGGCAATGATCGATCTCCTTTCTTGAAAATGGGGATAATCACTGCACCCTTCCAGGATTTTGGTACTGATGCACCCAAGGCAATGGCATTAATAAGATGGTGGATATATGAGCACCAGCGCTCTTTATCGTTAACAAATAGATCCGCTGGCACACCATCAAGGCCAGGGGCTCGTCCGCAGGCAACTGCATCCAGAGCCGTCATGATTTCACTAGGACAAAAAGGATTTTCTTTTGGGAGGTCTACACAGATTGTCTCATGCCGTTCGGTAGTATTAAAAACAGCATATTGGTTTTTAAAAAACTTTACCCATTCAGTTTCAGGGACATTGTTTTGAGGGGATTCAGGACCACCTGATTTTCCCCATCTGACAATGTGCCAGAACTGTCGAGAATCCTTGCTATCGCTAGCTGCCTTTAGCTCAATCCAGTGTTGCTCATCCCAAGCTTGTTTAGCCTTCACAATACTAGTTTTATAGTTTTTCCTGGCAACTTGGATTAAAGCTGTTTGCCCTCCCTTAATAGCATTACCCAGTGCGAATCTACACTCCCTGCATTCATCGTTGTACCATTTAGCTGGCTTTGGGACCCTATCACCTTTGTCCTTGACAGGCTTAAGGAAATATCCCTTGATTATATCAAAAAGGGAATTATGAATTCCTTCAACCCTGTCCAGGCCATTGCTCAGTATATTACAATCCTCTAGGTCTAATATGGCTTGGTCAACATGGCTATTCATACTAACGATAGCCTGTTGATTAATTGCTACCTTTTCCCAGCGTAACCTCCTCATGTTGTTGGTGGGAACAATCCGGGGTGGTACGAGCACAGGAAGTCCCACAGGCAAGCCAGTGTGTGGCCACCACTTGTGTGACAGGCACAAAGGATTATGGTCACTCTCCAACCTTCCATCCACATACATATTACAAATAGATGGCCATAGCTTTAGGCTACATAACAGATAATCAATTCTGCTATTGTGCCTACCGTTATCAAATGTGCTTGCACCTTTTCTATCTCCACTAGTCCTGCCATTCAGTGCTCTTAGCCCCTTACCATAACATAAAGCATTTAAACCAATGATATCAGCGGACCATCTCACTATTGGAGGCAACTCTAGTTTAGGCACGCCCCATAGTCGATCCTCCTCTTCTCCAAACAAATCATTATTGCTAATCAAGGGTTCAAATGTACTATTAAGATCGCCCGCAATGATAATATTGTTGGTCGACGAGTGTATGTCAATGAGGCTATCAAGATCTTCTAGTACCTCTGACCTCCCATTCTTGTTCCTCCGGACATATACATTATAAATGTCTACACTACCCAGCTTTTCTAAGTCTAATCTGATTAGTTGGATATCCCTACTTCTTGTATCAAGAACTTTAATGCCCAATTTTAAAGTTTGACGAACCCATACTACTAGGCCCCCCATAGGTCTGCCCCTTGGGCCTTTTACCGCAGGGACAAAATAATTCAAATAGCCCTGTATAAAACATGCTTCACAGGCCCAAGTTTCCTGGAATATGCAAAGGTCAAATTTATTAACAAAGCTCATCCACTCTGGTGATTCCATTTTGGAGGTCAGCCCAGCAATATTCCATGAAAATAGGGTGCCTACTGATTCCTGGGTGATAACCCTAGCATTATCTGGAGCAGGCAGAGCAAGATCGACCAAATGCTCATGGGGATATTCTAACTCTACTGGAGATGATGCAGTACTGGACTCATTATAATGCATACTTGTATTTGTCTCTGGCGCCGCAGGTAGTGCTCTCGTAGACTCATGATTGTTGAGTCAATCAACATCCTCCAAGCTTTCTAACACCTCAAATCTGTTTCTCAAGGGGATCATAAGATTATGTTGAATATTGGATGAATCCCCCATCACGGAGGTGACAGCTAAATTTGGTCTTGGAAAAAAGTAGGTGAGTTCCCAAGTTGTGATCGAGGAACTCCTATACAGCGTTTGCCAATTCAAAATATGAGCAACAGCTCTTGGGTCCCTAAAGTTGATAAGGATAACATTCCCGTGTATAGTTTTTGAAGTGTTACCCAACCAGGGCAGGCGTCTTACGTGTAAAATTTCCCCATTAATATAAGAAGGTAGAGGGCGATTTTGGCCTAGCCAATGGATAACTTTGTTTTTTAGTTGATGGTATCCTTCTACAACATCCGATTTTATCATAGGAACCCCTGCAAGCACAACTACCAGGGGGACTGCCTCTGGTGGTAAGTTAATAGACAACGGACCTCGTGGTTTAGTCGAGGGATCTGTGTTGTGCCCCGGTTTGACAAACAAATGACCCTCGTTCTTTGGGGTATTTACAGCACAGGTCATAGCCCTAGCCGTGGTTGTGCAAGATGGTTTAGAGGTAATGGTACTATCTGAATGGCTAACCCCTCCCTTACTTATTGATGTAATCAATTGAGTCGCTTGTTCTTCTGGGGATGAGCTAGAAGAAACTATAGCAGAAGCCAAAGCGGTGGATGGTATTTGTGAAGGGCCAGATGTGGTCATGTTTTGTTCCATCTTGTTTCCCACTAAAGATTCAACTTTCGCTAGCCTTTCTTCAATGTTCTTTAGACTTTCTACAATTGGCAACATAAGTTTTTCCATCAATTTGCCAATTTCATCCAGTAACTCCCCATTAGTGCCAACTTGATTCAAGCAAGATGCAATACTACCAGTAGGAGGTTGTTTCAGTGTACGGGGGGTAGCATTTTTCCCAGAACAGGTAGCAGTAGAGTTACTTTTAGAAATGTTATTACATTTGTTTTTACGTAACTCAGAGACTATCTTCCTTCTTTTCCTGGGCAATGGACCGGTCAGTGTGGTCTGACTATATATGATATCATTAGTAGGTAACGACTCAGTAGCTTGGGGTGATAACTCATGTTGGACATCCAAGATATTATTTGAGTCATCGGGGGGAGGGATAGGGGAAAGAAGAATAGGTAAGGCCATATCAGTACTTTGTTCGTGCACAATAGACGTAACAGGGCTCCTAGTAGAGTCGTTAGTACCCAAGGGTAGCATGGAATCCTGGAAAGAAGAAACCTCAATGTCCGTACATGGAGCTTCAGGAAATGGCGAGGCTGATGCCATATTTTTTATGAGTTCTATTGAACAACGGCGTCTAGCCCTAAGTTCTGCAAGAACAACCTCCCGGGCAGAGTCAGTATTAGGTTTCTTAAAATAACTATCAAGAGTTCCCTTTTTCATCTGCTCACTCATGGTGTAAGGATGTCACTATTCACCGGAGACAGTACAGGACTCAGTAAAGTTTGTGTCAACACCCAGCTGATTTCTACAGAATTAGTAGTAGTGACCACACATACCAGTACTGGCGTAGTGTCTCCAATTCAAAGAGTAAATGGGGTGGGCCCGACCCGGCCTCCTCTGGCCTCTGAGGGCCACAGAGGGCCCGCCCTTTGCCCGGGCTTAGCCCGGGCTTAGCCCGGCGTCGCCCGCGCGCGTCCCGCGACGCGGAGGGAGCCTCTGCCTTTTGAGCGCCTCCGGGCGCGAAGACAAGCGGAAGTGGCCGCTAGGCAGCCTGGGAGCTGTAGTCTCCCCCTGTCACGGGCGCGATAGCGTTGGGCGCCGACAGAGGGGACAAACAGCGTGGGCACCCCAGCAGCGGCAGAGCAACAAACAAATCTTCAGCAGGACCTCCGGTGAGTGATAGCGACTGGTATTGCACCCCCGTTCCACCGAGGGAGCCTCTGCCTTTTGAGCGCCTCCGGGCGCGAAGACAAGCGGAAGTGGCCGCTAGGCAGCCTGGGAGCTGTAGTCTCCCCCTGTCACGGGCGCGATAGCGTTGGGCGCCGACAGAGGGGACAAACAGCGTGGGCACCCCAGCAGCGGCAGAGCAACAAACAAATCTTCAGCAGGACCTCCGGTGAGTGATAGCGACTGGTATTGCACCCCCGCTCCACCGAGGGAGCCTCTGCCTTTTGAGCGCCTCTGGGCGCGAAGACAAGCGGAAGTGGCCGCTAGGCAGCCTGGGAGCTGTAGTCTCCCCCTGTCACGGGCGCGATAGCGTTGGGCGCCGACAGAGGGGACAAACAGCGTGGGCACCCCAGCAGCGGCAGAGCAACAAACAAATCTTCAGCAGGACCTCCGGTGAGTGATAGCGACTGGTATTGCACCCCCGCTCCACCGAGGGAGCCTCTGCCTTTTGAGCGCCTCCGGGCGCGAAGACAAGCGGAAGTGGCCGCTAGGCAGCCTGGGAGCTGTAGTCTCCCCCTGTCACGGGCGCGATAGCGTTGGGCGCCGACAGAGGGGACAAACAGCGTGGGCACCCCAGCAGCGGCAGAGCAACAAACAAATCTTCAGCAGGACCTCCGGTGAGTGATAGCGACTGGTATTGCACCCCCCAATTTCTTCTCATAAGAAGAGGAAATAAAACCTTGTTTAACAGCACATTATCTGAACCCCTAGCATATGGAACCATAAGCCAAAGCAGAAGAGGCCTTGGAACCAGCATTAGGGAAATATCAGCCGACAGCTAAAGGCCAGCAAAATGTGCCACTGGCCCGCTACTCGTCACAAATATAAAGCTCAAAATGGCGCAACCAGAGACTCTCACTACTGCACTAGAATAGCGAGAAGGAGCTACCAGTGTCAAAATTGGAACCCCTTCAATCACAAGCCACGTGGTCCCCAGCTCTGTTACAAGTGGAGGCTTCGGGTGGAATTCAGCCCTGTCTGCAGCAAGGCCAAGAGCACTCCAAAGGAAATTGGTGCTGGGATCCACACCGACATCACGAATAACACCGGCCATCATTTGGATGCAATATTTTGTCTGACAGTGCTTGACATCTCACTGGCAGCACACCAACCACCTCACATGCTAACTAAACACTTTCAGTTGACATTCGACATTTAGGCCCATATCCTAAACGACATCTGACACATAGTGAGCAATGTAGCTTGCAATCAGTCACTGCACAGCCAACCTCCACCACACGCCTAGTCCTCTAGATGCTGTACACCAGGGTCGGATTGGTAAGGCGGGCGCTAAGCAATGGCCGGTACCAGAGTTCCAGCTGTGGGCTGCTTTTTTGGACAGCCTGGCGAGGCCGATTTGGGCTGCATCTCTGTTGTTCGGATGCAGTCAGCAGCCCAGTGGATGCCTGCGTGGCCTTTCTGGAGGCAGATGGGCATCAATTACCTCCCTTTTATCAAGGGGCAGAGGTGTCACTCCCTTTCTCTCGCTGGGCCGGCCCTTTAATGTGTGCAGTGTTTTGTGGAAAGGCAATATGCAAATGTGAGCCACTTTTTTTTGCGTGCCCGGGCCGATTTTTAGTCCCAATCCAACCCTGGCTGTACCAAGCTGTAAAGCAAGCTGGGGTGCTCTTACATCACTAACGTGCTAACCATTGTATCCTGGTGCCGTGAGGGGAACGGACATTACTTACCACTTTGTCACCGAGCCGTGAGGGGAACAGCCGACTTCCAGCTTCTGTTCATCAAGCCGTGAGGGGAACAGCCAATGAGTAAACTACAACTCCCAGTGGCCCCTGTCCATCGGGTGCTGGGTGATGCTGACACTGCGACGGCGGAGCTTGAAAAGCCGTGCAGGACCTGCGCAGCGCGGGACGAGCGCAGGTGGCGCCCGGGCCAAGGGCGGGCCCATCTGCCCCCGCCCGAGACCGATCGAGGCTGGGCTGGGCCACACCTCTTTGAAGTACAATTGAACAGGGCGGGTGAGTGTTTCATCAAATTCACATAATTGTTTTAGTCATTTTCTGCCCGCGAGCTGACTGAACAAGCTTACTTTAAATATGGGAAAACGCACTACATTACCGCCAGCACGCCCCATTACATCCAGCATTAACAGTATGCTCGAGAGGGTTGTCAACATCGTCTCAGGCGAAATTGCACTCACAGAAAGACGCCTGTTCCTGGATGCTGAAGGACAGGCGGCTGTCATCCTCCATAGAGGTGCCTCACCAGATAACACAGTAAAGCAACCTCTACTACCACCAATTGACCCTGAGGCTGGAAATCCATCTGCTATAAACGAGAGTGCTAGCAGTTTGGAGATAACTGAAATAATTGAGGTCCCCCCAACTAATAACTCTAATCCATCTGTTGGGATGCCCGCGGTTAAGCGGAAGAGAAAAATCGGGAAACCCACCTGCACTAAAAGGAAACAACCTACCCGTATTACCCCTGCTCGGAATAGTCTCACCACTTGGATGCAACCTTTCACTACCAACTTTACTAACTCTATTGACAATACAAGGACCCTTAATGAACCACTTGCATCATCTATAGTCACCTCGAACTTGACCTGTTCTATTGGCACACAGACTGACTCAACATTTTGCTCTGGGGGCTGTGGAGAGGTCATTGCTGCGCTAGTGAATAATCAAGAGGCTGCTCTTTTAGAAGAAAAATATAATCCACTCAAGGCCACTGTTGACAATCTGGTCGCAATTATTGGAGGGGGAGGGGGGGGGGTTATGTGACCAGGAGTGCACAAATGCCCTCAGAATCAAAGAAAGGAGGGAGGGGCAACACTGGGGTAAACATAACTACCCCAAACATCTTGACCGCACATAACTACCCCAAACATCTTGACCGCAACACAACCCTCCCAACCATCTGTCATCGTACCTGTAAGCAAGCCTTGTGAGACATCAGACAATACGTTGTCCCCCCCCGTCCCAAATATAAATCCAGTTACCATGGGAACTAGTGTTAAACCTATATGCAATCCATCTACAACCACATGCAATTATCGGCGACAGGAGAATGCAGGTGGCCACAGTAAATCCGGGGCAGATGCCCAAAATTCTATAACTGGTAAACTAAGGCGCAATGTATCATCACACCCAAGCAGTAATGCCCCAACAGTAAATCGAGACACATTGAACTTGCCGCCGGATGCCTGTCCCTATTTTCTGCTCTTAACAGGGGTCTCGCCACTAAAACAAGATCAGTGGGAAACGTGGGAACAATTGTGCAACAAATGCGTTGATTGGCTATCAAGACATAGGAGACCTCAAGCCCCTGACGGGAGGGACATCATTATGGCGCGCAGAGTTGGGTGGGTTGGTACTGTCAAAAAAATTTTGGAAGGGGATTGTATTGTAATTAACTTTGGAAGCCTGGCTCTGGTGAGATATCTATTGAGACCGTGTGAGCTTGAAAACCCTATGAATACCAACATCTGCCCTCTACCTCTTGGCTATTTTTATAGATAAACCACACAAAAAGAGGTAGAGTGAAAAGCGGCCTACATCCAATAGCAATTGCAAAATGTTTCAAGAGAGCACACATACTCTGTAAAAACTGCCCTCACCCAAAACAAGTTGTGGCATGCTTCATCATCGGGCTGCTACTGACGCCTCTGCGCAGACCAACGCTAGAGGCGGAGCAATAGGGAGGGGTAAACAATACAACAGTGATACAAACAAACAAAAAGGCTGGATCCTTTGGTGCAGAAATAATGAGTTTTAAAACTGACCCAGGGATATCTCTATAATAGTTTTATTCCTGGATTCCCCAGTCAGATTAAAAAAGGTGTATATATATATATATATATTCACTGAAAAAACCATAGGTTTCACACATGTTATAGTTAGCGGAAATTTTACTGATAAAAAACCAATGAAATTCCCCCGTTATAGTTAGTGCAGGCAACTATAACTCACGCGACCGCAATCCTCTGCTGATGCTAATACTGTATTTAGACACTTATTTGCCCATGTCTTCTTCCATACATTTTTAGCTATACATATATTACAAATATTTTTTTTTCATAAAGACACATATGTCATCAGCAGAAGATTGCGGTCGCGTGAGTTATAGTTGCCTGCACTAACTATAACGGGGGAATTTCATTGGTTTTTTATCAGTAAAATTTCCGCTAACTATAACATGTGTGAAACCTATGGTTTTTTCAGTGAATTTGCAAGGTTTTTTAAATGCTAATTCCTAACTATAACGTGTGTGAAACCTATGGTTTTTTCAGTGAATTTGTACGTTTTTTTAAATGCTAAGTTACTTTACGCCATTCGTGGCGTGCGCGCCCACTTAACGCAGTTCGTTCCGTGCGCGCACGGTGCGCTTCGCGCACCGTGCGCGCACAGTGAGCACGCGGTGCGCTTCGCGCACCGCGCGCCCACTTTACGCAGTTAGTGCCGTGCACGCACGGTGGGCACGCGGTGCGCTATGCGCACCGCGTGCCCACGTTTCGCTAGATGGGCCATGTACGCACGATGCGCTTCGCGCACTGTGCGCACATGGAGGACATATGATGCACTTCGTTTTGAAAGGTAATATTTAAATTTTTCACATTAGTTATATGCCATGCACAAATGGTGACCTGCGGGCACCATTTGCACACGGGGTGGGGAGAATGTGGATAATTTTTTATTTTTTTAATTTTTTTACCGTACGCGTACGGTAAGCGTAATCGGCGAAATTGGCAAAAAAATAAAAAGTCAGTTTTTGGCCTTGGGGTATCTAAGGGGACTCCCGCAACATGGCTATGTGTGTGGGAGCTGTCTAAACAGCCCCTTTACATGTTTTTGAGCTTGGTATTTTATTCATCACTCTCAGTGCGAGAGAGAAAATGGCGGCCGCCGCTTCCTGGTTTCGGCCGATTCGAATGTTTACTAAGATCTAAGAGCCAATCAGAATCGCGCTCGCGCACGCCACCGTACGCGTACGGTAAGCGTACCGTAAGCGCACCGTAAGCTGGCTCAGATATATATATTGATTTAAAGGCTATTTTCTCAGAATCTACTGAACAGATTTACACCAAACCTACAAAAGGCACTTCCTTGACCTGAGGACTACCTCTCTGCCAAATTTCTAGTAATTCTGTTCAGCCGTTCGGGCTGTAGCCCTGTCTAAAGGTCCTATGGAAAAATGCATGGGAAAAACGCGTTTTGGGACCCCCCTTTTATCTCAGCCCCCGCTTGACGAATCCCCCCAAGACTTTCAGGGTAGGAGCGGAGCGTAGCGCCCCACCTATTTTGAAAAATTCGCGAGGATTCGTCGACCGGCACCAAAGTTATTCAAAATAGAATGTTGCGGATTTCCTATGGAAATGTGGTCCTAACTATAACTACCTACTGGCGACCGCCAGTAGGTAATATATATATATATATATATATATATATATATATATATATATATAAATATATACCAAATGGATAGTGGTGGAACCTTCTCCCCCTTTTCTTTATTGTGAGTACTATTTTTATCGATCACATAATGGGCCAGGCTTTAATGTACCCCCCCTTGTTCATTCTGAGAATAGGTTTGAAGCCCTTTCAGGTTTGGATATGCAAGATTGACTACCATCTCCTGTGGCAGTAATAGCTCAAACTTAAAATCTCCAGCACTTAATAGAAATGGAAACACCTGTTGATACTGGTTTCCATATCCTCCATACATCATCCCCCTCATCACAGCTAATGCAGGCCAATAAAGCAAAAGATAGCCCGACTGACCTTATAACCAATCTAGGTGGGTTGAGAGTTCTGTCATGGAACATAGCTGGGCTAAGATCAAAAAAAGGTGATACTGCCTGGATACGCATTGTGAGTACCCACCATATCATAGCATTACAAGAAACGTGGGAGCCCACTAACCACTTCTTTCTGGATGGCTACACATCATTCTGGAAACCCGCTATAAAGTCAAGCATGGGTAGTGCAAGGGGGGGCCTCCTTTTGCTGTTTAGTCTTAAACTCTCCTTTAATATTAAACTGATAGATGTGTGCTCACCTCACGTGTTATCTGTAGAACTGAAAGGAAAGAACTTATCGACACTCCTTGTGGTCAATTTTTACAACTTTCTCAAGGGTTAATGAGACCGAGCACTTAATGGTTTTGGAGTTTTTTTTAAATCTGCTTATGAGGAATGTTCTGATGAATATTATAACACACTAATTCTGGGAGATTTTAATACGCGTCCTTGTCCCCTTAACTGTTTGGCATCACTAGAGGAGGCTGGTCTGCAGGGGCGAAACCATTTTGAACATTCGCCTTCTGGCGCCTTATTAGAAGGTATTCTATCAGCCCATAATCTGTATTGCCTACAACAGTTAGATAATTCTGCACCTGCAGCCACCTATATTGGACATGGATGTGAAAGCGTAATTGACCATATATTGGTATCCTCCTCGTTAACATCTGTTCTAGGAAATCTAAGAGTTAGCCAGAGTCCGTTCAGTGATCACAATCCTCTGATACTGGATCTCCATCTACTTGCTGTTTTTAAGGACATGACCGTCAGTCAATTTACTAATATTAACATAAATTCAGGGCTCGACAAATCCACTCGCCCGCTCGCATATGCGAGGTAGAATTAATAAGGACGAGCTATTTTTAGGTCCTACTCGCCCTTTCTGGCGAGTAGGAAAACAAACTAACTTTTATCCTCTGTCTTTAAAAAGGAGCAAATGTGACAAGTTAACAAGATTTAAAGGCATTTTTATTGCTCACAAAGCTAATGAGCAATTAAGATGCCTTTAAATCTTGTGAACTTGTCACATTTGCTCCGCTTTCAGAGACTGAGGTCAAGTAGGGTGAAGTTAGGTCGAGGAGATTTTTGAAGGTACTAGACCTGCAGGACTAGTACCATTTTTTGGATTTTTCGAGCCCTGAAATTCTAAAGATCAAGCACGCAGATTGAGATGGGACAGGATCACTCCCGAAAGCTTCATGAATAATCTGTACACTACCTGTGCTTCAGAGTTTAAGATATGCCTAGATCAGGAATCTTATGCTAGCTCTATCTTGGATGCCTTTGAGTCAATTACTAAATGTGTTGCCTCTAATCTGTCAACTACGACCAGAGTAGCACGCTGAAAAGATGGTTTGACGATACCTGCATGACCACCCATAAGGAGCTCATGCAGGCTCTCAAGCAAAAACCGAGGGTGGCCTCTTTAGTTACAAATAGCAGAAAGGCTATAAAACTGCAGTACAGATTAGGAACTAACAACTGCTGAGGGAGATGGCTTGGGAGGAGCTCAGCCAAGCCAGTGTGTTGGCAAACAGTGCTAAATTCTGGTCTGTTATTAATAGCCCCCTCTTTGATGATACATCATACACTGGAGTGGATTGTTTAGTACCTGCAGAGACATGGTTCAGCATTTCTGCTAAATTTATAGGGATGATAACCTGGAGAACATGGAGAGCTCCGTGGGACACACCGTTCCCGGATTAGTAGGTTGCCCGCTTGTTTTTAATACAGATGAGGTCCATAAAGCCATCACCGCAACATCAGGAGGGAGAGCACCCGGTCCCGACGGTGTACCGGCCGACCTCTACAAGGCAGATCCCAAACTTTGGGCTATGATTTTAACCTATGTTTTTAACGCAGCCTGCAAGTTTGGTTTTCCATCGTCATGGGCAAAGGCGGTGATCATCCTCATCTTCAAAAAAGGTACCAGGGATGACCCAGCATGTTACAGGCCAATTTCGCTTCTTGACTCTTCGGCAAAAATAATGGGGAAAGTGGTCTTGGAGCGCATAACAGCTTGGCTTGACAGTGCCAACATTATATTGGATCTGCAGTATGGGTTTAGACCGGGGAGAGGGACCTTGGACCAGTGCACCTTCAAGAAGTGGGGCTAGACACCGATCTGATAGGTTTTCTGGTGACTGCTCTTGACAACACCCCGGCGGCAGTCCGTTTCAATGAAGATGGCATGATTCTTTGGCGGTCAAAAGAGGGGTGCGCCAGGGATGCATATTGGCCCCTCTGCTATTCACTCTTTATATTAACAAACTAGGGCACGCCTTGATAAATTGTTGTAAAGATATACCTAGAGCAGACGCAAAAATGATCCCGGCACTTTTATACGCTGATGACGCGGTTTTAATATCCAGAACTGCAAGAGGGCTGCAATTGCTATTAAATTGTTTTATAGAGTTTATGGATTCTCTATACTTCATTACAAATTTTATAAAAATCACATGCAACGACAATAGGTCCTAGGAAGGCTGCTAAAGCAAAATTTTATTGTAAGGGGCCTGAGCTAACCAAGGTGTCTACTTTCCCATATCTTGAGGTGCTCTTTGATGACCAACGCTCATGGTGTGCACAACGCACACTTAAAAAAAATGTTTTAGCTAGAGCGGCTGGGGCAACATTAGACTTTGCAAAAAGAATAGGTTCTAAGCCGCTCCCTGCGATTTTAAAGATTTATAACGCTAAGTGCATTCCCATGACTACCTATGGTAGCGACATCTGGGGCTATAAGGACGCGACAGAAATACAAGTGGCAGAAAATAATTTTATGCGTAAACTACTTTCTGTCCCTGCATCCACCCCAATTTTTAACGTACATGAGGAGATGGGAACGGGTTACATCTCAGCCCTGATTGCGGTTGCCCCACTGCTCCGCTGGATGAGAATTTGGGCGCAAACAACCCCAAACTTAAGTCAATTAATAATTCAGGATTGCTTAGTGCTGGATAAGGCACTAAACATCCCATGGCTTAAATACATTAAAGATCAGACGGAGCAGTTAGGTTGCCCTGAATTGTTTATGTTCCCTACCCCTTTGACTAAGGCCGCCGTTAGAGTAGTTAAACTGAAGTTTCTAGACAGATGTCAATGTTTAAGGGAGGAAAAGGAACAAATTAAGCCGTCAGTGAGAAAGTATGTCATACTGAGCCTGGGACAGCAGATGCAACCATATTTGACTTATATAAACAAAGTTTATCATCTCTTTGTTTTAACAAGATTTCGTTTAAATATGGTACCCTGGCTACTGGCCTTTCCGAAAGGTTATTTTAAATCAAATTCCTCAAATAGGTGTACATGTGACAACTTCTCAGAACAAGACACTCCACACATTATGTTCTTTCGCTCTCATTATGATCACCTACGCAGAAAGTACATTCTTCCGCTGCTAAGGGATCAAAACTTTGTGCAAGTAAGGCCAGCTCTGGTCTACTTGCAAATGTTAAGCTCACCTGTAATTTGCTTGGGGGTAGCCAGTTTTTTTATTGGTGCAATTAGATACAGGAATAGGATGAAGCAGAGTTAATCCTTCTGAACAAGATTGATAATATGTCTATGCGGATCATCTAAAGTTACCTAATAGTCATAATTGTGGTTGGGTTTTATTACCTTTTGTATGATGTTTTAATGGATTTTAAATACATAAATATATGAATTCCTAATGGATTTAAATGATGCTTATATGATGTTTTATGTCTATATATGTTTTATGTTGTACTTTAATGGCTCTAACCAGCTGAATAAAGTTGATTTGACTGACTGACACTAACATT
Source organism: Triturus cristatus (assembly GCF_964204655.1). Lineage (NCBI taxonomy): Eukaryota > Metazoa > Chordata > Amphibia > Caudata > Salamandridae > Triturus > Triturus cristatus. The sequence goes on along the minus strand of NC_140584.1, from coordinate 193,670,583 downwards.
TAATCCCCAGTAAATAACCAGCTGTGCTTAGACAACCTAACAAACTACAAAAAAACGCAAGGTGTTTACGTGCAGAAGTGAATGTGATATTTCATCTGGCTAACAAAGAAGGATTGTTGGGTAACCAAAGTTAAAAACATCAGACATTGAGTGAGTTTCCCTGTGCAGTTGTCTACAGCTATTTCTAGAATATGTTGATATAGTAATAACCAGGCGCACTAGAAATATGAGATTTCTCGAGAGCAGATTATTCTGCATAATTATGGATTGTATGGCATTTACCACATAATCCACCATTGCTACATAATTTGCAGATTTCACCAACAAAATGCGTTTCTGGTGCAAACGGATCCAAAGTTACAAAAAAATTGTAACACATGTTGCCACGCAGTGGAAGGACCTTCATAAAGGTTGACTGGTCATCTTTCTGTTACTTAATGCCAAAGTGGTACTAATAAGGTGAAATATTTGCACAGATAAGTGTTAACCTCTATAAAACTTGCCAAAATAAGGAGGTAATGCCAGCACGAAATATGCCGCATTATGTAGCATAATTTTCTCTGCTTAATTTAAGCATCATCTGCATAATTCAGCCCTTCTCTGCCGCATAATTTCAGTGGCCCTTGTAGTAAGCCACCGAGGAAATGCCTGGTTAACATTAACCAACCGCCACAAATATACATCACACAAACTGAAATCGGATTTAATTATAATCTTACTCACACGGGCATCGACAGACCCAAATGCCAGAGTGAAAGTGACATCACACAGAAACTGACCTCTAATGACATCACAGGGTTAGTTAGCCCCGTGCGCGCAAGCAGATCCTGCACACCCCCAACCACCACATCCCAACCAGTCATATATGCTACTAAAGTGCCAGGGGAAATTCGGGTAAGTGGGAGGGAAGTAAAAATAGCAGGCAGGGCTCTTGTAGCCCCGTTTTCAATCTGTTCTTGGCGCGGTCTTCAAGACACTGAAAAACAAAAAACAGAGGTAGCAAGGAGAACACCAGAGCAGCCTCTAATGCCACTTGCTACACCCATTTTCCTCCACAATTACTCACAAACGCTGCTCCAACGAGCTGAACTTTTGAAAACGTACGTGTCAATCAAGGGAGCTTCCTTCCGGCATGCCGCAGTCTGGTCTCACCTGGAGCCCGGGCTCTTTGCAGCAGCCCGGCTTCTCAGCCAGTGTCTAACAGGAGCCAGACCAGCCGCGCTTTGTCTTATATCACTGCGACTTGTGGCTCCAACCACAGGCAAGCAACAGCATCAGTTTCCAAGAATACCCGACCACAGACTGTGTCACAAGAGAATCAAACCCAGAGCTTTAGGGATGAGATTCCCGGACGCGTCAGCAAAAAACATAATTAATAACAGGGGGGGACAAAATCGAAAAGCCGACTTAAGAAGCACTTGCTACACCCACCAGTTTTAGTTTTAATACATCCTGCCTGTGGTTCGGGCTAATCGTAACACGAACATAAGTACACGTATTTATTACAATTTAGGACTGGAGTGGTTTTGGGGCTCTTTTCACCAATAGCACCAAATACTGTGTGGTCTTGTGCAAGACAGTTCCTAAAGCGCCCCTCCCCAGTTCATGCAACGCATAGTGACCACACCGTCATCCGCTTCAATCAACACGCATGCACAGACGTCACCCAAGAATTACACTGACAATTTCATTGTGGGTGAAGAACTGCTGCAGGTTTATTTCATACAACATAAGTATGACGATAAATGGGTTATCTTACGGGCGATCCAGGGCAAGCAGCCCCTCGCTGCTCCGCCCGCCTGGTGAGCCGGCACGCACGGTGGGTCGATGCCCGGCAGTGCGGCACATATTTATTTTCAGATCATCAACTGGGTCACGTGATCTGTTTCCTACTCCCGCCCCTTCTGACAGGGGCGGAGCGTGTTGTGGCACACCCCCGGTTGGTCAGGCCCCCCAACCGCCCGAAGGACTAACGGGGTGCCGTCGCGGTCTTCCCAGAACCCCCTTCGGCACGTGGACCTTGGCTCGGGCACCCTTACTGTGCCGGACAGGGGTACCCTTACTGTACCGCCTGTCGCAGAGGTACCCTTACTGTACCCGTCTGCCTCCAGATCGCCCTGTAACTCCGCCACAGCTCTGGGGAGGCTACCGTCGCTGCCAGAGCCCCCCCTTCCTCCCTTTGCTGTTATATGTGCCCTGCCCCTGCGAGCCAGCTTATAATGGGCTAAATTAGGGGTCCTGTCCTGTAACCCGTAAAAGACGGCATTAATTTGCAACATTACTCAGAAGCCCAGGGCAGACGAACAAAGGATGTCTGTTGGCCCCACTGCCGTAAGCTTAGACGTGACTGGTGTTCCTAACCTTCTAAGCGATGCCACAGCAGATCATCCTAACGTAATTATGGGAAGATCTAGCACCTGCATATGGAGCCAGAAATGAACCATAGCTGAATTCTGCAATCCATCCATTCCCTTCATATCCTAGCACGAAGGTTTTAATTTCCACTCTATCTACAAATGTGATGTATAGATAGCGTCATGGTTCCTGAGTTGCTGCGGCTACTGCGAGGAAGCATGATTTCTCGGCTGGGCAAAACCTTTTTAACGCAACTGCTACTAGGACGCCTTTATCATGACTCCCAATGTGACTGACTGAGCTGCCGAAGAATACATCTCTCAGCTCGGGGACCCAAATTTGTGAATGTTTCCCAACTCCCTGGCTCCAAGAAAGGCTGAGCGAGAAGAGCAACACCTGAATCGGTTTCTCACGCTGGGAAATATGGCATTGGTAACAAGGCATCGGTGAATAGGCACTTGTGGACCTGCACTTATGGACCTGCAATCTTATTAAGATTTTTCAATTGGCCAAATTAAGTGCCTTCCTGGCTTGTAATTGTGTTCAACGGCTACAGCACAACAAGCAGGGTGAAGGTAGCGTGTGAGTCAGCCACTATACCTACGTATATAAACACAAGCTGACATCACGGGTATAAAATGTGCTTCCTGTCGCAGTGTATTATCCTATTGTTTACTGCAAACTGACCCATATCTTAGCAACATCTCCTCGTTTTTGCCTTTCCACTTGCAATTTAAGCTACATTAAATTGGACGATAGAGTCTTATACTAGTCCCGCTGTCCATCCCAATCTTTTCCTGCTCTCCACTGGGACAGCGTATCCAATTGCCTCGCTTGTTGAATAGAAGCTAGCTTTCGGACTTTATTGCTGCTGGAAAGGTAAATAGGTTTGCCTACAGTCCTTGTTATACCGGTGTTGCTGTGCTATAGGTAATTCGTTGCACCGCCATAGTGGCTTGAAAATGAAACGTCTTATTTTATCAAATGATTCGTTGTGAGCCCCAGTTATGATTTCGTTCATATCTTCATATTTGACAGTGTCTCTATCTTGCCAATACCTGGGTCACGTCCGCCTTAAATGACGACATTACATCTGGCTTTACGCTAGCCTTGCCCATTCACCTGTCAAATGTCTGTGGAGAGCAGCACATCTCTGGTCATGCTCATTTCAGAAGGTGTTAAACTTTCTAGTAAGGGAAAGGGCTTAAGTGCAAAATTCAAGAGGTATGGTCGCTCTCTGCTCTCTCAATTATTACCATGTAGATGAGGGCATGCCATACACGGGTGTCTGGTTGAAGTATGCACAGGTAATTGACACTCATTCTGGGGTGTCTGGTTGAAGTATGCACAGGTCATTGACACTCTCCCGCGTGCAGTGCTGTGAACCGTTTGAAGTAGTTAATCAGATTCAGCCCGCCACCCCCTAGGTGGAGGCTTGCACTCCCAAACTTCTGCTAGTGTAAAACCGGGCCACACCTCCAGTTCAGTGAAATTTAGTAATTCACGACACTGACAACCCCAGGGGCCAAATACTGGGCTGTGTAGATGCGGCCCAATACTACTATGAACAATTAGCTTGGAGTGGATGGGCGTTAACCTAGGCTGGCTGAAGGCAAAACCTTTGACAATCACTCCTGGCAGGATGTGCCAATGCAGGTAGAATAAAGAGTTATCCAGCCCGCCGTACTTCCTTTCCCAGTTCGACACAGGTCGAAGAAGAATGCCCCTTCCAGAAAGGTCCTGGCCTTATACCTGAAGCCTATCCATACAGCATTCTACCTGAAATCTACAGCATTGCTTTGTAAAGCTTTTTCTGGTTCCACATTGGTTTGTGGTCGATATGCTCTCCCTCAGTTTGAACAAAATCTTAGCTAATCGTATGCCTGCCTAATTCCCAGGGCTGTCTGGCTTAATGCTTTACGCCCGGAATTGCCCCACCAAACGTAGCCTTGCACAGGAGCTTAACTTGGTTGTGTCACTTTCCTTTTAGAGATCGGAATGCCCCCCGTGCTCCTTGTGCTTACTAAATGGACCCGCTCCTTAGTTTGCAGCACACAATGCACTCAAATGTCATCTGGCCCTGGTGCCTATCAAACAACAGTGACAGCCTCCGTCACCTTCATACAATACATAAACAAACCTCACAGGTCGCAGAAGCGGCAAGCCAGGCCAAGTCTCAGTAAACCATGTCACTCTGTGCTGTCCCTGGCCTCCCTGTGGGACAGGGAGAATAACCGCAAAGATGTTAAGCATGATAGACAAACCCAGGCCTTCCGCCCGTCTCAAAACAGCTCATGCTGCTGCCTTTCCTGTATAGACTAAGCTGCCACTATGACTGAGTTGCAGAAATATCACACCAGCTGTTTCCGAATAGCAAGGCTAACGATGAAAGGCAGCCGCATCTCTTGACTTAACCGTGGAACTCACAAAATACCTTCAATATGTAATGTATGACACACAAACCCAGGCCTACAACTTGCCTCAACGCAGCACAGGCTGCTGACTTTTCTATATACACTAAGCTGCCACTATGACTAGTTTACCCCAGCTGTTTTCTAATAGCAAGGCAAAGATGAGAGACAGCAGCATCTCTTGACTCAAGCGTTAAACTTACAATAATAACATTGGTCGCTCAATTTCTGTGTTACACCTTTCCACAAGCTGACCATTGCATCATGGTTGAGACTGGGTTTAGGCTGAACCTTGACATATTTGTACATCTGCTGCCAGGGAACATATATCTACATATATACCGTCCCTTATCCTGTTGCACCACTTGGGACACAACTTCGTCCCTACCAGCATGGAACTAATGCCAACGAGATTCCCCCCCTAGTACCGGATAATCCTAATAAATGCTGCACATTGGGACAAAGATACCAGGGAATAAATGCAAAGGGGGGCTCTCGAGTGCGTGTGAACCCATGTCATTGCGATTAGTAACAGTAGCTCTGTCCGAGCTAGAACATGCGACTTTATTCATTTAATCAATTACTCGGCAAAGCATGCCATTCCCCAACTAGGACATACACACCACCGCCTCTAGTGTCCTGCAATACCAGCTATTCTGAATTTGGCTGACTAAAACTACCATTGGCCAAAAGCTAAACTAAACTATACCATATGTTTCTCAAAACGCATACCATAAACCGTAATGAGTACAGACTCGTCATAGATCACCCTGCCCCCCCCAAACCCTTCCCCGGGAACTGGAGAGAAATGAACTCAATTGCGCAGGGCAAGAAATACCAGAAGTTACTGCTGACCCCGTTTCCAAGACTACACTCTCAGATGCATTGAATTAGTTCTATAGCGCCACTCCTACCAGTGTAGGGTGTCCCCGAACTTTGCATCTCACACAGAATCCGCCGAGCCAATCAATCATATGCATGTGAATCAGTGTATAGGAAATGTAACCTGAGCCAAAGGACACAAAGTGTAGGAGACTCATGTCATCCCCACTGGCAGGCAGTTTAGTTCAGGGCTGCTTGGTGTGGTGAAGCAAAAGCTCAGTCAGTTTCTTAGCCAACTTAACCCTCTTGCAGCATTAATCAATGTTCTAATAATGTATGCTTAGCGGTGTGTATGCAGCTCTAGGATGAGCGTTTGTGGCTCGCTGTCGACCATCAGTGCTTTAAGATATACATTGCAAGTAACCAAATGATGCCTCTTTTGAACACAGTAACCCGCTGACCTATTCACATCATATGCACTCTGAAATCTACTTGGCACATGTTTTATGCAGCGGGCGATTAACCCTCTGCCCTAACTACACCGAAGTCAAATCCGCCACTGTACAAATTCCTGATCTTTCTCCCGGAAGATAACGAATTACCCGAGTTATCTTGACATGTAAGTGAGGCCTGGAATTGCCGCGGAACGAAACGCAGCATCCGGTGCTTCAAAGCATAATAAACTTCCAAACCGGCAGGAGGAGACGGCGGGGAACCGCGACAGGGGACAAGATAGCGGAACATGGTGGCATGTCAAGAAAAAACAGGGGACAAGATAGCGGAACATGGTGGCATGTCAAGAAAAAACAGGGATCGGTGGTGAGCCCCTGAAAGGAATAACTGTCTTCTGAGAGCAGCACCTGCTAGGTGTGAAGGGAAGTGTACAGCCTACTCTCGAATGGATCCTGGCTGAACAGTGTGGGGGGGTTAGAAGTCACATTATGGAAAGGTGGACCCATACAACGAAGTACACTCAGCGGCACCGGGGCAGTGACGTATGCGGGGTTTGGTTCTACTCACAGGCCCTCTGATACGCCAAAACGCACCTAATATATCTTTCATGATTTAGTCATATCTAATTAAATTGTCTCCATAAAACATGTCATGACAAAAGAAAACAGTCCTTATCGTTATGTAAAGTCCTCAATGGGTGCCTTCCAGACAACACGTGGTTGTGTAGTGGTGATGGGTACTGTATATGTATGTACCACTATCATCAAGGAAGGGGGTGGGGGACCAACCCTGAGCCATGACTGAACCCCTAGCGACTCCACCCTCTTTCCTCTGCCCAACATTGAGCCCATTTTATGAATTCCCAGAGTAAATGCTTTCTAATTCCAAGACTGCCAGTGGCCCTGCTCGTAGTTTTCTTTTAGGAGAAATGAATCATATTTAACGTAGGAGCATTCATCTGCACAATACCTTCATTGTATCTTTACAAGGCCCTGTTTGTGCGCACGGCTTTACTTTCTAAGCCTAAAAGAGTAGTAACCCCAACATGTTAAGACAAAAGCAAAGTAAAATAAATACATGAGCTGGGTGATGAATGCCTAGCGCTGTGTCTCTATGTGTCTCTAAAGCATACGAACAGCACGCACTTCCAGGCACTAATTGTGGTCCGATTCCTCCCACTCTTGGTTAATTAAAGAGATGCCACTGATGCTCTGATATTTACCCGCTCAGAGGTGCGGGAGAGCAGTGGAAAGAATAAATACATGCGCTGGGTGATGAAAGCCTAGCGCGGTGTCTCTATGTGTGTCTAAAGCATACAAACAGCACGCACTTCCTGGCACTAGTTGTGGTCCGATTCCTCCCACTCTTGGTTAATTCAAGAGGTGCCCCGGATGCTCTGATCTTTACCCGCTCAGAGGTGCGAGAGAGCAGTAGAAAGGGAAGCAAACGGGATGTCTGCTCCACTGCGGAGCTACTCAGACTTAAGCTGGGAGCCCAGCACCACGAGAGAGGGAGGAGCAAAATCCGCCCCTGAATCCCAAAGACCATAATATACTACCCAGACCGGACCAGAGGAGCTTCGAACCTCTTCAAGGCGCTATACAGAATAATAATACCGTCTCGGAGAATGTGATTGGACAGCTTCAAATACCAAAAGAACGTGCAGGCTCGGTGTTTCCTTTCTGGCATTGATGGCCCGTGTAGATGTAACAGAAGAAAGGCGCCTTCTTATTATTGTTGCGTGTTATATAACGCGTGAAACCAACCCACCGGTCTTGGCGCGCTTTACACGAGCACCGTATGTACCTTACACGTTCAGGAAAAAATAACAGGATGTAAGCCGATACCAAGATTCGAACCTGCTTCCTCAGCTCTTAAGTCGACAGCTCTGGTCATTGCGCCACAAGAGGATACACCGGAACTCCGAGGGACCACGTGATGTCCCGCAACACAGACATTGGGAATGTTTGCATCAACCCACGGAGCTGTTTTAGCTGCTGGCTTGACATGGCCGGCGCTTGAAGGGCAAAAGATGAATGTCCGTATCGCCCAAATGTGCTGTACAAATACAATTATTACCGCCTGCAACTGCGCAATAATGTGTGAGGCTGGCAGCACTATACCATTTTAGTGCGCGCGTGTTAGTAGTGTCTATATATTGGGGGGGGCAGCAGTGTGTGCTAGTACTGGGCACTAGTAAATGTTTGGGGACTGCAGCGGAAGTTATAGAACTGTGCACGCGCCTCAGAGGTGTCTGCGTATTTGGGGGAGCTGTGTGTGCGTGTGCTAGTACCGCGCACTGGTATCAGCAGAACCTGTTTTAATGGGGCCGCAAAATGCGTGTGTGACGTGTACTCGAGTTGGGCACGCGTGTTGGGTGAGTCTTCGTCCTAGTGGGCAGCAGTGTGTGCGAGCGCGCGAAATAGCGTTGCCGCCACCGGAGAAGACCCAATACTTCCGGCATGTTCCAATCAGACGTGGGCAGCAAAGACGCGCGCGGACCGGCAGTGTGTGTACTGCACGACTGGAGGGGATCCAGGGGGGGCGGTAACAATTTGCGCGCGCAGCGGAGGAAAATGGTTGGTATTTATTTAGCGCGAACTCGACCCCCCGGTATTGGAGCGCTTTTCATGTGCACCGTGAAGCGGGGGAAAAATGCTAGCATGTTTATCTGGCGTGGACTCGACCCGCAGGTATTGGAGCGCTTACATGAGCGCCTTATAGCAAGGGCAAATGTGCGCATATTAATATGGCGCGAACTTGACCCGGAGGTATTGGAGCGCTTACATGTGCACCGTAAAGCGGGGGCAAATGTTTGCATAATTATATGGCGCGGACTCGACCCGAAGGTATTGGCGCCCTTACATGAGCGCCTTAAAGCAGGGGCAAATGTTTGCATATTAATAAGGCGCGAACCTGACCAGGATGTATTGGAGCGCTTACATGTGTACCGTAAAGCGGGGGCAAATGCTTGCATATCTATATGGCGCGAATTCGATCCGGAGGTATTGGAGCGCTTACATGCGCACCGTAATGTGGACGCGACCTCGAGGGCACGAACCTGGTTTCCTGTACCAAAGTCGGCAGTTTTTTAAGCCGGCGGACCACATTTCCTACCAGTCCCGGGTGCAACCATCTCAACGATGCGGTACTTGGGAACCCGCCCGGGGCACAGCGCTAACTATCGCGCGCCGGGGAACGAAAGACTAACGTCGGAGCACCATAAACACGAAGCCTAGATAAGATGGCCTCGACACCCGTACAACGGCCCGACACACTCGCAACCTGCCGCCCCATCCTACAAAGGACCTCCCCGATACCCTGCCACCCCGCAGTCGCACCACGAAGATGCCCCCCCAGCGACACCCGCATCGCCCCGCAGGGATACGGGCGCTGCTTGCGCCCCCCACACCCATGGCCATCCGGGCCCCATCCACCTGGTCATGCCCAGGGACAGGGCCGGGGTGGGGGGGGGTTAGCAAGACTCACCGAAAATTGATGGTATCGGAGTATCCCGGAGAGCACGACGACGTTGAGAGGGGGGGCCCCGATCGCAGCAACGTGGTGCAGACGGCAGTAAATCGCGTGTCCGGGCAATACGCGTGTCCGGGCAGGAGCGGCGCGCAGGAAGCAGAGGAGGAACTGGGCGAGAGGGACGCATATGTAGGGGGGGGCTAGCCTCGCCCCCCTAACAGCCCACCTCCACCTGCACCCTCATTGGGAGATCTCCTCCCTGGGCGTGGCCTCGCGCGCGAGGCAGAAGAAAGGGGAGGGGGAAGGCTGCGACGGGCAGCCACTAGAGAGCTGCCCTGCTGATGTCCCACTGCGTGGGACGCGGGCAGCGGCATACCACCATTCCAAGGATGCCTTGAAAGTGGTGTTGTGCAGCGCCCCCTGGTGTAAGATTCCGTGTGACGGAAGGTGTACGAGTGCACCTTTTCTTTTTCTCAAGCAGGGCTGGCAAGTGGAACTGGGGGCTAGCATAGGGAAGCGAGCCTCCAGCAGTTTCATGCGTCACATATCCCTGCTCTATGAACCCAGGGGGCACCGCCGCTAGCAGAGCAAGCGCCCAATCAAGAGTCCTCACTGGAAGACAGTCTGGACTGCTGTGCCACGGACCGCCATACTCAGAGGGGGGTGGATGGAGGCAGTGGCGGTCTCTCGACCACCCTATTACGATATGGGTGGTAGGACCACCACAGTCGCCAGGGAACTGACATTCCCTGGCGTTGTTGCGGCGATCAGGAGGCAGTATTCTGCTTGACGGGACTGCCACGGTCCTACCAAGCTGATTACAAGGTTCCTCTTCAGTCCACGCCGTGTAGGAACTGTTTTTGGGGTTCCCATTGCAGTGCCCCGCTGTGGGAACGTCAAAAAAAAAGCCCACCAGACAGGAGGAAACTCCTAATCTGGCGGGCAGTCTGACCACAGTTTTGGTGGTGCAGCGGTGGGGCAGCGTTGTAATCGGGCCCTTACTCACCTGGAAGCATGCACTTCCCGCTTTGAGAGCCACTATGCTTGTCCAGGGGGCGATCGGAGTATGAAAGTCTAGATATTCAGTTTCAGATCTAAAGTGATGTGTGAAATGACTGAATTAATCTCAGCCAATGGTGTCCAAGCTCAAGATATCTACAGGAGCAGGGGGTGGAAAATTTGAAGAGATCCCAGGAAAGGATATAATAATTTGCAAGTTTTACAAAGGTCTGCAGACCTTTTTCCTAGCATGTATGGGCAGACACCAGTGCTGGCACTCTGTTTAGGCAATACCAGGCAGGCACTTAGGAAGGCAGCAGCACATTTCCAATCACAGGAAGAGGCATGGAATGACAATTGCAATTTTGGCCTTTTAAACCAAAATAAATCATTGCACCAACCCATGCAAACTCTCTCCAGCGGGGGAGAGTGTGAGTGTGTAAATTATACCCATGTTCATTTGATTGACCGGTTTATGAGGACTCTGGGGAGCGGCTGTATTTTGCCTGCTGAGGTAATCCAGGCGTCTACAAGCACAGTGACATGGGCCTTATACTTTTCTCCATAAGAAACAGGCTTAACCCACTGAGGACACTGTCCTCACGTTGGCTGCAGCATACACAGACCTAATGGACCTCGTTCTGGAAGGTAGAGTTTACCTTGAGAGGGCTCGGGGCATCTAGATATAAGACGCCACCCATGGTCTTTGCGAAGGTGGGCATGTCCAGAAGCATATCTCACTGAGGGACTGGTCCCTCCCTCCCCCCACCCCCCCCTATTTAGGGAGCATTTAGAGGCATACATTCTCTGAAAGATTCTTCACAGAGGGGCCCTAAGTTAGACCAGAACAAGAAATGGCATTGCCCATAGGTCTGTCTTATTTAAAATCTGCTTTTGTTGTTATTTCTGTATATGTTAGCACAGATGCCCATAGGCAACACACATGAACTCACCTAGCTGCACAGGTGGATGGATGAGACGATGCGCACAAGGATGAATGCATGGAGTGTGTGTGATGGATGGATAGGGTGAGAGTAGAAGGGGTGGGTGTATAGCTGGATTGATATCAGTACAACTGTGAAGGGTGTATGGATGAAGCAAGCATTTCTGCCAGTGGATCAGTGAAAACCAGCTTGGCACTTCCTCTGTAGACCTAAAATATGTATTTAAGGTCAAGCACCAAAGAGGGAGTCTCATCAATAAAATGTTTCATTTAAAATTGCAACTCATCTGCAAAATGTAAACATTTATAAAAAACGAAAAATAAAAAACAAGATTTTTCCTTAAAATACAAGAAGGAGCTTATAAATTGAAAATTAGACTAGATTTTAGGGAAGCAATTTCAAATTGAGCAAGCTCTGGCGAAGCCAATTGGCCTCCGTTTTTTCCAAACCCATCTTGGAACTGGGTTTGTTAAATTATTGAAGACACACTTATCCATTCATGAGCAAAAGGGCCTTTAACAGTTATTTGAATCATGTTTAAAAACCAGCAACGTTTCATAATGGCTATCATTTTTATAGCTGGCAGGATGGCCAGAGAGTTACAAAGCCGCTGTTATCTAAAGTCATCTACATGTCATATGCCTGAATACTGGTGGGAGCAGCCCAGCATTTCATTCTTTCCAGGACAAGCAATTGAAGGACATTAAAATGGGTAAAACAACATTGGTTACGTACAGTGATTAGAAATGGGAAAAAGTTGTGCCTTTTAGTGATAAAATAAAACACGTTATTGTTAGGACTACAGAACAATATTCAGCTCTTGCTAATTCTATGTCTGCATCCTGTAAAACGCGTTAAAAAGCATCACTTTAATATTGTCAATGTTATTTTGTGAAATTATTTAACTTCGTTTCAGTGCTTAAAGATAGAATGGAGGCATTTTTTAAAGGTATGCAGGGAACATCTTTTGTAATTATCAATTGAAAAGTCGCACTTTTTCTACTTTTGTTTGCAAAATAAATTAAATTGATTAAAGATTGGGCATCATTTGAAATATTGGGCATTATTTGTTTAAACCTGAATACAAAATAAAGTGTATATTTTAGCCTATATTTTCACTGGATGAGAATGACATTTTTATGTAAAATATTTTAAGAAATTGACTGGAGTTTGTCTCTGGATTATAGCTCAGAGACAGAGATCCAATCAACTACCATGACATGCATCAATGTCTCTGTGGGCTGTGGTTTCCTTTGAACAGATCTGGGTTTGACTCTATGGTGAAAGGTTTGAATCCCGGTAGGTTCTCACCCTCAAGTCCTTCGAAGGTTAATAAAATAAGTTTCTTTGAGTTGGACAACAATAAACATCTATTATGTGGTGTCAAATAATATCGTGGGTGAACATGTGCTTTACAAATACTTATCTAATGTACAATGAAAAAAGACTGAGCAATCAGAACAGCGTGTGGTGACCTGGTAATGCCATCGAGATCTGGTGGACAGGCAGACTCTAATGGGGATGATGTGGAGATTCTCATACAGAGGGTAGACTTGGGGATGCAAACATCATAAGAGCGTTAGCTTAAACCGCGTGCTGTGCACATATACAGTGATTAGCAACAGAAATTCAAAAATTCCAACATAGCCACCATATTGCTGTTTTTCCTCTTTCTCTCTCCAATCTCAGCTCATGATAACCATTGTTTAAACTCATTTGCAACACTGCTAGGAGCTGGGAGGTATGCTCTTTTTAAGATAAGGTGGCACGGAAAGCCTAGTTTTTCCCCCAATTCAGTTGCACGGATCAAAGAATACCTTTCTCTTGAGCAATCCCTACATTTCTCATCAAGTTGTCGAAAAACACCAGCTGACGGTAAAAGATAGAACAACAATTATATTTTCTTATGTGCTGTCACGTGGCCAGACAATCGGACTCTTGCTCCACCAACAAGAATAATAATAAAATAGGCACATCAATGCCTTTGTTGGGATAGGACACATGAACTAACCTAAAAAAAGTCAGTCCATGAACCCGACTCCCAACATAGCCGGTGCAACCACAGACAAGTTCTACTGGTGGATGCACACATAATGTAACATCCAGTCCCACCAATCCAAAAGCAAGACGCAGTGGACCAATGAAAACCCGGATATGCTTCACTGAGCAGCTGCACTTTCAAGGTTCTTGGGCATGCATTTGCTCTCTGGAAGTGCGAAACCATCTGGCGCCAGAGTGAATTTACTAAGCTAACAGCGAATACATGGAATGAACAATATAACGGACTTCAATGACTAGATTGTAGAACTACCTGGAGCAAACATAGCACTGTACGCAATGTGTACTCAAAAGCAAAGAAACAGGAATAAGGATAAACATGGACCTATTTGAGAACTAAGTGCCCCGTGTTTTAATATGATCACCGCAAAATACAGTGCATTTGCTGAGCACTGCAGAGCAAAATTCTAGAAAATCTGATCTTGGCTGGTCATTTTGGAGCGGGTTTTGGGTTCAATCTGTTGTATGAAAATAGAAGTAAGATGTACTGACACCGGCTTGCAGTCTGCTCAGTCTGTATTCCAAGAGACGGATTTAAATTTGATAAGATGCAACTACATGGTAGCAAGCATCCTACCTGCATAGCAATTCGTTAGAAGATCTACTAAAAGCATTAAAGGTGATTATGATGCACTTGGAGCAAGTCAATTGTTCATACCTCTCAATTTCCTAAGCAGTCATACTGTAGGACAGTTCTTTTTGTCATGCCCATCTTCATCAACAATGCTTATTTTTAATCAGTAGCAGATAAAACAAACCAATTCCAACATCAACACACTACAGGAAATAGGAAACAAGAACGTGAATAAACCACTTAGAATGATAAAACACAACAAATATATGCAAATCATGAAATCTCATAATAAACAAGCATTGGCAAAGCCAGCAGATCTGGCGACGACTGCTGGAATTTTGACTTTGTCAATGGCTGTTTTGTTTTCTCATTGTGTTTAGAAAATGCTATTGCTGGGAAGCTGCCGGGCCCTAGTCAACCTTTATAAAAACAAAAAACAAAAACACTGGCTAAAAACAGAAATATTTTTGGATCTCAAAAAGCACACATTGCCATAGTAATCCTGGCTTTTACAAGAACCACTTTGTGTATGGATATACTCCTTGTAGAAGGGAACAATGCCACCACTCACAGTGAAGTTAGTATGCGGATTAAGTGGGATGTTCCCCTACTCCATACTGTACACTGTGGAGAGTGGAGTAAAAACGTGAATGACACAAACAAAGCAATGGCTGAAGAGTACTGGTTAGAAGCCCCTATTAGCAAATATATCATTTAAACCTTCTTAGTTAAATCAAAAGTTATTGGCCAACACCGGACATACAAACGTCCTTCTAGTCCATGTAGGACCAAATTTCATTCGCTGCAGATTTTCATTTCAAAGGGATAAGAATCTTCAGATCAATAATCACAGATTATTCCGGTGCTTGCAGCCAAATTGTTCTACCAAAATGAGTTGCTCTAGCCATTTTCCTTTTGCAGATATGAAGAGCAAATGTTATTGAATTTACTTCCTAGCACTCAATAGTGGGGCTAACTAGTTTGGTCTAAGTTAATAGAAAGGGAACATAAAGAGAGAACTTCAACTGAAATGCCATCTCATGCACAGTATAGATCCCTGCCTTCCCCTAAGACATTCATTTTGCAGAGCGTGACCTAGAATGGAGATTCTGATCTTAAAGTATAATGAACGGAGGTTGCATAAATTTTCTCCTTGCCTGCTAATGTTTTATGGCCCATGTCTTGCAAAGTCAACCCACTACTGGTCATTCGTTTTAGGAAGTGATCTACCTATATACCACACCGGTGTGATCTCTTAAACATGATCGCAGTGTTTTACTTTACCACCTCTGCTTCTGACCAAATACATTTGCAACAATGGACAATCGTTTGTTAAAAATATGTCGGAACCAGGGGAGATTTAATCCCCAGTGTGATTAATTTGATCTTTAACCGGATCTCCATAAACAAAAACCATTGAATTGGACCTTACAATAGACCATAAAATCACAGGCGAAATCCAGCGTCATGGACATTGCTTTTAACAATTAACCCAAGAAGTATTGCCATTAATAATACATCTTTAGGCAGATGACAGAGGTAAGGGCATAACTAACTACCCTATACATCCGCCACATAAAGAGACACTGCTGTGTTAGCGTAGTGAGTTTCAATTGGCGAGGTTATGATACCTTTGCTAAATTTCACTTTTAACGAAATTAGCTTTTGGGATGTGTGGCATAAAATAAAATCATTTGTGAGCATCTTGGGTGCCCAGCTCTCTCGTTTATCAAAAATAAATTCTTAATAGTCCAACTGATCCACGTGGTCGAGCCTAAATTAATTGGACTTCATGACCTTTGAGGTGTTTGGATTGGACAAGCAGCATCTGTTTTTATTAGCCCTTAAATTGTTGTTTAAAAAATACACAGTTTTCAAAAGCTTGAAGTAACTAAGTAAACAATTCACACATTTAGCAAAATGCCCCAGAAAAAAAATAACTGAGTCATTGGTGGTCTTCATTCAGTCGCAGTACATGGGCATTGCAAAGCTGCAGATGGGAAAAAAGATCATTCAGAAACACACTCAAAACGTTCTGGACCAAGATACTGACGTGTGTCACACCCTTAGTTACTGGTTTTTATCTTCACTACCAGAGTCCTTTATCAGCCTTTGCCAAAGTGCCAGGAGGTTGCCTCGTTCAAAGGCAGAACGTGTTGCAAGGGCCTCGATTATCAGGAGTTATGGCTGCACTCGCTTTCATTTTCAGGTTTTGTTTTGGTTATTTATTTATAACTCAGTGTCGTCAGATTAATATGGTGTAACAATGGTAGAACTGAATGTATACATCCAATGTTAAGTGAAATAACGTTTGTTGAGTTACGGTGTTTCTACTATTATCATGTACATAAGTAGTAAGCAAACTTTAAAAAATGCCCCCCCACCCCCCAAAAAAACTTAACGTGAGGTGGTATTATTATGATCCAGAACCTAAAAACTACTGAAATTATCCTGGTATGGTTAGGTATCCAAATAATAGGCCAACAATCCACAACTCAAGACCATATCAGTGACAACAGTACAAATACCAAATCCACAGTCAGCAACTTTGTAGGATCAAAGGGGTTATAAAGACAGGAGAGGCTGTAGCGCTAGAAGGCAGGTGCCATTCTAGAGACTGCATGCACATTAAAGCCAGCAGTAACACAGTCAATAACTAGATATTACCTTTTAAGACATCACAATATGTTTAAATGTTCTTACTTCCACATATCAACAGCAGAACATGCATATCACTTGCCAGAGCTTTGTCACAGCTAATCAAACTACAGAAACACTTAGGGAGCGATTAAGAATTGTTGGTCCAATGGACCACCAAACCCCCGGTGGTGGTGCGACTACTGCCGCACCAGCGGTCCAACCACAGTATTATGAGGTGGGCGGTCAGACCACCATAGGACCAATGCTACCGCGAGGGGTCCGCGATCCATGGCGTTCTTGCAGCTGAGCACTGCCAAGCATATTATGAGTTTCTTCACTGCCACAGTTTTCATGTCAGTGAGCCACCCATGAAAAGTATGGCGGTGAGGAAAGTAAGGGGGGGGAAGTTTTCTCTTGCCTCAGGGCCAGGGAATGCATGCAGGGGGCACATGTTGAGCCCCCCTGTATGCATACACCCCTAGTTCCTGCGCCCCTGTATGCATACACCCCTAGTTCCTGCATGGCATGGACTTAGGAGTCCATGCCATACAGGAATGTGCTATGGTGCTCCCATTGCTGTGCCTTTCTAAGGCTCTGATATGAGCCCTTGAAAGGCACCACCCTGGGACCGCCACCGCAGGACAATTAGTCCTGTATTCCAATCGGAATAAGGCAGGTGGCCAGACGACAGGCTAGCGTGGCGGCCCGCCCCAAGGCCTCCAAACTCAATCAGTCCCTTTGACCTCTCAAAAGCCCCAGCATCCTGGACTCCTTGCGTCACCACAGAAACAGGTGAATCGAACAAATAAAGGATAAGGATTGAAATATCCGTGAAGTAACCAGTCCAGTCATGATTTTGGTCCCAAGCACTTAGAGAATCTAGAGAAAGTCCTTAACATTTAAATACTATGGGATATTCAACATCAAAGGACATTTTACAAAGCATTCAAGTCTTTGTAAGATTCAAATTTGTAAAACCATATTTTCACTCCTTACAGAAACCTATAATTTAAGGATTGGCCCGCATTTTTTAAGGTCATTCAACAGTACCACACCAAAGCAGCCTAGTACTTGAGGAGTGCAGCAGTTACCCAGAGATGACTTCGCCAAAGCAAAGGCATGAACGCAAAACTCATCCCGACTTCCTGACAGTGCTGGAAAGTAGGGGTACCCCACTGGATCCTGGTTCCAACAGCTATTTCTGGGCCAGATCTGGGAACTGGCTGACCCAGGGAAATGTGCAGAATTTGTCCTGGAGTCATTTTCTGACATAGGACATCATTCAGCAGAACCCGCATGCTGTCTGCATTCGTTTGAAGCCGCAATCTGTACTCAGCAAGGAGGGCTTTCATAGAGTGATCAGATTTTGAAAAGCAAAAACTGGAACAGGTCAAGACATGCATAAAATTAGGACTAAAGCCTTTAATATCCCTTCTATGTTTGAGATTATATATAATGCTCCTGCAACGCTCACAAGTTATCCTCAAAAGAATTGAAGCAGACACCAGTGCAGTTACTTATTTTCACTTTATTCGCCTTCCGCCACATACATCTCAGAGTGGCGGGAGCCATCCTGTAGTTATAGTTAGAATTTCCTGAGATAAGAATTCCTCAGATTTGATAGGTAATACCTTTGCCCCATATAATGACTCAATGAAACTTTGCAAAACTATTTATTTTTCTACATTGGCAGATGAAGCAACGTAATGTGGTGATTTGTTAAGGGGAGGGGACGGGGAAGAAGGGGCGCCCCAAAACACATTTTTCCACCAATGCATTTTCCAGAGACTTTTTACAGGGACGTAGTGACAAAACAGTTTATCATATTTTCATGAAATATGACAGGAAACTAGAACTAGATTATGGTGTGGGAAGGATTCTTTTTAAGATTTCTGGAAAATATGTTCGGCCGGTTTGAACTTATAATGTACTATAACATAGCAATATCTCATGCCGCGGTATACTGCTGTACCTGCAGAGGCACACAGCAAGTTGGACTACGAGAACACCCTCTATGCTGAGGTCAGGAAAAAAGAAAAAAAACCCTCACCACAATACTGCAAACCATTCAGAATTCTGAGGCTAGAATTACTCTCATCCTCCCACGCCGTACCTACATCACACCATACCACTCACCCCCATACACAGACAAGAACAAGTACAACTCCTTACCCACACTTTCATGGCACTACATTACGCTGGCGCATCATATTGCATCTGCTTTCATAACCCTTCCAGACACCTCCGCGTGTCCAGACTACTACTTGCACGCATCCCACGCATATGGGAAACCAGATACGGCAGTCAAGCCTTCTCCTACTCCGCTTCTAGAATGTGGAACGAACTGCCATTATACACAAGAGCCTCCTCCACACTGCTTGAATACCACAATAAGCTGAAGACCTGGCTTCTTGAGTAGTCCCACAGGTCCCTAGGTTTGGCTAGAGATTCACCTGCTCAGCGCCAGGATACCCTTCAGGGTGATTCTGCACTCTACAGATCTGCATAACATAGCACAACAGTATCACTTCACACCAAAAGATACTCCTCGCTATAGGATACCACTGCACTCAACCACCAATGAATAGTTTATACTGACCACCACAGATATCCCAAGCAGACCAATAGAAAAAGTAATTTATTTTCAGGCGATTGAAATGGATGCACTCAAAGTGGCACCACATCACAGATGCAAGCAGGGGTCTCTGTGACTCTCATACAGCATGATGCTTGCACATCCCCAGGGTAGTGCACACAAATTCACATCCCTAGGTTTCAAGTTCAAAAAAATCAAAGAGTTGGCACTTTCAGCTGAAATCAATGCTACAAAAATCCAACAATTTGCAAGAGCCATCACTGCAGGAGTGCACCGATTCTTCAACTCAAAGCAATAGTTACAGGACTCGGTCTGCAGCTGACCACTGCTGAGTGTAGCCATTTCTGCTAGAGATGAGAAGATAGCCAAAAAGTCATTTCAACAGACAGAATTAACCATGGTGTCGTAAAATCAACAGAAAAGGTCAAAAAAAGAATTTACAAAAATGTACATAAAAAAACAAAAACGTAAAGCAACAGCCAGGTAGGGTGTCCTCAAGAAATTTCAAAGAAAGTGTTCTTCCTCTCGAAGCACTGTAACCAGGAGAACAGATCCTAACTACAATGTGAATCAAAACAATGTTGCAGTTACCATTACTGTATAAAGTCAGTTGCGAGTAGAGAAATATAACAGTACAGGAGTAAGAGACCTTCAGTGTAAGCATTTGAAATCAGGCTAGCCAGGCTCCCCTGCATTTTCAAGGTCACCCAGTTAACAAGCATTGGTAATGCATCAATTTCACCTATGTAATGAAGAAAGCTGTTTTCATCAATCATCGTCCAGGAGAAAGAAAGAAAGCTCCCTGACAGATAACACAGGAGTGGAGAGGATGTGGCGAAACGGCCAGAGCTGCCGACTCGAGAGCTGGGGATTCCGGTTCGAGTCTCGGTGGGGCTGCGCAACATGCAGATCACTTAATCTCTCCGGGTGATATTTTGTTATATAAATATGCTACAAGAGTAAAAGGCAAAACTTTATGAAAATGTAGTTCCACCAAAGCGGGTGTTAACAGTATTTCGGTGGCGGGAAACTGATACGAGAAGCTGCTGAGGAACAAACATTGGTAAATGCATGAAAATATGCGACAGCCAAAAGAAATGGAGGAAAGGTAAGTGACATGCACATGAACCAATGAGAAGCCAGGAAAGAGTGGAGGTGGAATGTAAGTGCCTTTTAAGTTTATATTATTACTTGTCTCACCGTCACGGACATGCCTTTGAATAACTGTCTACAAGTTCGACAGATTAGGCAGTTTTTGCCTGCTTGAACATTTACTCTCTATGCAGTCTCCTGCTTTGCCATACACAGTTCTGTTCATCTGTTGCTGTACCTCAGAGATACTTACCTTTTTGTACTTACTGTTTCTACCTCTACGGAAGTACCTATTGCCTGAAGGTTGAACTGCAAATGTAGAAGAAGGCTCAGCGAGTTAAATACATGCTGATTTTTAGCTGTAAAATGTAGGACACAATTATGAACAAAAACAAAAACAACTCATCCTTCTGCATTGGTAAATTGAGTACTGTTAAATTGAGCAACAGTAATAAATGTTTAGTGAGCTTAAAAACAGCAGAAGCGCGATATGAAGCACTATAACACCAAGCTGTTTAAAAGAAATCAAAAAGCAGACCTGTTCCTCCTTCTACAGAAACCAAATTACTTCACATGGTTGAACTCTTTCCCAGTTGTAAGCTATCCAATTTCCCTTTAAAGTACTTAAAATTGCTCAACATTTTTTAATCATCACAACAATTTACAACACAGGTGACTTGCGCCAGATTGTTATATAGTCTGGTCAGATGCAAAACTTTGCAGAGGGAGTGCTCCATTTGGCAAAATTGTATTTTGCCAAAAGTGCTGAAAGTCCCTGCTCAGTTCTTGGTTACAGAGGGAGACAAATGATGCCCTTCTGAACACCAACACATTCAGAACTCTGTGAGTATTCACAAAAGTATAATATGGCGGTTTTCATCGTGGAAACAGGCAGAAATCTATTCCTGCAATAGTATGCTTTCCCGGTGAGGAAGGGAAAGTGCTCATATTTAAAGAGGGTACGGAGGGGGATCCAAATGAAACGAGCATTGGCAAAGCCAATAGGTCTTGGCAATTCCCGAGCTATTGGCCTGGTCCATGTGAATGTCTTTTAGCCTTGTTGTCTAGCAGCACATCTGCTGTTCAGCATGGCTGAAAGTTACTGAAAGCCCAGAATGTTGAGCTGGCACCAGGTCTCTTCGCCCCCCTATGTTATGTTATAACCATTTATACAGCACACATACACCAAACGGTCTCTTGGCGCTAGATAACAGAACTACCACACAGCACTTGCAGTTTTAATCATAGGCCTGTTTGAAAAGCCAAGTTTTTAAAAAGCTGTCTAAATCTGCTGTAGCAGGATGTTATCCTAATTTCAACTGGCATGGAGTTCCATATTTGAGGGGCAAGTGTAGAGAATCCCGACCTCCAATTATTTTCTTTTTTAAAAGGTGGAACGATAAGAAGGTTCAAGTGAGAAGACATTATATTGGAGGTCAGTGAGTATTTTTGAACATGAGCTGAAATGAAAGCTGGACCGTTGCCATATAAAGATTTAAAAACAAAGCAACCAGTCTAAAATACCATGCGCTGTTTCACCAGGAGCCAGTGCAATTCCCTCAACAGGGGGGTAATGTGGCATTTCCTATGTTTTTGATAAATTAACCTGGCTGCGTAATTTTGTACCAGTTGTAGCCTAGGGTTAAGGCCCTGTGGAAGACCCAAGTAGAGGAAGTTTGCATAATCTAATCTAAAGGTCACTAGCGCCATAATTACTTAAATGAGGGCTTCAAAGGTTAAAAAAAATACCCATTTTACCCATTTTGCGCAATTGCAAAAAGGAAAATGATATACCAGCTCCTATTCGGGGTTTCACTGACAGATTGTTTATCAAGACCCAGAGGCTCTTGACTGAGTTCTTGTGCTGGGGAGGGGTGCTTATTTCTGCTGGCCAGAAGCTGAGGTTCCATGTATCAGGCTTGGTACTGGCTATGACAATTTCTGTCTTATCAGAATTTAACTTCAGCTGATGTTGAGTTTATTGTCCTGCCCATCCCAACACAAAAAAGCGATATGACGGGGCCTTCGTGGCCGCATCTTAGCACTTTTTTCATGAATGCGTAACAGCAGATGTTCTGCTAGACAACATGACTAAAAGACATTCACATTGACAAGGCCAATAGCTCGGGCATTGCTGAGATTAATTGGCTCTGCCAATGCTTGTTTGGTGTTGAAGGGGTCTTGCTGAACAAATGTGGAAGTGATGGTAAGAAACAGTTGAGGAGCTCTGAAGTGAAGCGAGGGTGTGGCGTAACAGCCAGAGCTGCTAATAGGGGAACCAGGTTCAAATCTCAGGGGTCGGCTTAACAGTTTGCGATTCTGGGCAAATCACTTACGCTTCCCTCCTGCCTATCATAATGAATGTGGTACAAAAGGGGGTGGTGATGGACGGAGCATCAGAACCAATCAAACACTCACACCGGGTCAACAGATCTGGGTTTGATCCATCACCGTTCTTTAGCCCACTCTGCCACCCCAGTTCAGACATGGCCATATGCAAATCAGTCTGACCCTGTGCCTCGTGGGAACAGTCCAGCCCGAACTGCCAAGCCATGCCTTCCCTGGACCGGAAACAAGCTTCCTAGGGCCGGGTTCTGGAATTTCAGCCGTCTTCAGCCAGGCTTGCTTGAATCCAGTGGCCAAGTGAGCAAGGGACTCACGTCTGAGCATACCCTGCCAACTTATGGCGAACAAAGCGGTACAAAAGGGGGTGGTGATGGACGGAGCATCAGAACCAATCAAACACTCAGACCCAGTCAACAGATCTGGGTTTGATCCATCACCGTTCTTTAGCCCACTCTGCCACCCCAGTTCAGACATGGCCATATGCACTTAAACCGCTCCAATACCACAATACCATCAGCTGGTGTTAACGCTATGGCAAAATGGAGGACGAAATAAGTGCTCCAATACCATTGGATCGTGCAAAAAAAAAAAAAAAAAACAGCAGCGACAAGGGAGGTAGGGGGGGGGGGGGGGGGGGGGAAGGCCAAGCAGGGAAGCAGGAGGGGCACGCAAGGATGGGGGAAAAAAACCCTAATTAAAACAGGGTCAGCCACGAAAATGAATGTGTCATTGTGTAATGTAACTGGTGAGCACTTAAAGCGCTCCAATACAATTGGCTTGTGTTCACGCTAGGGCAAGAAGGACGACAAAAAGAGCGCTCCAATAACATTGGATCATGCAAAAAATAAATAAACAAGTGCTGTTCGAGTTTTAACAACTTTTTAAGAAATGCTTTTGTTTATGTACACGTGCATGTATTTTAGTGATATGTGTGTATGTGTACAAGGGAGATGGCCTGAAAACACAAGTACCACTATGGAGTGCTTGAAAAGAAAGGAAAAAATAGCGCCGCAAACTGGGAGTAGTGTAAAGAGACATGTACTTGGTCCATGTGTTCTGGGAGGGCCAAAGAAAAGAAGAGGGCCAAACAAAAGAAGAGGGCATGATGCCCGCATGCCATGACGAATGGCATCAAAGATAACGAGAGTGACGCTGAAGTTTACCAATGGTAGGAGATGGCAGTCTATAAGCCCAGGGATAGAACGCAATACGTCTTTTAGAGACAGCGCATGTGTGGTATAGCAGAGACCAAAAAAGGGGAAATAATGGACAGTACAAATAGACATTGCTATTATACTTCATCGTGCAGGCAGGTTGACCGTCTACTTGAGCGTGTGTTAACTGCGATATGATGAGAGAATTTACAGAAATATACAATGTTCCTATATTTCCAAGGGCACTTTGTAGGGGTTTTGCTAATACGTAAAAGAAGGGACTCTACGCCAAAGGTTAGGGGAAAATGAAAGGAAGTAGATTTCTGATTTTTCAAACGACGTCTGTAAAGCGGGCCCTCAAAGAAGAAGAAAAGTATTAGGGCACGAATCATGGATCAGCAATTAGGATTAGGTTTTTATAAATTTTGCACTGTATTTTTTTGGTGGAAAACTATAAATGGCCAATGCCCTACGGAGATGTACACCATCAGGGATCCATGCTGCAGTAATTTGCCCCTGATTCCCAGACGATGCGAAATAAAATGGCCTCTGACCATTCGTTCAAAGGCTTTTTATGGAAATGATGCATAGACCAAATCATTTAAGAAGTCGAATAACGTGAAACATCAAGAAGAGAGGGAAAAGCGGAGCGGTCACTCTTTCCAAGGCCATGTGTGAAAAGCTTGTCCAGTCAATGTTTATGTTTTGCATTCTGGAACTCGCAGTCTTTCTGTTATAAAGAGATAAACAGGACCACTGATCCCAGAATGCAACACAAACCATAGACTGGACTGTCTACTCACGCATGGTCCCGAGAAACTTCAGAGCTCTTGAAACATTAACCTTTAATACAGGTTTTTTTCTGCATAGGGACAGGTTTTACCAGTTTGCACCATGCCTGCATGATCCTTCACGCCCTCAGCTGGCAGGAAGCCTGCTGCAAAGGTCATGACAGACCGAGTCAGGTTGCCAGAAGAGAGAGAAACGCCGGCTGCCGGTCTTCGCTCTCTCTCCGATCTCTGCTGGTAATGCTCCATTCACGTACACTGGCTGCGAACACAGAGCTCTCACTTTTCTAGGGCTATGTGTGAACAGATCCTACAGTGACTGTAGAACCCTGTTTACATTGTTGCATTCTGGGACTTGCAGTTCTCACCAGGGGAGCAGAGCCTGGTCAGTAAGATAAGGTAGCGGGTGAGCTTCAGATCTTCCAACAATCACGCTGGCATATAATGTTAAAATACATTAAATGACCTTAAAAACTCAAAAAAAAATGATTTGGAATTAAAAAAAATCATTAAATGACAAGCAGGGCACAGGAGAAGGGCTAAAGCGGCAGTGGAAAGGGAGATTAATTCAGATTGGTAGCGGTATTAAGTGAGAAAAAACACAATATTTTCTAAAATTACCAACATCTTGGAAGACTTTCAAAACGGAGAGGGAGAGTGTGCGCGCGCATTTTGTCTGTGTATGTAAAAATTCCTGGTAAAATTCGACAGACACCTCACTATACACGACTGAAAGCACCAGAACCCAACCATTTACCAGGAAATACATTTATTGGGGGGGGGTAGCACCCCAAACACCCAACCTGAAGCGACGCCCCTGGTTCTGACTCTATACTGGGACAAACAGAACTACACATTCCAGAATGCAAAGGAAAGTCTTGAAAATGTATAGACTCACGAATAGACCTGGCGAACTCGCCAGCTCCGAGAACCTTAAACACTCTCCGGGACCGAGGTTGGCATCGGACTGATTTTATGGGCAGAAGAACCGTAAGTTGTGTCTCAGCTCAAAAGACAAAAACTATAATAGCAATGCTTCATATGTTTAATACCTGTTTTTTTTGTTTTTGAAGAGTCTGGCACGCTAAGCATCAGACACTCTTTATGACAGATTCAGTGGCAAAAAAACACTACTCCCCTCCACATCAATGAATGAGGCTTCATTACACACAAAAATGATATTTAAATACCATGCAGTGAGTGCACTGCCCGACTCCTAAGGAATTACTTCCGGTTTGGTCTCCAGTTTTACCCCAGGGTTTCTCAGTGTAGGAGGGGAGGGGAGGGGGGGGGAGGGAAGGATAGATCGGACTGGGTTATAGGGCTCTACATAGCAGCTGCGGGCCACGAGAGACACGCGTCCTTGTGTTGATGTTTAGCAAGCAGCCTCCCTTTTCATTCTGGGACCTGTAGTTTCTTGTTTAACGTGACAAGAAAACACTTAAAATCCTCGGCCCGTAAAGTGCTGTTGGTTGAAAAGAAAAGTGAACAGGGGTGTATGTTTGAATTAAAGTTGTTAGTGATTTTTTGTAAGCAGTGGTCTGAAGCTTTCACACATCTACTAAGGAACCGGGTACGTAAATTAAATATAGGGGTTGGGGGGGGGGGGGGGGTCCACCTTATCCAGCTAAAAGTGAAATATTGACCAATCGATCTGAGAGATGACCATTGTTCAATGTCAGAGGTTTATCATTAATTACAACTCCATAGCTGCCGAGTAGCGCAACAGCTCTGAGAAAGTGAAGAAAAAAAAAACGTGTGACGCCCAGCGCGAAACGAGAAGGGCACAGGCTGAGTTTACCATTCCCTCCTAAAAGCGGTACAGTGTGTACCTGCTTCTGACAGATCGATGCCCTACCACCGGCGCCACCACTCCCACACCCTCCCCCTGCCGGGAAAGTTCTGCCCACCTTAATTTCGCAACAAAAATAATGTAGGAAAGATAAGTCGAGCTTTCCCTTCGGGGACCAAGTCGTAAGAACTCACCCCAGTCAGTCATGCAGCCTCGGCAGCAGCGGGCGCCATGCTCCGGCGGGCAGCAGCCAGGCGGGGTGTGAGCGGGACGTGGGGCCCTGGGAGGTGCGTACAAGTTAAGCACACATTAGGCAGACATTTGTGTCGTTCTTGCAATGTTTACTCACCTTTCCCAGTCTCAGGTTACGGGATGGAAATATCTTACTGCCGGCACACACAGCATGTACAGGCGCCTGGAGTCACAACATGTGACCCGGGCTCTGCCTCCTTTACGGCGGCCCCGCCCACTGCACTGCACTGCACCGCCCGCCCTAACCCAGACGATAGCGACGAAGGCGGGCACCTTATCTGCCAGCAGCAGGCGCGCAGAGCCCTGTGTTACTGTACAACACGCCTATTTTGTTTAAACGCTGGGTGCTAGCCCCAAAATGCTCGCCTGGTACGTATAGCTATCAATGGTGCAGCAGGTGCAGTGGCGCCAGCTCGGAGTCCTGAGAGGCTAACTGAACCTATATATCATTGCAGTATTTACAACACAAACAGTGGTCGCGGGGCCAATTTCCCTAGCTTGGACTAGGTCCCATTGGCCATTTCTTAGCCCCTGCGGTCTAGGCGGGAGGACAGAGCTCAGACATCACACTCTTCTCTATGAGTCCTGTATGTATTTCAAACCAGCTAGATTTAGGGCACACATTTTACTGTTGGCTTACTCCACTGGAAGGTTTAGGCTGGTGTCAAGCGAGAGAGAGTTGAGTTGCACTTGAATCGGTTTGTGATGAATCGAATTTGTACAGCGCCTCGTACCTATGATGAGGCCTCAGGGGTCCTTATGGGAATACTTCTTTGCAGAAGTGCAATGCCCACTGGGCTGAATTAGCTTTTACCCCATCAGCATAGCGGTCAACTTAGGTGTCACCCGCTTTTAGTCATCTACTTTTCACACCCATATCACCCTCGAAAAAGTGTCAATTCCCCAGTGACCTTAATGGGATCACCCTCCTAAACGTCAGTTGGCCAGATATTTTTGAGGCAAGATCGGCTGCCATAGCCTGGGCTGGCTGAGCTGGGGCTACCCCAGGCTCTTCCAAAGCATCCCCTCGTGCCTCGGAGCCCATTTAAAGTTAGAGAAGTGGACCTCAGTTGTACTTGTTCCTATTGCTTGTAGGGCGGCCCCTGCCACCACGCTGTGTCTGTTTAATGAGTTCACTTAATTTGTCAACAATCCACCTGCCCTCCTGGCTGCTCGGCATCCTGGGAAGGGTGCAAAAGCAGCAGGGATGAACCCTGCTCATATCTCTTAAGCATTTTCTTCAACCCCACCATTTTGTAATGTCTCGTTGACACTACATTTGTATAGGCCTCAAAGGATATGTTCTTTTAGTCCCAATAACTCGCTCGAAAGCACTGCTAATCTGCTCACAGTTTGGATATTTAGTAGTTTAGGTTGCACGGGCCAACAGTAACTCTTCCAAGTCTGGACTTCCCATTCTTTTAAGAATTCTACATACCTCCGAATATACCCCTTTAGCTAGAACTTTTGCTTAGGTGATGTCCTAATTTGTCGAGCTAGGCGATGTGAAATATATGTGTCATGTACTACTGTGTACTATGCATGTAGAGCTCCTATTTAACTTGTCAGAGACGTTTTGAAATAGATAGGTTTTATATATTTTAGGTGGAGCATTCATACCTGAGAAAAAGTGTAACTGTGCAGATTGGCAGCTAAACAGGGTTGCAATAATTTCTGGAACTGTCTGCACCTTCTGAATTTGAAGACACACTTCAACATGACGATGTGTGCTGCTGTCTGCCTTGTGCTTGACATGCAGTCATGATGGCCTGGCCAGCAGAGATCTCTGGGACAACACTGAGACAGGGAATTATTTTGCCTTTTGTTTGGCCTAAGCGCAGGGCTTTAAGTGGGATGGAAAAACTGGGGGGTCTCTCCAAAGGGCGTGTCCTGGCCAGACCAGCAGAGATCTCTGAGACAACACAGACAGTGAATTATTTTGCCTTTTGTTTGGCCTAAGGCAGGGCTTTAAGTGGGATGGAAAAACTGGGGGGTCTCTCCAAGGGGCGTGTCCAATGTAATTAAAGGAGTGGTTTAAAAAAACTTAAGCTAAAAATCTGTGCTTAGCAAAGTGTGCCCCCTGACTGTTATTTTGCTGCTTCTGTTATTGCATCCATATCTATAATATATTACACCTACAACAAGCCAGAACTATTGACTATGTCAATGGTTGTAAGTTGCATAAGAAAAAAAGCATCTACTATGGCTTCTTTGTACATAATATTGAAAATGCTTCCGTTCTAAAATAATGAGACTGTGTAAGAACTATAACAAGTGTCTTTGAAGTTACATCAAAGGCAGTGAAGGGTGGTACTGCTGCTGAGTTGAGAATTTTTTTTCCACCGATGGTGAGGGCAAAAATGGAGCCTTTCTCAGCACCTGCTTTTTAGCAACGGCAGGACCCTGCCCCTATAAAGCCCTGCCTATGCGGTAAACCAAGCCTTGCAGTACACGAAGGTCAGTGGTCCTCAGACAAGGGTAAATATGTGTGCTTTATTTTAACCACCCAGAGGTTCTTTGAGTTGTAGAGTTGCTTCAAGAAATCCTCCATCAGATTGAAACTTAAAATATTCAACACACTGACTGATGAATGAAGCAGCAGGCTAGGTATAAACAGCTTTGCCTTATTTTGAGAATTGTGTGACTAACACTGAGAAAGGACAAGCATAATTTCCTAAGTAGATACTTTTTTGTGTACACTTTAATGTATTTATGGAACAATTCTTTTGTTCATTGAATTATTCTCCATTGCGTTTGTGACTTTAACAGTTTTGGAACTTCTAAATGCTTTATACATTTTCTAGGTTAAGACTGTCTGCTCTGTGCCATAGCTACCAGGGTTTGAGTTTAGGTTTAAATTACTAGAACCTTGACTGGACCTAACAAAAATAGTGACATTATGGGGCTTGCGCTGCTGGCTCTGCTGCGGACGGAGAGCATCTCTGGTGCAATCAACACACGCTTATGGAGTGAACCTCCTGGCGGCCCCCCGCGGCATCATAACCCCCGGGCGGTGCAGAAAGGTGCATATCAAGACGGCTGTGGCCCGGAGCGTGGGCTTGGGAGAGATTACCTCCTTCGTGGCCTGAACAGGTGGTGATTTCCCGGGAGGGCAACAAGAACCTGATGATGAGACCCAGAGGTCCAGAAGGGGTCTGCAACAGACAGAAATAGCCTGACTGAGTCCTGTCCCAGGTGGAGGTCAAGAGATAACATCCCAACTTGTGGCTACGGCCTTGACAGTAACACAATGAAAACACCACAAAAATACTCCACACAAGTTTAAAAAATAGGAATAATTTTATGAATGAAACAAGACCAAAACAACAAAAATCCAATAAGTAGAACCGTAGTTATGAATTTTGAAAGAATACATTAAAAGTAGTGCATAGAGTGCAACAGCGCGTAGGGGTTACATGAGGTAGCACTGGGCCAGGGTAAATCAAATTTCAGGCCAACCATGATGCAGGGCAAACTGGCTACAGGACTCCTGCAGGGCCCGCTGAAAAAGTACCTTGAATGGAGCAAGCGCCATCGACGAAGACTAGATGCATCAGTTCCAGTTCCTGCAATTGAGGAAGGCTTCGTCGACAAACCCCTTTATGATGCAGGCACTGGGCCGTTGTTGAGCCGCGCTGCCCGTTGACGAGCCATGCAGTCTGTCGAAGCGATGCCATCGATCCGCCTGTGCATCGGCATACAAGGGCAATGCATCAAGTCTGATCGGCACAAAGTCATCACTGCGTCAATTGTGATGGTTCTGGACAGCAGAAATTACCCATGAGTGGTCCAGGACTGGATTAGCACCACTTGGCAATCACAGATTGCGGAGTCCAGTTGCTGTTGCAGAATTGCAGGAAGTCTTTGATGGCCCTGAGACTTCAGAAAAGGGGGCAAGCCAGCAAGCCCTTGGAGTCACTCTGGGTTCATGTGAGACGGGTCCAGTCCTTGTCCTCAACAGGGCAGAGATCAGCAGAAAGCATTTCCTTCAGAGCAGCAGTCAGACAAAGTGGCAATCCTTGTAGCATAGTTGTCTTTACTCTAGGCAGAGTTCTTCACAGGTCCAGAAGTGTACTGTCTTGGTATGGTCAGAGTCTCAGTACTTGTACTCAGTTGTGCCTTTAAAACAGGGGTCACTTCCAAGCAATCACTTGAAATGCACAGGTCCCTCTTTCATCCCAACTCTGACTCCAGACTACAAGTAGGGGGTAATCAGTCCTTTGTTTGGAACACAGGTCACTGTCTATTCAGGTGTTAGTTTTTGCCCCCCTCCCTCTTCTGGCCCAGGAAGACCTATCAGACTGCAGATGAATGCAGATGAGTTCTCTGTCAGACCCCCCGTCCTGTGTTTGTGGCTGTCTAGAGAGAATGCACAAAGTGTAGATGTCACCCATTCTAGATGTGTATTGGAGACAGGCTGCAAGGCACACAGAGCAGTCAGAGCAGAGAAATGTCCACTTCCTAAAAGTGGTATTTCTAAAACTGAAATGTCAAATCCAACTTTACCAGTAAAGAGGATTTATCATTACCATTCCAAAGATATGAAACATGATGCAGCTACTCCTTTCTAATCAGGAAATACAGCTTAAAAATGTTTTAAGGAATTCCCAATGCTAGAAAATAAGAGGAGTAGGCCCCACAGTAGAGAAAAACAAGTCTAACAGTTTGTCACTACCAGGACATGTAAAACGTAAAAGTACATGTCCTACCTTTTAGTTATCCAGTACCCGGCCCTTAGGGGTACCTAGGGGCTACCTTAGGGGTGACATATGTGTTATTAAAGGGGAGGTTAAGGCTTGGCAAATGTTTTTTAAATGACAAGTCGAGGTGGCAGTAAACTGCACACACTAACTTTGCAATGGAAGGCCTGAGACAGGTTTGAAAGGCTACTGGTGTGGGTGCCATAATCAGTGCTGCAGATCCACTAGTAGCATTTAGGTTACAGGCCTTGGGTATATGGTATACTACTTTACAAGTGACTTACGAGTACACTAAATATGCCAATTGTGTATACACCAATGCCACCATGTTTAGGGGAGGGGGAGAAGCCCATGCACTTTAGCACTGGTTAGCAGTGGTAAAGTGCTCAGAGCCCTAAAGCCAACAAAAAGAGGGCCTGAAACACTGATAGGAGGAGGAAGGCAAAAGGTTTGGGGTGAACCTTCAGAGAGGGCCATTTTTTAACATGATCCACCGCCAGCCTAAAGCCAGGGTAGCCTAATCAATACCTTGATGGGCTTCCCTGCCTAGGGCTATATAACCTGAGCCATGGCCCACTCCTGCACGGGTACTTGTCAGTTCTCCGCCTGTCTCAACCCAGTTTGATCCCTCTGTCTATGCTCTCTGTTGCCACTGAGCTAAACCATGGGGAATCCTTCTCCTTACTTGTGGACTCCATCTGTGCAGTACCTAATTTTCATTTGCTCACAGATGCATCCCAATGGGTAGACAGTATGACCATTGCCAACAAAGTGATGTGGCCCGTTCCACCCCTCGGATCTGACTTCTTTCCCTGACCCAAGGAAAACTGTCCACAAGGAGAGCAATCAACAGAGGCCACTGACAGATGTCAGTGTCAAGAGCCAAGCCCCAGGCCATCCAGGGGTCTCTGTCCATTGTGGTTACTTAAAGTGGGGTGTAGTAGCCCCAGGTGCCGTGCATCCTTTCTCGACTCCACCTCCCACCTTTCAGGGATGGTATCCTGAACCTGAAACTGGTCCTTCAACCCAGGGTCTGTACCCTGAGGCTCTCCATCTGGGGTTCTGTACCCTCTGTTTGGGAGCAATATCCCCAGAAAACGGAACTGTCAGGGCACCTGTGGCAGCTGCCCATCTATTTTTCCTGACACTGGGGGAATACAATTCCTCAGAATGCAGTCAATGGGCATCTGGGGACTAACTATGACCCTTTACTGGGTCACTTCGCATGGCCCACCTGGTGGAAGTGACTACTCTCATCCTCAGGGACTACCAGCTCATGCCTGAGTCAGTCTCCCAGCTGAGGGAGATCACAGAATGTTCTATGACCTGCCCCTGGGGACTGCTTTTCCCTAAGGTCACATTGGCCACCCCTGTAGGGTTTCCACCAGTGGGTGGTTTCTTTGGACAGACAGAGTCCCCATGCTTGTATCCCCATTGAGAACAATCAAAGCAGCTGGGTTGGAAATGAAGTGCCATGGATCACCGCCCACCAGAACCTCTCTTCCTCTTCTCAGAAGGGACATGGGAACCCTTTCCTTCCCCCTTACTGTGAGACCTGTCTGGGTTTCTCTGGACCCCCCCCCCCCCGGTGCCCCACCCCACTCTGTTGGGAGGAATCTGAACCACCCGTCTTGGTGTCATCCCCAAGGACCTTTAAGGACACTCTGGTGCTGCACCAAACGTCTGTCTCCTCAGCAAGCTTCCTGGGGTCAGAAAGCTTACTATAAACCAGATGTTGGTGTAGTTCTGGAAAACAAATATCAAGCATGTGCTCCTTTAAAATTAAGTTGTACAACCCTGAATAATCATCAACCCTGATGCCCCTCACCCAGCCCTTTAGTGCCTTGCTGGCATAATCTAAGAAATCCACCTAGATTTGTGATGAGATCTTGTGGCTGCCCCTGAATCTGAGCCTATACCTCTCAGGGGTCAGTCCAAACATACCGATTAGGATGGCCTTCATAGCAGTGTAGCATGTTTCACCCTCTACCTCAACTGGAAGGAGTGTGTCCCTTCCCACCATGGGCATATACCTCCATAAACTACCACCTCAGAACTCCTCTGGGACCTTGTGCACTCTTAGAGCCACTTCATAGACTGCAAACCATTTGTCTGTGTTATCCCCCACCTCATAACTGGACACCAAACCCTTGGGTATCTGGTCACTGGACTCACCAGTGGACACTGTAGGTATGCCGCCACCACTGCTGTTGCTGGAGCCCACTCGTAGGGCTCTAATGTCCATCTCTTTGACATTGAGCTCATGGGTCAGTTTCCTTTCCTCCATGGCCAGCCTCCATACTTCTCAAGCCTTCTCCAGCTTAGCAAGCTCCAGTTGTAATTTCCTTTACTCCCTCCTGTCTACCAGCTCCTCCGGGGACAGGTTCTTGGAGGAGACACCTCTCCCTGGTCTGGGAACTACTTCTGCTCCTGGCAAGTTGTTATCCCCTTCTACAGCCAGTCCCAAATCCACATTGGAATTCAGGACCAGGTCCTCCCCCTCCTTGGGAATTTCTTGCTCCTCCTCCCCTGGATGGTCACCCCTTGCTTCCTGGGTCTCCACCTTTACTCTCTGTAGCTCCACTTCCCTGGTGAAACCCCTTGTAGACACCTGAAAGTCCTTCCAGAAATCATTCAGCTGGAGCACAGTGTAAGATTCTAAACTGGCCAGCTCTAAATCAATTACTGCAGATGCAGGTGCTGCTCCTCCAGAGTGAGACATGGTTTTAGCAGAAAAAAGGCAATTAGGGAGAATTGAAAAAGGCTCGAATTGGTCTTAGTATAGAGTTGTAGTGAACAATGAGTTACTATCTGTTTTTGCACAAACACAAGTCATATCCCACCGCTGCCACCAATGTTAGAAATTAGGTCTCTAGTTGGTCGAGGTATTCACCCTGTCCAAGTAGGGACCACAATCCTAGTCAGGGAAAGCTAGATACTCATTTAAAGATAACATGTGCTCACCCTCGGGTAGCTTGGCACGGAGCAGTCAGGCTTATCTGAAAAGGCAATATGTAAAGTATTTGTGCACCCCACACACACAGTAACACAATGACAGCACCACAAAAATACTCCACACAGGTTTAGAAAAACAGAGAACAATTTTATGAATAAAACAAAACCAAAATGACAATAATCCAATTAGTAGGACAAGATTTATGAATTTTTAAAGAATAAATCAAAAAGTGGTACTTAGAGTCAAATAGCACCTGGAGGTTACTTGAGGATGCGCTGGACCAGGGTAAGTCCAAAGATTAGGCTAACCACGATAGAGGTCAGGTCTGCTACAGGACTCACGTACTGCCCACTGAAAAAGTACCTTGAATGGAGCAAGCGTCAGCGTCAAAGACTTGATGCTTTGGTTTCAATTCAAACAGTTGAGGAAGGTTTAATCAACAAACCCCTTTATGATACAGGCACTGAGTCGTCATAAAGCCACACTGTCTGTTGTTGAGTCGTGCAGTCTGTCGAAGCAATGTCGTCGATTGGCTCCTGTGTCTGCATCGAAGGGCAATGCATTGGTTCCAATTGCCCAAAGTCATCACTGCATCGATTTTGATGGTTTTGGACAGCAGAAATCATCTTTCAAGGACCAAGGACGAGATTGGCACCACTTGGCACGACACACAGATGGCAGAGTCCAGGTGCTGTTGCAGAGTTTTAGGAAGTCTTTGATTGCCCTGAGACTCCAGAACAGGGAGCAAGCTAGCAAGCCCTTGAAGTCACTCTGGGTTTAAGTGAGATGGGTCCAGTCCTTGTCTTCAGCAAGGCAGAGATCAGCAGGCAGCAGGGCAGCTCAGCATAGCAGAAAGTAGTTCATTCAGAGCATCAGTGAGACATAGTAGCAATCCTTGTAGCACAGCAGTCTTTACTCCTGACAGAGTTCTTCACAGGTCCAGTAGTGAACTGTCATGGTAGGGTCAGAGCCCCAGTACTTATAGCCATATGTGCTGTTGAAGTGGGAGTGACTTCAAAGCAAGCCCTTGAAGTGCACAGGTCCCCTTTTATCTCAGCCCTTGCTCCAGACTAGAGGGTATGGGGTAATCAGCCCTTTGTGTGGGAGAAAGTACACTGGCTAATCAGGTGTGAGTGTCAGCTCCCCCTCCTTCTTCCTTGCCAGGAAGTGCTATCAGAATGCAGATAAGTTCTCTGTCACATACACCCTTCATGTGTTTGTGGCTGTCTTTAGGGAATGCACAAAGTGTAGTCATCAACCATCCTAGACATGTACTGAAGACAGGCTGCGAGGCACAAAGAGCATAGAAATGTCCACTTTCTAAAAGTGCATTTCTAAAACAGTAATGTCAAATCCAACTCCACCAGTTAAGAGGATTTATAATTACCATTCTAAACATATGAAACATGAAACTGCAACTCCTTTCTAATCAGGAATTATAGCTTAAAAGTGTTTTAAGGAATTCCCAATGGTAGCATATGAGAGGAGGAGACCTCATAGTAGTGAAAAAAAGTTTAGGTGTTTGTCACTACCAGGACATGTACAACTTAAAAGTACATGCCCTACCTTTTAGTTATACAGCACCCTGCCCTTAGGGATACCTAGGACCTACCTTAGGTGTGATTTATGTGTGATAAAAGGAGAGTTGCAGGCTAAGCAAGTGGTTTCAAATGCCAAGTTGAAGTGGAAGTAAACTGCACTCACAAAAGTTTGGGGTGACCCTTCAGAGAGAACCATTTTCAAACAGAATTAATTAAATATTCAAGGACTTTCCTAATGTGGGAAGCCTGATTTTAGCCATGAGTTGATTCCATCTTTTGCTAAAGACCCTCTGGGTGCATCTCACATGTCAATTTAGTTTATTTTTGAAAGTACTTTCCTTAAAAACATTAACAATATAAAGCATTTCGTTCATCATACAGTAATCATGAGAACTAATCGCTTAACACAGGTATTTGTACAACTGCGTGACATAAACGCTTATGGCAGGGATTCTTCTTGTCATCTTAGAATGAGATTGGACAAACTCTTAAAGAATGCTGTGCTATTCTACTATAATCATAGCTTTTCATTTAGGTAAAACAAGACACTTCCCGTCATTTTGAATCCGTATCGCAGCAATGAGTTAACAGCTTTGCACAACATATTATTATTATTGTTATTATTAGTATTTATTATTATTATATTGCTTATTAAGTGCAATGTATCACCCTGCGTAGGGTCTCTCTGTGTTGTTACAGCTCCACAGGTCCTTGGGCAGGGATAATAAATTAAATGTCTAAAATTAATGATGGATTAGAAAAGCCAGGTTTTGAGAAACTTTTTAAATTGTTTAATTTCAGTGCAAGCACATAGGTGTAGCAGAAGCTGACTCCAGTGCAGGGGGGCTAAGTATGAGAATGAACACCCCCCATACCTGGTAGTGCAAATGCGTCCAGGATGTAACAGGAATTTCCCATTGGATCAAAGACTCCGAGTAGGGGCATATCACTTCAATATGCCCTGCAGATAAAGAGGTCCAGTTCCATGCTAGGATTTATGGACCGAACAAAGAAGTTTAAACACAGAGCGCTTTTTATAGGCAGTCAATAAAGGGTTATGAAAATGGGTTCAGAGGGCGATTGAGGAGGGGGATGAGAGATTACCCATGACGCAGTATTTTGGAGAACAGTCCTTCATTCATGGGGACCATTAGAGCATTGTCATTGTCCAGGCGGCTGTTTATGAGGGCCTAGACTAAGGATTTTCTTGATTGAAGCGGTAGCCACTGAAATGCTTTCCTGAGAATGCTCATGTTTCCAAAGCCAGAGCCCGAGACGGCATTCACATGTTCCTTCATGGAGAGGTTCTCATCCTCCATGACTCTGAGGTTTCTCACTACTGCTTTTCTGGTGGGAACTGGACCCAGATTGTGAGGCCACCAGTCCTCTGACCTCATAGAATGGGCCTTCCCAAATGGCATAATCTCAGTTTGGTCTTGGCAATGTGCTTGACCTAAGTATCCCACATGTCAATATTTACCTCCATTGTGTCACTGCTAGTATTTTGACATGGGTGCCTCCATATGCTGTGGGTGCCCCTGAATGCTAAGAATTACCTACAATATGTCTGTGCAAGAATTTTGCTATTGATCTCGTCCATATACCACGGATGACCCTTATGTCAAAAATTACCTATAGTATGTCAGGGCCATCATTTTGTTGTGGATACTCCACTACCCCATATGCCTGTCTCATGCCAAGAATTACCTCCATTTTACCAGCTTTTTTTGACTGGTATCCCTTTTACCAAGGAATACTTCTAGCATGCCGGTGCAAGCATTTTGCCATGAGCGAGCCGTAACCCAAGAATTTCTCCAAGTTTTCAAGTGCCTTCATTTTGAATCACAAGACCTTCCTTCAGCATGCAAATATTTTGCAATGGGTGCCTCTAATACTAATAATTACATATAGTGTGTCAGCACCAGCATTCTACCATGGGTGTCCCTTAAGCCAAGCTGCATTTTATTGTGGTTGTGTCTTATGCCTCTCACATCTAGATTGCTAGTACCTGCTTTTTGCCAAGTGCAAGCATTTTACCACACATATGCCAGTATTTTGTCATGGGTGTCCCCTATGCCTTGAACTGCCTCAAGTGTGCCAGTGCCAGCATTTTGCCATGGGTATTTCTCATGCCACAAATTACCTGCAATATGCCAGTGCCAGCATTTTGCCTTGGGTGCTTCTTATGCCACATATTACCTACAATATGCCAGTGCCTGCCTCCCATACTCTTACTCACACATGCTCACTTACGTTCACTCACTCACGTTCATTCTCAGTCACTCTCACTCATAATACTATCACACACACACTATCATTCTTACTCCCTTGTATTAACTCACTCACATACATACATTCTTAGTCACTTTCATTCATTTGCATAT
Organism: Triturus cristatus; assembly: GCF_964204655.1. Taxonomy (NCBI): domain Eukaryota; kingdom Metazoa; phylum Chordata; class Amphibia; order Caudata; family Salamandridae; genus Triturus; species Triturus cristatus. Next base: position 193,632,252 of record NC_140584.1, on the reverse strand, counting down.
ACTCATTCTCACATACTCACTCTCACTATTCACCCTTTACATACTGTTGCTCACTCTCAATTATTCCCACTTGTTGGTCACTCACTCACTCTCATTCATTCATTTTCACTCACACACAGTGATACAAAAACACACATGCTCATGCACATACAGCCTGTCACACACACTCTCCCCCACAGGCACACTTTATTTGAGATACATGTAAATGTTTAACTTGCCTTCAGGTGTTGACACCACTCCTCATATATTGGGTACTTCAGAGAGTCTCAGGAAATGATCATGTCCTCTCCATCTTAAGCATTCAGCTAGAAACTGGAAGCTCAGACCTGCACAGAAGAACAAGTTGATGGACTACGCAGGCTCATACTTTCAGCCTGTTCCCTTTTCACACCACCCTCTTCCTGACCCCACCAGATACAAGTGGAAGAGGGAGAGGAGACAGCCTGATGGGCATGTCGCCCTGTGCACTGCAGGGCATACGGGTAAGGCCCCTGGGAAAGACTGCACAGGTAATGCTGTAGCATGTCAATAGTTATATGGCCAAATACACATCAAAAAGATCAGGCTACTTATAGTTGTGTTTCCCTTTCCCTCACGTAGAGTAATCTCTGGGAATTGCAAGAAACTCACCCCATCAACATGTGTCATGCTTCATCATCGGGATTCCCCCTCCCTGGACCCAAATGAGTGCCAGGTGGGCTCCACCACTGTTAGTGGGAGCCAGGTTTTTTATTTCTTATTCATAGAATTGTCACTCCACATCAACCCGAGATAAAACACATAAACTGTTAAAACTACCTTAAATTAATTTTATTATTGGATTTCCTAATAGGATTAAAAACAAAACAAAATTGGGTTATAGCACAGGATATTAATTGACCTGCCATCCTAAGTTACTGGTCAACATGTTTTGGCTATCTTCCAAAATGCCCCCAAAGGTCAGCAGCCTTCATCCGGACCTAAAGTCTCTGGTTCACTCAGTGAGACCTAATCATTAGAGGTTATTTTTAGTTCAACCTACCTTTCTATACGTGAAAATCAAGGACCTAATTCTGTCAGATACCCCCTAGATCCAGAACTTATATACAATTAGTTTCTAAAAATGTAATATATTTTCTCTCACATTATTGTGCACTGGAGATCATTGCTCTGCAGGGAAAAGAACAGACAGAAAAAATATATAAAATAATTAAAAACACTGACATTACCCACAAGAAACCAAACATAAATATACAAAAAATAAATATGCTTCATATATAGCTAAACCCTCAAAAACACTTATGTGAGTGAGTAGGAGTGGCCCTTCTGCCTCTAGCTGCCGCTATGACACAGGTGAGGATCAACTTTAGTACTCAGAAGTGAAGTAATCTGTGCCCCCAGTGAATGAACGTTGTTCAACTCTTTGTGTTACTTAATTCCCGTGGTTCGCTCATGCTCAGGCATCCGTTTTACTAAACAGTCTTACCAAGGAGATGTAGGAAAATTGCCTAACCCAGGGAACCCAAGGGAGCATCGCCCTATTGTCATTCCCTGAAGAGTTGTATAAAGCAAACCATTACACTTTCATAACAATGGAAAACAATCAACTCACAATGTATATTACTCCCCGGGCATCTAGTCCTCATAATGATGAACACCACTTTTTAAATAGGTCTAGGCATTGTCTGCTTACTGTCATCATGTCCGGTGTGGTCAGCTATTTGATAAGATTTTTTTCTTTTGAGATAGCTGTGGATCCATCAGTCTTTATTCACTCACAATTGTCCATAAAAAACACGCAACACTGCCTCATATGCCATCAAAAATATAACGCTCCTTGCAAAATTTGCATTAATTATAAGGCAAAATGTACTCTGTAGACAATATTGTCCTTCACTCCAAAGGATCACCACCACCCGAAGTGCTGTAATGTTCCCTCCGATGATATAGATCTGCACCCTGCTACTTTTTTTACACAGCCTGCCTGCCTGCATGCAGGCCAATTCCATAGTGGCCATTATGGGAGGCTCAAAACTGACTACATTTTCTTCACTCACGACATCCCCTCCTGGTCCACCAGCTTCTATAGCTCCTTTAACGTCGTCTCCTCCTCCTCTATCCCACATAGGCAGCAGCTAAAAATCTCACCCTCTAATTGTTTTAAAGGCTCACTCACTATCTCACTCTATAACAATGGTACTGGCTTGATTCAAGCAAAAGATGCTTGTCACTTTCTTTTCAACCACCTCTTCCCTTCCCTTCTCCCCATCCCGGCGACCGTTATCTCCCTTGATTCTTCATCTAACTCCTCCTTTTACTCAATATCTCCTCCCCTGACCCTTCTAAACTCCAATAGTCCGCTCTACCGGGAGGTACTGGCCTCCCCCCTAGCTGACCTTTTGCCCCCCCTCTTCCCTGCCCCCTCTTCTCCCAATCTTCCCCCTTCCAGATGGGACAGTACCCTCAACACATGGGCCTTACCTATGGCTAACTCTCTCCCTTTCCCCTCTGCTCCATCCTGGAATTCTGTAGTAACCTCCTCCCCCCTAACTCTGCCCACAGCCTAGATCTCCAAGTTAACTCTGCGTACTTTCCCACTTATCCCATCCCTTTTCTTCTACCCTACCCACTCTCCCCCTCTCCTTCTATCCTGAATTCTGCACAAACCCCTTTCTTCAATTCTCATCCTTCCATCTCTCCAGTATTGCTTCTCAACCCTGTATCCCCGCCTGTATCCCCCCGGCAATCTCTTCCTTCTCCCTCCCCTGAGCCTAGCAGAACCATACTCTCTCTTCTACTACCTTCTAGGTCAATCCTTACTGCTCTACTTGGTGCCAGTCCCCCTACACTCTCCTCTCCTAGCCCACGTGGCCTCTCCAGCACCTTCTCCTCTCTTTTCCCCTAACCTCCTGCTATTCCATGACTCCCGTCTTCCTCCCCGCATTTTGCCCTCCCTCCACTTTCCACACCTGTTTCTTCCTAAACTTGAACTCAATTTTTCTCCTTTGTTCAACAGCTGCAAAGATAACTCTCCTTCCACCTCAGATGCACCAACAACTTCTTTTAACCACCATCTAACTCCTCTTTTCACTCCTATACTTAATTATTCCTTCCCCATCCCCACCTCTCCCTGCCCTCCCACACCTATTGCTCTACCTCCAGAACCCATCAATCCTCCCAACATTCCGTGCTCAGCCTCTAGAAAACAAACTAGGATTTCTCATCTCCTCTATCTTCCAGCTACAAAGCCACCATCTCACTCCTAAGTACTAAAATGTCCACCTTTCCCAATAACCCAATTCCCCTGGCAAGCACCCACTTCCCCAAACTACCAAGGAATACCTTGCTCCCGTGCCCCAAAAAGGCCACACACAATCTGTCTTCTACAGACATCGTTTATTTACTGGCTAGTTACACGACTTCCCCTCTCCTCTCCACTTAAGTCTATTCTGTGCACTATTCCAACCATCTCTACTGTAAAAACTAAACATCAGCCTTATTCTAACCTGGCACACTCATACAGGAACATTATCCCTATCACCCCTATAAGCCCAAACGCCCCCTTCACCAAAACAGTCTTGTCAGAGTTGAGCTGTTTGCTCCACGACTGCAGATCTGCAACTAAACACAAGCTGGAAATTTCTGACCCCATCGTTCTTCACAATCTTGACATTCTTTTCCTCACTGAGACCTGGTTCAACGACACCTCTCCTACTATTTTTGTTCTTCTGCTACCCACCGACTACTCAATCTTTAGAAATGACAACAGATAAAGTTGGGGGAGGTATTGCAATCATCTTCAGAAATTTCCTTCAATTCAAGATACTTCCTAACAGCTCCTTCCATACTTTTGAATACCTTTCTCTGGAATTTCAAGTGCAACACTGCTCCCCTTTCAGATTTCATGCCATATATCACCAGCCCGGCGACAGCTCCTCTTTCTTGGTGGAACTCACCGACTTCGCCAGCGACCAATACTCTCAAAGTGACAGACAGATTATTCTGGGAGACTTTAATCTTCACTGGGGCTCCGTTGTAGACTCAGCTGCCAATAAGTTTGCCATTTTTCGCTCAGTTAATGTAATGGTCTTATCCAACACTGCACAGAACCAACACACTCTAAGGGCTCAATTCTGAACCTTGTTATATCCAAAGCAGATATGCTAACTGTTGCTGTCCCTATTCCAGTAGACTGGTCTGACCACTTCCTCAACACCTTTCCTCTTCACCTATCTCACTCTGTAACTCTTGAAAGGACAACTACCTGGTTCCGTAACACCAAAAACATTGACCTTGACATTCTTTGCGATTCTGCTATGTTATCACTTCCAATGTTAGACCCTAATTCGGATGACAACGAACTTACCTCCCAATGCCTCTCCGGCCTTTCAGTCGTAATTGATAATGTTGCTCCACTTCAAAGCAAAAAGAAAAGGCCTATTCCTTCTGCTCCATAGTTCAATAAATCCCTTTATGAAGAAAGGAAGAACCTGAGGAACAATGGAGACAATCTCCATTCACCACTAATCTCTCTACTCTGCGCTCAACGAGCTCAAAATACCACAAACACATCTTACATGAAAAAGCATCACACTTCAGAACCCTCCTCGACTCAGCCAAAAACAGACACAAAAACTATTTGACCTCATCAAAAATACAAACTTCTCTCCCTCAACCTTCAAGCCTGATGATCCTCCAAAGAAAGTAGCAGAATTCGATATATTCTTTGATGAAAAAGTGAAATAACTGGTGGATCAGGTCATTCACCCTACCCCCCTAGAGGAGTGCAAATCCTTAATCACTTGGCAAAACTTTGATGTCATCTCAGAAGATTCCCTCCTCAAATGCATTCTTGAAACAAAACCCTCTAACCATTCTTTTGACCCCATCCCGAGTGACATCGCCATTGACTTCTACACCCACACTCTTTCCTATTGGACCAGTCTGGTTAACCTCTTCCTCAGCGAAGGCTCCCTTCCTGGTGCCCTTAAAACAGGACAGGTTACCCCACTTCTTAAAAAACCCTCCGCTGATGCAAATAGCCTCAACAACTTCCTCAACAACTTCCGCCCCATCATCAACCTCCCTTTTCTTGTGAAAATCAGAGACAGATGTTAGCGAAACAACTTTCCCTACAAATTAAGGATAACAATCTTCTTGACGAATTCCAATCTGGTTTCATGCAAGACTGCAGCACTGAAACAGCCCTGCTGCAAGTGATCGACGATGCCCTTTGTGTACTTGACTCGGGGGAGTCTTGTCTTCTGATTGTTCTAGACCTTACTGAAGCCTTTGACACTGTTAATCAAACACTCACCTAAACACTTTAAAACAGAATGGTCCTGGAAGGCACAGTGCTTAAATGGGTTGCTTCATTCCTCTTGGACAGATCTCAAGTGATTAAAATAGAGTGAAGCCTTTTTTCTTTAATGGCAGTAGTTCAAGGCGTCCCTCAAAGATCTATACTCGCACCCACTTTGTTCAATCTTTACTTGGCACCATTGGGAAATCTCCTAAGTAAATCTGGGATACTTTACCACCTCCATGCTGATCATACCCACATCAACCTTAAGGTGTCTTCTGCACACAACATCTCAACCCTCAGCACTTCTCTCAACTCTACTCAAAACTGGATGTTAGCTCATCAACTCATTCTGAATCCCTCCAAACCTGAATTCCTCCTTCTCTCTACCTCTCTCTTTTCTCCTCCTGTTCAATCTTGAATGGATAAGCTGACTTTACTGAATAACTAACCTATCATTGTCCCCAGCGCTAAATCCCTTGGTGTAATACTTGACAAAAGGCCCAATCTACACCCCCATATCAATTTCATTGCAAAGAATGCACATTACCAATTGCACCTTCTTTGGGGGATTTGTTGTTTCTCTCCGGAGCAAGACCTTAAAACCTGACCACATCACACCCATACTATTTTTTCTTCGATGGCTTCCCATCGAAGCAAGGTCAATCTACAAGACTGTCTGTATCACCCACCAAGCCTTGCACACTTCCTCCCCTCGATACCTGGCAAATAAACTTAAAATCTGTGGAGGCTCCAGACCTTCACGCAATGCAGAAAATTTACTGTTTGAGCCCCCCCACCTTCAAAAGGGAAAAATCGATGGCTCAATCCTTCTCAGGCAATGCAGTTAGAATCTGGAACTCGCTTTCTCCACTACTCCGTAACACCACCTCTACCAGGACTTTCAAAACTGACCTCAAATCTCTCCTCTTCCAAAGACACTTCCAGAATTAATACATCCCTTCTCATGTCCCTCAAGGAAGTTCTTACAATGTTGTAAATATGTAATCTATGCCTTTACGATCCTAATCCTAATGTGTTTTTGAGTTTTGTGTGACTGCCACCTATTGCTTTATTTTACTTTTTTATCTATCTTGTTTGTATCTGTAACGTGTAAGTATGTACATTTCCTTATGGAATGTATTTGGTTCTATTGTGAAGCGCTCTGACACCTTTGGGTAAAGTCCGCACTATATAAAATTGCAATAAATAAATAAATAAATGATGCATGGCCACGCTAAAGCGTCCAATGTTGTAAGCTTGGTGCCCTACAGCCGCCATCTTGGAATTAGGCAATTAGCAGCCGGAGTACCTTACTTGTCATAAAAAAAACAACAAATCACTGTGTTACAATCTGAGCATGCTCCTACTGCTAAAATCCTTCAAAAGCTGTTTCTAACAATCCGACATACCTTTCATTTACTATAACAGGGCCTGCTCAAAAATGATATTTTAGTCTTCATAGTCCACTGTCATGCCGTATGTATTTAAAAACTATTGCAATAAAGGGGAAATATACATTGAACTAGTGCTCTATCAGAATGTTCTTCACTGCATTACCTTATAACAATGACTAACCTCATAACTTGTTGGTCATTTATTCAATTTACATAGATACCCATCACCTAATTGCCACTAGTGGTTGGTATATGATGTAAATTCCCATAGAACTGCTGTAAAGGCTATTGTGAAAGATATTCTTTGAAAATTCTGTTTATGTGTAGGGGTGGGACCCAGAAAGGAGGGGCTTATTCTAACCTTGCAAAAGTTGGTGCCAAGGGATCTCTTCATGTAGACCCACCAAGTTCATTTTTAAGTGGTAAATCTACTGTTGTTCTGCCCTTAGAAGGAACCTTCTTCGGTCCTCCCCTCCCCCATTAAGCCAAGGCTTGTCTGTAACTACCCAAAGCATATTGCTTCCAAATTATGATTTCTGAGCTTTGTGGAAGTGCAGGCACACTTGATAGTGCTCCATTGTTCTCTAATTCATGTTTTTATTTTCCTCAAAGTCATGCCACACGGGCACATGATACTATAGATCACCTCTTCAGAATTACAGTTAGTGTGACAGTGTATTTGAGAAAGTGCTTCTTTTGACATGGTTAGCCCCCACTTTTTGCCAGGAACATGATGTGATTTCGACTGAAAGTGCTCCAGGTGCCTGCTAAGCAGGTCCCCAGTGCCAGATCTCTTTTCCCAAACTGTACCTTTGTTCCACAGTTGGCACAAATTCAGCCCCCTTGTAAGTCCCTAGTAAATGGTACCCCTGGTGCCTAGGACATTGGAACTGAAAAGGGTCTGCTCGGGCTGCAGCATGTATTGTGTCACCCTAGGGACCCCTCACCAACATCATGCATACTGCCAGTGCAGGCTACATGTCTTGGTGCGGAGAAAACTGAAAAGTCGACATGTCACACATCCTTATTTTTCATGCCCACAGAAACTGCATGATATATAGGTAAGCCACCCCTACAGCAGGCCTTACAGTCCTAAGGTAGGGTGCACTGTATCACATGTGTGAACATAGCTATCTGAGTGGATATGACCATACAATCTCCAAGTCTATCCTTGGAAATTGTAAGTGCACAGGGAAGCCATAAAGAGACCATGGTCTGGATAATTGTCAGTTCTTCATCTCCATGATGGCTTCACTGTACCCACAAATGTTTGGTAGCAGACGTCTTGTCCAAATAAATCCTCACTGATGCCAGTGTTGGATTTATTCATAAACGCACACAGAGGACACCTTAGAGGTGCCCCTGAAAACCTTCTAACTACTAGTGGGTTTACTGACTGGTCCCAGGAAGCTTGCCACCACTAGACATTTTTCTGGCCTCTCTCTCAGAGGCCAGGAACAAAGCCTTTCCGGGCAGGGGTGTTTCATACCTCCTCCAAGCAGGATCTGCTGTCCAGGAAGGGAAGCTTCAAAGGGCAAGCTGCCTATGAAATGCGACCCAGGCCTCTCCAGTTATTGGAGAAGACTAACCCCCCTGTCCTGACCCCACGTTGGCAAGAGGACAGCAGGCAAGTTAGTAAGGTTAGGAGGTGTGCCCACAGACCGCCATCACCACCTCTCAGGTGGAGCAGAAGATGTGGATCCCGCTTTTCCAGTTCCTCCATCTTGGGTTGGAGAGAATTAGCATATCAGGGTTGTGCCTCTTTCCTCAGGAAGTGGTCACACCTGGTGTGTAGACACCCTAAAAGTAGGTAGCCTGTTGGCTACTAACTGTCACTCATTTTAACGCCCCTAAATTTAGTATTTAGGTGGCATCCCTCAACCCAGATCTTCAGATTCGATGGAGCTAAAGAAGAACCGGACAAAGAAGAGCTACTCTAGCCAAGAATGGAGTGCTTGCTGCATAATTCTGGCGCAAAACACGCCTGCTGCTTAAAGACTTGACCATTGTAGTGTGCTGTCTCGTTCTACTACTGTGAGACCTCGAAGAACCCCCTTCCCCTCATACCGCAGGCACTGAACCTGCAGAGTCCAGCTTACCGACTTGCAGCTTCCCAGCAACGCCAACACAACAACCAAACCAGAAGAGGTACACTATTTCCTCACTGAGTGTGAAGACACCAGGACTGTGCCAAAAATATATAGCCGGGGTACCGGACCCCGGCAGCCTACATCAAGACTAGGAGTCCAACCCAAACTCCAAATGCCCAGGAGGCTAGCACCAGTTAAGGGACATCCAGACCCGTGAGACCTACTCCGTGAGTGGCCCAGTTGTCCTGTAATCATTCCTGTAACCTAATTGCACACTTGTCGAGGCACACATGAAAAGTAATATAACCAGTAAAGCTGGTTTCCAATGTACGTTTGTGTATATCAAATTATAAGTCCACAGAGTACTTCAGGAATTTCTTTCCAAAGTTTCTTTAATTTTTCTTCTTTTGATAGCCACATGTATGTACAAAAACAGCCGACACGTGTTTCGTCCGAAGAGACTTTTTCAAGGCTGTAAACAAATACATAAACAAACAATCACAATCTTTAAAAACACTAATTAAGTTTATTAACTATAATAAAACCCTAGTTGTCATCATTATTGTGATAATCCACTGGATCTGACATAACAACTTTTGAAACATTATATGTAATATTTAAACCACAGGACAAGGGGGCTTTCATCAAACATCTTTAAAAAAAACAATGCATACATATCCAAAACCATGTCACCATGTTATTGTCTGGTAGCACATTTAGTATCTCACATTTGATTAACACCACCATCGAAAGACCCAAGTGTTTACTAAGAAAAAAAATGTATATATATATCCATTAGGAAACCTCAACCATACACCACCTAATTGATATAAGGAAGGATAGTGGTCTCTGGGTGTCATATCTCACCTAATACGTACTCAGGAGTCCACTAATAACATCCATAGTTGATCGACCAGTTTAGAACAGCTAAAACGACAGGGAATATATAGCCCCTTGTTTGAAATGGAATTGGCGTTCCCCGGATCATATGTTTTCCGTTTGGGATGGCCCTGTTTAGGTCATGATAAACCTATCGAAAATAGAAAAATATTAAAAAGATACAAAATCTTTGTCTTGGTTCTAACGAAATTGTGCTACGTAGACAGATGGATTTTATGTCTTTTTTATCGACAAAAGAAAAATAGTTGAACCACTACACTTAAAGCGTCCTCAACTGTTATTAGTACTTTTTTTGTGTGTGCATGTAACCATACCTATTTAACAAGAAAACACGAGTATGGGACCTTAATGTTATCTATAGTTACGAATAGAGCAACTTGTATTTAAGTAGAACAACTACTTTTGAAGAATACTGTTTATCTACCAGGAGATAGTTCCGTTTCATAATAGTGGTACCCCGGATATATAAAACGAGGTGCCGATTTCATTTATACATTGTCGTACCACAAACAAAAAGAGAGAGAGAAAGGCAAATTCTTAGAATATAGGTCATCAAAACTCGTTGTGAACATAGCGTCCTCTTCTAAGAAGGACAGTAGTAGTTTGTTTCTCCCATCTACCTGTCGCTAAGTTGGCCACTTTAAAGTTTAGAAAAAAGAAATGACAGGTAGCTTCCTTTTCTCGGCTTTTACTATGTATATGAGCCCGCGTATAGAAAGTAGAAAGCGGACTATAAAAAAGAACCGAAAAACTTCCACGCCATATTTCAGTGGTTGCACGTAGAATAAAAACACCAAAACAGGGGTACGAGCATGAATTATTTTTAGCTAAAATACCACTAAATATATTGTACGTGCTACTCAATGCATGATTCTATTTTAAAATCTAATGAGCTTTTTCAGAGAAGTTAATTAAATCCTTAGTCTTATAACGTCCTCTACTATTATTCGAACTTTGTTGCACACGGAGCTAAACATGTTTAAAAAAAAAAAACAAGTTTGGAACTTCAAAATTTCTATCTTCACAAAGAGAGTAGTTTTCTATGAAAAAAGGGGAGCGGTTTCTTTGACTACGAGTTACCGAAAACCGTTGCAATCACAACGTTCTCTTCTAAAAAATGGACAAAAATAGTTCGTTCTTCCCACATACCTGTTGCAAATTCGGTGTCTTATCTTTCTAGGAAAAGGAAATGACGTGCAACTTCCTTTTCTCGACTTTTATTCAGTCCAAGAGCCCGCGTATAATCATAGAAAGCGGACTGTGTGACAGAGTCAAAAAACTACCACCCCATGTTTTAATGGTTACAGATAAAGACAAAATCAAGAAAAAAAGGGGTAGACTATTTGTATTGGAAATACCACTGTGTATATAGCGCGTATTAAACAATATGTAGTAAAGTCTTGAAGCCAAAGGAAAATTCTCAAAAGATTGAAATGAGTTTTCATTTTTTGTCTTGTAATGACTTTGATTCTCAGCAGATGCATGGACCAAAGTTCAAGGTTACACATTGTTATACAAAACTCGAACATTAATATAAGACATTCATCGGAAACATTGGGAAATAAACTCTACTATTATTATGTCCTCCAATTACTTAAGGCAAAAACAGAGCCAATGTATATATAAAACCATATCTGCAAAAACAACCAGAACATTGTCATGTACTTCAGAAATTCCTCAACCTGATCTTGCCATGTTAGATGTAAATACACGTATGTGGAGAGAAAGGAAAACAGAATTGTAGCTGACAATACGTTTTTAAAGCAAGCTCATTGCTATTACACATTTAGGTTGACACTATCTTGAGTAAAGATATTGTCACCAAGATGTGTAGACATAATCTCCATTAATTTAGAACTTGTTAATCTGACCTAGTCTATAGGAAGGTGTGCAGTTCCCTATCGACATTAAGACCTCGATCCACTGCTCTCAGTCTGATCAACCATTTGCTTTCCAACTGTCTTAGACATAGGGTCTTATTACCACCCCTATTAGATATTGTGATTGTTTGTTTATGTATTTGTTTACAGCCTTGAAAAAGTCCCTTCGTACGAAACACGTGTCGGCTGTTTTTGTACATACATGTGGTTATCAAAAGAAGAAAAATAAAGAAACTTTGGAAAGAAAGAAATTCCTGAAGTACTCTGTGGACTTATAATTTGATATACACAAACGTACAGTGGAAACCAGCTTTACTGGTTATATTACTTTTCATGTGTGCCTAAATATGTAATAGCAATGAGCTTGCTTTAAAAACTTATTGTCAGCTACAATTCTGTTTTCCTTTCATACGTGTATTTACATCTAACATGGCAAGATCAGGTTGAGGAATTTCTGAAGTACATGACAATGTTCTGGTTGTTTTTGCAGATATGGTTTTATATATACATTGGCTCTGTTTTTGCCTTAAGTAATTGGAGGACATAATAATAGTAGAGTTTATTTCCCAATGTTTCCGATGAAGGTCTTATATTAATGTTCGAGTTTTGTATAACAATGTGTAACCTTGAACTTTGGTCCATGCATCTGCTGAGAATCAAAGTCATTACAAGACAAAAAATGAAAACTCATTTCAATCTTTTGAGAATTTTCCTTTGGCTTCAAGACTTTACTACATATTGATTAATACGCGCTATATACACAGTGGTATTTCCAATACAAATAGTCTACCCCTTTTTTTCTTGATTTTGTCTTTATCTGTAACCATTAAAACATGGGGTGGTAGTTTTTTGGCTATGTCACACAGTCCGCTTTCTATGATTATACGCGGGCTCTTGGACTGAATAAAAGTCGAGAAAAGGAAGTTGCACGTCATTTCCTTTTCCTAGAAAGATAAGACATCGAATTTGCAACAGGTATGTGGGAAGAACGAACTATTTTTGTCCATTTTTTAGAAGAGAACGTTGTGATTCCTACGGTTTTCGGTAACCCGTAGTCAAAGAAACCGCTCTCCTTTTTTCGTAGAAAACTACTCTCTTTGTGAAGATAGAAATTTTGAAGTTCCAAACTTGTGTTTTTTTTTAAGCATGTTTAGCTCCGTGTGAAACAAAGTTCGAATAATAGTAGAGGACGTTATAAGCCTAAGGATTTAATTAACTTCTCTGAAAAAGCTCATCAGATTTCAAAATAGAATCATGTATTGAGTAGCACGTACAAAATATTTAGTGGTATTTTAACTAAAAATAATTCATGCTCGTTCCCCTGTTTTGGTGTTTTTATTCTACGTGCAACCACTCAAATATGGCGTGGAAGTTTTTCGGTTCTTTTTTATATTCTGCTTTCTACTTTCTATACGCGGGCTCATATACATAGTAAAAGCCGAGAAAAGGAAGCTACCTGTCATTTCTTTTTTCTAAACTTTAAAGTGGCCAACTTAGCGACAGGTAGATGGGAGAAACAAACTACTACTGTCCTTCTTAGAAGAGGACGCTATGTTCACAACAAGTTTTGATGACCTATATTCTAAGAATTTGCCTTTCTCTCTCTCTTTTTGTTTGTGGTACGACAATGTATAAATGAAATCGGCACCTCGTTTTATATCCAGGGTACCACTATTATGAAACGGAACTATCTCCTGGTAGGTAAACAGTATTCTTCAAAAGTAGTTGTTCTACTTAAATACAAGTTGCTCCATTTGTAACTATAGATAACATTAAAGTCCCATGCTCGTGTTTTCTTGTTAAATAGGTATGGTTACATGCACACACAAAAAAAGTGCTAATAACAGTTGAGGACGCTTTAAGTGTAGTGGTTGAACTATTTATCTTTTGTCGATAAAAAAGACATAAAATCCATCTGTCTACATAGCACAATTTCGTTAGAACCAAGACAAAGATTTTGTATCTTTTTAATATTTTTCTATTTTTGATAGGTTTATCATGACCTGAACAGGGCCATCCCAAACGGAAAACATATGATCTGGGGAACGGCAATTCCATTTCAAACAAGGGGCTATATATTCCCTGTCGTTTTAGCTGTTCTAAACTGGTCGATCAACTATGGATGTTATTAGTGGACTCCTGAGTACGTATTAGGTGAGATATGACACCCAGAGACCACAATCCTTCCTTATATCAATTAGGTGGTGTATGGTTGAGGTTTCCTAATGGATATATATATATATATACATTTTTTTTCTTAGTAAACACTTGGGTCTTTCGATGGTGGTGTTAATCAAATGTGAGGTACTAAATGTGCTACCAGACAATAACATGGTGACATGGTTTTGGATATGTATGCATTGTTTTTTTAAAGATGTTTAATGAAAGCCCCCTTGTCCTGTGGTTTCAATATTACATATAATGTTTCAAAAGTTGTGATGTCAGATCCAGTGGATTATCACAATAATGATGACAAATAGGGATTTATTATAGTTATTAAACTTTATTAGTGTTTTTAAAGATTGTGATTGTTTGTTTATGTATTTGTTTACAGCCTTGAAAAAGTCCCTTCGGACGAAACACGTGTCGGCTGTTTTTGTACATACATGTGGCTATCAAAATAAGAAAAAATAAAGAAACTTTGGAAAGAAATTCCTGAAGTACTCTGTGGAATTATAATTTGATATACACAAACGTACAGTGGAAACCAGCTTTACTGGTTATATTACTTTTCATGTGTGCCTCGACAAGTGTGCAATTAGTTTGTGGATTCCAAAGGGCCGTGGTGTCATTTGTTGGGTCCGATATATCCTCCAGAGGCAGAGGAGGTTTTTCTGTCTATGAGCACCTCAAAAAAACTGGGCATATAGTGAATTATTAAGGCATTCAGATGACACAATGGATGTGCATATAACATTCTGACTAGCTTCTGCTTAAGTATCTGTGTGTTATGAATTTTCATTCCTGTAACCTGCCTGCCCCTGACTGCGTAGACCGCCTTGACGTACAGAGCCTGGCTAACCAACCTGCTCAGCACCCAGCATGTCTGGCGTGGGTACTGACGAATCAGCTGGGCTCCCATGCTCCTGAGGCCCTTGCAACCTGATCCCTCGTTGGGGACTCCACGGACTTGCATACAAGTCTCCCTGTGGAGCCTGTTTTGAGATGGACCACACTTGCTACCAACAACTCCAGCCCCTGCTTGCGGCTGAATCCCGACACTCCTTATGATCTGTTGGTGGAACATTGGACTGGGCTGGCTACTACCCTAAAATCAGAAGGTGAACCCCAAGAACCGCCTGCACAATTTTCTATACATTTATGTGTTTTCTTTCATAGGAATATATTGTGCTTAATTACGCACAACTGTGAGTTATTTTCTAATACCAAAATAAGTACTTACCTGTGAAAGTAGTTCTTAGTCTGAAAACATTATATAAAATGAAGTGTTATGTTTTCAAATTGTTCTCGATTTATTCTGAGTGTGTGTCTCATTTATTGCCTCTGTGAATACAACAAATGCTTAGCACTACCCCCGATAAGCCTAACTGCTCGCCCATACTACCAGAAATAGAGCGTTAGTGTTATCTTCTTTTGCCTCTGTATACCAATCTGGGTCTTACTGGACTCTCTACACAGGGTACTTCTTTTTAGTGCCCTATATAGAGAACCAGATTCCTACAGCATAGTTGTTAAGGTGTAGTTAAACCAAGGATTAACTCTTTTGTTACTGAGGTAAATCTGCTAACACTACATCCCCCAAAGGGATAGTGGCCCCTTACCGGGTCTGTATCCCATAGGGTTCTTATGACTTCTGTTTTCTTAGGTCTGGGTCTAGCGTGGACCAATTAATCTTTTAGATTTTTTCTCCTCTTGTAGGAGAACATCAGTGTTGCTAGTTCTAAACCGTTACTGTTTAAAATTTTTGAGTGTTTGCTAACAATGTTCTTTACTTGATTTGACAGTGTGCTATAATTCGTCCTCCAAATACATTTTTTGGTTTCTTGTCTATTTTTACCCTCAAGAGGGCCTCTTTGTTATTATTACACAGCTTCTTGCATGCCTTCAACACAACCCGTGAAGGGTAGCCTCAATATTTAAATTTTCTCAATACAATCGGTGTTTCCCAGTCTTAATCATCTACTGATGTGCAATTATGGCTTGTCCTTAGAAATTGACCAATTAGAAGGTTCTCCCTCAAAGCACTAGGATTAAAACTGCGGAACAAAAAATGGCAGTTTCTGTCAGTCGGTTTATGATACACTTATATACTGAGTCTCCCATCCCTGGATCAATTACCAGATCTAAAAAAGAAAGATCTGTACTAGCTATGGTAGAATTGAACTTCAAAAACTGATTACAAGAGTTCAACCACGTCACAAAATCAATCGCCTATGCCTATGTGCAATGCCAAATCAGAACCATTTTGTCAATGTAACGCTTCCAAATCTATCTTATCTCTATATGGGCTGCCATGTGAGTATATGTTGTCTTCTTCAAAACGGCGGACATAGAGACAAGCCATAGAATAGAAGCAAAAGTGCTTCCCATGGAAGTGTCATGGATCTGTTTATAGTATGTCCTATTAAATTCAAAGTAATTCATAGTAAGAGCTATCTTATTCAGGGAAATAATGTACTCTTGGGGGGGCCAAGTAATTCCACTCCTCATTACTTATTAAGTCATTGATTATCCTTAAGGTTTCTTCCTGTGGAATACTGGCATATAATGACTCTATGCCAAGGGGAATCAAAAGTTATGTCTATTAAATGTTAGAGAGTGCCAAATAGTTTTCTCAACTAAGGGACACAGATGATAATAGCAATACAGTAAGAGGGGTTCCAAAACCGAGCCAATGCCCGAGGCTATTGATCGCCCTGGGACAGGTGTAACCTCTTTATGAATTGTGGGAATGGTGTAAATGTATGGGACCTTAGGGTTGACCGGGTCAGAAACATTGCCTCGTTCTCTGCATTCTACCCATTTTTTCTGTATTTATCAATTATTTTCTTAATCTTTTTCTGGATTTTATGTGTGGGATCATTAGACATATTGTGTGTGTGTCCTAAACTGCTTAAAATACGCCCTGTATTATTGAAACCTCTATTTCCCAAAGCTGCGGTTAGATCAGCCCACCAGGCCCTTATTTTATGCTTATTGGGTGAATCATTCCATTGTTATCAAAGATGATACATTTTTTAACAATTGCGGAAAATTGTTGGTATCTGCAGTGCGTAATTATGGTTAAGGAGTATCTTAGTGGTTCAGAAAATATATGGCTGTTGTTTTTAGGTTATTGGCACTTTGAATGTCTTTGCAGTTTAATCCACTGATTTTGTGTTAGGCAATTTTTGTAATCAGCGCCTAAAGAGTATATGGAAGCAAATGCTCTTTATCAATTATTTGCACAAGGGTCCATAATGTTTACAGCTATCCACTGTGGCACTTTATATCTTATTTGCACCATGTTATATAATGCCTCTAGTTTTTATTGTATATCCCTGGGAACTCAACTATTATATGTTATTTGTTTTATGATTATTTCACAACTGTGATAAAAGATGTGAAATTGTGGTATCAGTGTTCTAGTGCGGCATGTAACCATGGAAACATTCTTCTTTTTATGTGTGTACAGTTGTATATTAATCGGTGAATCGGGTGATTGTTCTTATACATGATTCTAATGTTTTAATTGCAATGATTTTTGAAAATCAAGCAATAAAGAATTACATAATTAAAAAATAAATAAATGTGTGGGATCTCTGTTAGCTATGGTGTAATTCCTTTAATCTCCCAACAGCCTTTGTTCATTCTGCTTCAGTTGCTGCAGAGCTTCTCTTTCCACCCTGGTTAATTTATGGAAAACATGATCATCCTCAACTTCTAAATCCTCCAACTCATGTATGATGGCCTGCTCAAAAGCAACCACCTCCGCAGGAACCAAATGCGCCGGAGACAGAAAAGTCTATTTTCTATGAGACCTGTGTCACAGATCTCCTCTCTAGGTACATTTCTTAAAAAAAAAAATACTTTGAGTCTGGTCTTCCTGCTCACTTCGACCACTCACCCTTCTATTGTGTAAATAATTACATGGGACCTGGGCACGTCACGGTCCTGAGGCCATGACTGAGATGTCACCTGCACTGAAAAATCATTCTGATGGCTGATTCAGGCTTGTGTAGGTGTTTCTGTTTGTCCGTGCCAGGCATTAAGCAGAGTCACTGCCTCAGGGTGCTGTCAGCAGCGAGGGTAAGCATTTGTTTTGATTAAATCAACTCTTGACAGCCTTCAGAGGCTGCTTTGGATCTTGCCACAATTAGTGAGTCACTCAAAGGGTAGGGCTTTACATATTTTCTTTAAATTTACATAAGTAGGGTTAGTCCCAACAATTGGTGCGATGAAGTTGTAGATCTTTGGACCATTTCTTGAGAAATCCTGTTTTGTGTTTGTTGAAGAGGAGAGTTTCAAGGTGCCAGAGACAAGTCTAGTTGCTGCACTAAGGGCAGATTTTAACTGGGCCAGGTGGATTGTGGGAATGCCAATCAGTAAGGAATTGATGAAGTCTAGTCTTAAAAGAATTATGGGGTCCATTACGATGGCGGGCGGACTTTGTCCGCCCTCCACCGCAACCACAAACGGGCCCGCCCGCAAGAGGTGCGGCGGTCCCGCAATGGCAATTAGGA